>NC_083347.1:40524427-41227347 GCF_019175385.1 Lycium barbarum
TTAGATTTTAGGCTTAAAATCTTCCTTTGCTTCAAAAATTCAAATCATGAAATTAGGGTTTCTTCCTAAATTGGGAAATTTGGTATAATTGATGAAATTGAAGGGCCAATTGTGATTAGAATTCCATGAAATTAAGGTTAATGACTATCTACACCTTGAGTAATATAATTTCACCCTTAATTTATGGTTTTACCTTGAGGTTCGTTAGGGTAATTTTGGGGATTTTGGGTAATTTTCACACCCGATTATTTTTTAAATAGTTGAATATTCTATGGCCATTTACTTATTTAGAAATGGTAATTGTTAGATTTCGATCGTTCTGAGGCGTTTCAGAAAGGGAAGGCCCAAGTAGAGTAGCTCGTGGCACCAGTTCGATAATTGAGGTTGGACATGGCCTACTGTAGTTCGACTTTGATTAGTGAATCGTATGTATGCGTAGAATTGAAGGGAGAAATCATGTTAGGTCTTCAGACATGATGTTGGGATGGATATACAATTAGGTTGGAATGACTTCTGATTTTTTTTAAGCAAATTTATCAGGAGGCATGCCCCTCTGATGTTTTATTAATAATGACCAAGTTCAACAGCAAAAACAGAAAAGAAAAAATAATAGATGCTAACAATGTTTAAGTAAGCATACTCAAAGATAGTTTTACACTGTGCAACCAGAAAATAACAAGTAAACTGCTACATATCTTGAATCAAGCTGGCTAAATCTTCCTTGTTTAGATCCTCAGTGATGGAATTTGTGCCTTGTCAATATTTAGTATCTTCCTTCCCAATACTGGCAGTGATTTAAAGCTAGTGTACTTAAGTTGATCCTCTACTTCAAGTGTTGTGTTTGCTAGGAAATCTGCCAGTTGATTTCCTTCTCTAAATGTAGGCAAAACTTGTATATGCAGCTGTTCCATTGTATGCTAAATCTGCTCCACTTTTTCCATAATTTGCCTAGGGATCTTCCAAACATCTTGCAGTATGTTCTTCAGTACCAATGAGTCAGTTTCCAATGTAACATTCTGTATGTTATTAGCTAAATAGTACTTTATAGCTTCCTGGCTATCTATTGTTTCTGCCATCATGTTTGAGGTGGGATTGTCGCCGTTATTTTACACATTATTAATATGTGGTGTATTTGTTTATGTGATCGGAGGGGTGTGATGTGATAGATTCATTAAGGTTATTGAAACTTGTTGTTGATTCCATTTCCATGGTTGTTGTGATTTATGCAAGTCTTGATATGTCTTATGGTGTTTGTGACCTCCATAGCATGTTCATTGGTATTGATTTCATTTGTTGATTGCATTTGATTTAACATTTTTGCATTCATACATTTATACATGATGGAAACAGTGTGGAAGTGATTTGATGAAAGAAATGTGTTATTGATGATGAAAGATTTATGGTGACTATGAAAGAAAATGTGACATCTTGATGAAAGCATTATCTGAATTCGTGATCCAAGGTTATTTCCGAAGCAGAAGGTTTGTGTACTCGTGATTCGATGGGACATTCCGGAGTGATTTTTACATAGACGCCATGGGTTCCCTGCGGGTCATGACTGCTGAGACGTCGATATTCCATTCGGAGTATGTGTGTATAGAATGAGCATTGGCTATTGCATTGCATGACATCCATTTTGTTACATTGCATATATTATCATCACATTATACATCGATTGACTGGATTGTTGGTTGTATTCGTGTTGTGGTTACTTTTGAAGAAATATTAGGAACTTGAAAGACTTGTGTTTAGGTGCTTCACCTTAGGTGATGATTCGGTTGTGTGATATTCTATGACTTTAGGTTATTATGTGCCTATCTATTTATCTTATGCTTATATGCGTAAACTAATCTTAGTCGGCCTATGATGCTTACCAGTGCGTGTGTGTACTGATACTACTTTTGATGCACTTTTTCTTGAGTGCTGATTTTGAGGTAGGACCTTCTTCCAGACCCCATTTCTAGCCTTCAGGCTATTTGCTGCAAGGATTCCGAGGGTGAGCTACCTACTTGTCATGCGGACCGGGATTTCCTTCCTATTTGTCTACTACTATTCCATTAGAAATTTTCATTGTATTTTAGACATATTTACTTACTCTTAGACATCGTTGGTTAGTGGTTATTTTATGGTTACTTCATTTATAGGGATTGTATTATGACTTCGTATCGTCCACACTTATATTTATGGTATTGATTTAGACTTATTATGATTGATCTTGTTATTTAAGTCTTTTCGTAATTGAATAAGTATTGAAATCAAAGGGATGGTTCGCCCACCAGGGGGTTAGTGTGGGTGTCATCACGATAGTATTTTGGGTTTTAACAAGTTGGTATCAGATCCCTAGGTTCACCGATCTCACCAGTACATGAACATGTATAGTAGAATCTTACGGATCGGTACAGAGATGTCTGTACTTATCTTCAAGAGGCTATGGGACACTAGAAAAACTCCAATTGTTTCTTTTCTTTTGTGTTACTTGATTCTAATTGGTATCTAGTTGGTTCAAATGGGTATCTGATTATCCTTCTATTCTCCCACAGATGGTGAGGACTCATGCTAAAGCATCAGTGTCGGAAGCTAGAGTTGTGGCAAGTGGTAGGGGCCAGACGCAAGGTCGTGGACGAGGCAGTGGCAGAGGCAGAGGGGCAACACAAGCTAGGGGTAGGGCACCCGTGGCTAGTTGGGCCCGCGCTAGAAGGAGTTGGGACCACCACCAGCTTAACCTGATATTACAGCTACTCCAGTGTTGTCCGATGCTTCAGTTCGTGTGTTGAACCTGCTTGATAGATAGACTCAGGCGGGTGTGTTACTGGCTACACCAGATGGTCATGGGGGTGATATTAACAGAGCAGATTCCAGAGAGGTTCCGTGCTCCTGGGGCACAGCCTGCTGCGGCTGTGGCTCCACGTATGGGTGGGATTCCGGGACCAAACCTTTTCCCTTGGCCAATGGGAGGGTCGGTAATGACCGGAGAGGAGTATGATTTGTTTTGTAGGTTCATCAAGATGAAGCCTCCCGTCTTCTACGGAACCAAGCAAGAGAATTCCTATGAGTTTATCATCGACTGTCATGAGAGGCTCCACAAGATGGGGACGGTAGAGAGCCACGGGGTTGAGTTAGTGACTTTTCATTTATTGGGTGAGAGTGTACGTTGAGTGCAGGCCAGCCGGGTTGCTTCCCCTGACCTGGATTGAGTTTTATCAAATCTTTTTGGAGAAGTACGTCCCGCGTACTTTGAGGGATAGGAGACACGATGAGTTCAGTCATATTGAGCAGAAAGGTTCATCGGTTGCCAGGTATAAGGTTCATTTTCACTCTTTGTCCAAGCTTGAGTTGCTTCCCACCGAGGCGAAGAGAGTGAAAAGATTCATCAAGGGGTTGAACACTGCGTTGAAGTTGTCAGTTGTTTAGTTAGTATCGACAGGGGCTTCATTTCAGGAGGTAGTGGATCATGTCACTACAGTTGAGTCCGTGAGATAGGATAACTTTGGTAAGGGGGATGATAAGAGGGGCCGTAAAGTGGGCAGCTTCAGCGGTTCATTCTCTAGATGGCAGGGCCAGTATGGGTAGAGTTCCCAGATATAATCTGGTCGCCCGATCCAGTCAGCTATGCAAACATTTGTTGGACGGTCTTCAGGGCCCAGTCATTATTCTTCAGGGCAGCCAGTGGGCTCGTATACTAGATTCTCTGATCGTGGTGGATATTTAGGTTCTTCATTTTCAGTTCAGCATCCCGTGCTTAACAAGGTAGGTTATGATTGTGGTGAGCTGGGGTATTTCAAGATGAACTATCCTCAACATAGAAAGAGTGGTCAGAGTACTCAGTATCAGACCTCCAGAGCTCCAACTTCATCCGTTAGAGGGGGTGGATCTTATGGTAGAGGCAGTGCACAACCATGGCGGGGTGGCCATACATCTGGTAGAGGTGGCACCCAACCTAGTAGAGGAGGATCCCAGTCAGGCAGAGGTGGACATCAGTCGGGCAGAAGCGGAGCACAGTCAGGTCGGGGTAGTCGTGGAGGTTCGCAGACTGATGGCAGATGGATTCATTATTACGCTTTCCAGGGCAGGCTAGAGGCCGAGGCTTCCGATGCTGTTATCACAGGTAATACTTCAGTCTATCACTGGGTGGATTCAGTGTTATTCGACTTGGGTTCTACTTTCTCTTATGTGTCTACATATTTCTTTATGAGTTTGGATATGATTTGTGATTTACTTGACATGCCTACTCATGTATCTACTCCAATCAGAGATTCTGTTGTGGTAGATGTAGTTTATCGGTCTTGTACTGATACGTTTATGGGTCATGGTATGTGGGTAGACTTGGTGATTATTAATATGGTAGATTTTAATGTTATCTTAGGTATGAGTTGGTTGTCTCCTTATCATGTGATTTTGGATTGTCACGCCAAGGCAGTCACATTAGCTATGTCAGGTATTCCTAGCCTTGAGTGGAAGGGTACTCCTAGTCCCTCCCTGAAGAAGATCATTTTATTCCTTTGAACTAGGAAGATAATGGATAGAGGATGTTTGGCCTACTTGGCCTATATTAGTGACATCAGTGCTGACACTCTGTCACTTGAGTCTGTTCCTATGGTGAGCGAGTTCACGAAGGTGTTTGCAATGGACTTGCCGAGTATGGCACCTAATCATGATATCGATTTCTGCATTGATCTAGAGCTGGTGACTCATCTTATTTCTATTCCACCATATCGGATAGCACCGGCTGAGTTGAGAGAGTTGAAGAAGTAGTTGCAAGATCTTCTTAGCAAGGGTGTCATTAGATCAAGTGTCTCCCCTTAGGGCACTCCCGTGCTTTTTATGAAGAAGAAGGATGGGTCGATATGGATGTGTATTGATTACCGCCAGTTAAACAAGTTCACCATTCGGTATAAGTACCCTATTCCCCGCATTGATGATTTGTTTGACTAGCTTCAGGGGGCTATCATGTTTTCCAAGATTGATTTGAGGTTAGGCTATCACCAATTGAAGATCAGGGCCGAGGATATTCCCAAGACGACCTTTAGGACTGGTTTTGGTCATTACGAGTTCTTTGTTATGTCTTTTGGGCTTACCAATGCCCCAACCACTTTTATGGACATGATGAATGGCATTTTCAAGCCATACTTGGATTCTTTCTTCATAGTCTTTACTGATGACATTTTGGTGTATTAGTGAAACAAGGAAGATCATGAGAAACACTTGAGGATAGTACTTGGATTGTTGAAGGAAAAGGAGCTTTATGATAAGTTTTCTAAATGTGAGTTTTGGCTCGATTTAGTAGCATTCTTGGGGCATGTTTTGTCTAGGGACGGCATTATGGAGGATCCCAAGAGGATTGAGGCAGTCCAAGATTGGGCTAGTCCCACTTCAGTGACCGAGATTCGGAGTTTTGTGGGTCTCGCTAGCTATTACCGTCGATTTGTGAAGGGCTTTTCTTCGATCGCTTCCCATTTGACCCATTTGACCCATTTGACTTAGAAGAATATGCCTTTTCAGTGTTTCAATGAGTGTGAGGAGAGCTTCCAAAAGCTCAAGAACTTGTTGACTTCGGCTCCTATTCTATCTTTACAAGTTGAGAGAAAGGATTTCACCGTGTATTGTGTTGCTTCACATATAGGTTTGGGTTGTGTTCTGATGCAAGATGGTAAGGTTATTGCCTATGAGTCGAGACAATTAAAGGTTCATGAGAAGAACTACCCCACCCATGACTTGGAGTTAGCGGCGGTAATTTGTGCTTTGAAGATCTGGAGGCACTACTTGTATGGGGGTTCATTATGAGATTTTTATCGATCACCGTAGCTTTCAGCCTGTGTTCAATCAAAGGGATTTGAACTCCAGATAGCACAGATTGATAGAGTTGCTCAAGGACTATGATTTGACCATTTTTTACCTTCCGAGCAAGGCCAATGTGGTGGCGGATGCTTTGAGCTGTAAGGCGGTAAGTATGGGTAGTGTGGCCCGATTGGTATCTGAGGAGAGGCCTTTGGAGAGGGATGTTCAGACTTTGGATAATGGGTTTGTAAGACTTGATATTCAAGATTTAGGTAGGGTTTTGGCTTGTGTTGAGGCGAGGTAGTCGCTTTTGGATCAGATTAAGGCAAAGCAGTTTGAGGATGCTAAGTTGTGCAAGATTCGTGATAAAGTCTTGAATGGAGAGGCCAAGGAAGCAATTCTAGATACTGAGGGGGTTTTGAGGATTAAGGGGCGTGTTTGCCTTCCTCGGGTTGGTGGCTTGATTAAGTCGATTTTACAGGAGGCTCACAGTTCTAGATATTCTATTCACCCTGGTGCTACCAAGACGCATCGTGATTTGAGACATCACTATTGGTGGGGTAGTATGAAGCATGATATTGTTAAGTTCGTTTCAGAGTGTTTGAATTGCCAGCAGGTTAAGTACAAGCACCAAAGATTGAGGGGTACGCTTTAGAGGATGCCCATTCCAAAGTGGAAGTGGGAGAGGATAGCCATGGATGTTTTGGTAGGTCTTCCGAAGACCTTAGGTAAGTCCGATTCGATTTAAGTTATTATAGATAGGTTGACTAATTTTGCACACTTCATTCCAGTCCAGATGGCCTACAATGCAGAGAAGTTGGCCAAGATATATATCCAAGAGATTATTCGATTGCATGGACTGCCTATTTCCATTATCTCCGACAGAGGCACTTGGTTCACGTCCCATTTCTGGAGGACTTTGCAGGCCGAGATGGGGACTCAGTTGGATCTTAGTACTGCATTTCTCCCTCAGACAAATGGTCAATCTGAGCAGACGATTAAGGTTTTAGAGGATATGCTCCGAGCCTGTGTTAAAGACTTTGGTGGTCATTGGGACTAGTTCTTACCCTTGGAAAATATTTGGTACAACAATAGCTATCATTTGAGTATCGACATGGTTCCATTCGAGGCTTTATATGGGAGGAGATGCCGATCATATTTTGGCTGGTTTGATGCTTTTGAGGTGAGACATTGGGGTACCGGTCTTTTGAGGGAGTCATTGGATAAGGTAAAGTTGATTTAAGAAAAGCTTATAGCTGCTCAGAGTAGGCAACAAGAGTATGCGGCCCGAAAGGTACAAGATCTAGAGTTCAGGTTACGCAGAAGGTTTTGCTAAAGGTGTCATCCATGAAAGGTGTGATGAGATTTAGGAAGAAGGGCAAGCTTAGCCCTAGGTTCATTGGTCTATTTGAGATCCTTCATCATGTGGGAGAGGTAGCTTATGAATTGGGATTACCTCCAGTTTTGTTGGGTGTTCACCCGGTGTTTCATGTGTCCATGCTGAAGAAATATCATTCAGACAGGTCTTATATCATTCAGTGGGATTCAAATCTATTTGATCAGAATTTGTCTTATGAGCAAGAGCCTATAGCCATCTTGGATAAGGAGGTTCGAAAGTTGAGGTCAAAGAAAATAGCTTCGGTGAAGGTGCAGTCAAAGCACCATCCAGTCGATGAGGTTGTGTTGGAAACCAAGGCTGATATGCGTAGTAGATATCCCCAGCTTTTCACCCAGTCAGGTACCTTTCCTTCATTCCATTCCTTGTTTGTTCGAGAACAACCAATTATTTGTTTGGTATCTAATGTAATGACCGTTCGGTCGTTTTGTGTGTTTTGACAATTTTACCCTCGTAGATCCAATTCCTGAGGTATTCGGGTGATTATAGTGGAAATTTGAAGAATTAGAACACTTAAGTGAAAATATTTGTCTAATAGTTGACTTTTGGGTAAATGGACCTTTTTCAAAATTTCGTCGATTCCGCAAGGTCTGGAGGGTCGTTTATGACTCAGTGGGGGTGGTTAATTCGGTTCCCGAGGCTTTGGGGGCATTTTGGGTACTTGGTTGAAAACTTGATTTTAGCCGTTTGGGTGTTGACCGAGTCAATACGACCTCCGTTGGGAATTCTAATGTCACGGATGGGTTGATAGCATGTTTTTACTTGTGTTTGCACATTTGGTTTAAATTCGGGAAGTCTCGAAAGAATGTTGGGATTTGGGGATGAAACTTGGTGAAATCTGAATTTTTTGGTTTTTGATGTCTCGCCCCAGCATAGTAGATTCACCCCTGCAGGTCTGCCCATGCGGGACTTGGCTAGCAAGAGCGGAAGGCTAAGTCATTTAATGAAGTCCGCCCCAGCGAATGTGTATCTGTTGAGGCGGGATCACGGAAGCGAGGCTTCCTTCGCCCCATCGAAGATCGATGAATTAGAAAACTTGTTTCAACCCCCAACTTCGAATCAATATTCCCATTCACCAAAAACCTATCCAAGTTAGGGTTGTGGGAGAATTCTGAAGAAGTGTTAGTGCTATCATCTTAGGGTAAGTCTTTATGCCTTATTTTAACATTTATTCTTGATTAATTAGCATCCATAAAGGTTAATGAACTATGGGGAAGATGTGTTTACGGAAACTTAGATTTTTTATTTAAAACCCTTTTGATCTAATTGAGTATTTATTGGTTTAATCACTGTTTTCTACTATCTAAACATGAGGTAATTAGATTCTAGGCTTAAATCATCCTTTGCTTCAAGAATTCAAATCATGAAATTAGGGTTTCTTCGTAAATTGGGGAATTTGGTGTAATGGATGAAATTGAAGTGCCTATTGTGGTTAGAATTCCGTGAAATTAAGGTTAACGACTATGTAGACCTTGAGTAATGTAATTTCCCCCTTAATTTTTGGTTTTGCTTTGAGGTTCGTTAGGGGTATCTTGGGTAACTTTCACACCCGATTCTTTTTCAAATAGTTGAATATTCTATGGTCATTTACTTACTTAGAATTAGTAATTGTTAGACTTCGATCGTTCTGAGGCGCTTCGAAAACAGAAGGCCCAAGTGGAGTAGATCGTGGCACCAGTTCGGCAATTGAGGTAGGTTACGGCTTACTTTAGTTACTTTGATTAGTGAATCGTATATATGCATCGAATTGACGAGAGAAGGTATGTTAGGTCTTCTGACATGATGTTGGGATGGATATACAATTAGGTTGGTATGACTTTTGATTATGTGGGCTTGTCGCAGTTATTTTACACATTGTTGACATGTGGTGCATTTGTTTATGTGATTGGAGGGGTGTGATGTGATGATTCATTATGGTTATTTAAACTCGACGTTGATTCCATTTACATGGTTGTTGTGATTTATACAAGTCTTGATGTGGCTTATAGTGTTTGTGACCTCCATAGCATGTTCATTGGTATTGATTGCATTTGATTTAGCATTCTTGCATTCATACACTAATACATAATGGAAATGGTGTGGAAGTGATTTGATGAAAGAAATGTACTGATGATAATGAAAGATTTATGGCAACTATGAAAGAAAATGTGACACCTTGATGAAAGCATTATGTGAATTTGTGATCTGAGGTTGTTTCCAGAGCGGAAGGTTTGTGTGCTCGTGATCCAATAGGACATTCCGGAGTGGGTGTTATATAGACGTCATGGGTCCCCTGCGGGTCATGACTTCCGAGACGTCGATATTCCGTCCGGAGCATGTATGTACAGAGTGAGTATTGGCCATTGCATTGTATGACGTCCATTTCATTGCATTGCATATATTATCATCACATTATACACCGATTGACTGAATTGTTGGTGGTATTCGTGTTTTTGTTACTTTTGAGGAAATATTGGGAACCTGACAGACTTGTGTTTAGGGGCTTCACCTTAGGCGATGATTCGGTTGTGTGATATTCTGTGACTTTAGTGGTTATTATGTGCCAATCTGTTTATCTTGTTGATTTTGTGCTTATATGCGTAAACTAATCTTAGTCAGCCTATGATGCTTACCAGTACGTGTGTGTACTGATACTACTCTTGCTGCACTTTGCTCTGAGTGTAGATTTTGAGGCAGGACCTTCTTCTAGACCCCATTTCTAGCCTTGAGGCTATTTGTTGCCAGGACATGCAGCCCTAGAGTTCCTTCCGATTTGTCTTCTACTACTCCATTAGACATTTTCATTATATTTTAGACATATATACTTATAGACATCGTTGGTTAGTGGTTCTTGTATGGTGACTTCATTTATGGGGATTGTATTATGACTTAGTATCTTCCGCACTTATATATATGGTATTGACTTAGATTTATTATGATTGATCATGTTATTTAAGTCTTTTCGTAATTGAATAAGTAATGAAATCAAGGGCATGGTTCGCCCACCAGGGAGGTTAGTGTGGGTGCCATCACGATGGTATTTTGGGTCATGACAGCTTTGGTAACTAAGGTTTGGAGTTTCATAAGCCTCGTGGGCTACTATCCGCATTTTGTAGAGGAGTTTTCATCCATTGCATCCCCGTTGACTAGATTGACTTTGAAGGAAGTATTATTTCACTGGTCCGATGAGTGCTTGGTGTGCTAAGGAGGTGTTATTTCATTGGTCCGATAAGTGCTTGGTGAGCTTTCAAAAGCTCAAGGCTTGGTTAGCTACCGCTCCGATCTTGAATTTACCTATTGAGGGAGAGAGGTTTACCGTGTATTTTTCACGACCCAACTCGTGGGTTGAGCGGGCACCCACACTAACCCCCCTGGTGGGCGAACCCTCCCCTTATTCTATCTCTTCATCAATAAAATATGCAGAAATAAGGCAACAGTTACATAAACAATCTCGATATATAAATACTGGAAAATTGTGCGCAATACAAGACATAACCCCAAAGATCTGGTCTAAATCAGTCGTGAGGATGAGACGTGGATCCTGTGACGAACTCTGCACTCAGAAAAAGAGCACAACAAGAGTAGTATCAGTACAATACTAGTAATGGTAAGCATCATAGGCCGTCAACGATTTAGTTACATATATAAAGGAAAGAAACTAACAGATAGACAGATAAGCAATCAAGTACAGTCAAGAATAGTCTCAATTATAAAATCAGTCAAGTATACAGTATCAGTTTATGTATGAGACCAACCAAATGCATAAGAGGTCATAATCAAGATAAACAAATGGATGTATATGAGATGCAAGTAATGCAATTCACTGCTCAACCTTTGAACTGTACACACATGCTAAGGCAATGCCTCATAGTCATGACCTATGGGGGACCCGCGAAGACCACGTACTCACATAGAAATATCCACTAGGGCTCACAGAGAACGCCGCCACTAGTCTTACTCGGAATACCAATGTCCACTAGGGCTCACACAGAACGTCGCCGCTACTGTTCACACAGAATTTCCTTATTACCTTTGCCAAATGGGCCCACAAAAAAGTATCATTGTTACCATAGTTGCATATGTATGGGTGATAAATAAGTGATTGGATAGCCTCAATAAACAACTCAAATCATCAACAAGAATAAGAATGCATGCCATGCATGATGTCAACACCAACGGTAAATCATATCAAATCTCATCTGTTACTTATCATGAAGCACACAACACATTTTCAAGCCAATTTCATTATCTTTCCTTTTTCCGATGATAAGTGAGATATCAAGAGGGAGATAAATGTAAACACAAATCACAACTATATCAAACATGGCGACAAACCCACATAACAACTGACGGAACCAACCTATTGGATTTTACCTCCACACCATGCCCAAAGGCCTACCATGCATTCCCCATCAATAGCTAAACTCTACATATGGTTCACTAACTTATGTCTAACCATAAGGTAAACCATAACCTACCTTAGTGCCGAGAAGGTGCCACAAACTATCCAATATGAGCCTTCCCTTTACGGAGAGCTTCTGAACGGTTGAAGTCTACTTAACAATGTAATCTACATTAGAAATTTGAACTAACGATACCCATGTTGCTATAATATGATTCGAATCAAAAACGCCCTTTAAAAGAAGAAACTCGAGCCCACAAGGGCAAAATTGGAAATTCAAGTTGGAAATGGTCAACCCCAAGGTTACGAAGCCCAAATACTAATTATCAACACACACTAGTCCCAAATTAGCATCAGTTGCATCGTTAATAAAAAATCCCCAATTTTAGAGAAAACCCCCAATTTCCATAATCAATTTCTTAAATAAAGAGAGATTCAAGCTTAGCAACTAATTACCTCAAAGATTAGATGATTAGACCCAATTAAATTCCCCAAAAAGGCATAATTTAGGAAGGAAAGATGGTTCAACTCAACCTAGGATTTATCACCACGAAACCCCCAACCTAATCATGGTTTTCTACAATAATTCCCCCACTTTTAATGGCAAGATAAATGAATAGAAGCCTTCACCAATGAAAGATTCCCCTCAAAGATCCTCAAAAATCACTCCCAATACTCTCTAGGTCTCTAATTTATTGAATGGAGAAAAATGGTTTGAAGTTGGGAATAAAAAAGGTTTTCTGATCAGCGATGCTCACATTTGCGGACACTTTGTCAGCAGATTCAGACTCACCTCCACGAAGGAATACTCGCATAAGCGGTGCCACTTGCCAACTCACTTTCTTGCATCTACGGTCCAAGACCTGTATAGATGGGCCCACAGAGGCGAACCTACGTCCACAGAAGCAGGACACCAGAAACTAGCAAAATTTGGTTTTTCCCCATGTCCAAACCAAAACCTGACACTTATCCGAGACCTTTCAGACACAAACCAAATATGCATCCTAATGTAAAAACACACTACAAACTTACCCGTGCCTTTGGAATTTCCAACGGAGATCATCTTGACCTAGTCAACCCCCAAAACCCAAAAGCAAGTTCTAACCAAGTGACCCAAACGCTCCCGGGTATCTCACGAACTAAAACAACCACCCCACCAAGTTATAAATCGCTTTTCAGACCTTATGGAATCAACAAAATTCTAAAAAGGATTCATTTACCCAAAAGTCAACTATTGGTCAAAGGTTTTTCACTTTAACCCTTTAATTTCCCCAAAGCCATTCCTGATTATCTAGGGAACCGCGTTACCCATCCTCAAAAGTCAAACACGCTCTAACAAAGCTAGAGAAAGGGTCAACAGGTGTATAAGGGTCAAAAACCCTAAACGACCAAATGGGTCGTTACATCAGACACCAATTAAGCAACCGTTCATCCTCGAATAGAGAGAAATGAAATGAAGGAAGTTACCTGAGTCAGTAAAGAGCTGGGGATATCTCACACGCATATCGGCTTCAGTCTCCGATGTAGCCTTGTCAACTAGACGGTGTTTGCATTGCACCTTAACTGAAGCTATTTCTTTTGATCTCAACTTCCTCACTTGCCTATCCAAGATTGTTATCGGCTCTTCCCCGAAGGACATATTCTGATAATAAAAAAATAGCGAGTCCCATTGGATGTTATAAGAGCCGTCGGAATGGTATTTCTTAACATGCACACATGAAACACCGGATGAATGCCTGACAAACCAGGTGGAAAATCCAACTGATAAGCCACCTCTCTAACATGATGAAGGATCTCAAAGGTGCCTATTCCTCAAGCTCAACTTGCCTTTCTTTCCAAATCGCATCATACCCTTCATGGGTGAAACCTTCAATAGAACCTGATCACCAACCATAAGCTCCAAATCCCAAACTTTCAATCCACATACTCATTTTGTCTACTCGAAGTCGCAAGAAGATTTTCCTGAATCAGCTTCAGCTTATCTAAGGACTCTCTCAACAGATCAGTACCCTAAGGTCTCACCTCAAAAGCATCAAACCACCCAATCAGAGAAAGATATCTCCAACCATATAAAGCCTCAAATTGAGCCACGTCTATACTCGAGTGATAACTGTTGTTGTACGAGAACTCTGCCAACGGTAAGAATCGGTCCCAATGACCACCAAAGTCGATCACACAAGCCCGCAACATATCCTCTTAAACCTGAACAGTCCTCTTGAACTGACCACCAGTCTGTGGGTGGAAAGTTGTATTAAGATCCAACTGAGTCCGTAATTCTTTGTGTAAAGTCTTCTGAAATAGGAAGTGAACTGAGTGCCTCTGTCAGAAATGATGGAAATAGGCACACCATGCAATCTGATGATCTCTCTAATGTAAATCCTGGTCAACTTCTTCATGTTGTAGGTAATCTAAACTAGAATGAAGTGCATGGACTTAGTCAACCTATCAATAATAACCCAAATAGCATCAAATTTTCCCAAAGTCTTCCGTAGACCAACTACAAAATCCATTGCTATCCCCTCTCACTTCTACTCGGGAATGAACAGCTTTTGAGTCATACCACCCGCCCGCTGATGCTCGTACTTAACTTGCAGGAAATTCAAATACTAGATGTTCATTATTTGGCTAACCATTTCGTAAGACTTGATATTTTGGAGCCTGACAGGTTTCTAGTTTGTGCGGAGGCAATGTCTTCTTTATTGGAGCAGATTAAGGCACATCAGTTCAATGATGGGAAGTTGTGAAAGATTCATTACAAAGTGTTACATAGAGAGGCTAAAGAGGAGATTGTGGGTGGTGAGGGTATTCTGAAGATCAAGGGTCGGGCTTGTGTTTCTAGAGTTAGTGGCTTGACTCTATCGATCATGGAGGAGGCGTATAGTTTGAGGTATTCTATTCACCCGAGGGCTACAAAGAGATATCGTGACTTAAAGTAACTTTATTGGTGGTGTCGGATGAGGATAGACATAGTGGAGTTCGTGTCTAGGTGTTTGACTTGTCAACAAGTGAAGTATGAGCACCCGAAGCCTGGTGGTGTAATCTAGAGGATGCCCATACCCGAGTGGAAGTGGAAGCAGATTGCTAAGAACTTAGTGGTTGGATTGCCATAGATTTTTGAGAAATTCGATGCTATTTGGGTCATTGTGGACAAGTTTACTAAATCTGCACATCTCATACCGGTTCAAACTACTTACAATTCTGAGAAACTGGCCAAAACCTACATCCAAGAGATAGTTCGTTTGTATGGGGTGCCCATTTCTATCATTTCAGATCGGGGCACATATTATACATCTTATTTCTGGCAATCTTTATCGGGTACTTGGGTGGAGCTTAGTATAAATTTTCACCCTCAGACTAACAGTCAATATAAGTGGACTATTCAGGTCCTTGAGGATATGTTACGGGCCTGTGTGATTGACTTTGGTTGTCACGGGGACCGATTCTTAAGCTTGGCGGAGTTTGCTTACAATAATAGTTATCATTCGAGTATTGAGATGGCACCGTTCGGGGCACTATATGGTAAGAGGTGTCGCTTTACGATTAGTTGGTTTGATGCTTTTAATGTCAGGTCGTGGCATACGGATTTGTTGAGAGATTCCTTGGATAAATTAAGTTGATTCAGGAGAGACTTCTCACGGCTTAGAGTGGGCAAAAGAGTTATGCGGATCGGAAGATTCGCGAGTTAGAGTTCATGGTTGTAGAGCGGGTTTTATTAAAGGTTTTACCCATGAAGGGTGTGACAAGGTTCGGGAAGAAGGGCAAGTTGAGCCCGAGGTATATTGGCCCATTCGGGATTGTTCAGCGTATTGGTGAAATGGCCTATGAGCTGGCTTTACCTCCTGGTTTTTCAAGTGTTCATCCATTTTTTTGTATTTCAATGTTCAAGAAGTGCTATTCAGACGGTTCTCATGTGATTCAGTGTGATTCGGTGTTACTTGATTAGAATTTAGCTTCCGAGGAGGAACTGGTAGCCATTTTGGATTGGCAGGTTCGAAAGTTGAGGTAAAAGGATATCACTTCGATAAAAGTACAATGAAGGTATCGTCTGATCGAGGCGGGTACTTAGGAGACCGAGTCGGATATGCGGACCAGATATTGCTTTTCAAGAGTTTAGGCACTTTCTCTTTTTTACCGTTTGAGGACAAATGTTTATTTCAGTGGTATTTGATGCAATGACCCATTTGGTCGTTTTTTGAGATTTTGGACCTTTTTTCCAAAAATTACCCTTCTCGTAGTTTTATCTTGGTATTTATGAGTTACGAGGATGGGTGGCATAATTTTTTAGACAAGCCGGTGAGTTTCGGATCCATTTTAGCAAAATTGGAAATTCTTAAGTTGAGAAATGAAGAAGTTTGACCAAAGTCAACATGGGGGGAAATGGGTCCATCTCAGAGTTTCTTAGATTCCATTACGTCTTTAACGTGATATATGACATAGTTAAGTCGTTGGTTCGGGTCCCAAGGGCTCAGGTATGATTTGAGTTGTTGGTCGATAAACTAGTTAAGTTAAGGAATCGGAATTGACCATGGTCAAGATCGGGTCAAGATGACCTCTTTTTTGTATTTTGAGTATGCAAGTAGGTCTGTAACGTGTTTTCTCACTGACATGCATCTTTGGTTTGTGCTCGGGAGATTCCGCATGAGTTTCAGCTGTTGGATCAAAATTCAGAAAGCACCAGAAAAATCTAATGTCTGGTGTCATGTTTCCTTCTACACAATTGCGTAGAATGTCTAACGTTGGCAAAGCTCTGGGGTTCGGGAGACCGCGATCACGGCCAGTGGCTCAAGTTTGCGGAGGGGAATCGGGGTCTGGGCGGTGTCGCATTGGCACTCGCAATCGGGATAGCCATGTCGCATTCGCGATGGGATGGACTAGGTTAGGTCATGTTCACAAGAGTGTGTCCTTTTACCCGAAGAGCGAAGGATGACTGAATAGAATTAAATTCGCATTTCAAACCTCAGTGTTAATAAATCAATTTTAGGAACTTAAGAGCTCGATTTGGGTGATTTCAGGGGTACTCTTCAAGTTTTGTCTAGAGAATAAGTTTCTAATCCTAATCTACGTATTTACTCGTGATTCCATCCTTTATTTAGCGATTTCATCCATATTTTGATCTTAGAAATTGGTGTTTTCCATGAAATTGAGCTTTTTAGTAAATAATCAAATTGAAGGTCGAATGATATAGGATTTCAATGAATTTTGGGATTCTTAACCTTTAGGCTAAGGGTAAGCTGATTTTACGACTAAATTACGTTTTGATCTTCGGGGCTTGGGATTGGTTTTTGTGTTGACTTTCTTAATTCAGAATATTAGTATAGTAATATGGGCGTCTACAGATTCGTATTCTTAAGCAGATTCAATATTTGAATAGATTCGGTTCTTTCGGAAGGGAAAGGTTGTGGATTGAACTTTCGGGCTTCGGGATTAAGGCAAGTTGAGACTTACTACACTCTTTATGAAGTTTTTTTGTTGGCTTAATGTATTTAAGGGGAGTAATGGGGAATTGGGGGTCCCGTACTCGTGAAGTGATGAGCTCTTATGAGGGTACCAGTGTCATGTTATGGGTATAATGAAAATTGAATAATTGTGTGGTGTAGAAAATGCCAAAGCATACGGGCGTGGTTGTTAAATCTACATGATTGACTTGATTGTTGGTTGAAATGAGCTTATGATAGCCATACTTGCTTAATCTATGTGATATTTACATATTTATGCATTCATCACTCCACTTCTCGTCTAAATTATGAAAAAGGAATTATCTTTTGACATTGACTTGATATCATGTAATTACATATTGTACGCATATTCATTTTAGACTTCATATGATGTCACTGGCATGTTATTGATGAATCATATGAGATGGTCTAAGGTGGCTCGATTAGATATGGTACTGGTTAGAGTGATGATGACATTATAGCATATCGGCTGGATACCCGATGTGATCTAGAGGATCTGGAATTTCGGGTGAGTATTTGAACATCATGAGTCCCCTATGGGTCTCATGAAACATCACTTTAGTTTAGAATCGGTCAACGATACTGCTGAGTACACGTGTTTCCCTGTACTCACTCTACACTTGCTACTCCTTTTTGTGTGAAGGTTCTATTCCGAGTTCCCATATGACCTTTGAGGCCGTTCATTTTAGAGTTTTCAGGGTGAGCTATTGGTCATTCGGCTACATTAGACTCCATTTCTATCATATTTTCATGTCTTTACTTTCCAGACATTATTTGTAGTATTCAGACTTTTATTCCGTATTTAATGGCTCTTGTACTTATGACTTCCAGGTTCTGGGGAGATGTATGACTTAGATTTCCGTATTTATGAGACTTTGTTATTGACTAATGGGTTGCTTTACTTCATTTCCGTTTTTATGTTATGTTAAAAAAGTTGGCTTTTAATGGGGTTCGCCTATGGGTTGGGGTAGGTGCCCTCATGACCATTTTTGATTTGGAGTTGTGATATTCTAATTTCCTATAAAGTAAAAAGGACATTAGATTTATTGATGCACCTGAATCACATAATGATTTTTTAAAACGAGTACCTCCAAGATTGCAATGAATTGTAAAACATCCCGGATCACCAAGTTTCTGTGAAAGCTTATTTTGAAGTGTAGTACGACACTTCTCTGTAGGCTTAACTACATAAAATTATTCCAATTTTCTTTTACTTGACAAAATTTCTTTAAAGAATTTAGCATATGAGCGCATTTGTGTTAGAGCATCCGTGAAAGGTATGTAAACGTAAAGTTGTTTCAAAATCTCCAAAATTTTAAAAAATTGTTTATCAACTTTTTCTCTTTTCATCTTTTGTGGAAAAAGGAGAGGTATAGAGTGAGGATTTGTCATTAATTTATTTTATTGCACCTTTTCCCTATATCTTTTTTTTTTCTCTTGGAAGCTCAAAATCTTTGTATCCTCACCTTTATTTACATGTTTCATATCTCGTGGCTTTTCTTGTCTATCTGCATATGGATCATCAAGAGCTTAACCTAACTGTAAGGCAATGGCTTTGAGGTGTTCTTTTTTTTTCTCAATGTTGCTTGGCAGAGCACTTTGAATTTTTCAAGACATGAGTATTGCTAATTGGCTTACATGAATCTTCAAATTTTTGATGGCTTAATTTTGACTGTCTATTTTTTCATCAACAACTTTAATGTATTTGTATTTAAAGTCTTCAAGGCCTGGATGATGAATTCTTTAGGGCTGTTGCGATACTATTGAACTTGTTGCTGCCATATGTATTGATTCTAGAAATCATGTGGTCCCTGTACCTACTGCTTTTGATTAATTTTTGTTGATGATTCTCAACACCGTTAGGGTTAATCCATTGAAATCTTTGATGATTTTGTGCCATAGGACTACTAAATGGTTGGTTATTTCTGTAACCAATAACACTTACCTGTTCTTCATTTTTCACTGATGTTTGACATCCGTGATTGGGGTGATTACCTTTACAAACATCACAATTCTCAAGTTGAGGTGAT
Organism: Lycium barbarum; assembly: GCF_019175385.1. Taxonomy (NCBI): domain Eukaryota; kingdom Viridiplantae; phylum Streptophyta; class Magnoliopsida; order Solanales; family Solanaceae; genus Lycium; species Lycium barbarum. The sequence continues at coordinate 40,543,466 of NC_083347.1, forward strand.
GATTGAGCACTTACCGAAAATCCCCAACTTTTTATAAGAGTTGTAATTTGTTGTTGTTGAGATGCTATGGTCTCAATAATAATTCAAGAGCTTAATTAAATGAAGTTTTGATGATTGATAAACTACGTACATGTGAAAATCAATGTACAAGAAAGAATGAATGAAGATGTACAACAACTAGAAACTTCACAGATCTCCAAATGGATTTGGTAATGCAAACACAACTGGAGAGGAACTGCTGAAAGGAACTAGTCCTTTAGATGAAGAGCTGGAGACTGTTGAAGAAGTTGTTTCGTGCAGACAAATTGGAGAATTGGAATTATTGACTCATTCCAATTTTACAAGAAACTGAAGATCAAGATATGGAAATATTACCATAAATTAAACAAATAACACTAACTTAGAAATAGGAGAAGTAAATCATATGTGTGTGAAGAAGGAAATCTATGTCAAACAATGATTGGTTTCGTACCATTAATGGAACCAAGTCTTGGATGGATTTGGAGAATGGAAGGTGGCTATTTACTATTATAAATACAACACGTCATAAAGCTTTGGAGCTTAAGCCCAACCAAGGAGAGAGATCAGCATGAGAGCAGAGTCAACAAAAAAAGTCTCGAGGAACCAACTACAACAACGTCAAAAAAACCTAATTCCTATCGAGATTTATCTATATTGTTCTTGAGTTGTAAAGTTCATTTGGTGATTCAATACGTTTAAAGTAATTAGAGTACTTATCACTATGGCATGGCAAAAACAAATTCCATCTTTAGCTTTATGATTTCTTAATATAAATTAAAGGTATAGTTTCACTCTATGATAGTATATGCTTACTTTTGCAAGGAAGGATGCAAAACAATTTGCAGCCTCAATGATTTCAAAATAAAATATGATTAGTTGATGTTAGCGCGCAAACAATAAAAACATAGTAATTAATGTGGTTCGGATCGATGTGATCCTAGTCCACAGAGAACGGCCGGCACTTTTATTAATATCAAGGGAGAAAGTAAGTTACAAGATTGAATACTCTTAGTTCTATGTTATGTCCTTAATAAAGCCTAGCTAGAATGTATTTATACTACTAGGTCTAATCCTTTCTTAGAAAGGATCTAAATCCCAATCACACTCGAAAACAAACAAAGAAAAAAGTTTCCTTTTATTTCTTTCCTCTTTTGATTTGGAATTGGCTTGAATATCTTCTCAACTTCACAATCTCCACCTTGAGATGAATTTCGAGCTTCCATATGAATGCCATTCAGTCCAATGTCTCTAAGCCTGCGTGAGCTAACTCCGTGTAGGAAACAAGAGACACTAACCGAATCTTTGTACATACTAGTAGCTCTACCTTGCCCTGCTGTTCTCCATCCTGACGCATCAGTTGATGCGAACTCCTGCCAAATTCATACAATGACTGAACTTGACAAGAGGAACCACCTTAGTCAATATATCCGTTGTGTTTTGCTTTGTGTCAACCTTTAATACCTTAATTGTGCCTTGTTCAACAACATCACGAATAAAATGGAATCTGATATCAATGTGTTTGGTGCGATCATGAAATCTCTGATTTTTTATAAAGTGAATAGAACTCTGGCTATCACATTCTAGAGTTGGTTCATGTTGAACCCTACTTAATTCTGACACCAAACCCTCCAACCATATAGCCTCCTTTACTGCTTATGTTGCTGCCATATGTTCAGCTTCTGCTGTGGACAAAGCAACTATAGACTGGAGAGTTGCCTTCCAACTTATGGCACTACCTGCAAGAGTAAAGATATAGCCTATTGTTAATCTCGTTCTATCAAGATCACTTGCAAAGTCAGAATCCTCGTAACCAAGGGTCGAGAAGCCTTCATTTCTCATCCCACAAAAAGTTAGACCGACATTCGAAGAACCTTTAAGATACCTCAATATCCACTTAATTTCTTCCCAATGCGTCTTACCCGGATTAGACATGAATCGACTTACCACACTCAATTCTTGAGCAATATCAGGCTGAGTGCAAACCATAGCATACATAATGCTACCAACTGCACTAGAATAAGGAACTTTTGACATGTACTCCACCTCTTCCTTTGATTGCGGTGCCATCAAAGAAGAAAGTCTGAAATGTTATGCTAACGGTAAAGTAACGGGTTTACATTTATTCATGCTAAACCTCTGAACTAACTTCTCAATATACTTTTTCTATGAGAGATGTACCTCACGGTTCTTTATGTGAATCTCCATTCCAAGGATTTTCTTAGCTTCACCTAAATCTATCATGTCAAACTCCTTACTTAGCAGTTTCTTCAAATCATTTATCTCTGTCATACTATTAGCAGCAATAAGCATATCATCAACATATAACACTAAATAAATATTTAAATTACCAGCTACCATCATGTGATACACATAGCTATCAAAAGCACTTCTCAAGAAACCTTTAGTAATCATGAACGCATCAAATCTCTTGTACCACTATCATGGTGACTGTTTCAAACCATACAAAGATTTCTTCAATTGACAAACCTGGTCTTCTTTTCCTTCAATAAGGAAACCCTCGGGCTGATTCATGAAGACCACCTCTGCAAGTTCACCATGTAAGAATACAGTCTTGACATCAAGTTGATGAAGCTTCAAGTCATAATGGGCAACCAAAGCTAGTAACAAATGAATTGAGCTATGCTTCACGACTGGTGACAAAACCTCATTGTAGTCGATTCCATCCTTTTAACAAAATCCCTTAGTAACCAATCTTGCTTTGTATCTAGCATCTTCTACACTCGGAATGCCATCCTTTTTTCTGAAGACCTATTTGCAACCAACAGTTCTCTTCCCCTTTGTTAGACTCACCAAATCCCATGTCTGGTTCTTGTGCATAGACTCCATCTCTTTGGTCATGACTAAACTCCATTGATTATCTTCACAACACATAGTAGCTTCTATATAGCTTAGGGTTCAAGATCCTTTATTTCCTCCTCAGCAGTAGCTAATGCATAGGCCACAAGATTAGCTTGTGAAGGCTGAGGATAATATTTTGGATTAGGCTTCGGAGTTCGTTTGTCCCTTCTAGTAGCTATACTATATGGTTCACCTTTAGGTACTACTGTGTGAGTTTTTTCATTATCTGACTCCACCTGAGTCACTTGATCCTCCTGCTCGGTGAGTTTCACATTTTCCACCACCATTTCCGTTGTAAGAAATTTCTGTCCTGCAAACTCAATAGAAGTCATTCCAGGACCAAGCATAGAGGCCTTATCAAAAGTAGCATCTCTACTGATTACAAACTTAAGAGGATCTAAACTTCATATTCTATATCCTTTTACCCCTTCAGCATATCCCATAAATAAACCTTTTCGAGCTCTATGTTCTAGTTTTCCATCACTTACATGATAATATGCGGGACATCCAAAGATTCGCAAGTACGAGTAATCAGACATTTTACCTGACCATACCTCATTTGGAGTTTTGAAGTCAATCGCCGACGCTGGAGAATGATTAACAACATAACAAGCATTATTTACTACTTCCGCCCAGAACTCTTTAGGCACCTTGGCATTAGAGAACATACATCGTGCTTTCTCAAGAAGAGTGTGGTTCATCCTTTTAGCTACTCAATTCTATTGTGGTGTATACCTAATAGTTCTATGTCTCAATACACCATGAATCTTACAGAAATTGTCAAACCCTTCATTGCAAAACTCCAAGTCATTATTTGTTCGAAGACACTTAATCTTTCTGCCACACTCAAAGACATCACTTCTAGCCTTTAAGAAGTATACCCGAACCTTGCGCGAAAAATCATCAATAAAAGTGCAAAGATACCTCTTTCCACCCTTGGATGGAACCTGAGATGGACCCCATAAATCTGAATGAATGCAGTCAAGTACCCCTTTGGTTTTGTGCCTGCTAGTGCTAAAGCTGACCCGTTTCTGCTTTCTAAGAACACAATGCTCACAAAAATCAAGTATACTAATCTTCTCACCTTTCAAAAAGTTTCGATTGCTCAAAATTGCCAACTCCCTCTCGCTCATGTGACCAAATCTCATATGCCATAGCTTAGCCTTGTTATCATCTGATAACTGTGAGGTTGCAGCATTCGCAGTACCTAGAATGGTGCCGCCCATAAGTACATAAAGACCACCCTTCAGTTTGGCCTTTAACATGACCTGAGAACCCTTGGTCACCTTGCAGATTCCACTTTTACTCGCATGCTTATATACGAGCTTATCAAGTGTACCAAGAGAAATCAGATTTTTCTTCATATCAGGAATATGTCGAACATTAGACAATGTTCTTATGATGCCATCATGACACCGTCTACAGGCTAAACTAATGCCTACTATTTCAGATATTGTATCGTTACCCATAAGTACAGTCCCACTCGTTAGCTCGTACCTAGTAAACTGTCACGCCCCGAACCTGGGCCTGGACGTAACACGACACCCGGTGCTTGACTGCATGTGACCGAGCTAACCAACTGGCTGGCTGAATCAACATATGATACCAAAACATAACTAATTTATAAAATAAAACTAACACATGCTGATTAACTAAAAGTCTGACTGAAATATCATAATGCGGAAATACTTAGACAATCTGAACATATCTGAAAGTAGCCAACATGGCTAAACCAAAACAACTGAACGACTGAGTGTAACTATCTACAAGGCTAACATAACAAATATCTGACTGTCTGAACTGTGTCTATGGAGCCTCTAAGAATACTGAATAATAGAGCTATCTATAAACTGAAATAACTAGATAGCTGACAACGCCCCGAAGGAATTTGGGGCTCACCAGTAGCTGATACGTAAACTCCTAAAGAGCTGAGTCGTCAACCTGTATATCGATGCAGGCCCCCAAGCAATAAAAAGGGACATCAGCATATTTGAATTGTACTGGTATGTAAAGCAACTGAAGCAATAAAATACTGAAACTGAAACTGAAACTGATAACTGTAACTATAATAGCAAGGAAGTAGAGATATGAATACTCCCTGCTCTGTATCTGAATCATATGTATTTGTATATGTGGGGCCTCGGCCCAATAATAAATGCACGCTATGGCCTCGACCTAGTAGTGCGTCAGTCAATGGCCTCGACCATGTATACGTATACACAAGACTGTGCTGTGCCCTCGGGAAAAATCACATATGTATAATTATGGTTAATTAATAAGGACTGAGACCATAACAACACTGAACAATGCTGAACTGAAATAGACATGCTGGACTGAATTGAACACACTGACTGTTTCTGAGCATACTGAATTTCTAGACTGAGACTCATGTGGTAACAATACATAAGTCTATAAAGATTACGTGTTGAGTTCATGATATTCAAATTGATAACCATGAACGAATTCTATAACTATAACCCTAGAAGATAACAGTTCTACAACATATCACGAAACTAGGGCTAAACTGTATTCTGAGTCATATTACTGACAAGTATGAAGAATGAGGCATACGGACAATCATGAACATTCCCTAACGTAGATAGTTAGCCTCATATACCTTAATTCCAGCCTTTGAGGGCAATACAATGTTCTTCAACCCTTTCAACTTTGATCTATATCAATACAAGTCAAAGGGATTCTATATTAGCAATAATATTCATGCTTTGGTCATCTAAGCATTTTATCAAACACTTAGTGGGCATAAAGCTCCACAATCTCCATTAATGGTGTTTCTTCACCCAATTCCCATTATATTACTTCTAGCTGATTCTAAAATCTCAATTAGGTGTAATTAACATCATTCTCCATCAACCATATCATTATAACAATCTCAAGTCAACAATCCCAAACCCTACTATAGTTCGTGCAATTCCCTTTACTAAACCCATTTACTATTCTCCCAAGAACTCATCAATTCACTATTATGAATGATTAGAGTGTAGAAGCATTAACTTTTTGACGTTCAATCCTCTTGACTACGAGGTGTAGGGTTTCCACGCCCAACAATAATGTTCCACTCACAACTCTATTGATTAGAAGGGTTTACTCAAGTTAGAAAGAGATTAGGGACTGGAATTCAACCTAGAATAATGATAAAACTTACCTTGGAGGGTTCTTAAGGCTTGGGACTTTTTCCCTCTGACTTTAGGGTGATTTTTCGTGACTAGAGGTGTTAGGGAAATAAACTCCAAGCTTAAATATAACTTAAAACGCAAAATCCCAACTTTTGACTCGAAACCCGACCTGTTATGCGATGTGTCCACGATGCACATGCATCGCACGATATTCTGCAACTCAATACTCAAAGTTGCACGATCAGCCCTCGATGCAGGGCCATCGCAGGTGCCCTCACGCGCTTCGAGAAGCGACGGGTGTCGGTTCCGAATAGTGCTCGGTAAAATGGACATAACCTCTTGTACACAGCTCTGTTTGGGCTCCACAATAAACCCTTGGAATGATATTATAAAGGGCTACAACTTTCATGTTTTAAGTTTCCTCAAATTCCGAACGGACTTTCATGAAATTTGACTGGACGACAAACGTATCGAAAACTTAGCCGATTTTATAGAATTTTAAGTGTCTTACTATTAGCCATATTGAGACGATCATATCTCCTTGCTCCGACCTTTGATTGGCCTGGTTCTTATATCGTTAGAAAGGTATTTCTACGTACCGCAACGTTCATTAAGGGTACTTTCCCAAATTCTCAACTAATCAAGCATTTATGGTTTCCCCAAGTAGGCCTGTTAACCATTTTCGGAAAACATTCAAACCTTCAGTTTTTCCACTAGAACTCTAACGATACGGGGTGTTACATTATCTCCCCCTTGGGATCATTCGTCCTCGAATGATGGATTCTGATAAAGAGTGACTGCTGAGACATGTGCACACTAACTGACATGAGCACATGAAAACTGAACTGAAAAGGGTCTGAACAAAATTATCTGTTGAACTGAACAACTACTAAGTTGACTATCTAACAGGCTGAATACTGATAATGTATAAACTGTAGAAGGAAAGATCTGAGAGGGGAAGGTACAGTACCTTCACCGATTTCTGCTGATTCTTCAAAGAGATAGGGATAGCTGGACTTCATGTCTTCTTCGGTTTCCCATGTAGCCTCTTCAACTTTTTGACTTCGCCACACAACCTTTACTGAGGCTACCTCCTCAGTCCTCAACTTGCGAACATGATGATCAACGATTTTCACTGGGACTCCTTCATAAGTCAAATTATCATTGGCTGTTATGCTATCAGTCGGGACAATCAATGACGGGTCTCCCACACACTTTCTCAACAAGGACACATGAAACACTAGATGCACAATAATCAAGTCATGTGGAAACTCAAGCTCATAAGCCAATTGACCAACCTTTCGTTGGATTCTGTATGGTCCAATATGGTGGGACTATGCTTCCCTTTCTTACCAAAGCTTATACCGCCCTTCATAAGTGAGAGCTTAAGAAATACCAGTCATTAACTTCAAACTCTAAATCTCTCTGTCTCACATTTGTGTAAGACTTCTGGCAATTCTGAGCCGTTTTCAAACGTTCCTAAATCAACTTGACCTTCTCCATAGCCTGATAGACCAAATCTGGCTCTAACAACTCTGTTTCCCCAACTTTAAACTAACCAATCGGTGATCTACACCTTCGTTCAAAAAGGGTTTCAAACGATGCCATCCCAATTACCTTGAAATAAAGGACACAAGCTTACTGAACTGAATGAATACAAGATTACTAAATTGCTGAGATACTAAACTGAATGTCTATTGAACTGACTGAAGACTTAGCTGACTGAATACTGAGCTGACTGAATACTGGATTAACTAAATACTGAGCTGACTGCATACTGGATTAACTGAATACTGCACTGGCATGAATACGTGAGTACTGGACTGATATCTGAGTACTAAGCTGACATAAATATCTGTGTATTGAACTAACATGAATATTATAACATGAGATCTGAATAGCGTATCTGTCTGACCATTTGTCTGAGAATGAAAAGCTGTGTTAAGGTTCACCTTAGTACCCAATCCTTTCTGAAAGGATTTTCAGAAGTTCGCTGTGAACTGAGCACCATAATCTGAAATAATGGACACTAGGGTCCCATACAATCTGGCAATTTCATTAACATATGACTTGGCATAATCTTCTGTTCAATCTGTGGTCTTAACTGGCAAGAAGTGCGCTGACTTCGTAAGTCTGTCCACAATCACCCAAATCGGGTCGTGCCTTCTAACTGAATGAGGTAGACCTGTTATAAAGTCCATATTTATCATCTCCCATTCTCAAAACAGGAATATTTATATTCTGAGACAAGTCGCAGGACCTATAGTGTTCGGCTTTCACTTGCAAAAAAAAAAACAAATTGTGCCACTTAGCCACAAACCCTGCCACATTCCTTTTCATATCATTTCACCAATAAATCTCCTTAAGATCATGATACATCTTCGTGGAATCTGGGTGAATGAAATACCTGGAATTGTGATCCTCTGACATAATCCGCTCTCTGAGCCCATCTACATCTGGAATGTATAATCTGCCTCGGTATCTTATGGTACCGCCATCTCCCCCTTGTTCAAAAGCTGACGCTTTATGTTCGTGAATCACCTCTTTCATCTGCAACAAGTAGGAATCACCAAACTGCTTCTCTCTAACTTCAATGACTAAGCAGGAATAAGCCATGTTCTAGGCAATAATTCCACCCACTTCGGAGTCTGAAAGTCGAATTCCTAGCTTGGATAAGCGGTGAACTTCTTTCACCATAGTTCTCTTGTCTACCTAAATCATGAGTTGTACTTCCCATACTTGATTTTTTTCTGAGATACTTCCTAAAATACTCATAGTACTGTTGTGCACTAAGTCTTTGACTAGCACCTTAAAGATTAGAGTCTCCTGCAATGGCACTACCCTTGTGACACATAACTGGGCATGATCTTATAGCTTTTCTGTAATCGCCTAATTGATAATAATTGAACTTGACACGATTCGTTCGACGATCATTCTACTCATTTCGGGTTTCCTCTAAGTTGAGGCATATTCCTTATGGAAACTATCTTATTATGCCAACCTAACTGAACTGAGGTTCTTCATATCTCGTACTAACCCTTCGGGTCTTCAATTATCTCACTGGACTTACTGGCGATTTATGCATCTCCCCCTTAGAACAAGGCTAACGTCTTATACTTACAAATTCTTCTCTTTTGATGGGATCCAATTAATATTCCTTATCTTCTGTAATTCCTTTGTACTCTACAACGCTGACGACTCTTTTTTTTTTCCGACTCACTTTTGAGAAATTTCTCATTGGGAAAAACTAAATTACTTACATGAATGGGTTGCTATTGTATTCATAACTGGCATACTCCATCTTAACGACTTAACTCTGCTCACATTGTAAATCTTAGGACAACCCCTTTTGACAACTCTTAAAGGCTATTCTTCTGTAGTTTGCTCTCTTACGGCTTAGCTGATTTCTTCTTCCACTAATCACTCTACTCTGAACCTAACTTAAGCCCTTGGTTCTAACACACATTCGGATGTATCCGAACTGTCACCCACTTAAGGTGTTCATCTGAATAAGGAAATCAAATCATATTTCTAATAGTTCTGCTGAAATTGCTAATGCATTGTATCTACTCAAAACTTACTTACTATTTTTCTGTTAATCACCTGCTAGCTTCATATTTTCTTATTCTGCTCTAAATAACCTAAGTTATTTCTAGCTCTCCCTCATCATCTAACGCTATTCTATGGTCGTACACTATCTTTTCTGAACTATGGATCACACTCAAGAAACTTTCATCTATCTTATACGAAAGATTGGAACAACTAAACCCAAGCTTTTTATACACTTCAAAATCGTATCAGACTATACACATCTGGGATAAACACTTACTCACATAGCTTAAGCGAGAACTGTCACATCTTCTTATCTCATAATAATAATTACTTCATATAGCAACTTACAACCATCGTACTCTCTGACTCTTATATGACCAAACTTAAAAAAACTAAAACCATTCCCAAAAATTTAATATCGTCTGCTCATGGTTCTTATTTCATACACATCTCTTTTATTAACAGGCATAGTTCGTACGAAAATCTCATCTGTGGTGATAACTGGGGATGCCTGTTTGTCCTGACTACCTGATGAAACATCCAAGAAATCTTCACTGAGAACTGAAATACCAGGCTTAGCTGTATTACAACCTGACTGGGCTTGAGAATTAAGAGGAGCCACCGAAACATATATCAAGGCGCAAACGATACAACCCTTGGTGTCTCTTATAACACTTGTCGCACATAAGATTCTGAAAACTTATGTGGCTCACATTGGTATGTCACTGTGAGGCTGGTGCTCTTAAAATCTGTTTCTAGCTGAACTGACCCTTTTGATAATATCTAGACCTCAAGACTAGTGCACTAGCTGCAGATGGAGTGGGTCCTGATGACTTCTGGTAGAAAACTATCTGCCACCACCTCCTTGAGATCCTCCATGATTTACGTTTCCTGTAGACTTAGCTCCTTTTCTAATTTCTCTGATATCCTCTCCCTGTTGTATCCCATTCTCCTTTCTCAAGAACATCATTATTATTCAACTTCCCATTCATTATACAACACCCTTTCTCGGACAACTTACACTTTATTCATCTTTCAATAACACCTCAAGTCTTATTTGTTACCAGCAAGTACTTCACAATTGTACCCCTATGGATAATCAACCTCAGTTGGGCCTTGAATTACCTGTTCATCTCCTGCGCATTCTAAACGTACGTAAATCGATAGGAAGAGAAGTTACTTATTGCTCTAAGCTTCATGGCACGATCTAGAGTAGAAAGAAATGAGACAAATCCTGAATGTCTTGGTGGTCAACTGTTTAAGAGACCCCACTGGACACGGCTTTATAGACTCCCTAAGACACTTGAACCTAGTGCTCTGATACCAAGCTTTGTCACGCCCCGAACCTGGGCCTGGACTTAACACGGCACCTGGTGCCTGATTGCATGTAACCGAGCAAACCAACTGGCTGGCTGAATCAACATATGATACCAAAACATAACTAATTTATAAAATAAAACTAACACATGCTGATTAACTAAAAGTCTGACTGAAATATCATAATGCGAAAATGCTTAGACAATCTGAACATATTTGAAAGTAGCCAACATGGCTAAACCAAAACAACTGAACGACTGAGTATAACTGTCTACAAGGCTAACATAACAAATATCTGACGGTCTGAACTGTGTCTATGGAGCCTCTAAGAATACTGAATAATAGAGTTGTCTATAAACTGAAATAACTAGATAGCTGACAATGCCCCGAAGGAATTTGGGGCTCACCAGTAGCTGATACGTACACTCCTAAAGAGCTGAGTCGTCAACCTGTATATCGTTGCCTGCATCGTGAGATACAGGCCCCCAAGCAATAAAAAGGGACATCAGCACATTTGAATTGTACTGGTATGTAAAGCAACTGAAGCAATAAAATACTGAAACTGAAACTGATAACTGTAACTGTAATAGCAAGGGAGTAGAGATATGAATACTCCCTGCTCTGTAGCTGAATCATCTGTATTATCTGTGTTTGTATATGTGGGGCCTCGGCCCAATAATAAATGCACGTTATGGCCTCGGCCTAGTAGTGTGTCAGTCAATGACCTCGGCCATGTATACGTATACACAAGACTGTGCTGTGCCCTCGGGCAAAATCACATTTGTATAATTATGGTTAATTAATAAGGACTGAGACCATATAACACTGAACAATGCTGAATTGAAATAGACATGCTGGATTGAATTAAAAACACTGACTGTTTCTAAGCATACTGAATTTCTAGACTGAGACTCATGTGGTAACAATACATAAGTCTATAAAGATTACGTGTTGAGTTCATGATATTCAAATTGATAACCATGAACGAATTTTGTAACTGCAACCCTAGAAGATAACAGTTCTACAACATATCACGAAACTAGGGCTAAACTGTATTCTGAGTCATATTACTGACAAATATGAAGAATGAGGCGTACGGAGAATCATGAACATTCCCTAACGTAGATAGTTAGCCTCACATACCTTAATTCCAGCCTTTGAGCCTAATACAATGTTCGTCAACCCTTTCAACTTTGATCTATATCAATACAAGTCAAATGGATTCTATATTAGCAATAATATTCATGCTTTGGTCATTTAAGCATTTTATCAAACACTTAGTGGGCATAAAGCTCCACAATCTCCATTAATGGTGTTTCTTCACCCAATTCCCATTCTATTACTTCTAGGTGATTCTACAATCTCAATTAGGTGTAATTAACATCATTCTCCATCACCCATATCATTATAACAATCTCAAGTCAACAATCCAAAACCCTACTATAGTTCGTGTAATTCTCTTTACTAAACCCATTTACTATTCTCCTAAGAACTCATCAATTTACTATTATGAATGATTAGAGTGTAGAAGCATTACCTTTTTGACGTTCAATCCTCTTGACGACGAGGTGTAGGGTTTCCACGCCCAACAATAATGTTCAACTCACAACTCTATTGATTAGAAGGGTTTACTCAAGTTAGAAAGAGATTAGGGACTGGAATTCAACCTAGAATCATGATAAAACTTACCTTGGAGGGTTCTTGAGGCTTGGGACTTGTTCCCTCTAACTTTGGGGTGATTTTTCGTGACTAGGGGTGTTAGGGAAATAAACTCCAAGCTTAAATATAACTTAAAACGCGAAATCCTAACTTTTGACCTGAAACCCGACCTGTTACGCGATGGGTCCGCGATGCACATGCATCGCGCGATATTCTGCAACTCAATATTCAGAGTTTTGCGATTGTCCTGCGATGCGGGGCCATTGTACGCGCCCTCACGCGCTTCGAGAAGCGACGCGTGTCGGTTCCGCACAGTGTTCGGTAAAATGGACATAACCTCTTGTACACAGCTCTGTTTGGGCTCCACAATATACCGTTGGAAAGATATTTCAAAGGGATACAACTTTCATGTTTTAAGTTTCCTCAAATTCCCAACGGATTTTCATGAAATTTGACTGGAAGGAAAACGTATCGAAAACTTAGCCGATTCTATAGAATTTTAAGTGCCTTACTATTAGCCATATTGAGATGATCATATCTCCTTGATCCGACCTCTGATTGGCCTGGTCCTTATATCTTTAGAAAGGTATTTCTACGTACTACAACTTTCATTAAGGGTACTTTCCCAAATTCCCAACTAATCAAGCATTTATGGTTTCCCCAAGTAGGCCTGTTAACCATTTTCAGAAAACGTTCAAACCTTCAGTTTTTCCACTAGAACTCTAACGATACAGGGTGTTACATAAACCAAATTTTTTTAAGCACATGTGAAAGGTACAAACTGAATCTAAAATCCACTTGTGTGTCTGAATTTCTTCTGTTGACGCAGTTAGCACATAATCTTCTCCAGATGTCTGAGCTACCTGAACCGTAGATGCACTAGCTGTTGTTTTATCAATCTTCTTATTCGGGAAATCCCTCTCAAAGTGACCCTTTTGATGACAACCCCAACATTCAGCAACCTTCCTACTCACCCTTTTCCTAGACTTTGACCTAGCTAGTAATTGGCCTCTCCCTCTTTGGCTTGAGCGACCTCTAACCGTCAAACCCTCAATGGTCCTCTTTCTTACCGTTGTTGATATGGTTTCTTAATTCATCCTAATTCAATATATGTCTTACCATCTGTAACGTGACCACCTCTTTACTATACATCATTGAATTAACTGCATTTTTGTACGCCGGAGATAATGAAAACAGTAGAGTGCATGCTAGTTCTTCATCTCCCACTTTAATATCAGCATGAGTAAGATCTATAGCCAATTTATTAAAAGCATCAAGATGGTCCTGTAAAGTTGTACCTATCTTCATCTTGAAGGTATGTAAACGCTGTCTTAACAACATTCTAGTTGTTACTGATTTCTTCTGGTAGAGATCTTCAAGTTTCTTCTACAAACTCGCATTTGTTTTCTTGGTACTGACTTCGCATAACACACTGTCTAATAAGGATAATTGAATTGCGCTAAACATATCCATCTCAATCTTCTGCTTCTCGGCCTCTTTTGTATTTTTGGGATGCGAGTCGTCCAAAGCATAGACTGATCCTTCTCTCCGTAATAACACTATGATCTTGATCTTCCAGATGTTGAAATTATTACTTCGCCCATCAAAATGCGCTACCTCAAACTTCATAGATGCCATAGTCTCCTCGTCTCCTAGATCTCATGACCTGTAGGCTTCTGATACCAATTGTTAGTGCGGAAACGATAAAAACACAATAATTAACGTGGTTCGGATCGATGTGATCCTAGTCCACGGAGAATGGCCGACACTTTTATTAATATCAAGGGAGAAAGTAAGTTACAAGATTGAATACTCTTAGGTTCTATGTTCTGTGCTTAATAAATCATAGCTAGCATGTATTTATACTACTAGGTCTAATCCTTTCCTAGAAAGGATCTAAATACCAATCACACTCAAAAACCAACAAAGAAAAAAGTTTCCTTTTATTTCTTTCCTCTTTTGAGTAGAAATTAGCTTGAATATCTTCTCAACTTCACAGTTGATGATCGTGTCTTGATCAGATTTCACTAAAAATAGCTTTATTATATTAGATTGCATTTGATTCATACGTTTATTCATTTGTATATGCAACATATTACATATATGAAGCTGTTAGATACATCATACAAGCTAAGATCTTCTTCATTTTTAACAATTGTAAGTTATTAGTCTTGTTTAAATTCAGTCTTGATTTAAAAATTCAAGTGTATATGTTTTGGTAATTGTACAGAGACGATTCAGTTTCTTTTACCATTACACTGTGTTTAGATTTGGTATAAATACTACTCCCTCTGTTTCAATTTGTTTGAACCTATTTCATTTTTAGTCCGTGCCAAAATGAATGACCTCTTTCCTAATTTGGAAACAAATTCACTTATTGAATAATTTACAACCACACAAATTTTCAAGGCTTATTTTGAACCACAAGTTTCAAAAGTCTTCCCTCTTTCTTAAATGTCGTGCCCCAGTCAAATGGATTCATATAAATTGAAACGGAGGGAGTAGATATTTAATGTAACAAGCAATAGATTATATTGAGCAAGGAACAAATGAAGCAACGCTAGTGTTAAATAAAAATAATCATATACAACTCACAAAAAAAAAACCAAACAACAACCGAATAATAGAAAATATTAAAAAAATTACAATTAGGTAAAATATTTATTGTTTTGTGTCACATGGCCGATGAATTGTTTTATCGTGAGATGTTTGTATCATTTCGTTTAAAAATAACTTGACTCCTTTAGTAACATCTTAAGCATACGCTTATTTTACTCGGTTATATAGTCTACTGTTTAGCTTAAGTTAATCGCCTGTTTGTAAAGTTCAATGTTTGTTTGAGACGAACTTTCAAAGTTTAGTGTTTGGTGGAAAGAACTTTTCATGTGGAAGTTATTATTCTTTGCTTACAGATTTCATTTTATACTGCATCCCATGTAAATTTGTTTTCTACATTTTTAAAGTTTAATATTTTTTAGAAACGAACTTTGAAAGGTATTGGTGGTTGTTTGGAACAAACTTTCATGAGAAAATTGTTATTCTTTTTTCTTACAGATTTAATATTGCATCCAACCTAAATTTACTTTGTACTCTTCTAATAGGTTACTTGAATTATTTTGTCACACAATTGGTAATACTTTTACATTTTTGCTAATTAAAATTATTTCAAAACAAAAAGGTCAAAAACACTTTTTATCTCTAATTGAGTTGATGGTCAAAAACTATACCCTCCAAACAATTAGAAATTAAGATTAACAACTAAAAACATCAAAAATCTCTTTGTCTGATCACTTGGCTTGGGTATGTCAGATCAGGTGATCTGAGCAAATCAACAGCTGTTGTGTGGTTCAACTGATTCATATCAATATATAAGGAGTTCTTGAAGGAAATCTTTAAAAGATCAAATGAATAGCAAAGTGAGTACTGTACATTAATAAGTTCCTTTTTCATGCATGGGAAACAACAAAATGAGTGCACGTGTTTTGGCATGTGTAATTTGGCCCTCTGTGCAGCTGCCAAAACAATATCACTAGTATGATTGAGGAGTAAACAACAATTTTGACATGAATTGCTACTTGCTAATACCTCTAAGTAGCTCGAGTTCCGATGCATGTCTTGCTTGTTTGCATTATTGGCCCTAGGAGGCTGGAATGTGTGAAGCATTAATTTTTGCCTTGATAAAAGTTGCATATAGTATAGTAATAGATTAACATTACAATAATTTAAGATTCGGTCCATCCAAATCCATGAGATGTCACGAGATACATAAAATTTGTTATCTCCACACTTTAACAACAACAGGAAGAAGAAATGCCCGAAATTAAGTGTAGCTATTTCGTTACCTCCGATTTTTATAAGGTGATTTTAACTTGGACATATCCCTTAAAGATTTCAAATAACCCTAGAAAGTAAAAGATATTTTCACTAAAATATTCTTAATCAAAAGGCTTTATTTAATATGAATACTTTCTGTCTCAATTTATATGATTTACTTTTCACTTTTCTATAACTATAAATAACTTAACTTTAAAATTCTCCCTTTACCTTTGATAAAAGGATTTATAGCCACACATATATCTAAAGTTCATTTTAGATCACAAATTTCAAAAGTCTTCCTTTTGTTCTTACACTTTGTGTCAAGTCAAACAATGTCATGTAAGTTGGGACCGAGAAAGTAGGATTTTTGGGTTAAATCCACTTATCTAAATACGGGTAACAACATACCCAGTGATCTAAGTATGGTTAACTTTGAAAAAAAAAATCATGTACCTTCTTGATTATGTAGAAAATCATTTAATTTGGACCGAATGTAACCTAAAATAATCATATAATATGGATCAGAGGGAGTACTGACTATCAACCATACACGTTTTATTTATTTTTAATTCTTATTTAGCAAGTCGTAATTCGTAAAGTTATCACTTAATTTATGTGCCAATTTTCGTTCAAGAGGAATATTATAGAAAAAGGAAGTTCTTCTGTACCATTTAATCTAATGATCATTAAATTAAAGGCTCAACTTGGACATTGAGGACGCGTCGGTCAAGCTAGTTTTAAAATAATTAGCTGGACAAGAATCTAATGACCTCACATAACAATTGAAATATATGTTGTTGACAAATGAGCATTATTGGGGATATTGACAAACAGTAGTGCAGAAAAAGGCCTTTTTTGGCACATACATCTTCATTCATTTTGGATTTTCTTTTGCACCGCAAATGAGAACACAATTTTCAATGTTAGAAGTGAAAATAATAAAACAACAAGAGATACAAGTTGGAGAATAGATAAATATCAAAAGAAGAAAAAATTAATTATCCTCATTGCAGAGAATTGTGAATAATTATGAACAACTTGAAGAGAATCCATGTATAGGAAGCGAGAAAAGGCCCAAAATCATAAACTATCTTTGAATTTAGGTTCAAAATCATCCATATAGTTTCAAGTGGAGTACTAATAATACACAATGTTTGTAAAAGTGGTGCACTTTGCACACAACCGAAACGGCCAGTTAAGTTTTAACAGAGTTTATCACATGAACACTTCACCAAACAAAACAAAATAAGTACTTCTTCCGTCCCAATTTATGTGATGTTTTTCAGATTTTGAGATTCAAACAAGCTTTTCTCTGACAGTAATTATTTCATGTCTTATAAAAAATTTGAATTGTTAATCATTGTGATTTATAGTACTTTTTACGTAGTTTCCAAATATGTTAATTTTATTTTAAAAAGCTTAAAATTTTCACGTCCGAATTCACAGTCAAACTAAAATATTTGACTCTTGAAATATGAAGTGTGTCACATAAATTGAGATGGAGTAGTAGTTTTACATATAAACGGAAAACATAAATTAAATATATGTCTTGCACAAAAGCCTTTTGCTCCTAAGTTTCTCAAGCAGCAATTTTGGTATAAACCTAAATTAGTAGTAATATGTAAAATTAATGTTCAAAAATTGGACAAAAGAAAGGAAAGAAATGTATTGGGCGTCTGACATTGTGATAAACCCACTGTCTCGTAAGAAGATCACAATCTTCAGATAGCAATTAAATTTTTTCTTCTTCGCCATCTTCAGTGAGCATTTTAATCCTCTGCTTTTCTCCCCAGTCTCTAATTCTTCTTCATCCTTTTTTCTTTTTCAATTCTCAATTCTCACAACCTTTTGCTCTCATTTTATATGCCTATATATTCACATAGTACATTTAATTTGACTCAAAGCAGGAGCTGCTCGTGAATCCTCCAGAAATGGGAGAAACACGAAACTGATTGTTCTGGAACCTCACTGCATGTGGCTAAGATAACTAATGGATCGGTCGAGGCTATGACCCAAATAACACATTACGACTGGTAAGAGTGGATTGAACATTTTGTTTTGCTTGGTGAAGTGATCATGTGATGAGCAGACGACAACAGATCAGTTAAAACTTAACCAGCCGTTTGGGTTGTGTGCAAAAGTGCACCACTTTTACAAACATTGTGTATTATTAGTGCTCCACTTAAAACTATATGTATGATTTTAAATCTAAACTCAAAAGATAGTGTATAATTTTAGGCCTTTACCAAAAGGGTCATGTGGAAGCTCGTGCGTCGCATTTATATTAATAACTTATTCAAAGCTACCAGAACATTTTCTTTGGCAAATCTATTAACAACTACGATTACCGTAGGGTACATAATGGAAAGAAAAGGTTCTTGTTGAAGAAGGAAGTTTCTTTGTCAACACATCTTATATTCCTCTATTTATTGTACAAATGCTGAGTGTTATAGTTACTCCTCAGGAACAAAATATACACCTCCACTGTGTTGGATTCGAAATCCTCAATCCCTTAATTTAGTAGGCGTTTGACCATAGGTTCAAATATTTTCACTTTATTTGAAATTTTTGGAGTTGGAGTTGTATTTGGTTATAGTCTTTGCAAAAAATATTTAAAATAATGTCTTACGTTCATGTTTGAATGTACTTAAATACAACTCCAAAAGTGAAAAAAGTGAGTTGGAAAAAAGTTAAAACAGGCTATAAGTTTTTTTTTTTTTTTTTCAAATTTGAAATACAACTTGAAGTTGGATTTAGAATTTTCATGACCAAACACTAATTTTCAAATAAAGTGAAAAAAAATTCTGAAAAAAGTGAATAATTTTTATGGCCAAACGGGTAATTAACTTATTTTTTGCCGGTATTCCTTGTAAAGTCCTCCTCTCCCTTAAGGATAGTTGTATTGAATTGTATTTAACCAGCACTGATCAGTTAATATAACAAGTGCTCCCTATAATTCTTTTATGGCATCAGAGTGGAGTACCAAATCACATTCCTAAACGATGACAAACCCCTCGATCCCCACCACTATTTTGCAGTCCCAAATCACAACTACAGCAGGTTCAAATGGTCCTTTTTCAAACAATTCCACCCACTCCAATCTGATGAAGCTGGGTAGGAACAACTATGTTCTAACGTGATCTTATTGTCATGCCCCCAAATTGGAGCCGAGGCTTCAGTTTCTTGCTTATCTATGGAATATCGCATTGTTACTGGCCTTTCCAAAAAAGCGGACATGATTGGCATCTGATCTGCTATATCCATCGAGTTAACCATGTTCTTGCTGTGACATAATAATTCTTAAAAACTAAAGCATGGAGCAATAATTTTTTAAAAACTAAACTTCATCTGAAATCTAAATTTATGTATAGCAACATAGTCCAACTGACACCAACAACCCACTACCCCATGTCATGAGCCTCTAAGGACTGATTGAGTACATAGTAGGCGATGCATTATTTTAGAATGAAATGGCAAAGTATGTTGTAACTTAAAGGAATTAGCTACTGCTAAGTCAACGAAGCCCCCGACTTGGGTCAACAGAATTTGAAGCTGGCCCTGAGTCTCGTCACCTATAATCTCAACACCTTCCACCAAAAGGTAGGCAGACCCAAACCGACTAAGAGCCCATTTGGCTTAGCTTAAAAAAAGGGGTTTATAAGTTGGTTTGACTAAAAAACAGCTTATAAACAAAAAAAAATAAGTTGAGCCATCCAACCTTTTTTTTTTTTTTTTTTTTTTTGAGTTATTCTAAGCACTTTTTTAGCTTATAAGCTACTTTGCCAAACACCTAAAAAACCAAAAAACAACTTATAAGCTGGTTTGACCACTTATAAGCCGATCCAAATGGGCTCTAAGTACCACCGATGGGATACCCAATAAGTGTCATTGATTATCCCCAAGTGGAGGAACAAGACTTTTTGAATTAATTAAATATAATAAAAATACACAAAGGAAACACAAGAAATTCATATATTTAATACTGAAATCTAAAAGCTGAAACTGAATCTATAATTTGAGTTAAACTTGAAACTTGTTTTATTTGATATTATCTGTTCTGAAAAATTCAACCAACAATGGCACTGCATACGTGCAATTGAGGAAACGTGTGGGGAGTGTCAGCCCATCTCTTAAACCAAACAAGAGCACCTGCAACTATAGGGCAATTGACCCTGGCCCGGTGACATTTACACTTGGGAATGTTGGCTACTTATTCCAAGCTGAAAGAAACACGCGTAGGTATCTAACTCTGGCCTTTATGTCACTCATACTTAGGGAGGCTGGCGACTTCTCCTATGCCAAATTTGATCACATTATTCTAAATTTAAGTTGAATCTAAGCAACACAAATAATTGGATACACAACAAGTAACTACATCAAATCATGCAATTCAATTACTTTTATGCTATCTGATTTATCTATATATCGTGAAAGTATGATACTTCAAATTCAAGAGTTAAAGAGTTCTAGAAGCATGTGCAGCTAGTTTCTTCCGAAAGTTCATTTGGAGATATATTATTAACAGTCTGAATTCATAAAATTGAAGTTCTTATTTGAACGTACAACGATATGATCTTAAATTCTATACTTAGGTAATTTACCGAACATGTAGTATGCATTTTCTTGTAAAGTTCCTAACTTAGGAGAGTATACCTCAACTTACATCCAAACACCTGTTCAATATCTCTTTCAACGATCCGTTTAGGCAACTCTGACTTCTATAGTTAAGTAATTCATAATGTCAATTCAACTTAATTTCCTATTATCAAATCCCTACATAGCTATTAATGGCTTCATATTGCTTCCACATATAAACACCACAAAAATTACAACCTAAACTCGCTACATTATAAAGTTGCTAACTTTAATAGTTAGAAGTTACAGGAATCACCTC
Source organism: Lycium barbarum (assembly GCF_019175385.1). NCBI lineage: Eukaryota > Viridiplantae > Streptophyta > Magnoliopsida > Solanales > Solanaceae > Lycium > Lycium barbarum. The sequence continues at coordinate 40,564,718 of NC_083347.1, forward strand.
GAACGATATTCTCACAAAATTCTAGACTTTGGTTTCTTAAAAAGTCATCTAAATCTTTGGTGAAAATCTAGGATTTAAGAATTTATGGGTGTTAAATGATGTCAGAATCCATGTATATTGGGTGTAATTAACTCAAAACAACATCTTGAACGTTCCTTTGTTTGTAGTAAAGGTATGAAGTTTCAATCACCACTTTCAAACTCTCAAACCCAAGCCTTTTCTCAAAAACCAATGATGTTCTGAAACAATTGAGCTTGTTTTTTCTCTCGGCATAGGTTAAGCAAGAATGCTAACAGGAACCTCACAGTAAAAAATCATGTCCCTTCACCACCATCGATCGGGGAAAGCTACTTCACTGGTGAAACTCGTTAAACCGGAGGATGGTAACAGTTATAAGATTTCCTTTATCACGTTCGGAAGCTTCATTCCACCTCAATTTTGTTCTATCCCAGAGGAAGATAACGGAATTTACTCAGATTCATACTTAAATAGATCGATTATATTGAAAGATTATGGTGATCCCGATGGGTAGCCGGCAGCTAGACGCCTCCAATTTTTCGAGGCGGCTACCTCAGCTCAGCCCACTCCAACGAGGTGAAGGATTTTCAGCAAAATCGACTTGCTCAGAAAGGTAAAATCCTTACTTATGTTCCTTCATGCACAAAACAGGTCAGAGTCATTGTTAACATTGTGAAAGAGGATGTCCAATCTCAAGAATTATATTGGAAACTTGCTTTGATAGGCTTTGTCGTGGGGGGCACTCTTTATCTAAAGTCTACAGAAACCTATATCCTGCCCACTTGGAGCTTTGCTAAAAAAAGCCCAGATCCTAGTGCACGAGTCTAGATACTTTAATTTCGATACAATAAGCAAGAGGACTGTGATACGGGTTTGATGGATGGGCCTTATACTTACCCATAATAAGTCATTTATTGTGAAAAATTGGGAAATGACTATGACTTCGACCCTGACTGCTTGACAACAATTCCTTTATGGGTTAATTTTCCTAGTTTACCTGTTAGGTATTGGTCAAGTGAAGTTCTGAGCAGGATTGCAAGTGTTTTGGATCGACCTCTATACACTGATAAGATAACCACATACATGCAACGTATTGCTTATGCTCGAATCTTGGTAGAAACGGATGTCTCCCAGCCACTCATTGATTCAATTGACATTGTGACTCCAATTAGTACCATACAAAAATGTATTGAATATGACTGGCGACCAAGATATTGTACATATTGTATGAGGTTTGGACACAAAGAAGATGACTACAGGAAAAAAAAAAACAAAGGTGGAACCAGAAAAGAGTGAGGAATTCCAAAAGGTTCCTAGGAGAAGGAGGAGAAATAGAAGGAGAAGAAGACCAGCAAGACAGGATTAGATGCCTAGGGAACCTGATTTGCAGAATGCAAAAGCTTCATCTCTACCAGCTGCTATTGTTCCTTATGAGGAGTCTGATACAACAACTGCTAACTGTAATGGTTTGCATTTTCACGGGCGGGGTTAGCGCTCGGAAAAAATATTTCGAAATCGTTGGTGCTCTTTCGGATTTTATTTTAAAAAAGTCGCCACCTAATTTTTAGGAAATTAGGAAAATCAGTTTTGAAGGGTTATTCATACTTCGTGAAAAATCCTTCTTAATACAAAGTTCTGGGTAAGGGTTCTGGTGCTCCCCTAGAGAAGGTGTTAGGCACCCTAGTATTAAGGATCCGTACCATACGGTTGACCTTCGAATTCCAATGTGTGAGTATTTGCATGAACTGTCTATTTAGTGTTTAGTTCCCGCATAAGATTGTCATGTTGCATATCAATTTTGAAAAGAATTGAATATATTTCCTTTATATATAGGGTATTTAGGTTTTGATTTATGATATCCGGGTATAATTAGTTCCTTTTATATATAAGGATAGTTGTCACGACCCAATTTCACAAAGATTTATGATATCCGGGTATAATTAGTTCCTTTTATATATAAGGATAGTTGTCATGACCCAATTTCACAAAGTCGCACGGGCACCTACCTATCCCACTTCGGTAGGCGAACCCTTAATTCAACCTTCACAAACACAGTATATATAGCAGAAGAAAATAAGCAACGAAGCCTGTCATTCGAATATATAATAAATGCGGAAGTATGTCATAAACTACCCAGTATCTGGTTTGGTCATACAAGAGCACTAACTAAATACTACCAGTCGGAAGATGGAAAAGTCTCATAATAAAATTGTCTCGAAATAGGAGAAGACAAGTAAGTAAGGAAAAGAACATCCGGGCAGCGACCGTTGTCGTGCTCACCCTGGAATGACTCTACAGCAGCCTCGCCGATCAGCCACGAGGGAACGGAGCGAACCTGTCTAATACTCTGCATCCATAAAAAAATGCAGCAAGCGTAGGTCAGTACAAAACAACGGTACTGATAGGTATCATAGGCCGACTAAGACTAGTTGACATACATGAAGACAATAAGGTAAAAGAAAACAAGTAAACGATACAATACAAGTCATGCTTTTCCATATAATCACCATTCATATCCAACCTTATATTATAGCAACTAATCTCAATTGTTCCCATCTTTCACATATATCAAACAAGTCTACTAGTACGATCCAACCAACGTAGTCTAACTCACCAACTGGCAAGAAGTATAACCAACACCATAACCAAGTCATAATCAACCAGGAAGTATAATCAAAGCAATGCAACATGAGGTATGTATGCAATGTGATGCAATGCAATGCCTGTACTCTTACACTGCGACGGCGGAATACCTCCATGCCTCAGCAACACAACCCATGGGGGACCCGTGAAGTCCAATCGCCGTCACTCCGCACACAGTGCAGAGGACCAAATATACGAAAGTCTCATAATATCAGTGTTCCTTATCAGTCACTCCACACACAGCCCAGAGATGACTCAATATCAAATGTGTCTCATAAGAATATAGGTCACTCCGCACACAGCCCAGAGATGGCTCAGTATCTAATGCAATAATGTATGAAGTATGAATATGATGCAAGTACAATATCAATGAATCATATCAACCAATCGTGCCACGAAGGAGCGCACAAGTAATATCATCATCAAGGCAATGAGATAAATCACAAGGAGTCACGACTCTCAATTTTACTGATAATCAAGTCTCACAATATCACATTCATCAATGTTTCCTTCTCGATTCTATGATCAGTACCAATCACAAAGCATAACAATATAGTATCAATATTTCCATCTATGTCATTCCGTATCACAAAGCCTAGGGTGACTCAATAATCAATATGCCATGAATATGAGTATGAATTTGGGACAATGCAACTATAAACCGTGAACAATCTTAAGTTTCAAGCTGTGCCAAACATAGCGCACCAATATCACAAATGATACACATATGTGCCATACAAAGCGTACCAATATCATCAGTAATGGTCCACACAGTAATTATAATGAATATCCAATTTCCATGACAATAAGGGCCTAATATCCCAAAATTTCTATACCAACAACAAGGCGTACACTAAGTACTAGTATCAATATCAAGTAATTTCGTCCTTCCGTTTGACTCCCAATTCACAAACAATCCACCAATTTATACACAACGTACCAAACAAGGTCCCATGGAGTCTACAGGTCACTAGCCCGATCAAACTAGTCACAAGCAATACCAAACCCTAAGGCAACATCTAACCCAAACTTCATACCCGAAGGTTTACATGAAATCTCCGACAATATTATCTATATATACGCTTCGCTAGTCGAAGTCTCACCACAAAGGTAAACTGTAACCTACCTAGAACGCCAAACAGCAAATCACGGACCACGAGCTAATTCCTTTCCCTCACAGTGAGTCTCCACACAATCAAACTCTAATCAAATAGAGATTCTATGTAAGAATACGAGAAGAACAACATCCATATTGGTTATATTCTATTCGGGTCAAACTCCAACCTTTAATTTAGGAAAAACGGGTCTCAAGAGCAAAATGAGAATTTTATGACCAAAATACCAAATTCAATACCAAAGGGTCAAAACCCATTACTTTAATCATAGGAATACTTAATCCATTCTAAAAATCATCATTAATATGAAAACCCCCCAAATTTGGGTCTAAGAACCCTAACTTTAATCCCACAATTTTACCTCTAAAAATGGAGGGAAACATGTTTATATAGTTTATAATCATCACTTTCATGCTTAATGAAGCTAACCTAACTAATAATATAAGCTTTCAAAGCCAAGATCTCATTAGGAGGAAAACCCATAAAAACCCCTCTTTTAATCTTAAACTTTTTATGGAAAATATGAATCTAGCTAGTTTGTTCCTAACATATTCCACATTAATCTTACTATTTAGGAAGATTCTAGGAACCAAAAATGATTTAGAGCTTAACTCAAGAACCCATTAAAGACCCATTAGATTATATGAATTCTAGATTATGCTAGGTGATTAAGAGAGGTTAATGGAATCATAATAAGGTAGAAATGTTACCTTAGGGAAGAAATCACTTGAAAACCCTACAATTCGCCACCACAAAGCTCTCAAGTCGGGATAGAAATAATGACTAGGGTTTTGGGGGTTTTAAGCTTATAAAATAAGGTCAGTCTCAGTCAACACCGCTACAGCGGTCATAAGGTCGCCCCAGCGGCTGTGCTGACCGCTACGGCGGTCCTGGCCAAAATACATACTGTCGTTGCAGCGGCTATCCCACCACTACAGCGCTGCCACTGCAGGGGTGCTGGTGCCACCCCAACGGACACCAGACACCAGAATTTTTCGCAACTTCCACAATTTCATCCCGAAATCTGGCATTCACCCGAGACTCGAAACATACAAACAAAATATGCAGATATGCATAAAAACGCGCTACGAACGCACTCATAGCCTCGGGATTTCCATCAAAGGTCTCATTGACCGAGTCAACCCCCGATACCTCAAAACTAACTTTCCAACCGAGGTCCCAAAATGCACCCGAGTGCATTGGGAATCAAAATGAATATGTACACAAGTTCTAAATGACCATCCGGACCTCTCGGAATCGACGGATTTCCGAAAAAGGTCTGTTTACTCAAAAGTCAACTTTGAGTCAACTCATTTTCGCTTAAAGCCCAATTTTTCTAGAAAATATTCTAAGGCCCACAACGATGCCTAGGAAGTCATGCCAACTATCTCCTCAGATCAAAATAGTTCTAACGAGATTCGGGAACGGGTCAACGAAGGCAAAAATGGAATAATCACGATAACGACAAAACGGGTCGTTATAATAGTAGTTTTTCTATAGGAAAAAATAGAAAGTTTATTTATTTTTTATGATTTGGGTGAACATGTTTTATTCATGCTCTACTCACACGTGGACTGGATCAATCCGTTTAATAACAATCCGTTTAATATATTTTAGGAACATCCTTACCTAAATTTTGTTTTATTATTAGGCATAAAATTGGACTGTTTTGATTTTCAAAAAAGGAATTCTTTATATTTTTTGCAGGTTTTGTCTTTTAGAAAAATGAATTGTACTTATGGTCTAACAACTTGTATATGCTCCCTTAAAAAGTGTACTTGCTATATATCTATTTTTATAAAGTCTCAGATTTTATTTTAAAAGGTAAGACTTTGACTTTTAAAATCTATTTCATTGTTGGGCCCAAAATACTTTACTGAATTTATTTAAAACATGGGCATTAACCCAGAAACTTTTAATCATGGGTTCATCACTCGGAGAAAATCAAATGGGTCTTGACCCAAAAAAATGGTTTTATTTTAAAGGGACAAAACCGCGTGGGCTTTGGCCCAAATGTACCTCGTTTTGACCATTTACACTATGGGCCTTAGTCTCGTTTTATTAACCCCAGATTTACAAAAAAAAAAAAAAAAAAAACGAAATTTTCTAGCCCAAATAGTGACTTATGTGAATTCTGTTTTTCAAAGACCAAACTAAAATGGGCTCTAGCCAAAAAATATCTTTTGAAACACCCAGCTTTTAAGGAAAGGACTCAGGTGGGCTCTGACACAAAAACATCACGTTTTTATTGACTCAAAACCCAGAAAAAGAGACATGTTTCAATAGTTTGAAAAAAAAAAAGATTTTTTCCACCTAATGTATTCGTTCTCTTAATTTTATACCGTGCATTATACCTTTTTTGCTTTGCCAAAACCTTTTTAATTATTCATTAAGACTAAAAAAATAGTTGCTTTCCGTTTTAAGTTTTCAAAAATCAGTACGCGTTTTTTTTTCCAGATTTTTCAAAAGAATTTTTAGGTGCTAGAGTCAATCTAAATGACATATGCACCGTTTTGCCTAAGATGCCTAATTCACAACATAAATGGTTCCAATAATGTTTGTGGGTTTTTTACAAATACAATACAAGAAAGTACTTAAAGCAAATATAGAAAAGACATAAATTTAATATGGAAAGTAAACTGGGGTGTACCAAACCCCAACCATTTTCACCCATGATTGGGCCTTCATGTCATTTTTACCTATGATTGGGCCTTCAATATGTTAGCTTCCCTTTCTTCTCTTTTGGACTCAACGACACTTGAAAGAATTTTCCCTATAGGGATTTTAACCCAATAGGGTGGCTGGACCTTGGCCCAAGTGACCATGCAGTGGAGAGGGGAAAAAACAAAAGACCCCGATTATTTTATATTTTACTGCTCCTATCATACACACTATACACACATATATAGACAGTACATTATTCATTGCAAGTTCTATTCTATACATAAATATACACATGTACAGGCAGTATATCCTATTTATTCATAAGTCCATAATGTGTATATGTGTTTTCCATGTCCTTAAACTCAAACCCCAAACCTAGGTGGTGGGAAGGCCAAGTCATCACCTTTCTTATTCTTGATGCCGCACAAGTTCCAAGAGGTTTCATGAACCTCTAGCATGGCCGGTCACTAGGGAAAGACTCAAACTAGAGCCCCTCCCTCCCCCCCCCCCCCCCCCCCCCCCTTCCCCCGTCACCTAAACTGCCATCTCAACCAACAATAACTACTGAAGACACAGATGCACATATACACACATGGCTTAGAATAGATAGGATAGGTCCAATATACATGTGTATAGCACAACTATAAGTCCACTAGAACAGATGAAGACAAGGGGGGGGGGGGGGGGGGGGAAGACGAATAGATTCAGCGGGAAATTTAATCTTATGAATCACAACCAAGACATCAAGTATGACTTAAACATGGAAAAGAAGGCAATCTGGAATGTAGTGGTAATTTGGAATCATTAGTCGCTCTGGTACTAGTCTAAACAAGGTCGTGGGAAGTTGAATCGAGTCTGTAATCATTAAATTGAAGTAATCTTATCGAATCTTGAGTTTATTAAATATATTATGAGGTTCCGCTGTTATTTCTAAACATCTATTTGTTAAAATGCTTCGTCTTGTTTGATTGGTGTGTTATTGGATTAGAGGGTTCGCCTACCGAGATGGGAAAGATAGGTGCCCGCACGGTCCTAAAATGGGTCGTGACACCCTTATGCTGGAATACCTTCAGATTTCCCGGTGTGTATTCGACCGGTTACAGTTTTTAGCAGAAAAATAAAAACAAGACAAGTTGTGGCTGAGTCTGAGATTAGATGGCTTCCAAATCCTGGATAGAGAAGTTGACTCTCATGGGCACCCTATCTTGACTGGCTGTGTAAGAAAAAGTTCCACGTTTGCTCCGCAATTTGTCTTGATTTGGTTCACCAAACCGGCTCCTTCTTGGGCGGCTGTGTGTGTCTCTCCTGGATTTTGACAATATGCAGATATTCTTGTGGAAATTTAGATTGAATGGCCCTCTCAGCTTATTTGAATGAATGGCCCTCTTAGCTTGTTTGTATGAATGACCCTCTTGGCTTGTTTATATGAATGACCCTCTTGGCTTGTTTATATGAATGACCCTCTTTGTTGTTTGTATGAATGGCTCTCTTGGCTTGTTTGTATGAATGACCCTCTTGGCTTGTTTGTATTAATGACCCTCTTGGTTGTTTGTATGAATGGCCCTCTTGGCAAAATAAATGAATGACCCTTTTGGCATGCAGATGACAGTTATGGCCCTTGTGGCTGGATATTTTTTCTTTCGTCCGTTGTGTTGGTTGTTGACCTTTGTGGCCAGATATGCCCTTTCATCCTTGTCATGACCCTTTTGGTCGCATATATCTTTATGCTCACCTATTGTGACCCTCTTGGTCTGATACATATTTGATGTTCACTCTTTGTGTGACCCTCTTGGTCCGATTTATATTTACGCTCATTTGCTTTGTGACCCTTGCGGTCAGATGCGTCTTCATTGCCCATTTTCTGCCATGACCCCTTTTGGTCTTTCTCCGCTATTTAGGCTTCACCTTTCGCCTTTGCTGTGAATAAATCGGTTGGTGGTGTATCCATTATCCTGTTAAAAGAAAACCTGCATCCATAGAAAAAAATGTGAGTTTCCTAAGAAGCCGATTAGCATCGTCGTCTTCCTGCCTGGTGTCTCCTCCTGATGCTCCTTTGAACTCTCTTGGGCTCGATATTTTGAGAGATGTTTCTGGGACGTAAGTATGCTATATATTTTGAAAATTCAGAGTAAAAAGTTCATAAAACGCATGCTATTTTTCCTTAAAAGTAAATGTTTGCTTTGTTTTTATGTGTCATGAGGTGTATTTTCTTCGAACGAGGTCTTTCGGTTCTTCTCAGAGGCATGATTGCTGGCTTTCGTATTGGTAGACTTTTTTATATCTTTCTCAAAAATTCTGCCCCGGTTTCAGGACTCGTTCTGGGTGTCACTTATGTTGTCTTGCTAAGCAGGAATCCTCAAAAATTCTGCCCCAGTGTATTGCTCCACTCCATCTCTTTCTTGGTTGATTGTTCTGATAGAAATTTTTGAGGTCCCCTAAAAAATTCTGCCTCAGTGTAGGGTTGATGCTGTCTGGTTCCTATATTGACCCTTACAAGCTTGATCCTATTGACTTTTCCCGCTTTATTATCTCTGGGGTTTCCTAGGGGTTTCTTGGTTTTTTTTATGACGACCGAGCTCGAGAGCGCCTACGTATCCTGTCCCAGTAGGAATTCAGCTCGAACTCCAACCTTTAATAAAGCGACCGAGTCCAGTATGGACTACCTACGTATCCCAATGTGGTGAATTCAGGTCATTGCGTAGTTCATTACATAGATGATTTATTTTTCTCCTATTCTAGATTGATTACAAGCGAAAGGTACGATTACAAAATAACAATGTCATTACAAGAAAATGGAATCCTAAATATAGTATCTCTTGAGCGCGTCTGCATCCTATCCGTCCATCTCGGCTAAGACTACGGCTCCTCCTGAGCGTATTTTCCTGACCACGTATGGTCCTTGCCAGTTCGGCGTGAATTTCCCTCTATATTCCTCTTGTGAGGGAAGACTCGCTTGAGTACGAGTTGCCCAATTTGGAAGAGTCGAGTTCTGACTCGCTTGTTGAAAGCTCGAGACATCCTTTGTCTGTACAGCTGTCTGTGGCACACTGCCACTAATCTCTTTTACTCTATCATATCCAGCTGTTCATAACGATTTCTAACCCATTCTACATCTTTCAGCTCTGCCTCTTGGGTAATCCTGAGCGAACGGATCTCCACTTCTACGGGTGTGACCGCTTCTGTACCATAGACAAGGAGGTATGGGGTTTCCCCAGTGGAAGTTCGGGTTGTTGTTCTGTATCCCAACAGAGCGTATGGCAGCTGCTCGTGCCAATTCTTGTAGTTGTCGATCATTTTTCTCAAGATTCTTTTGATGTTCTTATTGGCAGCCTCTACGGCCTCATTCATCTGTGGCCAATAGGTAGTAGAGTTTTTTGGGTGATTTTGAATTGCTCACATATATCTTTCATCAAATGGCTATTTAGATTGGCACCATTGTCTGTGAGGACGGATTCCGGTGAAACGACATATCAAATTGTTTTTTATGAAGTCGGCCACGACTTTCTTGGTCATTGATTTGTGGGAAGTCGCCTCCACCCATTTGTGAAGTAATCTATGGCGACTAAGATGAAACAATGTCCGTTGGAGGTTGGGGGCTCGATGGGTTCTATGACATCCATTCCCCATGCCACGAAAGGCCAGGGTAAGCCCATTGCATGTAATTCGGTAGGTGGAACCTTGATCAGATCCCCGTGTATCTGACACTGATGGCACTTTTGCACGAATTTACAGGAGTCATGTTCCATGGTCATCCAATAATATCCTGTCCTCAAGACTTTCTTAGTAAGGGCGAGTCCATTCATGTGGGGTCCGCATGCCCCTGCGTGTACTTCTCTTAGCAATTTTGTGGCCTCTTCGGCGTCCACACAACTGAGCAACCCAAGGTCAGGGGTCGTTTTGTATAGCACTTCCTTGTTCATGAAGAAACCATTGGCTAATCTCCTGATGGTTTTCTTTTGATTTGCCGAACTCTCTGGGGGATACTCCCCTTTTTTTAGGTAGGCCTTAACGTCGGTATACCATAGTTGGCCATCTGCCTTGGCCTCCACATGAGCGTAGTGAGCCTGTTTTTCTTTCAGTGTGATCTCTAATGGATCAATGTGGGTATATTCAGGGTGCTGGATCATAGACGCTATTGTGACCAATGCATCTGCGAACTCATTCTGGGCCCTTGGAGTATGCCTGAAGTCAATACTCTTGAAACTCCCGCACAATCTTTGTACCAGTTTCACATATGGGAGTATCTTATCATTTTTGGTAGCCCAATTTCCATTTACTTGATTTATGAGCAAATCGGAGTCCCCGATTACTAACAACTCATGTATGTTCATGTCTAATGCCATCCTAAGGCCCAGGATACATGCTTTATACTCCGCCATGTTGTTGGTACATTTGAAGTTAAGTTTTGCGGCCATGAAATAGTGTTGCCTTATCTCCGATATCAACACCGCCCCGATGCCTGATCCTTTGTAGTTGACAGCTCCGTCAAAGAACAGTCTCCAGCCCGAGTATGGTTCTGCCACCTCTTCTTCCATGGCTATCACTTTCTCATATGGGAAGAAAGTCCGTAATGGTTCCAGTTCATCATCCACGGGACTTTCTGCTAGCAGATGCGCTAGGGCTTGTCCTTTGATTGCTTTTTGTGCTATGTACACATGTCAAATTCGCTTAGCAGCATTTTCCATTTAGCCAACTTTCCCACGGGCATTGGTTGCTTGAAAATGTATCTTAACAGATCCACTCTGGATATGAGGTGAGTGGTAAACACAGATAGGTAGTGTCTTAGTTTTTAGGCAATCCAAGTCAAGGCACAATGGGTCTTTTCTACGAGCGTATACCGCACTTTGCAGGAGGTGAACTTCTTACTCAAATAGTAGATGGCATGCTCCTTTTTGCCCTCTTCATCATGCTGGGCAAGCATGCACCCGAAAGCTTTTTCTGATACCGACAGATACAGTAACAAGACTCCATAGCTTGGGCGGTTCCAAGATGGGAGGATTGGAGAGATATCTCTTGATTCTATCAAATGCCTCTTGGAATTCCTCTGTCCAATTTGTGGGAGCATCCTTCTTGAGCAAGTTAAGGATTGGCTCTATAATCACAGTTGACTGGGCTATGAATCGTCCAATATAGTTCAACCTTCTCAGGAAACTCATGACTTCTTTCTTTGTTTTGGGAGGTGGTAGCTCCTGAATTGCTTTAATCTTGGTAGGGTCTAGCTCAATACCCCTGCAGCTTACTATGAATCCTAGCAATTTTCCCGCAGGCACTCCAAACACACACTTTTCAGGGTTCAGCTTTAGGTTGAATTTGCGCAGTCTGTCGAAGAACTTACGCAAATGCACAGTATGCTCTGAGCTTTCCCTTGATTTTTTGATGACATCTTCCATATAGACTTCGATCTCTCGGCGCATCATATCATGGAACAAGGTAGTCATAGCTCTCATATATGTGGCGCCGGCATTCTTGAGGCAAAACGACATCACCTGGAGTGATGAAGGCTGTTTTTTCAGCATCTTCTTCGCTCATGAATATTTGATGGTACTCGGTGAAACAATCCACGAATGACTGCAACTCATGCTTGTCGCATTTGTCTATTAGAATGTGGATGTTCGGGAGTGAAAAGTTATCTTTTAGACTGGCCAGGTTGAGGTCTCGATAGTCCACACAGATTCAAATATTTGCATCCTTTTTGGGTACTAGCACTATGTTGGCCACCCAAGTGGGGTAGGACGTCACCTCCACTATTCCAGACTCGATTTGTTTCTCCACATCGTCCTTTATCCTGATACTCATGTTAACTTTAAATGTTCTTTTGCTTAACCGAAGCGAAGCCTTCCTTAATGGGCAATACGTGGGCCACTATTTCAGTGCTCAAACCTGGCATATTCGAGTATGACCAGGCGAAGACATCCACATATTCCTTTAATAGAGGTACGAGCTCTTCTTTTGGTAGAGCTCCCAAATGAGCACTGATTCGTGTCTCTTTGACATCCTCTTCGTCACCGAGGTTAGTCACCTCACTTTCATCCATATTTGGCTTCTTTTTTTCTTCTAATTCTTTGAATTCTTCTACTAGTCCCTCAGGTATCATTGTTGATTCATTGTACTCCTCGTATTCCTATTGTCTGTTTTCCTCGTTTGTTTCATGACACGTCATGACATTTTCGGTTGTTTTATTATGGTTACTACTGAAAAGGCAAGGCAGAGTAAAGTTAGGTTTATTATTGCTTGTTACGTGTAGTTAATTTAGAAAAATCTTCATTATCATTATCTAATAAAGGTAGCAGTTCTAGGTAGATCGAGGCTTTTCATTAATTCAATAACAATTAACTACAACTATGGCCCTGGTTCGGAACAACGTTGGACCATTTTCATTTTTAAACATTACGAAGTAATTTAGAAAAGGCAATCATTAGGGCCTCAGCCGATGTCGCCGCTTTTAGCAAAAGGTTTTAAGAAAAATTCATCTCTCTACCGAGGAGCCAAGAGGGGGGTAGATGTCCAATTGTTTAGGCGCTCTCCTTGCCTTAGGCTGCGTATGTTGGGTGTTTTCTAACTTTCTTCAATAACCGTATAGCATCCCTCTTCTTTGAACAGCTACTTGAGACTCCCATCTATTTCTTCTTCATTTAGTATCGGCATCTTTCTAGGGAATGACTGGTACAGACCCGGAATTGGACGGAGTAAGTTCGTCGTTTTGGGCTCTCTCTTTATTGCCCTTGTGAGCTCATCTTCACTAGTAGTATACCCTAGACCAAAGTGTTAATTTTCCTTTGGGATTGGGATAGGCTCTGTTATCCCTGCGAGGTCTCTTCCTAGACCCTTTCCCGTTTCGAAACCATTCCTCAGCATGGTGGAGGCAATCATTTTGTAGACTATTGGCATAGGCTTATCAACCTCTTCCTCCGTATACGTGGCTCCAATGTATTCCACTACATGAAATTTTAGTAAGTGAGGGTTCCCTTCGATCATAGGAACGATGCTGTAAGAATGCTTCTGAATATCCTTCTCAGCTGCCACCACAATTTCCCGTCCTTGCCATTCAAATTTTATGGCTTGGTGCAGAGTTGATTGGATTACGCTGGCGGAGTGTATCCAAGGTCTTCCCAAGAGCATATCGTAGTTGACAGTGATCGCCATGACCTGAAACTCTGCTGTGAAAGTGGCAGGTCCAACCTGGATCTGCAGGTCTGTTTCTCCAAGGGAATCACTTAGAGATCCATCAAATCCCCTGACATTTGTCCTACTCTGGCGAAGCTTGCCTATGTCGCAACCAAGCTAGGTCAATCTGGTGACAGGGCAAATATTGAGGCCTGATTCGTTGTCCACAAGCACTCTCCCTATTTCACTACCATGGCACTCCACGGTGATGTTAAGGGTTCTATTTTGAGCGGTTCCTTCTTCTGGTAAATCCTCTTTTGAGAAGCAGATTTTGTGTTCTCCGATGATATAGGCTACCAATCCAGCCAAATCTTCACTGCTTGTACCGGCTGGTACATGTGCATCATCCAACACTCTCATGGGAGCCTGCCTATATGATGAGGAGCTGGCTAGTAAGGACAACACCGATATTTATGCCGGTGTTTTCTTTAAGTGCTCAACGATAGAGTAGTCTTTCGGCTGCATGTGCCGCCAGAAATCCTCATCTTCTCCTTCAGTTATTTCCCTCTTTTGGGTACTTTTCTTCCTTGTAGCATTCTGAGCTAACTCCTCAAGAGTGTAACACCTCCCTGAGCGGGTCATGCCTTGAGCCATGACTGCTTGCACAGTGATTGGCTTTTTTGTGTGAGAGTAATTTTTGTGCTGCCTGTGCTACCACGGGTGCTGGAATCAAGGTTCTGAACCTTGATGTTTCTTTCGTGGCCCCTGGCACTAGGACCAGAACCTTTAAATTTAGATGCTCTTGGAGTGTGAGGGAGGCTACTGTGTGTTCTAGGGATTCGACTGCTTTACGGATTAATACTCTACAAGCTTCCCAGTTCTCATTCCTCTCAATCATGTGAACTCCGTTGTTTCCATGGTTAGGTAACGGATTCGTGTTCACATTGGGAGCTGCGGTTTCCAAAACGATTTCCTTTTTGTCAATCAGATCTTGGATTTTATGCTTGAGATTTATCCATTCCTTTGTACTGTGCCCATTTCCTCCTGAATGGTAGAAGCACGTCTGATCATCCCTGTAGAATCTGTTCCCTGATTGTGCTGGTTTTGGTGGGACCATCTAAATCAAGCCTGTGGCCAATAGCCTTTCGAAGAGTCGAGCCCTAGGCTCGAGAAGCATTGTGAATTCCCTTACTGGCCTCTTCTCGAAAGTAGGAGGTGAAGCATTATATGTTGGCGGTGGCAGTTGATTTTGGTAATTCTGAGGCGGTTGGTATGCTTGTGGTGGGTTATTTGGGCAGTAATTTTGTTTAGGTGGTGCTTGGTAGTTGGGAGCGGGCACACGGATGCTAGGCGGAGCCGTGTAAGCCGGTATGGTGGTGGTAAAGCTTGGTTGCGCGTAATACACATACGTTAGATAGTTTATGAGGGGTGTAGTTATGTGGGTGGATTGTGGTTCTTTTAGGCTTGGGTTTGGAATGTGGGATATGCTTGCCACGTCCTCTTTCTCTTGCGGAAGATTCCTGCAATAGCTTGTCCAGATGCCTTGTTGAAGACGCTAACTACTTTCCCGGATTTGAGACCATCTTCTATAGCCTCTCCCATTTTGACCAATTCAGCAAACGGTCTTCTATCCACGGACAACATTCTGTCGTAGAAATCAGGTTCCTAGGACCTGATGAACACAAAGACTTATCCTTCTTCACACATTAGTGGCTGCACACGAATTGCCTCGGCTCTCCATCTGCTAGCAAACTCCCTGTAGTTTTTTGTTGATTTTGCTTGGCCTTTTCAAGATAATAACGGTCTGGTACTGTTTCGACATTAAAGAGAAATATTTCCATGAAGGATTTTTCCATGTCCTGCCAGGTGTGCCATTGACGCATATCTTTAGTTACGAACCATTCAGCGGCCTCTCCGGTCAGGCTACGACTGAATAGTTGCATGATTAGAGGCTCATTCTTCTTTACCCCGACCAATTGGTCGTAGTAGGATCGGAGGTGTGCTTTGGGATTCCCTGCCCCGTTGAGCATCTCAAATTTGGGATTTTGAACCCTTCTGGTAGGTCCAAATCCGGACTCATGCACAGGTGGTCATATCTTAAGCCTGTAGCCTTTCTTGCAGACCTGTTGGATTTCTCCAGTAATTCCTCCATCTTTTTCTCCACATCTCTTTCCCGCTTATCTTGTTCGACTCTCCAGGCCCTTTCCATTTCTTCATAATAGTCTAGCTCTTTATGCCCTAGGGAGCATTCGTTGGGGATGTTGGGAGTGAAGAATGAGACCTGGTGGGTGGTATGGTTGAGCAGGGCAGTGGTGGTCTGCCCAGTTGGTGGAGCTGGAGCACGTAATTGGCTTGCTAGATTAATGAGAATAGGATAAGGAACCTAGTAAGAAGGGATTGAATGAGTGGTCCCTGGGATTTGAGTGTATTTTGTTGATGGAGGAGTGCGGTACGAAGTTCCAATATGATTTGGGTTGGTGGAGCTTAGTGGAGGTGGGATGGTTCCTGGTGGGTATATGGGGAAGTGATCGAGCATCGGTGAGCTCAGGGAAGGGAATGGAGGGAGATGCCTTCTTTCCTCTGTCTAGGAATCCTTGCCCATATTCATTGCCTCATTCCTGGCTACCTTTTCTTGTAGAGTGGTAACGGCAGCCAGCAGTGTCGCAATCACATCTTTTTGAGATGATACCCCCTGTGGGTCTTGGGCATCTCCATCACGGAGAGCGAGCTCAGTTCTGTTCTCAGGGGTACCGGTCATCTTCTCTTTGCCTTTATCTGTGAGGGATGCTAACACAACTTTGGATCTTGTGAAGTAGGCCATGTTCCAATACTACGCTAATCGGCCTCGTTCTTTAAGACAAGAATAACTCAACGGTAGACAAAGTTAGTCTCTTGACATAAAGTATAAAAGCAAGATATCACATATTGATATTTAAAGCGCACGTAGCACATAAAGTCATATATTAAGCTTGAACACTTTATATCCTTTGTGTAACGACCCGTTTGGTCGTTTTGGCATTTTGGAGTCTTTTCCCCAAATTATCCTTTCAATGGCTTGAAAATGATATCTTTGACTTGCGGGGATTGGTGGTATGACTATATAATTGACGGGTAAATTTTAAAATTTATATATTTAATCTGTGTGAATGGTTTATTCATAGGAATTTTATTTGCACTTATATAAGGTATAAGTACTTGAATAGTGTAATTTACTAAGTGTGTCATTTTTTTTACCTTATACATATTGGTCGAGTAAAAAAGTTATTTTGGACATTATTTTTGTTGGTGATTAATTGGCCAAGCCCATAATTTATTTAATACCCTATGTTACATGGCCATATAAAATGGATTAAAGTTAATAGGGTTTGCTCTTTTGAATCATAATGATAGAAAAATTTTACCGTGCGTTTTCGGCAAATGGGGGGCGACTAACCTGACTCAGGTAAGTCTTGCTAATTTATTAATTTCTAGGAATGACATTATCTATTGTAGTAGTATTTGGTGGAAAGTCATTAAATTCCTAATTTATTTTCCACTTTCTGTTGGTGTTTAGCCGTAGGAAACTAGGATACAAAGTTAGTGGTTCAATCATAGTAATGATGACTAAATGATTTGAGGCTAAGGCCAATGTAATGGTGGGTTTATCATTGGTAATGATTACGAATGATGATGGATAACAATGATTTAATGATTAATCAATTACGATGGAAGGATAAAATGCAAATGAATTCATAAGGTTTTTTGTAATGTTACTGGATTCAGACGTAAATGTTGGTTCTAGCTTCTGGTTTTGTAATTTCCTTCAGGTTTCGAGATTATCATATGCTTTCATGTTAAGATTACAACTTTTAATACATTGGATATATGTAATTGAATGTTAGGTGTATTGGATTATATGAACAATTTTAAATTCATGGTATTTGAGTTCTAGAAAGTGAGATGTTAATCCTAGGTTAATATTTTGGGATAATTGAAGATTTCGAGGCTAGTCTTATGAAATGATAATTAATGATTTAAGAGTCCATTTATGAATGGAATTGACTAATTTTCTGGATATATGACCCTTAGGTTATGGGTGAAACGATTTTCAATAAAATTCCAATTTTGCCCTTGTGGGCCTGGGTCTCTTTTAAAGGTTGTTTTTTTATTCGAATCGTATTGTAGCAATATGGGTATCATTAGCTTCGTAATCTAATGTAGATTAATTAATTGATAGACTTTTATCGTTTGGAAGCTATTAGAGGGGAAAGGCTCAAGCGGATCAGTTCTTGGCACCTGTTCGGCTTCAAGGTAGGTTACGGTTTACTTTATGTCTAGACTCCGGTTAGCGAAACGTATGTAAATAGTAGTGATTTATGGGGGAAGCATGATAGGCCTTGCGGCATGGTGTGAATGTGAATTCCATCTAGGTTGGTATTGTGAGATATTATGTGGGCTCGTTGCCATTATTGTGATACTGTTATGTGGGCTTGTCTCCATTATTGTGATATAATTATGTGGCCTTGTCTCCATGGTTGTGATTTCATGCACTTGATATAATTATCTCTCTCTCTCTCTCTCTCTCTCTCTCTCTCTCTCTCTCTCTCTCTCTCTCTCTCTCTTGTTATCTTACTTGTCATATGGAAGAGGAAGGTTATTACTGAGAAATTGAATATTGAATTGCATTTCATAGTATGAATCTATTGAAACCTATGATTGCACTAATTATTGAGGTTGATTTCATGCGAGGCATGCATCCCATATTCCATGTGTTATTTGATATGATTATCACCTAGTTGTATCTCTGTCACATACTAGCTCACTCATCTCTTGAAAAGTAAAGGTAACATTGATGATTGAACTGTGGACAAATATATGACTCGTACTTATTGATTGCATGTTGTTGAGATTGTTGAGACTGATATCATGTATGACATGCTTCCATATTACTGTTATATTGTCCTGATAGTGAGGTGAGTGACAGAGAGACACCGAGGTCTTTGCCGGAGATTGAGAGTGATTGAGAGACTCCGAGGTCTTTCCTGGAGATTGAGAGTGACAAAGAGACTCTGAGGTCCTTGCCGGAGATTGAGAGCAATTGATAGCCTCTGAGGTTTCTGCCGGAGAGCACGAGTGGTACATGAACTTCGCGGGTCCCCCATGAGTTATGACTATGAGGCATATACATAGCATGTGTGTACGAGAGTGGAGCGTGAGCGGTGACTACTGCATTGCACAGCACGACATTGCATCCATTTGAATTGTTATTCATGTCATTGCATGGCACATTCTCTGATTGATTCTTCATTGGTGAATTATTGAGTTGTTGGTATTTGTAAGTATTAATTTTAGAGGCTTGATGGACTCGAGGTTTTGAGATTTCCACCTAGGCTTATAACCTGAGATATTAAATTCCCTTGTGACTATCGTTACTGCAAGAGTTCCATATCTGCTAGAGTTGTGACTGTGTTTGATAACTTATCTGCTTACTTGTTAGTTGCTTCTTGTTTATATGCATGAACTAACCATTGTCGGCCTATGATACCTACGAGCCTTGTATTGTGCTCATACTACTCTTGCTACACTCCTTGTGGGGTGTAGAGTTGTTTTCAGGTGATGTTCGGAGTCTCCTGATCGTTTCGAGGCATTTTTATAGGCATTTGGGTGAGCTATTTGAGATCTTGCAACCCAAAGTCTATTCTTAGATTTTTGTTTTCCTTATCCTTAAACAGAAGTCGTATCCAGTTTGAGGTTGTTATTTACTTCAAATTGTAAACTTCTTAGAAGCTCATGTACAAGTCTAGACCAGGTTTTGGGAAATTCTTATAATAAAAGTATTTCTTTCGCATTGGTTTTAATATTTTAACTGTTGGAGTGTGTTTAAATATTGTTATTCCGCATATTGTATCAAATTGAGGTAGTTAGAGAAAGGGTTCACCCACCAAGGGGGTTAGTGTGGGTGCCCGCATGACCCGTGATTTGGGTCGTGACACTTTGTTCTAAAGGTTCGGATGTTTATGGGCTTTTGATGCTTGGGTGGATCTTGGTCCAATGGGCTTTATGGCTAACTTACTCTGGCAAACCCTTCCTTGTTACAGAAGTTAAAAAAATGGGGGGAAATTGTAATTTATATTATGTAGGGGCAAGTCTTATGTAGATTGCCTACGTATCCCACCAGGGGAAATCAGGCCATATCGTAGTTTGTTTTACAAAAGAAAGATATATATTTTCCTAAATATCCTTTAAGCTGAACCTAACTAAAGACATCCCCAGACCATGCCCGGCTAGGGCTTCCCGCGTATTCCTCCATAGGGATGTCAGGTGGACGCGGTTCCTTACAATATTTATGGGGAGAGGGGGTAACTTTTTATGTGAAGAAAATGGGGACACCTATTATCTACCCAAACATACAGTTCCGCGAGTCGCTGTCCTTACCAACCCGCGCTCTCATCCTCTTTCCATCTCCGTACTGTGGTGGTAAGATGACCAAGATCTCTCCTATACTGATCTTGTGTTCAAGTTTAAGCATGAATGTGTGACACTCTTCTATGTCGTGTTCCATGGATCCTATATGATACAGGCAAAACCTGTTCCTGTTGGGCCCTAGGCGGGCTCGTGGACAGGTTCCACAGGTCTAATCTTCCTTAGACTAGCCAGAGTTGAGAATATGCGGGCGTATGATTCCTCAAAGATCGTGAAATTGTACCGCCAGATCTGAGTACTAGCAGTGACTCATTCTCCAGGGATAAATAGGGTCATGAACTAGTAAGGTGTGTGGCCCCCACGAAGTCCCAATAATCCTATTATCAATCACAATACAAATTCTTCTCCTCAACCCCAGACACTCGTTCAGGGCATGTCCAGCCTGGTTGCGGTGGAACGGGCATCTTTTGTATGCATACACCAACTCGGGTGGTGACAACCTAGCCCTATTGGTGCAAGGTACTCCTGTGGCAACCATTCTTTCATACACATCCTTACAGGTAACAGGCCGCGGATCTACTCTGAATGGAGAGGAATGGGTTTTGAAGGCTATTCCCCACCAAGTAGGTTCAAAAAGGGCCTACCCTTCCAAAATTCTATGATGCCATGATGGAGGTTGAAAATACTAGCATGGGTGAGAATGCATAGAAGTAAGATCTCTCGTTGGTTGGGGCATAATAATCAGATTCCTCGTTAGCATCATTCTCCTCCTCTGCAAATTCAGGAAACATCCCAAATGGTTCTTCATCCCCCTCAGCCTCTACGTCAATAGGCCCTACTTCCTCCTCCTCCATGTTCTGAGGCTCTCCCTCTTCTAGTTCTTCCTTTTCGATGGGTTCAGAGGCATCCTGTTGGGGCTCCGACTCCTCTTGCGGGTTTGACTCTATCACCTAATGATCTAATCCAGCTCCTTGGCTTTCATTAACTCCTTCAGGAGTTTCTTCGGTAGGAGTCACGGGCCTCCTATCTAAAGGTATATAATTCAGCACCAAATCCCTTACTCCTTCTAGGACGTTCCCATAGTATTGTTCCTGGGGTATGCCCTCTAGCGGGTTCCCAACCATCTATAGCAATTGGTCCACCTCCTCAATTTTCCTCCCTATTTCTTTAAGGTTCTTCTCCATTTGTAGCACCTTGTCTCTCAGCATTTCCGCTGTCTCTCCCGGAGTCCGCGTCTCTTGTTCTCCTTGGTTTGCCATTGTAAGTCAACCTTTTATGGAGATAAATTTGGGTAAGTTTTAAGCTTTTGGTTTTTCTTTTAGTATGTAGTTTTAGATCATCGAATCAAATGTATTCAAGCCTTAATTTATGATAACACACATATCAAGTAGGCATGTGAAGCACGTAGCAAGCATTCATATATTTTGGCAGATATTTATACTATGCGCGTTCCTAAAGCCTTTTTGAGTTAAGGCTCTCCTAAACGATTGAAGCATGCAAGTGCCATTTTTGAAAGTGAACCATTGCCCCGAAAAATCATCATTAGTTAATAAATATTTAGAAAAATATCTTCCCCGAAGGGGCTACAAAGATGATGAATGTAAAACCCCGAATTTTTTTAAGCTAACTCTTGAATTTTTGATTGACCATATCTTGATAGTAAGGGTATATTTTACTTCGCACTTCCTGAATGTAAACTTGACGATATTTGAAACTTGTTTGAAGTGTTATGGTGTAGTTATATAAACTACTCCTATATGATTATCTTAGTAATTTATTAAATGGATTAGATATTTATAAAAGTGGGCGGCCCATTTTTATTTTATTTTATTATTTTTCATCCTTATCCCAAGTAAGATATATACCCTTTTGGCTCTTACCCTCTCCACCACCCCCCAATTTCGTTTTTCTCCAAGGAAATAAAACACCAAAACCTCTCTCCTCTCATAAAATTCAT
Source organism: Lycium barbarum (assembly GCF_019175385.1). Taxonomy (NCBI): domain Eukaryota; kingdom Viridiplantae; phylum Streptophyta; class Magnoliopsida; order Solanales; family Solanaceae; genus Lycium; species Lycium barbarum. The sequence continues at coordinate 40,586,621 of NC_083347.1, forward strand.
CCTCTAAATCAATCATCAAGACTTGCTTTGGTTGAGCCCCAAACAACTCCACACGATTGAGGTAAGTTACAAACCCGTTTTTGAATTGGACTGCTGTTAGTGTTTTATGCATAATTCCTTGTATAAAGATTAGTTTTAAGTGATTCAAAATGTTCTAGAAATATATTTCATAGCCCTACAACTTTCATCAGGATCCAAAACCCAGTTTTTCTTGGATTTACTCGAAAAGGGGTGATGAAGTACAGGGCAGGTGCTACCCAGATTTTTGTTTTGCAAACCCTACATGTACTACTGTTAGTATTTTGAGCATATATTGTAGTACAAAACTGCTATAGGAGTGATTTAAATTTATCTGAAACCCCAAGACATGTATATACAACTTTCATTAAGGCCACAAAGTCTATTTTTGCCATTTACCCCTTTGAAACTGAGCCACAATACAAGACAGTAGTACTGTCCAGAATTCCTATTTTGATAGCTTAGGGTGATTTTCACTGATTTCATGTTTAGTTTCGACGTGCTGAAACCATTGAACTTAAGTAGATATTTGATTGTGTATTTAAGGTATATATGCTCTTGTACAAGCTAAGAGGAACTGTTTGACGAAGTGGACCTTTGTTGGTCTATGGTGTAGACGATTTGAACTCCTCGAGTTGTGGTAGAACTTGTTGTGTGGTAAAACGCCAAGGTTTGTGTATAAACTTGAACTTGAAATATCTTTATCTTTTGGAAGTTTTGAAGTATCTTGATGGGTTGTTTCCTTACTCTTCATCTTATATCATTGTATGGTTATTATCTCAAGTATTGCAAAACTTTCGCTAAATCGCCCACTTGTACGAATTGCATGATCATTTTACATTCTTGTTGGGACTTTGTCCTTCTTGTTACGGTGACTTTGTAATCGATATAGGCATGCCTCTTGATTCGGATCTTTCCCATCTTGACTTTGGATTTACATTTCGTCTTGATGATGGATTTTTGTCCATTTTCGAGTACGAGTGGAAAGCCACTTTCAACATGGCTCTTGATTCTCTTGATTATTGGGTGACGACCCTTCTTGATTTGGGGCTTCGGTCCATCTTGATATTGATTGTGCTTGATGTGATGGCATGACGTACATATTGGGCAAAATTGGTTATTTGACAAACTCTCTTGAATTGAATTGAATTATAAGCTTTCTTGACACTTGAGCCTTCGAATATTGATATTGATATTTTGAAACTCTTCAAGGTTTGGTATTTGATACTTTCGATATACTTGGTTACTTGATTTATATTTATCTCATTGAGCTACCTACGACAGATAAGGGAATTGGATAATCTAATGGCTCCAAGCCCAAAGTTTATATACCACTAAGCTTTATGCTTAGCGATAGTTGTTTTCTATCGTAGGTAATGTGCGGGAAGAGATTTGAAGATGGCCATTTGGAGTAGACTTTTTGGGAGCCTTAGTGAAGATCACATTTGTATATGCATTTAGGTCTTGTAAAATTTTGGGGACTTGTACATGATCCATATGTAACACTTATGAATGAAATTTTGGAGGCTTGTTGGACACAAGACCATAAGCTTGTAGCTTGAACTTGGTGACTTGTTTTGCTATTTTAGGATGTGCTTTCAACCCAAGTCATGCCATGTACTGGGTTTACATTTTGCCTTGTAATTATGCACAAAGGAAGATACTAGTTTATGTGATAATCGCAAGTTTGAGTTTCGTGTATCTTATGGACCCGCAGTGGTGTTGATTTGAAAATATAATTTCAAAACGAAGTTTCTTAAATATGTTGACTATTTGAGAAGGGCATTACCATTTTAAATTGATACTCTGATATTGTATTTCGTCTAAGAAATTTTTCGGAGGGTACAATGGAAAAAAAATTGCACTTTCAACCCTTTTTTCGCATGGGCTTATTTCCGCTATTAAATATTTTTGTGAATATCTTTTGGCATAAATTTCTTCTAAACGTTGTAAGTGTGAAATTAGCTTTTGTTTCGTAAGTGGTATCCTTCCAAAGGGGATGCTATAAAGCCGACAAGGGATCAATATAAAGCAGTGAATCATCAGGCTTCTCCTCCAGCGGCTAATGTCGAGACCTGGCTTGTCTTAGCCTTCTCCACCCTTCGAAGGGTGGTCTGCATCCGAAGTCGTGCTTGGTACATTTCCATCCTGACTATCACCGGATCTGTTTCTTCTAAAATCTGGGCCAAGTGCTCATCCGTGCTTTCCAGACATTCCTTCAAACACTCCTTTTCTTGGGCATCGTAAGGAGGTGTGGGCCTTATGATCGATGCACTGGCCAAGTGCCCCTGTAGCTGTCACGACCCAACCCCGTAGGCCGTGACTAGTGCCCGAACTGGGCACCCGAACACACTCATCAGATCCGAATCACATACAGATAGCGTATACGGGCTCAAATATCACACGCTGCCACAAATCATATCAAACTGTCTCCGACACATTTCAAACACAACCATATATGTACATATATATTAGAAGCCGACTAGGCTATCAAATGGCACAACGGCCCAAAACATATACAAATGCACGCCGACGAGGCTGCCATGGCTAGTGTGATCATACAAACACACCTGAACAGAAGTAGGCACAACCCACATATACGTCTACAGACCTCTAAACAGACCAACCGAATCATATGGCGGGATAGGGCCCCGCCGTACCCCTGAACAAGTACATACATATGTAGCGAACGAAGATATATACCAAAATGTAGGCTCCGAAATAAGAGGAGCACTCCAAACAGCAGAAAAGGGTGTCCTAAACGGCTGGATCACCAAACCGTGCGTCTGCACCTGCGGGCATGAAACGCAGCCCCCCGAAGAAAGGGGGTCAGTACGAAATATGCACTGAGTATGCAAAGCAGAAGATACAGAAAACAAATCTGAGGCATAAACGAAATAGAAGTACAGAACATAAGTGCAAACCCAAAATATCAAAATGTTTACTCTCAAAACACCAGAAGGTTTCAAATCTCCGTATCCCCGTCACACATCATAACACAGCATAACGCCATACACAGCATAACACCAAATATAAGTGGAACCCGACCCTCTAGCGAGTGGCTCGGTGAACCATAAACACAGCATAACACCGGAGTATAACAAAGTGCGCACGACAACAGAACCGGCCCGGGATCCGGCGAAAGATATAACAGAACGCACGAGCAGAGTCGTGAGTAACATAAAATCATTATCATGGACTCAAATACAAGTAAAATGACCATACTTGAAAATCGAAATAATAGTCATACCAAATTCTTTCAAAAATCTTCCGAATTATATAAAGGAAAGTCGCGGGACCCACGGACGGGTATCGACCCGAGCCGGGCCCGCCTATGGAGAACATACTCATCATACGCCATACAAACTCCTACGAAGATATCGAAGCATTCCGAGCCTTTATGTGAAAGATACGGCGTCCATAATTACGGAATTCTTTAAAACAAAACTTTTTGTGAAACATTTGGAAATCAGTTATTTCGAAGACATAAGGATTCATATTTCATCACATCAAACATACGAGTGCCAAGAAATATATAAGAGTCATAACGTACTCGGATTGCGAATTTAGAATTTCCTCGAGGCTCGTGATATAACCTATGTATAACTAAGGCATGCCAAAAGAAGGAAGGTTTGAGTTTTACATACCTCGTACGCACTCCAAGCTAGCCCAACTTAAGTTAATCCCAACCTACGCCTCGGGCTCCCCAAGGTCTACAAATACGTCAACGAATATCAAACATTAGACATAGGCACTTAGGCGATTTATTCCAAACTAACACTCAATTCTACAGAAATTTGGGCAGCATTTCCCCTGTAAATAGGCCAACCCCGAGAATTTAACTCGGCCAAATCAACAATCACAACAACAATAACCAACCTACCAATACCAATGACCAATCCGAAAGGCAATATAACATTAATAGGTCTCTTTTTCATCATTCAACAACATTCATAATATTCAATTCGACGGCTTACATTCAAGCCACAATACCGCTCATACATTCAATTACCAACCCGAACCCATACCAACAATATTCAAGGACATTCTAAAAAACTTACACAATATTTCCAACAATCCAACAATTGCTCCAATTTTCCCGAAAACAGTCCCAAACCCGAGAACCTCGCTATACACACTTCCGACTTTCGAATCATGATTTGCACCAATAATCCACATTCTAACAATGCTATTCTCATGAAAATAAAAGTTGCATTAATTGCACATAATTCTCCAAATCAGACCGCAACACTTACCATATCAACTTGCGACATTAAACTCTTATTTCCAACATAAAAGTCATCACAACAACCACTAAAACATTAAGCGACATTAATGCGTTCTTTGGCATATAGTATGACCCACATTCGGCTATCACCACACATGCATATATTAGTGATTCTTAGCCATCCTACACACCAACAATCAAACATGCTACATAAGATCAATTCATCACCTCCACAACACACAACATACACACACCTCACACGGCTAACACACCAAGCACACGACCCACTTCCAACATACCCTATCTCATGATTTTCATCCATTTTAGCATACTACAACATGCATACAACATTTATGACACATAAAACAAGATCAAATCTTACCTTTCTTCTTTAACTCCACACTTTGCCTAGGGTTTGCGATCTACTAAACGGATGGCTTGATCGCTCCAACAACACTTCCACGTTACTTAGGGACCTTCAATTAGTGGATTTGCACCTAAGAAATATTTTTGGGGTGGCTAAAATTGGACTTGGTTTTCTTGGTTCTTGGCCGAATGGTGTTGGTTGTTGTTCTTCAAATTCTTGATTTATTTTGCTAAGTGTGGAAGTGCTAGAAGATGACTTAGAAGTCATCTTTTAAGCCCCAAGATGAACCCTCCAGGTGTCCATGGTCCACCCATGAGTTGGACCATTTAAAATTGGCCACAAAGTGTGGGACTACTTGCATGATTTTCAACTTCCAATTATGTGACTTTTGGTCCCAACTTTTCCTAAGTGTTCCATGCCAACAATTTCATGAACAACTTATGTCTCAAAATAAAATCGAAGGTCAAAAGTCTCGACTTCAAGTCCCGGAATGGTCTTGGCCCTAACTTATCATAGTTAATCCGGATCGTCCCAATGAATAAAATACGGGACATAACAGTAGCCATTCATGATATCCTGGGTCACACCCTGCCTCGAACCTGTCTGGAGTTAAAGTATCTGGACCCCAACTCACTCGACCATTCCATTCTCTAAGGATCACCCCGGCGTTCTTGATCTTCTGCCCCGTGTGCTCAATGATGAATTGGTCAGGTTTTCCTACCTGAGGTATCACTTGCCTCCTACCAAATTGCTTCAGAACTCGAGATGGATAATAAGGACGGATTCCTCGAACCCCTGCTAATGGCACAAAAGGACAATTCTTGCCCCCGAACTACCCCATTTTCTGATATGAAGTCAGGAAACATCCACTGGATTCTACCTTCAGTCAATTCCTCAAAGAAGCCGGCCCATGCCCCTTTGGAAATGTAATCAAGGTTTGAGCAATAATTTATAAGACGGTCTACCCTGTTGTGGTTGCTTAGATATTGGACCTCCTTAGCCATGTTGATGTGTTTGATAATCCACCACTGTAACAACATGCTACATCCTTGGAAGTATCGAAAGCCATTCCGGCATTTGTCCAAAGCCCAAACAATGTCTGCCAGGATGATGGGTGCTAGGTCAAAGTACCTCATTTCCTGGTCCTTGGTTATACCATAGAAAATAGAATGGGCTAAGTATATCACTCGGGTGTCTATGGCCATCAATTCGCCTTGTGGAAACACCATGATGCCTAGCAAGGCTATGGCGAACGCCAAGGGTCTGACAGCTTCCCATTCTTCTCTACTCTTGAACTCTCTCTGATATAGAGTATACCCGGTGACATCTCCGAATCTCTGATATAGGTCCCTAAAGTTCACAGTGGTCCCTGCGCCTAGGGTGCCTCAGTTAGTGCAAGAAACTTCATGATTTGGACGACTGTGGGCCTCTGTGGAAATAACAGGTGGTGATCTGGTTTGTGTCGCCTCTTTAGATAGGTTTCATTGGTGTCTATGGCATCCCTAGCCTCCTCCAGGGTTAGAGTCATCTCAATTATGCCGAAGCGAAATAACATTTCCTTATCGTCCCAACGTCCGGCCAACAACTCTATTAGTTCTGACGACCCTTCATCGTCACGATAGCTAGTAAGTGACCTAGGGTGCAGCTAATTGTCTTTTTATGTGTATCACCTAACCATTCCCACCAAACTCTAATTAAATCCGGAGCCTCAACGATTATGACAAAATGGATGCGGCCTTCCATCTACAAAACAGAACACAGTTAGGATTCCCCCATCCCCACATGGTCAATGGTTCATCACATATGCACTATACATGCTTCCACATAGCACATAAATGAGATGTGGTGTTCTTCGGGTCATAGACCGTCCGAACACAAGGAGGTCTCTCTTAATAAGCTTTAGGTAGGTCTGAGATACCTAAGGCTCATCTAGGTATGAATACTCTAGTTCAGTAGGGATTTGTCTTAGCTCTATCTTAGTTTTACTAGAGTGGGTTTTTCACAAAAGACTAGGAACCCGAGGGGACAACTGAGGCTGAACCACTAGGGCTGTTGGATGACCACGAACCAACTGCGCCTCATAACGGTTCCAAAGAAGTATTTTGGTTTTTTAGTGAAGGTACGACCGCGTGCTCCGCGAAGTCGCCTTTGGAAAAAAATGTAAAATAAATACCATGAGTGGTGGAGTTATTATTATATGCATGCAATGAAAGTTGATAATTGCAGGAAAGTAAACATATAAACAGTTACAACAAATATATCCACATTATATTGGAACCCTTATGGTTAGAACCTTTAGGTCCTCAGTAGAGTCGCCATCTGTAACGGTTCATATTTTCGTGTGCGGGGTTAGCACTTGGAAAAGCTACTTCGAAATCGTTGGTGCACTTTCGGACTTTATTTTAAAAGAGTCGCCACCTAATTTTTAGGAAATTAGGAAAACCAGTTTTGAAGGGTTTATTCATACGCCGTGATAAATCCTTCTTAATCTAAAGTTCTAGGTAAGTGTTCTGATGATCCCCTAGGGAAGGTGTTAGACACCCTAGTATTAAGGATCAGTACTATACGGTTGACCTTCGAATTCCAATGTGTGAGTATTTGCATGAACTGTTTATTTAGTGTTTATTTCCCGCAAAATATCGTCATGTTGCGTATCGTTTTATAAAAGAATTGAATATATTCCTTTTATATATAGGTATTTAGGTTCGGATTTATGATATCCGGGTATAATTAGTTACTTTTATATATACGGAGAGTAGTTTTTCTATAGGAAAAGATAGAAAGTTTATTTATTTTTTATTTTTTCTATAGGAAAAGATAGAAAGTTTATTTATTTTTTAAGATTTGGGTGAACAGGTTTTATTCATGCTCAACTCATACGTGGACTGGATCAATCCGTTTAATATATTTTGAAAACATCCTTACCTAAATTTTGTTCTATTATTAGGCATAAAATTGGATTGTTTTGATTTTCAAAAAAGGAATTCTTTCTATTTTTTGCACGTTTTATCTTTTAGAAAAATGAATTGTACTTATGGTCTAACAACTTGTATATGCTCCCTTAAAAAGTGTACTTCCTATATATTTATTTTTGTAAAGTCTCAGATTTTATTTTAAAAGGTAAGACTTTGACTTTTAAAATCCATTTCGTTGTTGGGCCCAAAATACTTTACTGAATTTATTTAAAACATGGGCATTAGCCCAGAAACTTTTAATCATGGGTTCATCACTTGGAGAAAATCAAATGGGTCTTGACCCAAAGAAATGGTTTTATTTTAAAGTGACAAAACCACGTGGGCTTTGGCCCAAATGTACCTTGTTTTGACCATTTACACTATGGGCCTTAATCTCGTTTTATTAACCCCAGATTTACCAACAAAAAAAAAATGGAATTTTCTAGCCCATAGTGACTTATGTAAATTTTATTTTTCAAAGACCAAACTAAAATGGGCTCTGGCCCAAAAATATCTTTTGAAACACTCAATTTTTAAGGAAAGGACTCAGATGGGCTTTGGCCGAAAAACATCACGTTTTTATTGACTCAAAACCCAGAAAAAGAGACATGTTTCAATAGTTTGAAAAAAAAAAGGTTTTTTCTGCCTAATGTATTCATCCTCCTAATTTTATACCGTGCATTATACCTTTTTGCTTTTCCAAAACCTTTTTAATTATTTATTAAGACTAGAAAAACAGTTGCTTGCCGTTTTAAGTTTACAAAAATCAGTATGCGTTTTTTTTTCTAGATTTTTCCAAAGAATATTTAGGTGCTAGAGTCAATCTAAACGGCATACGCACCGTTTTGCCTGAGATGCCTAATTCACAACATAAATGGTTCCAATAATGTTTGTGGGTTTTTCACAAATACAATACAAGAAAGTACTTAAAGCAAATAGAAAAATGACATAAATTTAATATGGAAAGTAAACTGGGGTATACCAAACCCCAACCATTTTCATCCATGGTTGGGCCTTCATGTCATTTTTACCCATGACTGGGCCTTCAATAAATTAGCTTCCCTTTCTTCTCTTTTGGACTCAACGACACTTGAAAGAATTTTCCCTATTGGGCTTTTAACCCATTAGGATGGCTAGACCTTGGCCCAAGTGGCCATGCAGTGAAGAGGGGAAAGAAACAAAAAACCCCGGTTACTTTATATTTTACTGCTCCTAACATACATACTATACACACATATATACACAGTACACTATTTATTACAAGTTCTATTCTATACATAAATATACACATGTACAGGCAGTATATCCTATTTATTCACAAGTCCATATAATATGTATATGTGTTTTCCATGTCCTTAAACTCAAACCTCAAACCTAGGTGGTGGGAAGGCCAAATTATCACCTCCCTTATTCCTGATGCCGCACAAGTTCCAAGAGGTTTCATGAACCTCCGGCATGGCTGGTCACCAGGGAAAGGCTCAAACTAGACCCTTCTTCCATCTCAACCAACAATAACCATGGAAGACACAAATCCACATATACACACATGGCTTAGAATAGATAGGATAGGTCCAATATACATGTGTATAGCACAACTATAAGTCCACTAGAACAGATGAAGACAAGGGGGGAAAAAGATGAATAGATTCGTATGAACCACAACCAAGACATCAAGTATGACTTAAACATAGAAAAAGAAGGCAATTTGCAGGGGTCCAGTATGGCCTAGACTGAACTTAAAACAAGTAATCACAACACTGGCAACCACATGGGAGTAATACAGTTCTTAACAATATTAACTCAAGTAGATATAGTAAAGTATAAAGACACACAAGGATGGAGTGAATCAGCTTCTTGACATGGCACAACACCACAGATTTGGCATTCATAAAGTACATGTAAAACTATCTGAGCAAATTCCTCAAATGAACCTAGACATTTTATGCATAGTTCAAGTAAGGTTCTTGCCATTTTTCAGAATTATGTCTTAAAAGTCTAGGTGATCTTCACAGAAAATGCAGGAAATAGACAGGAGAAAACCAAACTGCAGTTCTGGCAGATATGATATGACAAATCCAAACAGGTGAAAATCAAAGTTCTGTATTAATGAAACATCTATTCACTAGTATGGTGCTATATTCCTTCTCAGCAGAATCCAGTTTAAGGCACAAGCAAAAATGAAAACCAAACTAGGATCAATTGTAGAAAAACTGCCAAGTGACTTTGCAAGTCTTGATGGTTCCATGTAGGATACAAGCTTAGGTACATCAACTATATTTTCAGACACAACTCAGGAAAGTAGAAAGGCCAAAAGGTCCCATGGATGCATAAAAGATTCACAATTTAATCTAGAGTTTGAAATTTCTTTTAAATCTTTTCTCCTTACCCTATTCTATTGTAGAAAAACCAAATTGATTTTTAAGGGATACACATAATTTAGACTAGCCTACTCTTAGTTTTCATTCTTCCAAAACTGGACAAGTACCACATATCCTCAACTAATTTTTGATGCCACACAAAAGGGAGAACACATTAATCCAACATTACCAGATTAAGTTCAGTTTTATCTTCTACTTGGACTTTAGACTAATGAACTCAAAACAACCCTCAAAATAGGAAACATGATATATTGTCCAAAGTATCACAAAGAAAGGGTCAAGTATACCCTCCAGATTGTACTGTTACTTTAAATGGATGCAGGCTGCTAATTTATATACTTTTATATTATTATTATGACTTAGGAAACAAAGGGAAAACAGACCACCTTTCAGACACAAGTTGGAACCACATCAATGCATACAGAATCCACATAAAGGTCCTAGTTATGATCTCAACTTAACCAAATGTTAGAGAATCTGTTACATGTTATCACATTATCTTCATAAAACTCTTCTTGCCTTATTTTCAGAATAAACAGTATTCCTTTTGAAAAGCCTTTTCCTCTTTCCAACTTTTACCACAACCTTCATATTATCATACATTACCTAACCTAGTGAATCAATTAATAAATGCACAAGAAACTCATTTTTTAGGATCCGGTTAACTTAACAAAATGGTAAGGAAACACAAAAATTGCATAGGTTGGAGGTTGCACCACATAGGATTATGAAGAATGCCATGACAATCTCTTATTTGGGAGGAAAGATACTATTGGTAAAGCAATGCTTGACCCCTTCTCAATCCTCTCCTAAGATGTCTTTAAAAGACTTTCCCCATTTAGCCAAGTGATTTTCAACGCCAACTTATACACTTATGATCCATTTTATTACCCTTTAGCATTCACCAAAAGAAGACTGGACAGTTCACAGATTAAAAACCAAATTTTCTTTTAAGTTTTCAACTACTGTTTTCCCTCTTTTCTATCCTTTTTATCCTCTTCTTTTATTCGGACTAGATTTATACGGTCTCTCCTACTTGTTTCCATCTTCAAGCCTAGACAAATTAAAGACCATGAGTTATTATCACTATATCCTTCACTTATGCACACAGAAAAGCAAAACATAATTCATGTCTCAAAACAAAAGACTCAGTTTTCAAACTGTTCAAGACTGGACAAATCAAAACCAAATTGCTTCATTTCATTCTCATTTTAACACTTAAACTAATTAACGCTTATGATCATCTTCCAAATTAGGACTTATACATGAATGAAATGCAACAGAGATGCAAGAGTATGGCGTATCAGTCCATTTTCATAATAAGTTTACTTCACCCTTTAGATAAAATAACTAATGGGGGTAGGACCAACAACAGGAGATCATAAGTAGGAGAACAAACTTCCCTCCTAGACACTATTTCTTTCCATTTTTTATACTTTTCAATTCCAACATGATCATGACCAAGATACAGATTGACAACCATCATGTTAGCTAGTTACTAGTTAGATTAACTCTAATTAATCTTCAAATAGGAACTTAGTCCTACATTTCCTAAAGTTAATCACTTCCTTTCATTCTCTCATTTTACTAGACTCTGAACCTTTAGGAGTAGACCAATTTCAAATGTAAGACTTGTGACATGAACTACACAAACCACGTCATGGATACTATATGTCTAGGAAACAAGTTCAAACAAGAAACCAAAGTCTTTGATCAAACCAAGGAACGAAGAGATTTCACCCTAAAGCAGCTTAATCACATTAGCTCTAGAATTTGCTACAAATCATATATCATTAGCATACATTTACTACAAGTCATAGAAAACCAGCACACATTTACCACAAATAATAGACAATTAGACACAATATTACCTACATTTGGGTGAAAACAATGATCATAGATACTGCCTCAACAGTCTACCAATCTACAAACTTAAAACTGAACTCGATTCCCCTTTAATCTTAGTATTAGTTGACAAAACAAACAAACCATTGATTTATCTTGTCTTAACTCTGTTCTATGTGAGCAAGATCATTTAAGAGGGAAGGAAAGGAAAAATAAAATAATCTACCGTTATATCTTCAAAGGATCAGCAAACACGTTTAACTCACACCTAAGTGTTTATTTATTTTTAAAAGAAGAGAACACACTAGGAGTTGTGTCAAAACCAATTTGTTAAGTTCAAACATTCATAGTTAAGACTTTGATAAAAGACTATACTTCACAAGAGGGGCAGTTCATGACTGATTCGCAAAGTATGTGACTTCTAACTATAATCACAAGCACATATTACAAGTAAACTATCCACATTCATCTAAATCAACACATAGACTGCCTCATCTCTTTTAAAATAAGTTGAACTTCCCTATGTTGATTCTACTTAGGATTATAATTAATGAACTAACAAGACATTCAAGAAGGAAGGAAAAGGAAAAGGGATTTTTCAAAGTACTTCAAACACACTCCTTCACAATAGACATAGAACCTTAGGATCACATGAACAAGCAAAGCCAATAGGAGGTTCAAGCAACCTGATTCCTAAATGAGTTCCAACAAAAGCATTCACATTAATTCTACTATATTTACCTAAAACAAATACATAAGTTAAGCACAGAACTAAATAAGACAACTTTTTTAGCAAATGAGAACCACCATGAACAAACACCAAACCATAAGCCAACTTAACTAATATAAATATAATTAGACTAGGCAAAACTTTAAATAACAAAAATAAAATGATTAAGGAGTTACCTTTTATGTGTGCAACCAAGAAAAGAATGAATTTGAGAGCTTTTGTGCTTCCAAACCTCAACAACTCAGCCACACGAAAATAAAATGAAGTAAGAACAAATATTTTGTAGAGAGCGATGAGGGAAAATTATGGCGGCGCTAGGGTTTACACGAGAAATGAAAGAGAGAGAAGCGGGAAGGGGGGGGGGGGGGGTGTTGGATTGAAAAGGAAAAAAATGAAAATAAAGAAAGGGGGGGGGGGGTATACCCCCTCTTATCCTCTTAACCGAACTGGACCGGGTCTCAGCCTGATTTTGGGCTGGACTTGGTCCAAATTTGAATATATAAACGGGCCCTGTTCGTTTTATGTATACATCAAGTGTATACATATATGTATATATATTTAAAATTGTTTAAAAATCGGCCAATTATTAATGGGCCTAAAATGGCCTTAATTAATTAACCTGGCATGATCATTTCAATTATGGCCTTTTTGGCCTAATAAGCAAATTTTGAAAATTAAAATTAAACTGGTTATTTCAAATAAAAACATTAACATGCTGATTTTTTCCAAAAAATAACTTTAATTTCTTTAAATCATGAACCGATTAATTTAATTATAGCCAAGGCAAAATATATTTATATAAAAAGGATCAATTTTGCAGTAATTATCACTTAATTAATTAATTAGCCTAATTAAAACATTTCTGGGAAATTACCTCTATTTTTGACAAATCATGCAAATTATATAAAAATCAGAAGTTCAGAGGGTTAAATGATTAACTACTTAAATTATTTAAATTACTCAAACCTCATGGATTTAAAAGGAAATGAAGTATTTGCAAAAATTTTATTTCTTGATACTTTTAAATGATTAAATAAATAAAAACCCCTTTTCTCCCTTTTTTTTTAATTAATTAAATTTAAATTTATCAAAATCTCATAAAATCATGAAAATGCTCATTAAAGATGCTCAACTCATTTTATTTATTATCTGCGGACTCTGAGTGATTGAGATAAATTAGAGGAGGTAAAAAATTAGGTGTCAACACTAACATTATTCAGGTGACTGATAAACCGATTGTTCAGGAATCAACATTCCAGACACAAAGAGAAGAAAATGTGACTACTATTGATGTTCTTACTGCTAACTCTTATAGTGGCTTCACAACTCAGCCAACAATGTTACAACTGGTCATTATGGAGACCCTGAGATTACTTATAATCCCCCATGATAATAGCAACTTGGAACATTAGGGGCCTGAACCAGCCCCTAAACAAAAAACGATGATTCTGTTTTTTGCAAAAACGTAGAGTTGAAGTTTTTGGTTATATTGAGATAAGGGAACAAAAATCTCAAAATATCTTGAGGAAAGTTGCACAAGGATGGAGCACATGTTGTAACTATCCTATGGCCCTATATGGTAGAATCTGGTTTTTTTTAAGCCTTATTTATTGCTGCAAATCCTCCTGATCATACACTGTAGAGTAGATAATCTTGCAAATTCTTTCTCTGCCTACCTCACTGTGGTGTATGCTAACAGTGGTGGCCAAAGTAGACTTAGCTTATGGAGTGACCTCATACATCTTTGTGGTTTCTATTCAAGATGTATGGCTGTTATGTGGTGATTTCAACACTATTCTTTATTTAGAGGATAGAATTGGCTCTCTTGTAACAGCTGTTGAGACATAAGAATTCCAAGACTGTATAGATGCTCTTTAGCTCACTCCATTGAAATTAAAAGGGTGGCATTATACCTTCTGTAATAAGCAGCAATAATACTCAAGAGATTACTCTAAAATTGACTGGGCTTTTGGAAATTCCCTATGGATTAAGGATTATGGCAATGTGGAGGTTGATTATCTTAATCCAGGGATCTCTAACCATTCTGCCATATTCATTGAGTACAAACCTCAATTGAATCTCCTTCCCAGGCCTTTCACGCTATTCACAACAGTAATGAACCATCCTGAGTTTCCGGGAAGTATGAAGACTCTATGGTCCAAACACTATAGAGATATTATGATGTTTCAATTGTGGCAGCAACACAAAGCTCTGAAAGTAGCTCTAAATGATCTGAATACCTATATGACATCATATTCCCAAAAACATGCTAGGCAAAAGCTAGATATTGTCCAATCTCAGATCTCTTGTCAGCCTCTATACGAAGCATTGATAGTGGGGGACAAGAAGCTCTTAGGAGTCGTTTGGTAGAAGGTATAAGCTGGGATATCCCAGCACTAATTTTTATATCATGTTTGGTAGAAGGTATAAATTTATCCTGGGATAAATTTATACCTTGTACCAAACATGGTACAACAATTAGTGCTGGGATATCCCAGCTTATACCTTCTTATCCCACTTATACTGGAATTATTTTATACCATCTTTTAGATGGTATAAAATAATCCCAATAGATGGGATAAATTAGTCCTGGGATTATAATCCCGGGATAATTTCGACTATCTACCAAACGACCCCTTAGTGGAAATAAATAAATGGAGAATGGTGGATGAACATGCTTTTAGACAGAAGTCTAGAGATGTCCAGATTGCTTGTGGAGATGAAAACACAAAATATTACCATGCTCAGTGAAATATAAGGGCCAACAGGAATTCCATCACATCTGTATATGATGATTTAGGTACAAAGCTTACTAATCCTTTGCAGGTTGAGCAGGAATTCATATCATTCTTCACTAACCTTATGGGCTCATCCACTAAGGTACTACCTTACTCTAACTTTGAAGTGATTAAGAGAGGACCTTGCCTTTCTCACCAACAGAAGTGCTCCCTCATAAAAGATGTAACAGAGAAGGAAATTCTGAATGCTATAAAGACTATTCAACCTGAGAAGGCTTCTGATGGTTACCTAATTGAGTTCTTCACACAACAGTGGGATGTCATCAAGGACTATGTCACATATTTTTTTCAATCGGGTAAATTTCTGAAATCCTTTAGTTATACTGCTGCAACCTTGATCCCTAAAACAAATAATCCAACACTAGTGAAGGACGATAAACCCATAGCATGTTGTACAGAAGTCTATAAAATCTTCACAAAGAGCCTTACATATAGATTAAAGACTGTCATCAACACCATCATTAGTCCTTCACAATCTGCCTTTATTGAGGAGAGGAGCATTATAGATAACATTTGTTCAGTCATGAGGTTCTTAAATGGTACACTAGGAAGGGTCCTTCCCCAAGGTGTGTTATGAAAGTAGAATTGAGGAAGGCATATGATTCTGTTGAATAGTATTTTCTATGAAGTATGCTAGTAGAACTTGGCTTCCCCTTCAGGTTTATTCAATGGATAATGGAATGTATATCTACCGTGTCCTACTCGCTGGTCTTAAATGAGGGTCTTACAAAACTTTCGCAAGGGAAAAGAGGGATCAAGCAGGGTAACCCCATGTCACCCTACCTGTATGTAATTGCTATGGAATACTTGCAAAGAGAACTGAGCATGGTTGCTGCTAACATACTCTTTAGTTTCTATCTTAGATGTAAGAAATTGAATGTAATGCATATTTGCTTTGTTAATGACCTATTGATGTTCTGTAAAGCTGATATCCAGTCTGATATGTCATGACATGTTTTGATAATTTGACAAACCTTACACAAAGAACCAAAATACTACTATGTATCTCGAGGTCTGAGTCTCAGGGGAACAAATGAGATATCTGGTCCTTAGGGGGAATACAAAGGATGTCCCTTTGTCATCATCAAAAGGGGCAAATTGATAAGAAATGATATGTTTTGATGATATGACAAACCCTAAGGAACCAGAAACAATTAGTTTCACCTGTCTGAACTTGGTTAACCTAATGATATCACATATACTGCTATTCTAGCATGCTCCTTGAAGGATCAGATGCCTGTAGGATTTGCTCATATATAAGAGACTAGTTATGATTCATTCAAAAGGACCAGATGGGATCAGGTCTCTAGCCTGCTCAGCCAACGACGCAGCTGTAGAGCTACTGACAGTGTAATAAGTACTTACAACTTGTTCAAAGAATAAATGAGGGACCAGGTTCCTCCAGATAAAGGTCCTGATCACCGAAGCATTGAAAGTCCAAATCCACAGCTGTAAAGTGTGCTGCTGAAAAGTACAATGCAACTGTACAACAGCACCTCAACAAGGCCGATTGATTAACGGTCCATATTTCATGAGTGGTCACCTCTACTCTCTCTCTTTCCTTGCATATAAAGACATCATCTTCCAAGCGAAGACTCATCCTTTCACAAATCAAATTGCTCCATCTTAAGTGCAAGTCTCCATCTCTTAAAGTGTTCCCCAAAAACAAGGCCTCAACAAGCCGAAGGACCAAATCCAGAACTGAAGATGCTTTAGGTCCTTAGGTTTTTGAGTCTTTATTCTTTTGTGCTAAATTGTAAACCCCCTCTTATCTAAATGGAAGCTAGTTGTAGGTGTTCTAAATTCTCAAGGTTGCTTCCACAAGTTCTTGAGTGGTATACTAGGCTAGAGTTAGTCTAGGTTTATTAGTATGTGGGTCGCTAGAGTTAGTCACGGCATTGAATTCTTAAAGGGTGCCTTTGAGTGGTACACTAGGCTAGAGTTAGTCAAGGTGTATTAGTGTGCTTGGCTAGGGGTAGTTAAGTGTGAGGGTTACATAAGTGTTATTGTAAGGGTGAGGGGTTATGGGAGTTAACTTCTAGCTTGCAATAGAGTTTTAACCTGAGTTTGCTCGGTTAGTGGAGTTGAAATCCTACTAAGGTAGGTTGTGGTTCTTAATCCCTTGAGCAAGGAGTTTTCCACGTAAAAAATCTTGTGTTGATTCTCATACGACACTGCATAAGGGAACTGGTACACGACCAGGTCCCTCCATATGCTGTGTTTAGTGGACGCATAGGCTACATCAATTGGTATCAGAGCAGGTTCTTTCTAAAAGTTTAATACCTAGAAAGGATCTCCATCACGACTATTTCACCAAATCTGGAGAAAAGAGAATCTATCATAAGACCACCAAGATCCAACATAGAATATCATGGATGGTGGAAGGGGAGAAGGCATAATTTTTCATGGCTGAGGATCTAAGTTGTGGGATATCATTTGTGATGGACCTTATGTTCCTATGAAAAGTTGTGGGCTAGATCTGGGACTGGTCAAAAGATTGAGAAGAAGCCAAGAGTTGACCGACCCTGTTTCCAGAAAAGGAAGAAGGTGCTGCCTGCATGGACAAAAAGAAGCTTAAACTCACTTGTTCTATCATTGTATGAGACCCAAGATACCTTGGGTTCTAAGATCAAATGAGTGAATTTGGTTGCAGGTTTGAGTGAGAAGAGGCAGTCAAAAAGTTACATGGAAGGAGACTGCTCGAAGCATATAACTGAGAGAATGGACGATTCCCCTCATTCAAGGACTTTCAAGTGGGAGTGTGTTCTTTGGAAATGATGCTGAACAGGAAGCACTTTGGAAGAAATCGATAGGAGATGGGTTTGATCGAGCTCAACTTGTTGCCTTTCCTCAAATTTCCTCATGCTTGGCTATGCTAAGAAGAAAGGTACAATGTTAAAAGGTGTTTTTCAGTGGCATCTAACTCACTCTTGCACCGTTACAGGTACACACACGTGGTAGGGTCAGGACAGCACAAGCACAAGCGACATTGCACATCTCAGAACTCTTGCCTCGTGTTCAAAATTGTCAAGGGACCTGGTCCCTAAGACTCAGGTTAGTAGTCTCTTCAGCGTTTAATATGTCTCGAACTGTTTAGAATGCCATATCATTAATACTCTTCCACTTTCTATTCCAAATTAAGCCCTTTAAATTCCTAGCCATCCTGAACCTCTTCATACTTCAGAAGAAAACCTTTCTCTCTTCAGATCTTGCCAAAAAAATCACCACTCTTAAATCTGAATCGTCCCTCCTAACTCGCCAGAATCTAAACCCCACCATATTATTACCAGATCCCAAAAATAGTCTGAATCTGGTAAGCCCCACTTCCATCGATCATTCTAGAACAGATAAAGGACTCTATGAGCCCTGTGTAGACCTTCTCCTTGATGACTCTGAATAAGGGGGAGACAAATAGATCTAATATCATGGAAAGTGGAACTAAAATTATTAAGGGGTTTGTAGAGGCCTTGAAGGCAAACGAAAATGGTGAAGAAACGCAGAAGGATCTGATGACTAAACTGATTAAGGGTGAGGAACCTATTAGGGAAGAAATGGATGCAATCTGCAAGGCATGTAATCCATTGGAAGAAGAGTATCTTTCACGAGTAACCCTTGTGGTAGTGCAGAAGAGAAATCATACACATCTGCTCCCTGCAAATCACAATGATCCTAACATAACAGACAAGGATAGAGACACCTTGCCAAGTACTATATCCACGCTAAAATCTGAGGTACTAGCCATTAAGCTCATTACCATGTACTGGTTGATGAGAACAAATTTGGCGCAGCTACAAACTGGCTATGCTACATATGAAAGGTGCACACGTTCAGTCTCCATGGTTCCACCAGCCTATTATACACCTGTTGTGCACGATATTACATTGATGATGATATGGTAATCATAGATAAATGAAAATGCTCAAGAAGGCAAGGGGACCAGGTCTTAGTGACACTGAAAAGGAAGACGACTCTTAGATAAAGACTGGAAAAAAAATCTTTGTCTAGCCCCACTCTTCTTTAGTTCTTGAGCCCCTTCTAGTCCCCTTGAATATCTTTCCCTTTGTATTCCATCGTCTAATGACTATGGCACTCATGGCAATTTAAGCATCATATTTTGTACTGACTAAGACTACTATGTTTTTAATATGCTTAATCTAATCTGGGCAATTACTCTGATTTGTGCAATGATCTTAAAACTTGTTGTCACTGTTGTTGCATATGTTGTGTTGCCCTAGTGGCCATGAGTTAATGCTACTGAACTTCTTTGTGGCTTGTGCTACTTTTATTACTATTTTCAATTATGCCAAAAGGGGGAAGAAGACAAAGGGGTGGGTAAGGGATGAAGAATGAGAGAGATCAGTATATAAATAGAGTCACTAAGTTTGTCATCATCAAAAGGGGGGAAATGACTATATGTTTTGATGATTGTCAAACTTGGTGAAACCAGAGAGAGAAACCCGGTCCTCAAAAAGGCCTCTTAATACATCTCACAGTCTAGAGAAACTAATCAATATATGTGGGAAAGATATTTGCGGAAGAGACGGGGAACGGCGAAAAATGGAAAGAGGTCTACAAGCTGGGCAAGTGAAGGACTGATCCGCAGGGGGAGCATGTGGGAATCTAGTTCTCAGGGGAACTTTTTCGATGAGTTTATCATCATCAAAAATTGGGGAATTGATATTTCATGACATGTTTTGATGATTTGACAAACCTTACACAAAGAACCAGAATACTACTATGTATCTCGAGGTCTGAGTCTCAGGGGGAACAAATGAGGTTTCTAGGCCTTAGGGGGAATACAAAGGATGTCTCTTTGTCATCATCAAAAAGGGGAAAATTGATAATAAATGATATGTTTTGATGATATGAAAAACCCTAAGGAACCACATACAATTAGGTTCACCTGTCTAAACTTGGTTAACCTAATGATATATAATATGCTACGATTCTAACATGCTCCTTGAGGATCAGATGCTTGTAGGATTTTCTCATATATGAGAGACTAGTTATGATTGATTCAGAAGGACTAGATGGGATCAGGTCTCCATCCTGGTCAGCCGACGACGCAGCTATAGAGCTACTGACAGTGTAGTCAGTACTTACAACTTGTTCAAAGAACAGATGAGGGACCAGGTTCCTCCAGATAAAGGTCCTGATCAATGAAGCGTTAAAAGTTCAAATCTACAGCTGTAAAGTGTGCTGCTAAAAAGTACAATGTAGCTGCACAACAGCAACTCAGCAAGGCCATTGCTTAACGATCCATATTTCATGAGTGGTCACCTCTACTCTCTCTCTCTCTCTCCCCTTGCATATAAAGACGTCATCTTCCAAGAGAAGACTTATTCTTGTACAAATCAAATTGCTGGATCTTAAGTGCAAGTCTCCACCTCTCAAGGTGTTCCCCAAAAACAAGGGCTCAACAAGCCGAAGGACCATATCCAGAACTGAAGATGATTTAGGTCCTTAGGTTGTTGAGTCTTTATTATTTTGTGCTAAATTGTAAACCCACTCTTCTCTAAATGGAAGCTAGTTGTAGGTGTTATAAATTCTCAAGGTTGCTTCCATAAGCTCTTGAGTGGTACACTAGGCTAGAGTTAGTCTAGGTGTATTAGTATGCAGGTGGCTAGAGTTACTCACGGCGTTGAATTCTCAAAGGGTGACTTTGAGTGGTACACTAGGCTAGAGTTAGTCTAGGTGTATTAGTGTGCTTGGCTAGGAGTAGTCAAGTGTGAGGGTTGCATAAGCGTTATTGTAAGGGTGAGGGGTTATGGGAGTTAATTTCTAGCTTGCAATAGAGTTGTAACCTGAGTTTGCTCGGTTAGTGGAGTTGAAATCCTACTAGGGTAGGTTGTGGTTCTTAATCCCTTGAGCAAGGAGTTTTCCACGTAAAAAATCTTGTGTTGATTCTCATACGACACTGCATAAGGGAACTGGTACACGACCAGGTCCCTCCATATATTGTGTTTGGTGGACGCATAGCCTACATCATAGTCCATTAGGCTCAAACAAGAGGCATTCCAAAAATTCTCAATTGCTTCTAGGCATTAAACTAATATTGACAAGAGTTCAATTTATTTATTTGGGGTCAATCCTCAGGTCAAGCAGGATATCTTAAATGAGTTGGGATTCTGTGAAGTTTACTTACCCTTTAAATATTTATAAGGTCCTATGACTTCTAAGAAGCTCACCATTACACAATGCATGCCTCTTATGGAAAAAATTACTAAACGGATAAGATGTTGGTCTGCAAAACTACTATCATATGCAGGTAGACTACAACTTATCAAATCTGCAGTCTTTGGAATTCAAACAAATTGAGCAAAGATCTTCATCTTTCCAAAGAGGATCTTGAAATGATTGAGAGCATCCGCAAGTCTTTTCTATGGACTGGTGCTACGAATATTTCAAAAAGAGCCCTAGTCGCTTGGGAGAAAGTATGTCATCCAAAGGCTGCTGGTGGGCTAAATATTTTGCACCTGTGTTACTATGATAAGGTTGAAATTCTTAAACAATTATGGACTTTGATAGAGAAAAAACTTTCTTATGGATTAAATAAGAGAGTCAGTGCAAACTTGTTCAATGCCTAGGAATTCAACCTAGGTAGTGATGAAAATCATTGAGACTAGGAAGTATGTATTGAACTTGCCTTCTTTTCAAGGTGACCTTATAAACAGGCTGAAAAGGGTGGTGGTGAACAACATTGATACATTCTATGCATCTACCAAATAATGTATAAGGGACCTGGTTGAGTATCAGTTCCCTTATGCAATGCAGCAAGTACAGAAGACAAGATTTGAGCGTGGAAAACTCGTTGCTTAAGGGATTAAAAATCACGACTTACACTAGTAGGATTTCAACTCCGCCACACCGAGCAACTTTAGGTTACAACTTTATGGTAAGCTAGGAACTAACTCCCATAATCCCTAACCCTTACGATAACGCTTATGTGACCTAGGAAGTAACTCTCATTGTCCCTCAACCCTTACAATACTCTGATTGCAAGCAACTCTACTTAATTAACTCTAGCCAAGGAAACTAATACACCTAGACTCACTGTTGCCTAGTGTACCACTCAAATGCACCCTTTGAGATTTTACCGTGACTAACTCTAGCCACGCACTAGTACAACTAAGCTAACTCTAGCCTAGTGTACCACTCAAGAGCTTGTGGAAGCAACCTTGAGAATTTAGAACACCTACAAACAAGTTCCTTTTTTGGAAGAGTAGGTTTACAGTGTAAGCATAAGTAAACAAAGACTTACAACAACCTAAAGAACATAGATAATATCTTGTTTATGGATCAGGTTTTTCAGCTTGTAAATAGCTTTATTCTTAAGAGTACTTAAGAAACCTGTGTCGGCAGATTTTGCTTAATATGGATTAGGTTTTTCAAGTCTACTCAATATGTTTCCATCATGTTGTATATATAGTGGGAGCATGTGGGATGGATAGAGACCACTCATTCACTTTGACCTAAAGCATGGGCCAACTCACAACTGTACATGTGTGCAGTAAATGACTTGACTTTACAGTTGTTCTCTACTGACGGTGTAAGGTGCACAGAGAGCAGGTTACAGACCAGGTCTCTATCTGGTTCTGAAATTGTTTGACAATCATCAAAACACAAATGCATTTAGACTTATCAGTTTCCCCTTTTTTGATGATGACAAGCTCATAGACGATGTTCCCCCCGAAAACCAGCTTTCCACTTGTTCCCTCACGAAGCAGACCATCATTTTTAGAGCACCTGTAATATGTTAGCAACAACGAAACACATTTCTACAGCATTTCTTCCCCCTTAGTTTAGCAGCATGTCTTCACTTATTCTGATCACAGTCAGATGTACCCATGTACCTATTCATATCATCAAACCATTCATATCATCAACAATATCTTCCCCTTTTTGGCATTATCAAAAAGATTCAGTGACGCCCTCTCAGAGCTATGAAACATAAGTATACATGATGATAGAGATAGCTTATGGCAAAAAGACAAAGTAATCGTTGCATTCATCAGATTAATTTGCCCACAGGATGAAGTAACAATCATTATCCAAAAGAAGTAGTCTAAACAATACACATATGATAGTTAAAAAGTTGAAACATCATGTCATAGACAGAAAGGACTGGGGGAAAACAGGGGAAGCTTGAGGGACTGGAATATGAAGGATAGAACACGGAGAGGAATCAGGGAGCACGAGCAAAGGCTTTCAAAACATTATTCACTTGCTCACTAGCATCTTTTTGATTTTCAATCAGCTTATCACGAAGCTCATCCACCTTATCCTTCAAGCGAGCATTCTCCGCTTGAAGCTCAACATTTGTACGTACAAGCTCACTACTAGTGCCAGGTTCACATGTTTGTTCAACCAATTTAGCTCTCAGGCAATCATTTTCATCTTGAAGCCAGCTGATTTCAATGGTTGCTTGCTCTTGTGCGTTAGTTAGATCAGATATAATAGAGCTGCTCCCCACACCTTCCTTTTTGTGTATGTATTCTCACTCTTCCAAGGTCCCTAGAATGATCATCTGCTTCCTTGTTCCTTTAGTAGCCTTTCCAGTCTTAATACTGAAATGCTCAAACACATTGGTCAAGAAGAAGCCATAAGGAAGCCCATGCTTGCTGTCTTTGATATTCAAAACCTTTATCATATATTTAATTATTAGACCAGGCAGGTTAATGGGTTGAAAGTTTGCATGAGCTTCAAGAAGCACCAGGTTTGACAATGAAGTCGTGCATCTGCCCTCAGCTCTAGGAAGCAACACTTTTGTTAACAAACTCAAACATAAGTTGATATTTTGGCTTCAGTTGCTTCTGAGGGAACCTTTCAGAGGATGCAGGGCCCTTCTTGACAATCGAGTTTTGAAAACTTGAGAGGCTTTTCCTTTCACACTTTTCCACAGGTTGGGACTGCTAAGATTTCTTCAAGCTTTTCCTCATCTACCTCGAATTCCTCTGAATCAATTGTCAGAGCTAAGGTAGAGTCATCAGTATACATCAGACTCAGGTAGAACTCAGTTACCTCTTGTTCAAAAACACTAGGAGCTAGAGCAACAAACAGATGCTCCCATTTCTGAAATTTCACAATCTCTTGAAGTTCCCTCATTCTATGCTTGTCACAGATGTCATGATCAAATACTCTTCCCAGCAACACTTTTTGATTCATCAGAGTATTTTCCCTTTCCTCATCTGAGTCCTGTAACTTTCTCCTTTTCTCAGAGTAACCTGGTTTATTTCTTAGTTTGCTCCCATTTCTTTTGGGTTGTCAAGGTGTAATCTTCTTCTTGATAGCTTGCTCATTTCTATCAGTAGGTGTATCTTCCTTGGTAACCCTTTTTCTTTTTTTTTCTTCTTTTCTTTTAGATAACCTTTTCTCAAGAAATAGTTGTTCAGGTTCCTCTTCTTCATCAGGAATTGTCACCACATCCGAAGACGATGGAACGTCCTCATCTTTCAAACTGTTCTTCCCAAATCTTCCTTTCTTCTTGTCCACCAATTTTTCTTTGTTTACCTTTACGGCGCACTCAAGCCTAGCTTTTCTCCTTTGCCTAGTGTTCGGAGCTTTATAAGCAATATGTTTCTTGACTTTCCCACTTCTTAGAGTTACAGGTCCAGAGGGTCTCTTAATTACGGTACTTAGAATGATATCACCATCAGGGTCTACTTCATCAGAGGAGTTATCTGACCTTTCCTTCTCCGGAGATGGTCCTCTTAAGTGCAGAATAGCAGGTATAAGATCTCTAATTACTTTAGAGGGGTCTGGAATCTCAACTACGGCGGGAGTAATCCGAAGTATAAATGATTTGAACACTCCTTGTGCTGAGAGACCAGGTCCTTCCTGCACATCTCCTATACTTTCTTCTTTCTCTTAACCTTTTCACTGTCCATCTTAACCTGCATGGCATCACCAAACCTAGCCACTATTTCTTTTTCACTCTCAACTATATTAGACAGTCCCACTCTTTTCTCTGATAGGTTACTATCTAAAACTGAGATGGAGTCCTCTGCTCCCTTTTCACAACCAAAGGAATTAGATTACCCGAGATTTCTACACCAATTTCATTTTCCTTAGTGGTACCTCCATTTTCTAAGTCCTCTATATCCTTACAATTTGCCTTTTCAGCAACAGACCTTTGGATATTGGTATTTAAACCCTCAGAGCTCATGATATTGCTTGAAACTTCCACTCCATCATCCCTTGTATTGATTTCCTCAGTGGTTTGGAGGAATTTAGAGACTAAAAATGTTTGACCACTTCCGTCTGAAACTGGTTTTTAAGATGGAACGGGATCTGAAATTGTATTTTTAGAAAGTGAGAGAAAAAGTTTTATGTCTGAGATAGCTTGAGAGGTGGACTCACTGTTAAACATGATTGATCTCAGCCAAGATTTTGAGAGAAAGAAGAGGGATTTGAGTTTGTGAATGTTACACTAACAAAGGGAATAGAGAAGAGGGGTTTACTGAGAGAGAGAGACACAAACAATAGCCTTAAATACTTGAGACAAGGAACTGATTCTGATTGGTTAATACTTGAAGTTTCTTATAGACAGGGCCAGTCCAGGAAAGATGTAACATTTGGGCTCAGGATTTTGGGCGGGAAGATTTTTAATAACATGACATGTTAGAAGTTTAACATACATATATAAGCATTGGAGAGACTACTAACCTGAGTCCTATGAACCAGGTTCTTTGGCAGTTTTTTTTAAAGCAGCAAGAAACTCGCAAGTATGGAAAGTCTCCAATACTTATGTTGTCCTGAGAGTGGTATGAGAGTATGCTTCTTCTAGGTCACTGTCATTTAGAATGTGAAGTGCTTCATCTGATCATGCTGTCTCATCTTCTGTAGCAGCTAATTTCAATATCTTAGGAAGGTGTTTTTAATTTTTTAAAGGACACACACTTTCCTTAAAGTTCCTTGAGCGAGGCGACATTTTTCATTTTTCAAAAGGATTTTGAGCAATAATACCTTTGACTGTCCTTTCCTCACCCAAGTCTTCTGGTTGAATTATTGACTCTATTTGAGAACCCGCATCCGATCGGGTCCCTTGGAGTGAGAAACAGTGTGAATTAAGCTTTCTTCTTTTAATTCAGGCAACTCTTCCTTTTCCTTTAACAGACCAGGTTCCTCCTCTCTTGACTTCTGTTTGGCAGTATCTTCATTTTGAATAAGGTTGAAGATGATGGTCTATCGTGATCTACACTCTTGTCTCCCCTCATACGTATCCTGAGCTTTGTTTGTCATCTCCTTCCCTCTACATGATGTGTTTAACAGTTCTTTGATGTGGCTATTTAGAAGAGGATTTTCTTTAGTAACTTCCTCAACTTGCTCTTATAGATCTACGATACCAACGACCATATCATCCATTTCTTGATCTTGAGTGGTCTCACTACCCTTTATTTTGAGAAGATCAAGCTTTGTACTAATTTTGTCGACTCCATCATATGCACCTTTGAGAGCGTCCCAGATCTCCTTTGTTGTTTCATAAGGGGAAACTATATTGTACTCCCCTGATTCGCTGCTTTGAATAAAAATCTTTCTAGCTTCTTGATCTTTTTGCAGAGTAAAGCTATTCAGCTCAGGGAGATGAGGACTATAATAGATCATATCCCACAGATCTGTATCCTTACCAGTGATGAAGTCTTGCATTCTAACCTTCCACCATTCATAATGTTCAGCGCTGAAGCTTGGAGGTTTTGAGATAGATTATCCCTTCTTTTGGTTTAGTGAGCTAGCCATGAAGAGATCCTTTCTAGGTGTTAACCTTTTAGAAAGAACCCGCTCTGGTACCAATTGATACAGGCTATGCGTCCACCAACTAATGTATGAGGGACCTGATTGAGTACATGTTCCCTTATGCGATGCAATAAATACAGAAGGCAAAATTTTACCGTGGAAAACTCCCTGCTCAAGGGATTAAAAATCACGACCCACTATATTGAGCAACTTCAGGTTACAACTCTATTATAAGCTAGGAACTAACTCCTATAATCCCTTACCCTTACAATAATGATAATGTAACCTAGGAACTAACTCACATAGTCCCTCAACCCCTACAATACTCCGTTTGCAAGCGACTCCACTTGACTAACAGTAGCTAAGGAAACTAATACACCTAGACTCGCTCTAGCCTAGTGTACCACTCAAAGGCAAACTTTGAGATTTTACCGTGACTAACTCTAGCCTAATGTACCACTCAAGAGCTTGTGGAAGCAACCTTGGGAATTTAGAACACCTACAAACAACTTTTTTTTTTGAAAGAGTAGGTTTACAGTTTAAGCACAAGTAAACAAAGATTTACAACAACCTAAAGAACATAGGCAATATATTGTGTCTGGATCATGTTCTTCAGCTTGTAGATAGCTTTGTTCTTAAGAGCACTTCAGAAACCTGTGTCGGCAGATTTTGCACAATATGGATTAGGTTTTTCAAGCCTACTCAATATGTTGCCATCATGTTGTATATATAGTGGGAGCATGTGGGATGGATAGAGACCACTCATTCACTTTGACTTAAAGCATGGGCCAACTCATAGTTGTACATGTGTGCAGTAAGTAGCTCGGCTTTACACCTGTTCTCTACTGACGGTGCAAGGTGCACAGAGAGCAGGTTACAAATTAGGTCTCTATCTGGTTCTGAAATTGTTTGACAATCATCAAAACACAAAGGCACTTGACTTATCAAACATGTATTCCATAAAGAAGATCTATGTATCTTTGCTCCCACTTCATCCAAAAGTCCCTAGAAGAACCTCATTTTACATCACAATATCCATCCAAAAGCATAAGTTTATATTGTGGTTGGCATTACTGAAAAGTTTGGCTACTGAAGACAGGCTGCTCAAATTTGGTGTTCACGTGCCCCCATCATGTGTATTCTGCAATATTTTTGATGAGATCACGGATCACCTGTTCTTTACTTGTTGTATCACAAGAGCTTTGGGACAAAGGGTACTGTTTGGGTGGGTATACAAAAATCAGTTGAAAGCTGGCAAAAAGAGGTTAACTGGGGAAATAGCTAGGCTAAAAAGAGGTCAGGTAAAGGGAAGCATCAGCTGCTTATTTGCTATGGTTATCTCCATCATCTAGAGGGAAAGGAACAAAATGAGATTCCAAAGAGGTCTATACCAACCTGACAAGTTATGCAAGGAAATGGCTATCCACATTCACACTAGAGGAAGGGACTTGAGGAGATGGAAACCAGTGTTCCCTCAGCTGCTGCATAGTCGACTCCTTGATACTGTTGTGATGAATTTTATTGTAGATTGGTTTCATGTCTAGCTAATTCAAACGTATTACTGTTGAAGCATCTTATACTAGTGCATAGTTAGAGTGTTCTGGATTTTGGTTTCTAATTGATGAGCATTAGGCTCCCTTGTATGTTAGAATCTGTTTTGTTCCTTTTTTCATTGAGAAACAAATGGTTTGCCCAGTTTGGTTCTGTAACTATTCACTTTTGGTATTAGTAAAATCCTTTATTTACCAAAAATAAATTATGTTCCAAAACTACAGTTTATATAGGCCTGAAAGTCACGTTATGGTTGTGCGTCACATAGACATCACATGACCTGCAACTACATTGGCATTTTTTTAAAAAAAATGGTCATAATTTCATGTATGAATATTCAAATGATGAACGGGTTGAATATTAGAAACTAGACTTCAATAACTACAATTTTCATTAGCATCTATCAGGATATATATATATAATTGGTCCTATTTCACTGAGTTTTTTCTAGAAACTTGCATGCGTACATGTCAATCACGCGAGACAAATCTGCAATTTAAAAATCACATGGGGTGGTTTTATAGATTCTGTCAGCTTCTACGAGAAATGTGTGCCATGCATTGCCTGTGGCATTCCTAGAAATATCCTAACTTATTCATTTTGGTTATCCCTCGAGTAGAATCTATTCCAATTGGTTTCTTATGCATGTCCACATATTTGGAGTTCCTTGTTACCACTGTATGGGCTTGGGTACGCCATGAGGTCGTTTTAATGCATCAGTAAAGTTCTAATAAGCTCCGATTATCGTCCAAGACAGGGCTTTACATTCTCTCCACTTACATGACATTCATCCTCGAATGTTGGCTTTGGTCATTACTAGGGCTGAAAGGAAGCATTTGACCTTGTGTTTCACCTTACTTTTCTTTGGACTCAATTTTGACCAAGTACTCCAGCATTTCCTGAAAATTTTGGCAGATTCCCATTTATAACTAGACTAACCAAATATTAGGCATGTCTACTCAATAACTACTCATCAAATACTCAACTACTCAACTCAATCGTAATATACAACCACCACATGTTAGTACAACAATAACATTTTTCCACATGACCAGTGCACAAATTCACTCCTCTTAACAATTTCATATTTATGTGAGGATAAAAATCATGTACCTAAAGTCAAGAAATAGGGATATTTCACTCTTATGTCTGTTTACTCCGAATTTGGATAACCAATTGAATTTTTGAGTGAGGTATAGGATATGTGGTTGTGCCTTGGTCTATTTGATAGAGGAAAGAAATATATGAGTATGTTGTGAAGAAGCAACTAATAATCAGTGGTTTACTATAGATTTTGTATCTAGTAATACATGAAGATTGTTTGATTGAACAGATTTAAGTAATGAACGCAATAATCCGGACCAAAATCTGGTATGGAGATAGAGAGAATTTGTATATATTTTGCTATTACAAGTGCTATGAAGTTCAAGAAGCCAACCCTTTAAAAGTAGGGAAATGACCCCTATTTATAGTATTGCCCCATGGGCTTCATACAACAAGTGTTTCCCAAAAAATAAGATAAAACTCTGATGTGGAGTAGGTTAGATTAGGTTGATTGTACGGTCTGACACCCGTACGATTGGCAGTTGAATGTGGCAGCACGTTACCGACGCATGGCGATCGTCTAACGGATCATACGGACCACCGGCCACGACCCAAAACGGACCAACGCGGCCATGGGAAAACCGGACCAAACGATGTTCCTCCCTTTCCTCGGTTCGAGCACTCCTTCGATCCAGAAAGTAAGTCTTCGTGCATGTGCTCGTTTCCTTCTTCCCTCGGTCACCGGTCTCAACAGATACCCGGTTTTTACCGTATACAATGTCTCGCTCAAATTCCTAAGTAGCTTCTTTTGATATAGTACTTTAATTGAAACAGTTTCCTTAATTTTAACTTTCTGACCTACTAGACCGAAATGGCTATTGGTACTCTTCGTTAGGTAAGGTGTAATCAGCTCCTATCTTTTGAATTGGACCTCATGACTAGGTTCATGAAGATACTTCCTTAACATGGAGACATGAAAAGAGGGTGCACCATAGTCCATTATAGAGAAAAAGCTAGTCGATAAGACATAATTTTGATTCTCTTAAAGTCCTATTTATCTCAATTTGGGTTCACCTTTCTTATCAAAACACATAACACCATTCATGGTGACACTTTCAAAATAGGTTGTCATCGTCCCTAAACTCGAGTTCTTGGTATCGCTTATCTGAATGCAACTTCTGACATACTTAAGTTGTTATGAGCCGTTATTGGATTAGCTCCACATTATTGAAACCATTTTGAAATATATCTCATCCGATGACTTGTCTTACCAATCTTAAACCATTCTATAGAGTATAGACCAATGACATCGCCTCCTCTATAAGGCCTCGCACAGGGTTGTCTAACTACTTATCTAATACTCAGTTATTACTCTGTGTGAATTCCACCAAAGATAAATCATTGTGTCAACTACACTTAGAGCCAAGTGTATGAGACTTAAAACTATCTGTTGAGATATGGATATTCTTTGTAATTCGATTATTTCTTTCAAATATAACTTGTTAGTTGTTACACATGAGCGTTGTATAAGGTCTTACCTGGAAAATGTAAGTCAGGCTACGACTACCAAAATAAAGTTATACTTTCTTGATCTTCGTGGTAGACCAACCACAAAGTTCATATAAGTGTGTGTTGGGTCTCACATAGTCGTGATGTAAGCGCTTACCTCATCTTAGTCGTGATGTAAGCGCTTACCTCATCTTAGTCGTGATGTAAGCGCTTACCTCATGATAGTCGTGATGTAAGCGCTTACCTCATCATAGGAAATTCATTCCTATAAATAGGTAGCTAATGGTTCATTTGTAAAATCATCAAGATCATTTGCTAAACACATCCCAAAGAGAAAAAAAAATCTAAGAGAAATACTCTTAGTGAAAGGCCTAAGTAAGAGAAGGTCTTTGAGAGAATTTTCTGTGGTAAAATTCTTGAGTGTGGGATTGGGGTTGTGAGGTTGAGTGTTGTAAACACTTGTAATATTTCTTCTTTAATAAGATCTGCAGCAGCAACGTGGACGTAGCTCTCACATTGAGGGTGAACCACTATAAATCTGTGTGTGCTATTTATTCTTCGCTTACATCACGGCGTAAGTAGGTTCTGTCTAAGGAGGTTGGTATTTAAGTGGTCCAGCTGTGACCCTCCAATCTTTCCTGGGAACCTGCTTACAAAGGTCGGATTTGGGATTTAAATCCTAACAACTGGTATTGGTTCATTTGTAAAATCATCAAGATCATTTGCTAAACACATCCCAAAGAGAAAAAAAAATCTAAGAGAAATACTCTTAGTGAAAGGCCTAAGTAAGAGAAGGTCTTTGAGAGAATTTTCTGTGGTAAAATTCTTGAGTGTGGGATTGGGGTTGTGAGGTTGAGTGTTGTAAACACTTGTAATATTTCTTCTTTAATAAGATCTGCAGCAGCAACGTGGACGTAGCTCTCACATTGAGGGTGAACCACTATAAATCTGTGTGTGCTATTTATTCTTCGCTTACATCACGGCGTAAGTAGTTTCTGTCTAAGGAGGTTGGTATTTAAGTGGTCCAACTGTGACCCTCCAATCTTTCCTGGGAGCCTGCTTACAAAGGTCGGATTTGGGATTCAAATCCTAACAGTGTGTTCCCACCTCCATTGTGGAATTTTTACATCCTGAGTTAGTATATTGTGCCTTAGGTGTTCGAATTTATTCTGCCAACAAATCTATGCACTTAGCTTCGAATTCAGCTATGTCCTCTTTCTTACTTCCCCAACAATGGATTCTTTCTTAAATAGTTATTTGGAGGAAGAAATCTACATTGAGCACCCTCAAAGAAGTTGTAGTTCCCGAAAAAGAAAACAAGGTGTGTCGACTTGTTAAGTTTTTTAATAGACTAAGCAAGCACCATAATAATGCCTTGCAAAAATTTACCATATAATGTTGTCAAATGGTTTCATAATTAATGATTATGACAATGAAAATTAAATGTGTCTACATAATTAAGAATAATTCAAATCAATTAGTCATTGTTTGTTCATAAGTGGATGATATGTTGTTAATGAGTCATGACATTGTTAACATAAATGCTAAGCATATGCTAATTAGTAAGTTTGGTATGAGAGACTTAGGAGTTACGACTATTCTGGAGTTAGATCCATATTAAGTCCCAAACCCAAATTACAATCAAACCATATTAAGTCGGTTGTCGATTTATTAAATCGATTTTACCCAATTTACCAATTTGGTTGAATTTTGCAGTTTCATTTGAACACCCCTGGATCTATCACTGAAATTGTCTCAACTTCATAATTTAGGCTCAGTCAAAGTCCACTTGGGACTTCATCAAAGACTGTCGAATTTGCTTCATGATCTCATCGTATATATTTTGGTAAAATATAGCTGTCAAAAGATTTATAGAAGTGGGATTTTCTTGATGACACTGAAGGTATAAAGCACATTGCAAAATCTTAAGGAAAAGAAGAAGAAAATTTGCGTCGACAATGCAACACAAAATCTTTTGGAAAACATATTCTAGTAGATCCGCATATATTGACTCTAGATAGAAAAAGGGGAAAGAAATAAAAGAAAACAACGAAGTTAACATGAAAATCTCATGCGAACCATTGTCCTAATCTAACCAAAGTCAAGCACTGTTATCTAACCAATATTCTCTTAATTTGATCGTATCATCAATCACATTTAAAAAGTTCTTACGTGGCATTTTCTGAGTGGCCTTATATCTTTTGATAAGATTCGTGCCTTCATATAAGGCTACAAGATTAAGGTTCTTCACATTTTTAGCAAATTTTATTTGTTATCACAGTTCTTGGTCTGCTTGTATGACGTACTTAATTTTAATCCGGT
The DNA here is from genome assembly GCF_019175385.1 of Lycium barbarum. Lineage (NCBI taxonomy): Eukaryota > Viridiplantae > Streptophyta > Magnoliopsida > Solanales > Solanaceae > Lycium > Lycium barbarum. Next base: position 40,620,098 of record NC_083347.1, read on the forward strand.
CATCTTAGCATATGATCATTACTAAAAACCCGTCATGGCAAATCTGAATTTTGATTTGATTTTAGTTATGTCAACTGTCGTTTATTTCTAATTATAAGCTGATCTAGTACAAGCAAGATTTTGGAATATATAGTTTTCTAAAATCTACGACAAACAAAGTCTAGAAAAATGTTCTGTTCCTCACGTTGACATTACATTAGAATAATTGAGAACTTAAGAAGTCTAATCTCACTTTAAGATGCAATTAGGTGGGTTGACTCTAATGGCCTTTTTAATGGCACTGTCAAGCTTTATTATCACGATTAAGCAAAAAATAAAAAAGAAGAAAGATCACGATTAAGCAATAGATGCAATAACTGTGCGCTAATGAAAAACCTTCATTACTTTTTGAATCTTTAGATGTAAGGACACTAATCTTATATAAGTCGTTTAGTTTTATCTTTTTTCATCTAACCATTTGGTATGTGTTCAGAACTCACTGATTCAACTAATCTGGACTCGCGTTATAGAAACCATTACGGAATTTTTATTAAAGTTTGTAACCATCTTATCTAAAGCCTTAAGTTATCAGAGATAACACACTTTCATTTTGTTATGTCGCGGCACACCCTCTCACATGTGGGTGATCCTTTTTCATTGGCCAAATACGTAAAAAAAAAAAAACTTTTTGTTTTTTGGGTGGCGGTGAGATTTGAATTTAGGATCTCTATCTACTCTGCTACCATGTTGTAGCGTGTGACTATCTCATTTTACAAATTTAAGTTATTAGAGAGAGATCATTTTTATTTTGTTATGTCTCAACAGATTGTACAATAGTGCTCTCTGCCGAACTCAAAATTTTTTGTTAAGGACGGAGAAACTAGCTTTACCATTCGACGACACCCCTTAAATTCCTAAAATTATTGCAAAAAATCAGAAATATGTTTCCGTCCTCATAAATGTTGTTATCTTAGCTGATTAATTAATCACCATCTTAATTACCATTGGCTAAACATAGATTAATGGAAAAGGAGAATATCTAGTGTAGTCTCTAACAACAATCCTACCTAAGTATAGTTAGATTTGCAATATGAGCATATATGGGAAATGTCTCTTTCGCTTGTATTCCAGAAGCGCAACATGAAATAACCTACATTGTCTTTTACTAGGAATTTGTAGACAATATGAGCTGTTAAGTTGTTTATTAATGTTTGATATTCTTTCAAACTGATTCACTTTATTACATGTATGTGATGTTGTTCAAAGAAGTCCACTAGTTGTCTCATTTCCATATCTCTTTAATTAGCTTTTGTTTGTGGATATAACTTTTCGAAGTCTTGCAAAAAGATTTTGCAAATTTCTGAGGATGTGTTTGTTGAAGTGTTGCAATAATTTCTTACAACTCTTTGGGGATGTGGTTTTAGGGTGTTTTTCAAAGAAAAATTCTTTCCCTCGCAAGCTATTCACATATATACGAAAAAACTACGACTGTCTCAACACCACAAACATTTTAATTTCCATTTTCTTTTCAAAACATTTTCCAAAAAGCTGTCCAATGACACCTAAAAATCAACTGTATATTTTTTTTTTTTTAAATCACTAAAAAGATCCCATAAAAAAACAGAATTCTACCAAATGACACTGAATTCCCATGTCTAGCCACCCAGACTTATATAGTATTCCAATGGTATTGATCATAGAATTTTGTGTGTAATTGGTGTTGCGTATAATATTTCAATTTCTATCCACTTTTGCTCAACAATATCTTCATCTAACATTGATCACTCTTTGATGATCATCTAGGGTTACCCAACACACTAAAAAAACAACTCTCTTTTTCTGATTCTTGATAATCCTCTTCTTGCACTATTATACTGAAGGAATTCAGTAATTGAGATGGCTGCTTTAATACATATTATATCCGTAATTATGTTAACTAATGATGAGATCGATCGAGCTATATATCTTTTTTTGCACAGTATTAATTAAATGTATAAAGCACAAAGAGAAACGGCCCTCTTTCTTAAGCACTATTTTATACCTATAGACTAATAAGGTTTAGTTGGGGTTTAATTAAGCAGCAGAGGGAGGAGCAGGTAAACTTCACCATAATTGAGCTATAAATTGAGATCATTTTTTCTTTTTTACTTTTAATTTGTACCTTAAAGTGGACTTGAAAGTGTTAAATACTAGGGCGTCTAGGAGTGCCCATGCTTCATGCCGATATATTATATATATACACACACCATCATGGTTCATTCCCCTAATTAAATAAGTACAAAATACCAGGACAAGAAAAGTACTACTCCCTTTTGCTGTCTTATTAAATGCAGCTCCACTGTTAAATATCTCTGCTTGGAAACTAAAAAAGTAGCCAATAATCATCATTTATTGTTCGCTCTCTTCTCACATTGTGTACCATGCAATACTACTAATAACAATTCTCATGTTGAGCTTGCTGCACATGGATCTTCATGATCTTCAGCCCCATTTTATTAAAATATATATATGTGCACTTCTCTCGTCACTAATTTATGTTGGTTCTTTCTTCTTCTTTTTTCTTGCCCCACTTTAATTTCTTCCCTTTGGTTGTTTAAGGTTAGTTTGATGCAATCCTTACAAACCACAGAATCTGATAATTTATCCAAACTCCTAGCTTTTGCTGTGATGGGGAGGTCACAAGCGTAATTCGACTGAATGAAAAAGACATATAGTAGAATATTATAACCATAGAATACGATCTACTCCCTCCGTCTCAATTTATATGAACGTTGTTGACCAGTTTGGAGAGTCAAACAACCCATTCTTTGATTACGATTTTCTCCAACTCTTTTCATATATTGTGAATTATTAATTATGTACTTTATACCGCCTCTGTTTCAATTTATGTGAACTTATTTCCTTTTTAGTCCGTGCCGAAATAAATGACCTATTTCCTAATTTAAAAATAAATTCACTTTATGCAATGATTTACAGCTACACAAATATCGAAGGCTTATTTTGAACCACAAGTTTCAAAAGTCTTTACTCTTTCTTAAATGTCGTGTCTAGTCAAATAGGTTCACATAAATTGAAATTGAGGGAATATGTAGTTTCCAGATATATAAATTTTATTATGAAATACTCGAAAAATCTATATTTAAAATTGAGTAAAAAAAAAAAAAAGTTGTTTGACTCCCCAAATTGGTCAACCTTCATATAATTAAATTGGGTCGACGGAGGGAGTATATTTATAGACATTGCACAAAAACAAAACAAAACAATATTAATTGCATGTGATGAGTGCATTAGCAATGTTGGTATGATAAATAACTTAATGTAACTTATGAAATACATGCTAACGGATATATATACACATAAATTAGTTTATTGATGCATGTCATCATAATAGGCAGTATAATATATATATATATATATATATATATATATTATATTCATCATTGTGGAATATCAAATATTTTAGGTAGTTTCACTCGAATGAAGAAAATTAAACATTTAAACCTTAATGATAACCAATCATTAGATCATGAATCCATGATTAACATAAATCTTCAAAGCATAAAGTGAAGTTATAATTTCTGCTGCATGCTTTTAGATTTGAAATCAGTAAAGGTACATTAATGGGGCCCGAATATCTTCTCGCAGCTTCTGCTTTGTAGTGAAGTACTATTTTTTTTGTATGTGCAAATCAGAATCTTAATGATTTTATGCAAGCATCTTTGTCAGTCCATTAAGAACTTAACTGCTCTTAGATCTTCATAAACACTTTTTTGCTTTTCAACGCGCAGTTTTAATTCCGGAAACTGGGGCTGTATGATTGGTTACTAAAAAAAAATATCAATAATAGAAATAACCTAATTATGTAGTACTGAGCTTGCATTGTGTCTTGACGTGCTTTTTCATCTTCAAAAGTTCTTTTCTATATTCTGAATGAGCCAAGTTTAACGTAAAAATATGACAGCGTATATGATGGTACGTAGGTGAGAGTTAAACTGTTAAAATCCATTTTTTCTTGATATCATATATAGAAAGGTGTATTAACAGTTTGCACTCCTTAACTTACTTTAATAGAGAAGTCTTTCAACCTCCCATTCATTTCAACAAATAGATTTACCTTATACAAGCTGATAGTGTATAGAAGTTTTACACTATAAATTTATTTTAACATGCTATAACAAATTAACATCTCATTTTAATGTTATTAATTTCACCTGTAATTATGGATAGTTACTTGTAATACTCTTTAATGACTTATAGCCTGTTTGGTCAAGCTTATTTTTCCCCCAAAAGTATTTATTTTTTCAATAAGTGCTTATTTTAAAAAAAGTGAGGTGTTTGGCCAAGCTTTTGGGAGAAAATAAGTACTTTTGAGGAGTAGCAGAAGCAGTTTTTCAGAAGCTAAAAAAATAGTTTTGCCCAAAAGCACTTTTTTGAAAAGTACTTTTGAGAAAAAAATACACATAAGGACATTTTTTAAAAGCTTGACCAAACACTAATTGCTGTTCAAAAATACTTTTTAAATTAATTAGCCAAACACAAACTGCTTTTAGCCAAAAGTACTTTTTTGAAAAATACTTTTTAAAATAAACTGTTTTTAGAAGTTTGGCCAAACAGACTATTAATAATGTAAAATAAATTTTATATTGCCTGTACATAACTATTTAATGCTAGACAAATAAGGTCAAGACATTAAAGGAAGTATTCCCTCCATTTCAATTTATATGACCCTTTTTCTTATTAATCTATTTAAAAAAGAAAGACAATTATATATATATATATATATATATATACTAGTGTCCGGGTACGTTTACACCATATATCAATGAGCATACAATTTTAAAAGATCACATGAACATTGTTGATTAATACTATGCTTTAGTTATAAAAATGATGAATGCTAATCCTATCAGTTAGCTCAATAAAGGAAGAGATTCTGCCCCCACGAAAGTCCTATTGTAATTTTAGTACTTGCCTCTAATATTTATTGAAGTTATTCGACTGTCTTAACTTCTCTTAGGATTAATCAACATAATTTACTTTATATGAAGAAAGGTTCAATGAAAAGATCGTAACACCAATATTTCTTTGGAGTCAAACAATTCCGCCTAATTATTGTTGCTTTTGGAAGAAAGATCTCAGGCTTTAAACCGTACATAAGTAACAAAAAAATCATAGCTAATTTAACTATATTTTCACAAGTCTCTAATACATAATTCTATTTTCATTTTTGTCCCTGTGAAACATTTTAATTAGTAAAGATATAATATGTCTCCCAATCAAACTAATGATACTAATAAGTTGAAACTTAGGATGAAGTGATACTTTTGTGAAACTCAAGATGTTAACTTGGAATAATGTATAGTCATATGGCATATCCGTCAAAATAAATTCTCTCTAAACATCAATTTATAAGAAATTTAAGATTTCAAAACAAATTTTTAATTTACATTTTGTTATATTTATACTTTTATACAAAAATTACTATAGAAGTAGAATTTGTGAAGGATAAAAAGGTCGTTTAACTTTATGTGAGCGCATTGGGTCTTTTAACTTTTTTGCTTTGGTATTAACTCCCGCTCTCATATTTGTATAAATATAAATATAAATTTATTCTTAATTTAACTTTAAGCTTCTCATTTTACCTTAAATAAAAGTTCTTATAGCTAAACAAATGTTATAGCATGTTCAAGATCATAAACTTCAAGAAAATTTTATTCTTCAAAAAACTTTATGCCGAGTCAAATAATGTCTATGTAAATTGAATCGGAGGGAGTGTAAAAGAATCCGAATAGAGAGGGAAAAGAAAGTTTACATGTTAGAAAATTGGAGGTATACTTAAGTTAAATTTAACACCCAATTTATAAGGAATTTTAGATTTCAATACAAAATTTTAATTTACATTTTGTTATATTTATACTTTTATACAAAAATTACTATAGATGTAGAATTTGTGAAGGATAAAAAGGTTGTTTAACTTTATGTGAGCGCAATGGGTCTTTTAATTTTTTGCTTTGGTACAAATTCCCGCTCTCATATTTGTATAAATATAAATATAAATTTATTCTTAGTTTAACTTAAGCTTCTCATTTTACCTTAGATTAAAGTTTTTATAGCTACATAAATGTTATAGCATGTTTAAAATCATAAACTTCAAGAAAATTTTATTCTTCAAAAAAAATTATGCTGAGTCAAATAATGTCTATGTAAATTGAATCGGAGGGAGTGTAAAAGAATCCGAATAGAGAGGGAAAAGAAAGTTTACATGTTAGAAAATTGGAGGTATACTTAAGTTAAATTTAACACCCACCATCAACCACCACATTTGATTTAGGGATCTTGTGGAGGTTGAGAATATACAAAAACTCTGAAACTAACAGTTGTCACCATCCATTTAAACTATAATTGTAAAATCTTAGCGTTGATCTCGCTTCCTCTACAGAATCAATCATTGGTCCTTCACTTTTTTTTTGTGAGAATTAATTTATCATCTCCATGTAAGTTGAGGGCCCTTCTTTAAACTACTCCTACTATATAAGGTGCTCTTTGGCAAAAATGTTTCCATTCATACAGCACTTCTCTCTCATCCATTTTTTTCCACATTCATATTTTCTTGATAGCCTCTATCTTGATTAAGACCCCAAAGAAAACAAAGAAAAAAGCTAAAAGTTATAAGCTATATATGACCATAAAGATTGAGAAACGTCCAACAGTTGGGCTTTCAAAAGTTGCCACGTCAGATACTCATGGAGAAGACTCACCTTACTTTGCTGGTTGGAAAGCATATGATGAAAATCCATTTGATGAAGTTCACAACCCTTCTGGAGTTATTCAAATGGGATTGGCCGAAAATCAAGTAAGTCATATGGCTACAATGAGTTTAGTGCTTCAACTTTAAAAGTTGAACTTGTCAACTTTAATCCTGAATTCGCCGTTCTACGACTCATGTTGTTTTTTCTCGCATTGTAGGTGTCATTTGATTTGCTAGAAGAGTACTTGGAAAAGTACAGAGATGTAGCTAGGTGTGGAAGTGGAATTTCTAGCTTCAGGGAAAATGCTTTGTTTCAAGATTATCATGGACTGCTTTCTTTTAGAAAGGCAATGGCTAGTTTCATGGAACAAGTAAGAGGTGGAAGGGCAACATTTGATCCTGATAGAGTTGTTATTACAGCTGGTGCCACTGCTGCTAATGAGTTATTAACCTTCATCTTAGCTGATCCTGGTGATGCTTTGCTTGTTCCAACTCCTTACTATCCTGGGTAAGTACTACATATATATAGTAACCATGTGACCTTTCTTTCTTTTATATATTTTCTTTTACATGGGGAAGGAAAAAAGGACAGTGAGAGTCGAATTCACACCTATTGTTTTGGAATACTCCATTTATAATTTATTCGATATATTGTGCTAAATTGCTTATTCTTTTATTTTTACAGATTTGACAGAGATTTGAGGTGGAGAACGGATGTGAAAATCGTTCCAGTCCATTGTAACAATTCAAATAATTTCCAAGTGACTCCACAAGCCTTGGAAGAAGCATACAAGGAAGCAGAATCGAAGAACATCAAAGTGAAAGGAGTTCTTATAACAAACCCCTCAAACCCTTTCGGTGCCACCGTTCAAAGACTTGTTCTTGAAGAAATTGTTGAATTCGTCACGAGAAAAAACATCCATCTTGTGTCTGATGAAATCTATTCAGGTTCCGCCTTTTGTTGCTCTGAATTCGTCAGCATTGCTGAAATACTTGAATCAAGAAATTACATGGATTCAGAGAGGGTACACATTGTGTACAGCCTCTCCAAAGACCTGGGACTCCCCGGGTTTCGAGTTGGCACAATCTACTCATACAATGATAATGTTGTGACAACGGCAAGGAGAATGTCGAGTTTCACATTGATTTCTTCTCAGACACAACAGCTCCTTGCTTCCATGTTGTCGGATGAGACATTCACCCAGAATTACATAAAGACGAATCGCGAGAGGCTGAGAAGGAGATACGAAATGATCATTGATGGGTTGAGGAGTGCTGGGATTGAGTGCTTGAAAGGGAATGCAGGGTTATTTTGCTGGATGAATTTGAGCCCTTTGTTGGAAAAACCTACAAAGGACTGTGAATTGGCAGTGTGGAACACAATATTGCATGAAGTGAAGCTCAATATTTCTCCAGGTTCATCTTGCCATTGCTCAGAGCCTGGTTGGTTCAGGGTTTGTTTTGCCAACATGAGTGAAAATACGCTGGAAATTGCACTCAAAAGAATACATGATTTCATGGAAACAAGGACAATAATACAAAAACACTAACTCATCATCATTATTCCCAAAGTTCTAATTATTTGTTTTTTCTTTTCCTTTTCTTTTTTAGGTTTGGGGAATTTTTTTTTCCAGTTGGTATTGCTTCTGGATTATTCTTCAATTTTACCCATTCCAAGAATTGGATCTTTCCCTCAGGCACTGTACCTCAGATTGAATTAAGAGTTATATATATAATGGCATGATACTTCCTGTTACAATTAAATTTGGATGTCATAGTCTCCAGGAAATATCCATCAGTACTTTTATGGTTGTAGAACAAATTGCGGCAAGTATAGTACTCCCTTGGTTCTCTTTTACTTAGTCTAGTTTGTATCTTGCACTCTCCCAAAAAAATATTAAGCTAAGTGTTTATTTTACTAAGTTGTCTTATTTATACTATGCTTTGGAGAACTCTAAATTTGACTATTGTACTCCAATAAGTTTAGGAAATTGCTACTTACCTATAAGGGTAGAGTTAAAAAAATAACTATTCTTCTCTTGATTTGCTAAAATTAATGAACAGTAAAAAATTATTTTTAATAAATTAGGCATATGCTTTTGACCAAGTTATAATTCAGTTTAAGCAAGAAACAAAATGTGTTTCGTTTTTGAGTTCTTTTCCTTGAGAAAAAAGGCTTCACGGGACAATTGACTTTTAAAAAGAAATAAATATTGTTTATAGATTTGTTTTGTCAAAAGCAGAACTTTGGATCCACAAATCAAAAGACCTCTCAAAGCCGAGCTATCTTTTCACGATAATTTCTCCATTTTCATGAGATCTATTCGAAAAACTGCTTGAAATTCTTTATGCATGGGAACTAGATTTCTCCTTCTTCTTCGTTTAATTTCCTTCTTTTTCTCTCTTAAATTAATAAGTAAAGGTTAGGAAAGTCAAAGCTAAGCTTTCCAGCCTCAACATTTTATATAATATATGGAATGAAGTTCTCAAACTTTTGGTATATTATAGTAATTAATTTGCGTCAATGCCGTGTTTTTCTTCTTCCACCAAACACCTTCCCTTTGAACATCACCGAACAATTACTCTAAAAACGTAATGGAAGTTCAATCCTCCGATCAGCCTATTATTTGTAAATATTTCCACAAATTAAGTGTGAATTTCTACCAGTTTATACGATATGAAAAGAAAATGTAAATTATACATTGTCTTAAAATATCATTGTTTACACATTGTCATGACATAAAGTCGAGCTCCTGCACTTACTACTTTTTAAGGAAAATGTATAGTAAAGACGTGGAGGAAATGAAGTTTTGTTTCCTTTTGGATCGATTGCGACTTCTAAAATTTCTTCATCTACTGTGATATTTATAAGTTAAAAAATTGCATGATTTACTTCGAAAGTCTTCGTGTAAACATTCCTCTGACTCCTTTTAATACTGGCACTAATTAAACAATTACATTAAGTTTGATTATAGAAAAGTTAACACATATGGTGTCAAAAGCTACCTGCTAAAGCTATTCATGATGGGTTTTTTTTTCTTTTTGGTTAACACTCATGATGTTAATTGTCCAGGTTTTAAATTATAGTAGTTAATATCTAATGTTTGACATTAGGATAATTTGATATATTATGTCATATTCTTTTGTCGACTCAATCTGACTTTGATTATGACTCGTTAATCTAATCATAATGGCTTGTCAGCCTCTCATATTAGCAAAAACAGCAGTTGCTACACTAAACCTTATCACACCATTGGATTGGAAATTATCTGAAATGGGCATCGACCAAACTTAATAAAATAAACCACGGGGATCAGCATTGCAATTGGAAAATCATTGTTATTTTAATTCCTTCACCTGAAATATATCTAATGCGATTTAATTATTTCAAGATCAGGTGATTAGCCTTGTCCATTATTATGATGACTTTACTTCTTTAATCTTGGAAATTAACGAATACAGTAGTCTGACTTTTGGAAGCCATTAGAGTAATCATATTCTTAAATTTTCAATTAATTTGTGGAGGATCATAGAAAGGGTTGAGCTTGGACATGCATTCCTCAATTCTTAAAAAAGTTTGTCAAACTAGCCATCTAAGTCTCTATTACACGGGGTCTGGTTCTCTTAGATAAGCATCTAAAGATGATTCTTCTTGAACAGTTTGCTGCTCATGCAGGCATAAAGGTACATTTGCATTACTAACAAAAGCTTTTGACTAAATACGTATTTCTTTAATGGAGTTGGAACTTGGATAATGAGTTGACATTTCCATTTTCTGAATATTTAAAACGAAATGTTTATAGATGTATATGAGTGTGTACACATTATATGACGTGCGTGTTTGGCTGTGTTAACTACACGCATGCAGACACGGCGCATGCATCACATGCATGTTCAAGATACTCACGATAAGTTATGCCATTTTGTGTTGTGATGATTTCACAAATATTCGAGGAACCAGAGAGGGACCAGGTACTCGATCAGGTCCCCTGGGTGTCATGCAGTCAACTCTCCAATATATATACAACATGTTACAATGCTTAACCTATCACTTGCAAAATAAAAAATATCACATTCTTTCAAGTGTAGCCGTCACTGCTCTTTAAGTGCTCTCAAGAATAAAGCTTCATCAAACTCAAGGACCAGATCCCAACAACTGAAGATGTCTTAAGTCCTAGGTTTGTTAAGTCTTTGTCATTTTGTTCTTCATTTGTAATCCTACTCTACTTTCTAGAAGTGTCATTGTAGGAAGGTTTCAACCTTTGTTATTTTGGTTTATTGGCTATAGTCTGTCAAGGTGTGTTTGGGTGCTTGGCTAGAGTTAGTCAAGGTTAGTTTGGTTGCTTGGATAGAGTTAGCCAAAAGTTGTAGCTTAAATAGAGTTATTGTAAGGGGTGAGGAATTAAGAGTGTAATTCCTAGGTTGCAAGAGGTTAATTCCTAGGTTGCAAGAGGTTGTAATCTGAAAGTTGCTTAGTTTAGTGAAGTTGAAATCCCACTCCGGTGGGTCGTGATTTTTAATCCCTTGAGCAGGAGTTTTCCACGTAAATATCTTGTCTTATTTACTTTTTGTTTGTTTACTTGAGGGAACAGATAAAGAACCTGGTTCTCTATATTGTTTGGTGGACTCTTAGTTTCTATCAATTGGTATCAGAGCAGATTCTTTCTAAAAGGTTAATACCTAAAAAGAATCTTCATCATGGCTCCTCCACCAAACCTCGAGGAAGGACAGTCAACTACAAGACCCCCAAGGTTTAACGAAAAGTATTATGGGCGGTGGAAAACAAGGATGCATGATTATATAATGGCTAAGGACTCAGAGCTTCGGGACATCATATGTGATGGTCCTTTTGTCCCTATAAAGACTGATTCGGAGAAATCAAAGTCAGTTCCAAAAACAAGAAAAGAATACAGAAACTGATAGAAAATCTCTTGGGAAGAACTACAAGGCAAAGAAGATATTGATTTGCGATATTGGGCCAGATGAATACAATCATGTTTCTTCTTGTGGATCTGCTAAGGAGATATGGGAAGCTTTTCTAACATCCCATGAAGGAACCACTCAGGTAAAGCAATCAGAAATAGATCTGCTTAACACTGAGTCTGAGTTGTTTAAAATGAAAGAAGATGAGTCCATTCATGATATGCACACTAGTTTCACCTCCATAATCAATGAGCTTCATTCTCTTGGAGACATCATTCCAACCAACAGGCTAGTCCGAAAAATACTCTGTGTTTTACCAGGTTCTTGGGAAAGCAAAGTTAATGCCATTACTGAGGGCAAGGACCTGCAGACACTGACTATTGACGAGCTTATTAGTAACCTTAAGAGTTATGAGATGAAGAGAAAGAAGGATGTTGAAAGAATAGAGCCAAAGAAGGAGAAAAGCCTGGTTCTCAAAGCTGGTAAAAGTGACACAAGCAATGATGAATCTAAGATGGCGTACATCACACGAAGATTTCATAAGATGATTCGAAGAAATGGTGGAGTCCCAAAGATAGGAAGCTCCAGTAGGAACTTCAAATGAAATGATTGTTGTCACAAATGTGGAAAGCCTGGACATTTTATCAAAGAATGTCCTCTGAACAAACAGGATTATTATAAAAATGCTAATAAAACGGCTAAGAGGACCAGGTCCCAGACAAGAAGTTCAACAGAAAGATGTCGCTGACAACTTGGTAAAGCAGGCTCTGGCTGCTTGGGGAGATTCCTCCAGTGAATCTGAAGATGGAGATGATCTAGGAGATACATCTATGCTGGCTATCGACAATGAACCTTCTGAATATAAGTCAATCTTTGCACTTATGGCCAGATCTGACGATAATGATGACAATGAAAAAGATGAGGTAATTTTTTTTTATGTTCAGAAAAATCTAAAAAGTTACTTTTAAAAAAAACCGATATCTTTAGCAAATATGTTGATTGTGTCACGACCCGCCCAGTGGGCCATGACGGGCACCCAGAACTGACTATCGAGCACCACGCATCATGCTACTATTGTCTTAACCTGTACGCGTATAAACTCCATAAAACATGTACACACATATATATATATATACATAAGCCCTCGCGGTGACAAAAGAATAATATACAGAATGTACAATGAGGGTTACACAACATCCACTACCCACACATGAGTGTCTGCGAGCCTCTAACTAAAATTCTGAAGTCATGAAGACGGGACAGGACCCCATCATATCCAAGTATGAACACAAAAGAATATATCAGAAACTGCACCTCCGGAGTATGGAAGTGCTCCGGTACAAGTTGGTCTGGCTCCTAAGAAGCTGGATCGTCTCCCTGTCTACCTGTGGGCATGAACACAGCGTCCAAAGAGTAAAGGGACGTCAGTACGAGAAATTTACTGAGTATGTAAGGCATGCATCATAAAATAACAAGAGAACAGGAAAATAAAATAAAGATAAGAAGATAACAGGTGACTGCTTGCCTCTTAAGGCGGAGTCATGCATGCAAGCTCGTAAAAGTATCACCATATCATGTATTGCTGCGGAACGTGCAGCCCGATACATATATCATCATATATCGATAATTTTCCGCGGAACGAACGGCCCGATCCATTACCCATATATCCCGTGTCCGGGCATCCCGCATCCGGGATGATATCATAAGATACCAACTGATCAGGTGGCTATGCGTCTATAGCGCCTCACCCTTTTCCCCATGTCCCCTATATACATATACATATCATATACATATATAATATATGTAGCATGCATGAGAGCCCAAATAAAAGTGCACTTTATCGGAGTGACGTAAGGTCGTGGACCTCCGATTACATTATGGCGTCGTCCTCCTCGTAAGTCTCACCTTGAAAGAACTAATATTTTGAGGTGAGGCAACAAGGACAAATAGTATCAATGAAATCATAAGCATAGAAATATCTGCATCATGAAGTCATCATTGTCGTCTTTATCGTTATGGAACGTAACTCGTAAGAAGTTCTTAAAGTTCTTCAAACTTCATCTTTAGGGATGTAAAAAGGTCATGGAAGCATAGGGAAGAAATTATTAAACAAGAGTCATGCCTTTGAAGGAAAGGGAATAGCCTTACATACCTTTTTCGTTTAACTAATCTATCGCTTGCTTGTTCTCCTTTGATGCTCACGTTTCTACCTTCAAGCGAAGTCGCATGAACATTAGCCAATCGATTACTTAAACGTGCTTACTAAAGCTAAAGAAAATTGGGAAACATTTCCTTTGTGTATACTACTTTCCCCATGTTCTATATCAACTCCCAAACATTCATAACAACATTCACAATATAATAGACAACAATCATCATTCATCTACATTATCCGCATTTCACAATTCCTCTTCAATTTCTCCATAATTGTGGTTATAGTTCACTATCGTGTTTTCTCATATATAATACTTATTTCATGGTCTAAATGTCATTCACAACATACTTACAACCACAACATACCAATATTCATAATTCAATCCAAACCTTTACTCAACAATGTCACTATTCACACATTCATGACCCATTTCCTATATTTTTCTACAATCCATGTGTTTTTAGCTTTCAACACCTTAAACAACCAAGAATGGTCATAAAACTCACCTTAGATAATGGATGAATAAACCTTGAGTGGGAATTTCTCTTCTTGTACAAAAGCCATAGTCTACTTCCTTTGAGATTTCTTGGTGTAGATGAACTTTTATTAGATTTCACACACTTGATTTCGTGGTTTTGGTGTAGTTGATCATGGATTTCCCTTGGTTTCTTGTGGATGAATAATGGAGAGTGTTCTAGAGGTTTCTATGACCAAAAATGGTGAAAATATGATTTTTGGGTCGAGTTTGATCTATATATAGTGGTCTAGAAAATTCTGGACCGACAAAACATGCGGCAAGCTTTGCTAGAGGAAAAGCGTGCTTTGCGAGCCGCATATTGTGTCGCAGACCGCGCACAACACAAATTTTCACTGTCACACTTTGCTGTGCAACTGCGTGGCCGCAAAGCTTGTTTGCTGCTCGCATGTTGCGCCGCAAAGTGCGCCAGAATGTGATATTTTACCCAACTTCCACCGAAACTTAACTCCGATGATCCGACGAGTCTTAAACCTTCCCGAGGCTTACTAAACATGGTTTTTGTCCATTATATACCCAAGATGGACATATCTATCCCCATGACCTCGAAAAATTTATCCTACTTCCCAAGGCTTGGACAATTAGCATTCGACGAAACTCAACGTATAAAATCGAGAGGTGTAGCATTCTCCCCCCATTAATAACATTCTTCCCCGAATGTTAAATTCTCGGGAATTCTACCGAAATTTTGTCAGAGTTTCCCCTGTAATTTGGCACTACCATCATGTCACAACAACCCAAAATAATATCGCCCCACAGGGCTACAACATCAACAATAAGAAATATGGCCACACACGACTCAGAAGTAATAAGGTAAAACATTTCATACCTGGGAGCACTGATGTCTCATCTTGAGTCTCCTCTGAGGGTGGAAATAGATGCGGATATTTAAAATTCATAGCTTCTTCTGCTTCCCAAGTCATCTCCTCCCTGTTACCATTCTTCCATAGAGCTTTAACTGAGGCTACCTCTTTGTTTCTAAGCTTCCGCACTTGTCTATCTAGTATGGCAACATGTACTCCTTCATAAGCTAATTTTTTAGTGACTTGAATGTCGCTTGCGGGTACTATTTTTGTCGGATCTCCAACACATTTACGAAGGATCGATACATGGAAGATTGGATGGACTGAGTTCAGCTCTGTGGTTAAGTCCAACTCATAAGCTACTTGGCCCACTCTGCGTACGATCTTGTAGGGACATTGGGAGGACTGAGCTTACCTTTCTTACCAAATCTCATTATCCCCTTCATTGGCGATACTTTCAAAAATACCCAGTCATTGACCTGAAATTCCAAATCCCTACGGCGATTGTCCGCATAAGACTTTTGGCGGCTTTGAGCTGTCACCAACCGGTCCCGGATAAGCTTAATCTTCTCGACCACTTGTTGGATCAATTCTGGACCTATTAATTGTGTTTCTCTTACTTCAAACCATCCGATAGGCGACCTACACTTCCTCCCGTATAAGGCTTCATAAAGGGCCATCTGGATACTGGTATGATAACTATTGTTATATGCAAATTCAATAAGTGGCAAATGATCCTCCCAATTACCACCGAAGTCCAATGCACAAGCCTGCAACATGTCTTCTAAGGTTTGAATAGTGCGTTCAGCTTGTCTATCAGTCTGTGGGTGGAATGCAGTGCTAAATTTCACTTGAGTGCCCAATCCTTCTTGAAAGGATTTCCAGAATTTAGCTGTGAATTGTGCTCCTCTGTCAGTAATAATAGATATAGGAATGCCATGAAGCCGCACTATCTCTTTGAGATACAATCTAGCATAGTCCTCTGCTGAACATGTAGATCTGACCGGTAGAAAATGTGCTGATTTCGTGAGCCTGTCAACAATCACCCAAATGGAGTCGTATTTATGCCGAGAATGAGGTAATCCAACAACAAAATCCATATTGATCGCCTCCCATTTCCAGATTGGAATTTCCATTTCTTGCAAAAGCCCTACTGGTTTCTGGTGCTCAATTTTTACCCGTTGACAGTTTGGACATTGAGTCAAAAACTCAGCTATATCTTGCTTCATTCCTTCCCACCAATACATTAGTTTGAGATCATGGTACATCTTTGTCGCTCCCGGATGAACGGAATAATGGGAGCGATAAGCTTCTTCCAGAATCTGATGACGCAGTCCCGCAATATCCGGAACACATAACCTGTTTCGGTTCCTGAGAATCCCATCTGCAGAGATCTCAAATGGTGACTTCTCTTTTTGGGAACGTGCATCTCTATAATACCTCAATTTGGGATCCTCGTATTGATGCCTTTTCACTTCTGTGTCTAGGGACGAAGCAGCTGGGTTAAGCAGACTAACTCTTTTGCTGCCCGAATCCATTAAGCGAACTCCTAGACTAGCTAGTTGGTGGAGCTCACGAGCTAATTCCTTCCTTTCTGATAGAACATCACCTCGACTACCCATGGACTTACGGCTGAGAGCATCAACCACCACATTTGCTTTACCAGGATGGTATAGAATATTTACATCATAGTCCTTCAATAGCTCTAACCATCGCCTCTGACGCAGATTCAATTCCTTTTGCTTGAAAATATATTGAAGACATTTGTGATCTGTGTAGATGTCCACATGGACACCGTACAAATAGTGCCTCCATATCTTTAGAGCGTGAATGACCGCAGCTAATTCAAGGTCGTGAGTCGGATAATTCTTTTCATGTTTTCGCAGCTGCCTAGAAGCATAGGCAATGACCTTGCCGTGCTGCATCAATACACAGCCTAACCCAACGCCAGAGGCATCACAATACACCACATAACCTTCTGATCCTTCTGGAAGCGTCAGGACTGGGGCTGAAGTCAACCTGTCTTTCAGCTCTTGAAAGCTCCGCTCACAAGCATCTGTCCACCGAAATTTAGCAGCTTTTTGTGTTAGCTTCGTCAACGGTGCTGAAATAGAAGAGAACCCTTCCACAAATCTCCTGTAATACCCTGCCAATCCCAGAAAGCTACGAACTTCTGTAGGCGTTGTAGGACTTGGCCAAGTTTTCACAGCCTCGATCTTTTGGGTGTCAACTCGAATACCATCAGCTGAGATGATGTGGCCCAGAAAAGTTACATAGTTCAGCCAGAATTCTCATTTTGAAAATTTAGCATATAACTTACGAGCTCGAAGAATTCCAAGGACAGTACGCAAATGTTCCGCATGCTCTTCCTCTAATTTAGAGTATACCAGGATATCATCGATGAATACAATTATAAATAAATCCAGGAATGGCCTGAACACATCATTCATCAGGTTCATGAACACTGCTGGAGCGTTGGTCAAGCCAAACGACATCACCCGAAATTCATAATGACCATATCTGGTTCTAAAAGCTGTCTTCGGAATATCTTCCTCTTTAACTCTCACTTGATGGTATCCTGACCTCAGATCTATCTTGGAAAACCACTTGGCTTCTTGCAATTGATCGAATAGATCGTCGATCCTCGGAAGTGGATATTTATTCTTTATTGTCACTCTGTTCAGCTGCCTATAATCGATACACATTCGCAGAGATCCATCTTTCTTCCTTACGAATAAGACAGGTGCTCCCCATGGCGATGAACTGGGCCTAATAAATCCCTTCTCGAGTAAATCTTGTAGCTGTGCTTTTAATTCTTTCAATTCTGCAGGAGCCATTCTGTTCGAAGGGATAGATATTGTCTCAGTATCCGGCAATAGATCGATAGTGAATTCAATCTCCCGTTCTGGTGGAAGACCTGGAAGTTCGTCTGGAAATACATCTGGAAACTCGTTTACTACCGGAATAGATTGAAGAGTCAAAGGTTTTGCGTTCGTGTCATGAACTCGAACTAAATGATAAATATAGCCCTTGGCAATCATCTTCCTTGCCTTGAGGTAGGAAATAAACCTGCCTCTTGGAGATGTAGTGTTACCCTTCCACTCTAAAACTGGTTCTCCCAAAAATTGGAACCGGACCACCTTAGCCCTACAATCTACATTTGCATAACAGGAAGCTAACCAGTCCATGCCCAAAATGACGTCGAAATCCAGCATTTCCAATTCAATCAAATCAGCTACAGTGTGCCGACCACACACTACAATTACGCAGTCTCTATACACTTTTCTGGCTAATACTGGATCACCAACTTGAGTGGACACTTCAAAAGGTTTGATTGGCTCGGGTTTTATCCCGATACGACCAGCGATGTAAGGAGTAATATATGACAAGGTAGAGCCCGGATCAATTAATGTATAAACATCATAAGAAGATAATGCCAATATACCTGTTACAACATCGGGAGAGGTCTCCAGTTCCTGTCATCCGGTTAGTGCATAGATACGGTTCTGGGGACCGCTCGAACTAGAGGCTCCTCCTCTGCCTCTGCCACGGTCCGTTGAAACCAGGTAAACCTACCCTACGGGGCGCACGGACAACGAAGAACTCGCTACTGAACCTGTAGGCTGGGCCTCATCTCGGCCGCTCCTCAATGGACAATCACGCATCATTTGGCCAACTCGACCACAGGTATAACAAGCATCTGAGCCTCGGCGACGCTGGCCCGAATGTAACTTACCGCATTGACTGTACCGTGGTACTGGCGGTCTCCTCTAGCTAAAATCACCACGACACTGGGAACCTGAAGCTCACGAACCCTGACTCGGCCTAGAATAAATAGGGCGGTCAAACTTTCAGCTCGCAAACCGAGGAGGTGCACTAGATGCCGACTGGCCTAAATACCTGGAATACTGCTGCCCCTGGCCTCCTCTGTACTTACTGCTAGCACCCACTGATCTAGTCCTTTTGCCGTGTCCCCTATCCATATCTCGCTCTCCCCTATGCGGTTGTTGTTGCTCCTCCAGGTTCTGGGCATGCGCTTGAATACGCGAGATATCCATCCCTTCCAGTAGCGAAGCTGTCAGACATTCTTTATATAAGTGTGGCCCTAAGCCCCTCACAAATCGATGTACCGGGTCTCCCATGTCTGCTACCATGGCCGGAGCATACCTAGCTAATGAATTAAACCAGAGAATATATTCCCGGGCGCTCATATTCCCTTGCTTAAGATTCAGGAATTTATCGGCGCGAGCCCGACGAACCTCATGTGGCAAATAATGCCGAATAAAAGCATCCACAAACTCTTGCCATTTTGGGAGAGGTTTATTTTCCCCTCTTGAAGAAATCCAATTGTTATACCATAAAACAGCTACTTCCCGGAGTCTATACGATGCCAACTCCACGGACTCGGTGTCAGAAGCATGAATAATTCTCAAGGGCCTCAGTACTTCATCAATAAAACCCTGTGGGTCTTCATCCGGTTTCGATCCGAAAAATTCTGGAGGGTTTAACCTCATGAAATCACGGGCTCGGGCACTAGTCGCCCTATCACTTGGATCTGCACTCTGCCGCTGAGCCTGTGCGGCAACTAACTGAGTTAGCAACTGAACGACGTCTCGTAAATCCTAATTTGGAGCAATAGGGGGTGGGGCCCTCTCATGCTCCTCTGCTGCTGGAAGGATGGAAGAAGAAGTGGGAGTGGCATGCGAGGGAGTAGCACTCTAAGCCTCGCTATGTCCCAACTCAACTGGGGGTTCTCGGCTGGTGTCTTCTCCAGCGGCATTTAATATTGTGCTGATTTGCTTCTTTCTTGGCGGCATCGCTGAAATCATAACGCACAATTAGAATAAAGGGAATCTTACATTATGGCTCTATCGCACGATCTATGAAAAGAAAGACGGTCATTATTCCTAAATGCCCTGTAGCCTCTTATTTATTGATGTGGCACGCAACACACCATAAACAAGACTCTACTAGACACGACTCGTAGACACACCCTAGGACGAAACTGCTCTGATACCACTTTTGTCACGACCCGCCCAGTGGGCCATGAAGGGCACCCGGAGCTGACTACCGAGCACCACGCATCATGCTACTATCGTCTTAACCTGTACGCGTATAAACTCCATAAAACAAGTACACACACACAAATATACATAAGCCTTCGCGGCGGCAAATGAATAACATACAGAATGTACAATGAGGGTTACACAACATCCACTACCCACACATGAGTGTCTGCGAGCCTCTAACTAAAATTATGAAGTCATGAAGACGGGACAGGACCCCATCATATCCAAGTATGAACACAAAAGAATATATCAGAAACTGCACCTCCAGAGTATGGAAGTGCTCCGGTACAAGCGGGTCTGGCTCCTAGGAAGTTGGATCGTCTCCCTGTCTACCTGTGGGCATGAACACAGCGTCCAAGGAGGAAAGGGATGTCAGTACAAGAAATGTACTGAGTATGTAAGGCATGCATCATAAAATAACAAGAGAACAGGAAAATAAAATAAAGATAAGAAGATAATCGGCGACTGCTTGCCTCTTAAGGCGGAGTCATGCATGCAAGCTCGTAAAAGTATCACCATATCATGTATTACTGCAGAACGTGCAGATCAATCCATATATCATCATATATCGATAATTTGCCGCGGAACGAACGACTCGATCCATTACGCATATATCCCGCATCCGGGCATCCCGCGTCCAGGATGATATCATAAGATACCAGCTGATCAGGTGGCTATGCGTCTATAGCGCCTCACCCTTTTCCTCATGTCCCCTATATACATATACATATCATATACACATATAATATACATAGCATGCTGAGAGCCCAAATAAAAGTGCACTTTATCGGAGTGACGTAAGGTCGTGGACCTCCGATTACATTATGGCGTCGTCCTCCTCGTAAGTCTCACCTTGAAGGAACTAATATTTTGAGGTGAGGCAACAAGGACAAATAGTATCAATGAAATCATAAGCATAGAAATATTTGCATCATGAAGTCATCATTGTCGTCTTTATCGCTATGGAACGTAACTCGTAAGAAGTTCTCAAAGTTCTTCAAACTTCATCTTTAGGGATGTAAGAAGGTCATGGAAGCATAGGGAAGAAATTATAAAACAAGAGTCATGCCATTGAAGGAAAGGGAATATCCTTACATACCTTTTTCGTTTAACTAATCTATCGCTTGCTTGTTCTCCTTTGATGCTCACGTTTCTACCTTCAAGCGAAGTCGCATGAACATTAGCCAATCGATTACTTAAACGTGCTTACTAAAGCTAAATAAAATTGGGCAGCATTTCCTTTGTTTATACTACTTTCCCCATGTTCTATATCAACTCCCAAACGTTCATAACAACATTCACAATATAATAGACAACAATCATCATTCATCTACATTATCCGCATTTCACAACCCTTTTCAATTTCTCCATAATTGTGGTTATAGTTCACTATCGCGTTTTCTCATATATAATACTTATTTCATGGTCTAAATGTCATTCACGACATACTTACAACCACAACATACCAATATTCATAATTCAATCCAAACCTTTACCCAACAATGTCACTATTCACACATTCATGACCCATTTCCTATATTTTTCTACAATCCATGTGTTTTTAGCTTTCAACACCTTAACCAACCAAGAATGATCATAAAACTCACCTTAGATAATGGATGAATAAACCTTGACTGGCAATTTCTCTTGTTGTACAAAAGCCCTAGTCTACTTCCTTTGAGATTTCTTGGTGTGGATGAACTTTTATTAGGTTTCATACACTTGATTTCGTGGTTTTGGTGTAGTTGATCATGGATTTACCTTGGTTTCTTGTGGATGAATAATGGAGAGTGTTCTAGAGGTTTCTATGACCAAAAATGGTGAAAATATGATTTTTGGGTCGAGTTTGATCTATATATAATGGTCCAGAAAATTCTGGACCGACACAACATGCGGCAAGCTTTGCTAGACGCAAAGCGTGCTTTGCGAGCCGCATGTTGTGTCGCAGACCGCGCACAACATAAATTTTCACTGTCACACTTTGCTGTGCAATTGCGTGGCCGCAAAGTGTGTTTGCTTCTCGCATGTTGCGCCACAAAGTGTGCCAGAATGTGATATTTTACCCAACTTCCACCGAAATATAACTCCGATGATCCGACGAGTCTTAAACCTTCCCGAGGCTTACTAAACATGGTTTTTCTCCATTATATACCCAATATGGACATATCTATCCCCATGACCTCAAAACATTTATCCTACTTCCCAAGGCTAGGACAATTAGCATTCGGCGAAACTCAACGTAGGAAAACGGGATGTGTAACAGATTGATGCCTATCATAGCCTTATTAATGAGAAAAATGCTCTAAATGGAGAAATTGATGATTTAGAACAAGTAAGGGATGATTTGGTAGTCACTGTTGTAGATCTGAAGGAGCAAATTGAGGAAGTAACTATAGAAAATTCTCTGTTACAAAGCCAAATGAAAAAATGGATGAACACTCCATATAAAGGAAAATAAGTGGCCAGTGAGACTTACATTGAGATTTACAATGAGCTTAAGAAAACCAAAATAAGTCTCACTGCTGAGCTAGAAAAGAATACGCAACTTCAAGACGATCTAAAAAGGTTTAAATTGATCTTGACATGTCACTTCATTAGACTTGGTCCACTGATATGGTTGCTGCTATGTACAAAAGTAATGGTGGAAGACAAGGCAATGGTTGTCAAAAGGCCAAAGCCCCCTATAATCCCCATAGCAAGTATGTTACTGTGACTGATAATTGGTTGTGCACTTATTGTGGTCAAACTAGCCATTACAAGGATACATGTGAAGACAATTTCAGTCCTTGCAAAAAAACAAGAATGTTGCTAAAAAGAATTCTAAAGTTCAGGGACCTGGTCCCCCAAAGAAGAATAATGTGCTGCCTGCATGGGCAAAAAGAAGCTTAATTCATCTGTTCTATAAGTATAAGGGACCTAAGCTGGGTTGGGTTCCTAAATCTAACAAGTGACTCTATTTTCAAGCTAGAGAGATAGGAGGCAGTCAAAACTGGTACATGGATAGTGGCCGCTCGAATGTCATAACCCAAATCAGAGGGCCGCGACGGGCACCCGAATCTAACTTGTCGAGCACCACAGGACATACACGCATCACACAACTATATATGAGTGTGGGCCATGAGGGCCGTCACGGGACAACCTGCTGACTAACAAACATCATAAGCTGAGAGGAACACAAGCCCAAAAGATACACACACACACATGTAATCGTGCTGAACCAAAATATACAAGCCGACAAGGCTACCAAAGATGACGGTACAACAAATAAATGCCGAGAAGGCTATCGAACATCTAACTGTGCATATATGTCTACAAGCCTCTACTAGAATACAAGACATAATAAGGTTGGGACAGGATCCGCTATACCTATATGTACACAAAAGAATCATACCTAGCTAGACTGCAACTCCGGAGCAAGTGGAGTGCTCTAGTACAAGCGCTGAGAAGGCAACCTAAGGGAGTGAACCGTCTCGCTGTTTACCTAAACCTGCGGGCATAAAACGCAGCATCCACAAACAGAAGGACGTCAGTACGAATAATGTACCGAGTATGTAAGACATGAAGAACAACATAATAAAGACATGAAGGCAGCATGAGATAAAAGAGA
The DNA here is from genome assembly GCF_019175385.1 of Lycium barbarum. Taxonomy (NCBI): domain Eukaryota; kingdom Viridiplantae; phylum Streptophyta; class Magnoliopsida; order Solanales; family Solanaceae; genus Lycium; species Lycium barbarum. Next base: position 40,643,917 of record NC_083347.1, read on the forward strand.
GTCAACCTGTACATCTGAATGACTTTGAGGGCGTATGACATGCAACTTTTCTTTTAAAACACATACATACATATATATATATATATATATATATTAAACCGTTCTTTGGGGCCATCATCATCATACCGTACCCAACTGCAGTGGTGTGCACAATAGGTGTCATACCCGGTCGACTATAGCACGGCTCAGTGTCGTAAAATAAATAAATATATATATATATATATATATATATATATATATATATATATATATATATATATATATATATGCATGAGAGCATAAAGAAGTGCTACGACTCTATGGAGTGACATAAGGTTATTGCACCTCCGATTATCATTATGGAACTATCATCATCAACATAACTTACTTTGAAGGATGAACAATTATAAGATAAGATCAATATCATCATAAAGAGGTCAAGAACAAAAGCTTCTAGCATATCGAAGAGTAGAGTCGTTATGGAATGACTTTCGTTTACGTTTTGTTTCGTTATAGATCATACCAAAATGAAAGAAGAGTTAGCCTTAGAATACCTTGTTGTATACTTAACCACTCAACATCTATCTTCCCGAGCTTGCAAATCTATATTCAAGATGATTCATACTAAGGTTAAGTTTTTGAAATACTTATAAGCTCAAGTTAAACTAGTAAGTGAGTTAGCGAAATTCAGACAACATTTGCCCTATATTATCTACTTCCACCCAATTTCAAAACATCAATAACCACAACGACATAGCCAAGAGATTACATTTAAACTAGACTCAAATCAGTCCAAGACTTCCTTTAAAAAACAATCCATAGCCAAAACTTCAACACAACACCTTATGACCTTTCCATCATGATTCTCTTCATTTTTAAGACTTGTTAAACCTCAAAATTAACTCAACATAAGAGATTGAGTGAATAACATACCTTGTAGCTTGAAGAACTTCATCCCACACAACTTACTTCAAGACTATTACCACAACTTCAACTAGAAGCAAGAACAAACACCTTCGATGAACTAGTTGAGATTTTAAAGCTTGCTCTTCTCTTGTAATGATTTCAAATGATTATGGATAACTTGAGAGACCTTAGAGGGTGACTAGGGTTATGGTTTTTATGAATTAAATGAGCCCCAAGTCGTGGAAACAAATTTATAGGCCAAGGACAATTCTCCACCGGCACATTTTCATGGACCACTTTCACGGCCGTGAAATGGTCCGTGAAAACCAGTGAGCCACCATGTTACCACCCATTCCACGGTGGCCAACCAATATTTTCACGATCCGTGAAATGATTCACTGTCCGTGGAAATGGCCGTGGAATGGCCTTAATCCAATTTTCCAACGGAACATATTCTTTCTGATTCGTTTGATGTCTAACTTTCGTACTCTTTTACGAACATGTCTAAGAACTTATATAAATCCGAGATGCACCCATAGGCCTCATATAAAACTTGCCAAATGATTCCCAATACGATCCTACGATAAATGACTTAGGACAAAACTTTAACTCACCCGAAAGACGAGATGTAATATTTTCTCCCCCTTAAGAACATTCATCCTTGAATGTTAAACTCTTAGGGGTCTTATAGAAATTTCGGTAAAGTCTCCTCTGTAACTGTACCACTACCAACCTGTGACACAACAACCCAAACTATATAATGACACACAGGGCCATGACAAATAATAACAATAATGGCCTCACATGACCATAAATCATAAGTAAAGAAACACTACGCACCTGAAGGCAAAGGTGTCTCAGTCTTGACCTCCTATGGGGGTGGAAACAAGTTCGGATACCTGGATCTCATATCTTCTTCAGCCTCCCAAGTCATCTCCTCGACAATCCTGTTCCTCCAAACAACTTTCACTAAAGCTATATCTTTAGTCCTCAATCTCCGAACCTGTCTATCTAGTATGACAATGGGAACTTCCTTATAGGATAGTTGCTCGGTAATCTGAACATCATCAATGGGTACGACTCTGGAAGGATCTCCAATATGATTGCGAAGTATCGACACATGGATGACCGGATGGACTGATTCTATGTCTGAACGTAGATCTAGGGATGGACTGATTCTATGTCTGAACGTAGATCTAACTCATAGGCGACCTGGCCCACTCTACGTACAATTCTATAAGGCCCAATATACCGAGGGCTAAGCTTTCCCTTCTTACCGAAGCTCATAATGCCTTTCATAGGCGATACCTTCAGGGATACCCAATCATCAACCTGGAATTCTAAATCTCGTCAGCGATTATCTGCATAAAACTTCTGACGACTCTGAGCTGCCAATAATCGCTCTTGAATAAGCTTGACCTTATCCACTGCTTGTTGAATTAAATCTGGCCCTACTAATTTAGATTCCCCCACTTCAAACTATCTGATAGGTTACCTATACTTTCGCCCATATAAAGCCTCATACGGGGCCATCTGGATACTGGAATGATAGCTATTATTATACGCGAACTCAATGAGCAGCAAATGATCATCCCACATACCTCTAAAAATCTATCACACATGCTCGTAACATATCTTCGAGTGTCTGAATGGCACGCTCAGCCTGTCCGTCTGTCTGGGGATGAAATGGGGTGCTAAGACTCACCTGAGTCCCCAAACCCTTCTGGAAGGACCTCCAGAAGTTAACTGTAAACTGTGCACCCCTGCCGGAGATGATGGATACCGGAACAACGTGAAGTTGTATTATCTCCTTAATATAAATGTTTGCGTAATCCATTGCTGTATAAGTAGTTCTGATAGGCAGAAAATGGGATGATTTTGTAAGTCTATCAACAATTATCTATATGGAATCGAACTTATGCTGAGAATGAGGTAACCCTGTAATGAAATTCATATTAATTGCTTTCCACTTCCAAGTCAGAATCTCGATAGCCGGCAATAACCCACCGGACTTCTGATGCCCAATCTTCACCTGCTGACAGTTAAGACACTGAGCTACAAATTCTGCTATGTCTTTCTTCATTCCATCCCACCCAAAAACCTGTCTAATGTCATGATACATCTTCGTCGTTCCAGAATGAATAGAGTAGCTGGAGTTATGAGCCTCTCCCATAATATGTCGACGTAACCCTACAACATCGGGAACACACATTACCCGAATCTGAGGACTCCGTCTCCAGTAATCTCGAATGGTGACTTTTCCTTCTGAGGGGTTGTGTCTCTATAATGAACTAACATAGGGTCCTCGTACTGGCGCTCCTTAACCTCGGCTACCAAAGATGAGATTACTAAATCCTTAATAGTAACCCCTGCATCGCCCGAGTCCAATAATCGAACTCCTAGGCTAGCTAACTGCTGAAGCTTATGAACTAACTCCCTTTTCTCTGGCTGAACATAAGACAAGCTACCCATGGATCCGCGGCTAAGGGCATCGGCTACCACGTTCGCCTTCCCAGGATGATACAAGATATTAACATTATAATCCTCTTGTAGCTCCAACCATTGCCTCTGACGCAAATTCAACTCCTTCTGCTTGAATATATACTGAAAGCTCTTATGGTCCATATAGATATCAACATGAACGCCATATAAGTAGTGCCTCCACATCTTCAATGCTTGAATCACCACGGCTAACCCTAGATCATGGGTCGGGTAATTTTGCTCGTGCTTCCGCAATTGCCTCGAAGCATAAGCTATAACCTTACCATGCTGCATCAACACATAACCTAACTCAACGCCTGAAATGTCACAATAAATAACATAGCCCTCCGATTCCTCTGGAAGTGTCAGCATTAGTGCCAAAGTCAATCTGTTCTTCAACTCCTGAAAACTGTGCTCACAAGCATCGGTCCACTAGAACTTAGCTTATTTCTGAGCCAGCTTCGTCAGTGGTACAGAAAGGGAAGAAAAGCCCTTCACAAATCTCCTGTAGTAACTTGCCAATCCCAGAAAACTACAAACCTCCGTGGGTGTCGTGGGTCTCGGCCAAGCCTTCACGGCTTCAATAATATGAGTATTCACCCTGATACCCTCATCAGAAATAATATGCCCCAGAAAAGCCACAAAGTTTAACTAGAACTCACAGTTAGAAAACTTTGCATACAACTTCCGAGTCTGAAGAACTTTAAGGAGAGCACGCAAATGATATGCATGTTCTGTCTCTGATCGAGAGTGTACCAGAATATCATTGATAAATACAATCATGAAAAGATCTAGGAAGGGCCTGAATACACTGTTCATCAAATTCATAAATACCGCCAGGGCATGAGTCAACCCGAATGACATTATACAAAATTCGAAGTGACATATCTGGTTCTGAAAGCTATCTTCAGAATGTTTTTCTCTTTAACCCTCACCTGGTGATACCCTGATCTCAAAGTTATCTTCGAGAAACATCTGGCACCCTGTAACTGATTAAATAAATCATCAATCCTCGGAAGCGGATACTTATTCTTTATTGTCACTTTATTTAGCCGCTTGTAATCAATACACATTCGTAAGGAGCCATATTTATTCCTCACAAATAATATGGGTGCTCCCTACGGTGACGTACTAGGCCTGATAAAGCCTTTCTCAAGCAAGTCCTTCAACTACTCCTTCAATTCCTTCAATTCTGTAGGCGCCATCCTATAAGGAGGAATACATATCGACTGAGTTACTAGTAATATGTCGATAGCAAAGTCAATCTCCCACTCTGGTGGAAGAACTAGAAACTCATCCGAAAATACATCTAGAAACTTATTAACCACTGGAACAGACTGGAGAGTCGGTGGCTTTGCTTCTGCATCTTGAACTTGGACTATAATATAAATACAACCTTTGGCAATCATCTTCCTTGCCTTGAGATAGGAAATAAACCTACCTCTTAGTGATGTTGCATTACCTTTCCACTCTAGAACTAGCTCTCCTGGAAACTGAAATCGAACCATCTTCGTTCTACAATCAATATTAGCATAACAAGAATCCAACCAATCCATACCCATAATGACATCAAAGTCTACTGTATCTAACTCAATCAAATCTGCTACAGTATGATGATTAGAAACTATAACTACACAATCTCTGTATACCTGTCTAGCTGTCAGTGGATCACCAACTGGTGCAGACACCTTAAAAGGTTTAATCAACTCGGGTTTCACCCTAAACTGACTAGCAATAAAAGGAGTAACATACGACAATGTAGAACCTGGATCTATCAACGCATATACATCATGGGAAGATACTGATAGTATACCTGTAACAACATCAGGCGAAGACTTGAGATCCTATCCACTAGCTAATGCATAAATGCGGTTCTGAGGACCGCTCGAGCTAGACGCTCCTCCTCTGCCTCTACCACGACCTGCTGATGCCTGAGAGCCTTGTCTCGGAGGGCGTACAAATGATAATGAACCAGCTGCAGATCTTGTGGACTGAACTATACCTCTACCACCTCCCAATAGACACTCACGCATAATATGGCATGGCTGACCGCAAGCATAACAAACATCTGAACCCAAGCAGCGCTGCCCAGCATGTAACTTACCACACTGAGTACATCGCGGTTAAGGTGACCTCATCTGACTTGACTCATCCTTATATCGAGAACCTGCGGCTTTAGAACTATGACCTGGTACTGAATAAGTAGATCAATCAAATCCTTGACCTGCAAACTATGGACGCGCACTAGCCGCTAAATGGGATGAATGTCTAGGATACCGCTGCCTCTGACCACCTCTGAACTCACTGATAGAACCTGAAGATCTAGCTCTCTTACTCTGACCCCTATTATGCTCACGCTTAGCCCTCCGCTATTGCTTAAGCTTCTCAAGATTATGAGCGTGCGCCTGAATAAGAGAAATATCCATGCCTGTGTGAAGTGAGGCCGTCATGCAGTCATCCATCAAATGTGGTCCCAAACCGATCATGAACCGGTAGACCTGATCCTCCATCTCAGTTCCAATAGCTGGAGCATATCTAGCCAATGAATTAAAGCGATGACTGTACTCTCAAACACTCATGTTCCCCTGTCTAAGGTTCAGAAACCTATCAGCTTGGGCCCGTCGAATCTCTAGCGGCAAATAGTGGTGGATAAAGGCCTCTGTAAACTCTCGCCATACTGCTGGAAAGGCATTCTCTCCTCTAGATAGCTTTCAAGTCTCATACCACTGAACAACAACATCCCATAGTCTATAAAAAGCCAACTCCACTGACTCAGTCTCGCTAGCGTGCATCATCCTCAGGGTCCTCTGCATCCTCTCAATAAAATCCTGGGGGTCCTCATTCTGATCAGATCCGAAGAATTATAGAGGGTCCAAATTAATAAAATCCTTGACCCTCACACTGACAGCCTTATCAGCAACATCAACTCCAACGCCCTGGTGTCGGGCCTGAGCGACCACTAACCGAGTCAGCAACTTAATAGGATCCCGCATCTCCTGAACAGGTGCAGCAGGTGGAGGAACTGGGGGTGCTGGAGCTGGAGTTCATCTATACTCCTCTAGAGCGGGAGGAGTATGAGAGGTCTGAGATGGAACCTCATTTTGGGGCTCGCCCTGCTCGACATCTATAGGTGGTACCCGTTCGGTTCTCCTACCTACCACTGACTTGCCCTTCTGGGCCGCTGAAACTTTCCTCGTCACAGGAATTACTGAAATCACAACATATGGTAAGGGAAAGAGAATTCTCATAACATGGCTCTCTCGCACGATCTAGGATAAGAAGGAAATACAACCATCCTAAATGCCCTCCAGCCTCCTGTTTATAAGTGTAGTGCACAATATACCTAGAAGCAAGACTCTACTAGACAAGGCTCGTAGACAACCCTAGGACGAACTGCTCTGATATCACTTTTGTCACGACCCAAAATGGAAGGCCACGACGGGCACCCGGATCTAATCTGTCGAACACTACAGAACATACATAAATCACATAACCATACATGAGTGTGGGCCGTGAGGGCCGTCACGGAACAACCTGCTGATATATATATATATATATATATATATATATATATCTATGTAATCATGTTGAACCAAAATATACATGCCGAAAAGGCTACCAAAAATGAAGGTACAACAAAATAAAGGCCGAGAAGGCCATAGAACATCTAACTGTGTATATCTATCTACAAGCCTCTACTATAATACAAAACGTAATAAGGTCGGGACAAAGCCCCGCTATACCCATATGTACACAAAAGAATCATATCAAGATAAACTGCAACTCCGAAATAAGTAGAGTGCTCCAATAAAAGCGCTGAAAAGGCAACCTAAGGGTGTGAACCGTCTCTCTGTCTACCTGAACGTGCGAGCTTGAAACGCAGCGTCCACAAACAAAATGATGTTAGTACGAAGAATGTACCGGGTATGTAAGGCATGAAAAACAACATAATAAAATGAAGGTGACATGAGATAAAAGAGAGTCAACCTGTATATCTGAATGCCTCTGAGGGCGTATGACATACATGTTTTCTTTTAAAACACACACACACACACACACACACACACATATATATATATATATATATATATATATATATATATATATATATATATATATATATATATATTCCAGGTGCATCCGTGTTTTGATGATAATCAAACTATTTCAGAACCAGATAGATACTTGGTCTGTAATATGCTCTCTGTGCACCCTGCATGGTAAGCAGAGACAACTGTAAAGCCAAGCTACTCACTGCACAGTACAACAGTTGAGCTGGACCATGCTTTAGGTCAAAATGATTGAGTGGTCTCTATCTATCCCACATGCTCCCACTATATATACAACATGATGCCAACTTATTGAGTAGACTTAAAAACTTAATCTAAAAACGTGCAAAGCTACAGACACAAGTTCTCAAGATCTCTCAAGAACAAAGACGCCTACAAGTTAAAGAACCCGATCCAGGTACATGATTTAGTCTATGTTCTTTAGGTTATTTTAAATCTTTGTTCATTTGTGCTTAAATTATAAACCTACTCTTCTGTGTTCAAAAGCTGTTTGTAGGCCATTTGAAAAGTCTCAAAGTGTAGTTGCTGGAAGTGTGTTTCCGCAAGCTTTTGAGTGGTACACTAGGCTAGAGTTAGTCTATGTGTATTAGTGGTCCTTGGCTAGAGTTAGTCTAGTGAAGGTGCTTGTAATCGGAGTATAGTAAGGGTAGAGGGACTACGGGGTTAGTATCTAGGTTACATAAGTGTTATTGTAAGGGTGAGGGATTATGGGAGTTAGTTCCTAGCTTAAGATAGAATTGTAACCTGAAGTTGCTCGTGTAGTAGAGTTGAAATCCTACTGGGGCAGGTCGTGATTTTTAATCCCTTGAGCAAGGAGTTTTCCAAGGTAAAATGTTCTGTTGACTCTCTTACTGCACTGCATAAGGGAACTGGTACACAACCAGGTACCTCCATACACTGTTTAGTGGATGCACCGTCTGCATTAATTGGTATCAGAGCAGGTTCTTTATAAAAGGGTAACACCTAGACAGGATCTTCATTATGGCCATTTCAGTAAACCAAATTAAGGGAGAGTACATCACAAGTCCTCCAAGATTCAGTGCAGAACACTATGATTAGTGGAAGGCTAGAATGGAAGCTCTCGTCACTGCTGAAGATCCAGAACTGTGGAGCATCATTTGTGATGGTCCTTGTGCTTTAGCTCACCAAAGCCACACTCTGCGACAAGACCAGAGAGCTAAGCACATTTTTCTTCGAAGCCTTGGATCAAAATAACACAATTTGGTTTCTTCCTATAAAACAGCAAAGGAAATCTGGTAAACCCTTAAAAGTACATGTGTTGGAATAAACAAAATCAGTACAATGCTTGGATCTCTTAAGATGAAAGATAGTGTGACCAATTAAGATCCAGAAAGAAGAAATAATCTTGATAATGAAAGAAGAAGTGAGTTAAGCGATGATGACATAGAAATCGCATATCTCACTCACAGATTTCAAAGAATCGTTCAAAAAAATGCTGAATCTTTGAGGAGAAGGAGTAACAATAAAGAACTCAAGGATAACTCCAATGAGACAGCTACAGGAGGTCAGACATCTGTAGAAAGGGTTACAAAGAGAAGGGCAGCTGATAAACTGATGAAGTAGGCCCTAACTGCATGGAGAAATTCAATGAGGGAATCCGAAGATGAAGTTGACTCAAGTAATACACCTAAGGGTGGAGTCAATCATGAAGCCTCAACGAATAACTTAAATCCCTATCTCCTAAAAGAATTTGGGACCTATGATGAAGCCAAAAAAAAGGAGGCAGATCCTCTTAAAGATCTGGCAGAACTGGAAGGTCAATTTCACAAAAGGTTTATCTCAGTGGTAAAAGGATTGGTAAGTGAGCTTCATGGACTCCGTAAATAATAGACAGAGTTAACTAAGAAGCTTGACAGTGCCGAACAGGAGAGTTATGTTATGGTCGTCAGCATCGTAGATCTACAAGAACAAGTGGAAGAAGTTACCAAGGAAAATCATTTACTAAATAGCCAGATCAAAGAGCTGAAGAATACGATCTATGGAAGGAAGGAGACAGCAAAAGGGGATCAGCTGGGGCATAAAGGTAGACAAGAATATGAACCCCAAAAGATCAGCAGTCTCAATCATCATCAAAATGAAGATATTGCCAAACAAAGGTCAAAAGAGGAGGAACCTGGTTCGCATCAGGAAAAGGAAGACGTACCTGTTTTAGAAGAAACAAGCTCAAACTTTAATGGTCATCATCCTAAGGGACTCGATCTGATACGGGTTCCCATGTAGAGCTAGTAGTTCAGTTTGGAGACCTGGGTGAGAAATGGACAACCAAAAGGTAGTATTTGAAGTGCAGTTGCTCAAAATCCTTTTGAAAAACTTGAAGAATATCATCTCACTCGAGGAACTCTGAGGGTAGTGTGCGCTTTAAAAAAAAAACACTCTCCTCTTATATTGAATCCGCTTACTGCTGAAGAAATGCTACAAGGTTCAGAAAACTCAAGGTGAAGTTATTTCCTATTAGATACTTAGTGGAGCCAGCACAAAGGGACCTTGTCCCTATGACTCAGGTTAGTAGTCTTTCTAATGATTATATGAGCGAAATTTCTAGAATGCCGTGTCATTGAAACTCCTCTAGCCCTCTTTTCAAAACTTAAGACCTAACGTTACATCTTCTCCAGAATCGAACTGGTTTGCAAGAAAGCTTTGGTGATCCCTCCTCTTCTCACAAAGTGTTGCCCTTATTGGTCATGTCTATCAAACAAATATTCCTCTCAAGCTATGGTAGATATGAACAGTTCTTCCTCACTCTTTGAGAATGCATCCCAGTTGGAACCACAGTCACCAAAATCCTCCACACCATATCTAGCTTTGAAAGACCAAAATTTGGTCTCTGCACGCTTAGATTCCTTCACGACTGGTCCCTCTACAACTCAAAATGACCAAACTTATGAAAAATCCATATGCCAATCCTTATATCCCGTTCTATCTAGTAAACTTGATTCTGACAAAGAGCGGTCAAAACACTTTCTGCTTCTAAATTCCTCCAAACCACTGAGATAATCAATGTAAAGGATGATGAAGCAGAGGTATCTAGAAAAATAAGGGATTCTGAATGTGTAACTACTAAAGTCCAAGGTTCCGCTGCTAAAAAGTCAAGCTGTGAGGGCATAGGTGATTTTAAAAGTACTAGTGCTGCTAAGGAAAATGAAGTTGCAGCACAAATTTCAGGTAACCCCTATCTCTTTCAGTTGGGATAAAGACGCAAAGGACTCTGTCATAAATGAAGATGATAACTTGGCAAAGTGAAGTGGAAATTGTGGTTGGGTGTGTTGATACCCTGCAGGCAGTGAGGGATGATGAAAACGTTAAGGGGGAAGGAAGTAAAACAGGAAATGCGCAAGAGGGATCTGGTCTCTAAACTCCAGGAGTGTTCGAATCATTCATTCATCAGACCACTCCTACCTTAATTAAAATTCCAGACCCCTCTAGGGTACTAAAAGATAGCATCCCTGTGACTGTGCTCTTAAAAGAACCTTTCTCTGAGAAGGCAAGTGAGTTTAACAACTCTGTTCTTGAAATAGATTCTGATAAGGAGAAGGGCATGGGTGGACCTCCTAAAAGGTAAAGCAAGCAAAGCAAGCGAACAACCCTGTTCCTCTAAAAAGAACAAGATACAGGACTTGAATGATGAAAAGAAAGTCTCTCTGAGGAATCGAAGGTGCTGATCGGCAGAGTATTTAACTCAGACATCTCTGAAAAATATGGCATGAAAGAGCTTCTAGAGATTGTTGAATTTCAGCAGTGGGAACAAGGAAACAAATGATCACTCTAGGGATCTTAGAAGAATGTGAAGGCATACCCATAAAGGAAGGTATGGGGAGCCGCTATGTTACCTCTGACCTAATCAAAACACAGCAGGAAGCGACCATTAAAATCAGCATGCTTGAAGCTGAAAATGATAGTCTGAGAGCTGAGTTGGTTGGACAGACACACGAACTTGGTCCCGGCAGTGAACTTGTCCATGCAAATGCTGAGCTCCAAGTTGAAAATGCTCGCTTAAAGGAGGAGGTGGATGAAATTCGTGATCAATTGATCGTGAATCAATGAGTTGCTGGTGCACAAGTCCTCTAGCTCATGCTTCCTAGGAGCCCTAATGTCCCCTCTGGCTACCGCCAGTCCTCTCTGCCTCTAACATGATGCTTTAGCTTTTTAATTATCATGTTTGTATTATCTAGACCACTACTTTGGATAATTACTTCATCCTGCCATTACGCATATCTGTGTTGGTTGTCTTTTTGATGATGTCAAAAGGGGGAAGACAATGTTGAATTAAAGGGAATGCTGAACTTAGGGTGAACATTGTATGCTGAACTCAAGGGAACATCAGTCTATGAGTTTGTCATCATCAAAAAGGGAGAAATTAATAGTTCCGAGTGCATTCGTGTTTTGATGATTGTCAAACTATTTCAGAAGCTGTTCTTCTGGGTCACACAGAAGCAGTATTATAGTGCTAACATGTTACATGTGCCTTGACAATGATAGTCTGCTTTGCAGGGAAACAAGAGGGAAGTTGGTTCTCGGGGTGAACATCATCTATGAGCTCATCTATGAGCTTGTCATCATCAAAAAAAGGGAAATTGATAGTTCCAAGTGCATCTGCATTTTGATGATTATCAAACTATTTCAAAACCTGATAGAGACCTAGTCTGTTATCTGCTTTTGTACAATCTGCATGGCAAGCAGAGACAACTGTAAAGCCAAACTACTCACTGCACAAGTAAAGCATTTGAGCTAGCCCATTCTTTAGGTCAAAATAAATGAGTGGTCTCTATCCATCCCACATGCTCCCACTATTTATACAACATGATGGTAACATATTGAGTAGGCTTGAAAACCTAATATAAAAATGTGCAATGATGTCGACACAAGTTCTCAAGATCTCTCAAGAACAAAGTCACCTACAAGTTGAAGAACCTGATACAGATACAAGATTTAGTCTATGTTCTTTAGGTTGTTGTAAAATTTGCTCATTTGTGCTTAAATTGTAAACCTACTCTTCTGTGTTGAGAAGCTGTTTGTAGGTGGTTTGAAAAGTCTCAAAGTGTACTTGCTGGAAGTGTGTTTCTGCAAGCTTTTAAGTGGTACACTAGGCTAGAGTTAGTCTAGGTGTATTAACGGTCTTTGGCTAGAGTTAGTCAAGTAGAGGTGCTTGCAATCAGAGTATTTCAAGGGCGGAGGGACTACGCAGTTAGTTCCTAGGTTACATAAGTGTTATTGTAAGGGTGAGGGATTATGGGAGTTAGTTCCTAGCTTACAATAGAGTTGTAACCTGAAGTTGCTCGTGTAGTGGAATTAAAATCCTATTGGGGTAGGTCGAGGTTTTGAATCCTTGAGCAAGGAGTTTTTCACAGTAAAATCTTGTGTTGACTCTCTTACTGCACTGCATAAGGGAACTGATACACAACCATGTCCCTTGATACACTGTTTAGTGGACGCACGCTCTGCATCAATATATAAGCCCCACTATGGGGCTATACTATCATCATTAAGCTGCTTTTTGGGGCCATCCGCCATCATCATCATACCGTACCCAACTGCAGTGGTGTGCACAATAGTTTCCATACCCGACCGACTATAGCGCGACTCGGTATCACGAAATAAATACATATACATACATACACACACACACACACACACATACACACGCACGCACACACACACACACACACACACACACACACACATATATATATATATATGGAATTATCATAATCAACGTAACTTACTTTGAAGGATCAATAATTATAAGACAAGATCACTATCATCATAATGAGGTCTAGTACAAAAGCTTCTAGCATATCTAAGAGTAGAGTCGTTCTGGAATGACTTCGTTTATGTTTTGTTTTGTTATAGATCATGCCAAAATAAAAAAATAGTTAGCCTTAACATACCTTTTTGTCTACTTAACCACTCAACGTCTATCTTTCCAAGATTGAAAATCTATATTCAGGATGATTCACACTAAGGTTAAGTTGTTGAAATACTTATAAGGTCAAGTAGAATTACTAGGTGAGTTAACGGAATTCGGAGAGCATTTTCCCTTTATTATCTAATTCCACCCAATTTCAAAAAAACTACAAAATGTCAATAACAACAACAACATAGCCAAGAGATTACATTTAAACTAGACTCAAAACAGTCCAAGACTTCCTTTCAAAAACAGTCCATAGACAAAACTTCGACACAACACCTTATGACCTTTCCACCATGATTCTCTTCACTTTTAAGACTTGTTAAACCTCTAAATTAACTCAACATAAGAGATAGAATGAATAAAATACCTTGTAGTTTGAAGAACTTCATCCCACACGACTTAATTCAAGACTAAGTTACACAACTTCAAATAGAAGCAAGAATAAACACCTTTTATGAAATAGTTTAGGTTTTAAAGATTGATCTTCTCTTGTAATGATTTGGGATGACTTGAGAGAGCTTAGAGGGTCACTAGGGTTCTGTTTTTATGAACTAAATGAGCCCCAAGTCGTGGAAACAAATTTATAGGCCAAGGACAATTCTCCGCCGCCACATTTTCACGGACCACTTTCACGGCCGTGAAATTTTTCACAGACTGTGAAACGGTCCGTGGAACAATTCCAATAAGCCACCATGTTTCCCCCTATTCCATAGTGGCCAACCAATATTTTCACGGTCCTTGGAAATATCCATGGAATGGCCTTAATCCAATTTTCCGATGGAACGCATTCTTTCTGATTCGTTTGACGTCTACCGTTCATACTCTTTTCCAAACATGTCTAAGAACTTATATAGCTCTGAGATGCACCCATAGAACTCATGCATAACTTCCCACATGATTCTTAATATGAGCCTACAACAAATGACTTAGGACGAAACTTTAACGTACGCGTAAGACGAGATGTAACATCGAAGCATATGACTGGAAAAATGAATGATTTCCTCTCACTCAAGGCCTTCCAAGGTGGGAGCGTGTCTTTTGGAAATGGAAAAGGATATATTCTTGGTATTGATAAAATTGGTAAGACACTCTCCCATGTGATTGAAAATGTTTATTATGTAAATGGCTTGAAGTACAGTCTGTTAAGCGTGTCCCAAATCTGTGATAAGGGAAATGAAGTCAAGTTCTTGCGCTGACACTAATCTCAAAACTAGTGAAGTGGTGCTGATAGTAAAAAGGTTCAAGAACATCTATGTTGTAGATTTTGATTAATTGAATGGTGGTGATTTGACATGCCTCAGTGCTATAGATGATGATGCTGAGCTGTGGCACAGGCGATTGGGACATGCATGTTTTTCTCTGCTGAACAAGCTTGTTGCAACTGACCTGGTCTGTAGGCTGCCAAATGTCAAGTTCAAAGATCACAAGGTGTGTGATGCTTGCATAAAAGAAAAGCGGGTCAGATCCTTCTTCAAACCAAAGAAAGAAGTGAGCACCTCAAGGCCACTAAATCTTGTTCATATGGATCTATGTGGGCCAATGAGGGTTCAAAGCAGCGGAGGAAAGTACATCTTTGTGATTATTGATGACTACTCCAGATTCACTTGGACTCTATATCTAAGAACCAAGGATGAAACATTCCCTATGCTTGTGGCATTTGTGAAACTGATTCAGGTGAAGCTGGGAAATCAAGTTGTGAGTATTAGATCTGATCATGGTACTGAGTTTGACAATGCCAAGTTTGAAGAATTCTGTGTTGAAAATGGTATAAGCCACAATTTTTCTGCTCCCAGAACACCTCAGCAAAATGGTGTTGAGGAGAGGAAAAATAGGACACTTGAAGATATGGCCAGGACAATGCTGATAGCAATTGGTGTGTCTAAAAGCTTTTGAGTTGAGGCTGTTAACACTGCTTGTCATTTGATCAATAAGTTATTAGGTCCTTGCTTGAGAAGACTCCCTATGAATTGTTAAATGGAAGAAAGCCCATACCGACTTACCTAAAAGCCTTTGGATGCAAATGTTTTGTTCTCAACAATGGTAAGGAGGTTTTGGGAAAATCTGATGGAAAAGGTGATGAAGGAATCTTTCTGGGGTACTCTTCTCATAGTAAGGCATACAAAGTCTTCAACAAAAGAACTCAGTATGTAGAGGATAGTGTGCATGTGATCTTTGATGAATCAAATGATTTGGGTGATAAATGGATATACAATGATGATGAAGATGGGAAATTTATAAAAATTCCTGATGAGGCCATAGAAATCTCAAATGAAAAAACTAAAATGATAAGCCTAGTCGAGCAGAGCAATTAATAAGATATAGCAGAGTATCCAAAATTCACAGACGAACCTGTTTCCTCCATTACCCCACTTGAAGCTGAACATCGGGTAGCTGATGTTGTTTTAGGCACTCCTGAGGATAAACAACGAAGTAGAAGTCATGCCTCTATAGATGTCAATGACGAATCAAACTTGGAGGAACCTGGTCCCTCGAATCCCGAAGTCCAGATATCCAACTGGAAGCACAAAGATTCTTATCCACTCCACAATGTGATTACTCCCTTAGACTCTGGTAGTCAAACTAGGTCTAGGGTGGGAAACATGTCTGTCTTCCCAGCCTTCCTATCTCAAATTGAACCCAAAAATATCAAGTAGGTGTTATGGTTCACTTTTATGCGGGTGCATAAAAGCTACTAAGAGGTTGTCGGCACTCTAAATGAATTTTAGTATTTTAGAGTAGCCACCTAATTATTTTAAGGAAAATTAGGAAAACCGGGTTAAAAGGGTTTATCAAGCAAGAGAAAATTCCTTTTAGAACCAGAGTTCGAGGTAAGGGTTCTGGTGATCCCCTAAGGATAGTTTTAAGCACCATAATATTAAGGATCTGTAGAATACATGTTACATCCCGTATTTTGTACATTGGGACATTTTGAGTTAAGTACGATAAGTTAAGGACAAGGCCATTTTCCGGTTTTGTCTTAATGCACAAGTTGTTTGTAAGTACTACTGGTATAGAATATTAAGGAAGGCTGGGGGTAAAGAGGGAAATTCACAAGGCGGTTCATGGTAATATTGGGGAAGGCTAAGGGCAAATTTGGAATTAGGAAAATAATTTTTCATGAATCACAAAACAAAAAAAAATGGTCTTGAAATAAAAGGCCATGTGGCCGTCCAAGGTGGTGTAGGCCAAGGCCCACATGGAAGCTTAAAATAAATAGATAAAAGATGACTAATTAGATCATATTCATCATCTTCACCTTTAGAAAGGTGAAGAAACTTGGAGAAGAAAAAAAAGATAGCCTATTCGGCCAAGGTGACCAAAAATTTAGGTCCAAAAATCTTGATCAAAAAAAATATTTCCTTCTAGCAATTCAACCAATTGGAAGGTCCTCTTTAACGTGAGATAGTTGTTGGAGCAATTAAACCACTCCTTGTTGCAAATTCATAACCCTAGCCAAGTGAGAAGTATGGTGAAAAGGGAAGGTGTAATCTCCTTTTCTATGTGTTAGAAATGATTTGTGCATGTTGTAGTATGTAGAAATGGATGAAATTCATGAAAATATGGATGTTATGTTGTAGCCGTGTAGGTGTAGGTGTTGTGTAGAAAGGATGAATTAATTTTACTTAGTATTTTGGTTGTTGTAGTAATGGATTCTATGATGGAAATGAAAGTTTAATAATTCTAGTTGAAGTTGTAATTGTTGGAGAGTTGATTTAGAAGCTAATGCGACATTAATATCACTTATTGTATTTATGGAAAATAATGTTGTTAGTGTGTGAATTATTGGTGTAGTTCATGAATTTGAAAGAAGGAAATGTATTCTTATTGCTATTGTTGCATTTTGGAGGTTTCGGGTGGAGTGGCATATTGGTTAGATTATGTTGAATATTGTGCGGATTGTTTGAAGTGTTCTTGAGTTTTGTTTGAATGGTTTCGGATTAGTATTTGAGTGTGCGAGCATTGGTGTTAGCTTGATTGTATGTAGTTGAAATGAATGTAAATGGAATGCCGTCGAATTATGTAAAAGGGAGTTGCTAATGTTAGAATGCGTTTTGAATTAATTGTTGATGTTGTTAATATGGTTGTTGGTATTGTTGTTGATGATTTGGCTGAGTTGAATTCTCGGGGTTGTTGAATTTACAGGGGAAATACTGCCGAAATTTTTGTAGACAAGTACTAGTTTAGGATTGAATTCCTAAGTACTTGTAGCTAACGTTTGGTATTTAATGACGTTATTGTAGATCTTGGGGAGCCCGAGACTTGAGTTGGGATTAGCTTAGGAAGCGGGCAAGGTATGTAAAGCTTACCCTTTCCTTCTTTTGGCATGTCCTAGTTGCAAGTAAGCTATGAAACGAGCCTCGGGGTAACTCCATTCATAAGATCCGAGCATGTCGACGATTTTTATTCACTTCTTGGTGTTAGTATTCCTAATATAGGTCTTTGTGGCTTTTGTATGATTGAATAATAAATATGTGTAGAGGATTTTTATTCCTAACAGCTTTATGTCGAAAAATGTCCGTAACTTTCATAGACGAGCTCGGATCGCTCCGATACGTTCCTAGAGGATCCTAAAGCGAATAATGTCCATAACTTTCTTATACTAACTCGGATTGACTCGAAACGTGTTTATGATCTTCAAGCGTCGACTAGTGTATGTATCTATTGAGTCTTAAAAATTGATTTATGTGCATATAGTTTCTCACTACTCTGCTCGTGCATACTGTTATTATATCTTTCGCCGAGTCCCGGGCCGGTTCTGTCATCGTGCGCTCTATGTTATATTCGGCAGTATGATGTGTTACGGTTCCCCGAGTCCCTCGCTAGAAGGCCGGGTACCGCCTATATACGGCGTTATGATGTGGTATGGCATATGATGTGCTATATGTTATGATGTGTTTCGGGGTTGTACGGAGATATGAAATCTTCTGGAGTATGATGTGTTGTGGCGCCAGCGTCGGAGTGGCGACCACGTTCCTGAGCCCTATGCATGATTTTTTATATGCATTATTTGTGTTTCAAAAACAAGCTTTTTGGTATACTAATCTCTGTACTCGTTTTCCATACTTCTTATTTCAGTTATGATCTTGATTATTGTATTTCATGCTTTATATACTCAGTACATATTTCGTACTAACCCCCTTTCTTCGGGGGGCTGCGTTTCATGCCCGCAGGTACAGACGCTCGTTGTGGTGACCCGCCAGCTTAGTACACCTATTCTGCTGTTTTGGAGTGCTCCCTTGTTCTGGAGCCTACATTCTAGTATAGACTCTTCCGTTGTATATATGTATGGATATATTCAGGGGTACGGTGGGGCCCTGTCCCGTCATATGATTCTGTTGTTATTCTTAGAGGCCTGTAGACATGTATGTGGGTCATGGGTCGTTATTGTTCAGTTATGCCTGTGTGATTTATGTGTTAAGCGGTTCCATTTGCTGTGACAACCTTATCGGCTTATGTGTACATATGTATATATATGTTTTTGGGCGATGTGTTTTATGACAGCCTTGCCGGCTTATGTGTGATACATTTGTTTATATGCGACCGCTTGAGACGATGTCTGATCTTCGTATCTGGATAATCCATTTGTGTGCCGATTCGGGTAAGTGAGTGTGTACGGGTGTCCAGCTCGGGCACTAGTCACGGCCCACGGGGTTGGGTCGTGACAATACAGTTGACCTACGAGCTTCAATGTGTGATTATTGTAATTATTTGCTTTAAAATGTTTACTTTGTCGCAAAAAGGTCATTCTTTATCATAAATTCAAAATTTTGGCAAAATGTCCCCTTTACGAAAGGGGTTTTTTGGTTTCAAAATCCGTATAAGTGTTCAACTCACTTCATTTCCGGACCAAGACACACTCGGGATTTCTCCCAAGTAGAGTCGCTACTATTTTGGTCCTAATGATATGAGTTTAGTTCTTATAGATTTTATACACACACACACACACACACACACACACACACACACACACACATATATATATATATATATATATATATATATATATATATATATATATATATAGGTGGAGTATATCTCGCTTTTATAATATAAGTATAGAAAAGGAAAGTTTATTAGGTCCATTTTTAAGTCCCATTGAAGCTCAAAAATAGGCCAAGTCGTATTCTACACCAAAGCCATCTTTTTCTCATATTTGGTCTAAGTATATCTCTTTTGCCTTTGTCCCTTTAAGTTTTGGGCTTTTTGGCCCCAAAAGCTTTTTCTTTTTCTGAAAATCATTTTTAGATTCAAACAAATTGCTACAAGATCCCTTTTACTTGGTAAAAATCTGAAATTTAGTTCTAAGTTATACTCCAAATTACCCATCTCAATTCTACAAATAAATATTAGGCCCAAATCATTCTTGTGGTCAAAATTTCAGTCCAATTCAATACTAAATCCCAAAGGGCAAAACAGTCATGTAATTGTTTGAAAACAGTCCATATATGGGCTAAAGGCCAAAAAGCTTATTTTTCCCTTATTCGTTTATTTTCAGATTTCCACAAAAAAGGGAAGGTCCCAAAAATTTATAAATTTAGTATCAATCAAATCCAATTGCCTTAATCCATACTTAACAAACCGATTCTAAATTTGAGGAACACTTACAAAAGTTAAATACCGATTTCATGCTTGTATTTAAGAATTAACCGAGTTTAGAAAAATCATTTGAGTGACTTCATAATAACACTAGCATTTTCCTAAGTTCTAAGCATTCATGAGGGTTTCAATATTTACAAGTGTTGTTTACATATACAACTATATTACAAATAAATTCATAGAAATATATAAAGAAAGGGCTAGACTGGTGGGCCTACCTGAGCCCACCAATTAACTATTTTCACCCATAGTTAGGCCTTTAATCAATATTAGCTTCTCTTTCATTCATTCCTCGTGCACTCGATCAAAAGAAAGGATTGGGCCTTAGGCCCAACAGGTTTCAAATGGACAGAAAGGACCCAAGTGGCCTCGGCATTTTTTCACATGCCACACAAAAAAGGGGAAGAGAAGGTATTGGGTTAGAAAGTATCCACTTAAAATATGCTAATCATAATTATACAAATAACACACATGTTGATGCACGTTCAAATAATTTACACATGGAATATAAAAGGCCCAATCCAGAATTATAGACACGAAGGAAAGCTTAAACAAAACAAGCTCAGTTGAAGTAACAGATGGCCAAAGACATGGTCCAAGTAGAGTCAATTAACCATGGATGAAAAGAAACCCCAATTTAGCAAAAGTAAAGAGACGGGCCCAAATCAAAGCCTTCTTTATAAGGAAAAAGCTTAACAGTTCTGAGCCTACATATGGGTGATATACTACAAACTATACCAAATATATACAAGTTCATATATACCAGAGGTATACAAAGATTGTATATACTTTGTGTATTTGGGTATATCCTTTGTATACTACAACTTAAACCAATAGAAGTCAATAATTGAACTCAAATGGAGACAAATCTTGTCCTAGTTGATGTTTTAAGACTTTATTTAATGGAGCAAAGGCAGATTCAAAAAGGGAACACAAGAGAGTGTAGTAGACATGATATGTCTAATATACAGGATTCAGAGTCAAAAAAATGCAACGATGTGCCAAAACTGAAACATTCCATATCATCCTATATGCACTTCAAAGGTGTCTTAACATGTATGCTATATATGACTCTGCCTATTTTAATCATAGAGGGTTCCATGAGTTGCGCATAGGGGAACCCCAGCAGCCTAGAGCGAAGAGGACCAGGCTGAGTTTGGCTAGAAACTCCAAGCCCTATCCTCTTTCCTCCTACCCCTAGGTAAGTCACACCTATGGTCAATCAAACCCTAAGTGACAACCTCTTATTACAATATTACCTTATAAATCAAATGTGCATCGTACAAGTCCTTTGTTACACCTTGAAAATTTTCGCGTCATGAGCAAACTAACGTAAGCTCGGAGAGGTCATGGAACCGTTATAAAGTTAATGAATACTCTTAACAAGTGTTAATAAAGTGTCTAAAGGTTCTGGGATCAAGCAAATCGAAGAAAATAAGCTTGTCGAAAATTTAAAAAAATTTTGGACAGAAATTTTGGGTCAAATTTAGAGAGGTATATCTTTTAGTATATGAAGATTTTTGAAGTAAAGTAAAGGCCTAAAATGAAGTTCATTGAGTCCAGTTTCCAACACAACAAACCACTCATTGATATGACATCGGAGTAGAGAGTTATGGACGTTATAAGTTAGGCCGGTGGAGCAGAGGCACACCCATCTACAGTGTGCGAACGTGAAGCTACAGTACGCGAACGCGCTGCTATAATGCGCAAAATTTTAGGTCGGTAGAACCGACCTTGGCAAGTATAAAAGGACCATTTTGGTCATTTTTCCAACTCTAGACCATTCCACAACATACATGCATGTTCTTACAAGTCCATATGCAAAATTGCGTCATAAAGTGTTAAAGTTAGCCATCAAAGAGGCCCGGGAAGTGTATAGGATTTTGTAGCTCTTGTTCTAAACATCAAATCTTGATGGGACGAAGGAATTTATTGAAGATAAATAAGATTTCAAGATCTTCCAACTTTGATTGAGGTAAGGGTATTCTTTATATTTGATATTATGAATAGTATTATGGAGATTCAGTTGTTAAGGCTTCGTAAAGGCAAGTGATTGGTCGAGACAATGCGAAAACATCGTGTGAGATGTTTTATGGAGTATTTTGGTATTGATGATGATGTTGTTGATGTTAGTGTTATTGTAATTGTTGTTGGTTGTTGGTATTATGATTTCGGGCTAGGGATATAAACAGGGGAGATGCTGCTCGAATTTCGGCAGATTCTAAAAGGGGTTTAATTTGAAGGCTTAAGATAAGCATACGATGATAAACCTAACAATGGTATGAATTTTCATAGATGTAGATATAAGAACTTGGGAGGACAAGCGTTATGGAGTTAAGGAGACCGAAAAGGTATCTTAAGGCTAAACCTTTCCTTCTAAAGGTATGATTCTTTCTTACAAACCTACACGTGCTTTCCATAACATTTTTATTCTCAAAAAGCTAGAAGTTCATGATTCTCAAAGTTCTTATGATACCGAAGATAGATGTTTTCTATGTTGATAATGATGATGATGATGATGATGATCCCATTCTAGGGATTCCAAAGCTTATGGATTTGATGCTATTATGAGATTATTGAGCTTATTTCATGATTTTATTGATTTTATTCATTGTTGTTGATCTCACCTTATGTTATTTGTTCCTTCAAGGTGAGATATAGCGAAGATTATTGTTCCATAATGTAAATCGGAGGTTGCCGACCTTACGTCACTCCGATAAAGTGGTAACTTTTAATTGGGCTCTCATGCATGCTATTTATATTATATATGTATATATGATATGAGAAAAGATGATGGCATTATATACGCATATATTATATGTACATGAGGTATGGGAAAAAGGTGACGGCGTTATATACGCATTACCACCTGATCAGTTGACATACTATGATATCGTCCCGGACGCGGGATATATGGGTATATAATGATGATATAATATATTTATGGATCGGGCTGCACATTCCGCAGCACTATTATGTTACACACACACACACATATATATATATATATATATATATATATATATATATATATATAAAATGTTTTTGTGAAAAGGCTAAGCATGGATAGTATCCGCCTAAGAGGCATTCACATGTACAAGTTATCTCTTTATTTCATGTTATGTTCCCTATCTCTTGTTATGTTGCCATTCATGCGTTACATACTCAGTACATTCCTTGTACTGACGTCCTTTCTTGAGGACGCTGCGTTCATGCCTGCAGGGAAGTAGGGAGACAGATCTGATTCTTAGGAGCTTCATCAGCGGAGTTTCAGAAGCGTTCCATTTGCTTCGGAGCCGCAGTCTATTGGTATTACTCTTTTGTGTTAATATTTGGGCATGGAGGAGTCCTGCCCCGTCTTCATGGATTCTTGTATTCTATATAGAGGCTCGAAGACAGACGTATGTAGCTAGATGTTCCTTAACTTTACTAGTTCATATTATTGTATAACAATGTAGCAGCCTTGTTGGCTTATGGTTATGGGTACAGTTGTGTATGATTATATAGAGAGATGCGCCATTATCCTGTGATATATGCCCTTACAAATTATGATGCCCATGAGCTAGCTTTGTGGCCCGCCTAGAAATAAGTATGAGATGTACGTTCAGTGGTTCTCGGTAGGTTAGCTCCGGGTACCCGTCATGGCCCTCCGATTAGGGTCGTGACAAAAGTGATATCAGAGCAGTTCGCCCTAGGGTATGTCTACGAGCCGTGTCCAGTAGAGTCTTGTTATGGGTGTAAAGCGCGCCACACTTATAAACCGGAGGCTGCGGGGCATTTAGGAATGATTGACCTTTCTTTCTTATCTTAGATCGTGCGATATAGCTATGTTATTAGGATTTCCTTTTTCCTAATCGTGTGTTATGATTTCAGCGATGCCTATGAAGAGAAAAAAAACAGTGGCCCAAAAGGGCAAGACAGTGGCTGGAAGGAGGACTGAGCAGGAGCCGCCGATAGATATAGAGGAGGGTGAGTCCCATAATAAGGTTTCATCTTGGACCTCTCATACTCCACCCATTTTAGAGGAACATGAAGGGGCCTCAGCTCCAGCTCCAATACCCTCTGTTCCTCAACCAAATGCCATGGGCTAGGAGATGAGACAGGCCATCCTTTTGCTAACCAGGTTAGTAGCCGCTCAGTCTCAGTGGCAGGGTGCAGGCCATGTTGATAGGGGTTAGAGAAAGAGAGTCAGGTCTTCAGGGTTTGACAGTGAGTTCAGAGGTGGCCCAAGGCAGCAGTTCTCTAAACACTCAGCTCATTCAGCAACTAGTGCGCTTCCACAGTTTCCTGGACCTAGGCTTGACAGACCCACTTATTCCGGGCCGGGTTAGAGCTCCAGAATTTTAGTTTCCCAGTATAGAGGTGAATCCGGTCAGAGGAGGCCGCCTTTACCTTGATGCACTCAGTGTGGTAGGCCACATTCTGGATCATGTCAATTAGGGTTAGATTCTTGTTATGCCTGTGCTCGGCCAGGACATATCAGGCGTGACTGTCTATGGATACGTGCTAAAGATATGGTCCCGCCCACAGGATCAACAACTGGTTTTTTTTTATCATTTTTAAGCCCTTCAGGGCAAAGCTCGCAGACACCAACAGGTTGTGGTAGAGATCGAGAAGGAGCATCCAGATCGAGTGGTCCTCAGCATCATACCCATGCACTAGCTAGGCGATAGGATCTTGATTTCTCCCCCTATTTTCTCATGATGTGTATGCATACATTGTTATATGTTACTCCTTATATTGCTAGTCGGATTGGGGAGAAACTTGAGTCAATTAAACCTTTTAAAGTGTTTCATTAATGAGACGTCAGTATGACTAGAGGGGAGTTGTAACCTCTTCTCGAAGTAAGCAGTGGAAGGGATAAGTATGTGTTTAAATATGACCCTTGAGTATAAATATGCTAATGATTTATGAGTACAAATGGGTAAAAGAGGTAAGAGAACGATGTACGTTACTAAAAGAGCCAGATATCGACAAAGGCATTTTTATCGTATAAAATATATTGGCAAGGATGTTGTACGGAGGTATGAGTATAAGGATGTATGAATATAAGACAAAGGTGGGACTGAGGTACAGAAAAATTCTCTTTCAGAAGTTCTCTTGTCACAAGATTATTGAGTTAGTAATACAAGGCTGAATAGCTAATGGAGGATGTGGATGGTGATTTGAAAGAATTTGTTATATGATGGTAGATTAATGAGTTTGAAGTCGCGAGTTAATATACGATGTGCTCTTCATTAATAAGATGAATTTGTAGTTTAAAGGAGGCTTGTCTACAGATCGAGTGCTTATGTAGCGAAGCAAAGGAGGAATATTAACAATCAGGGCAGATTTTGAGAATAAAATTTGCACTAGCTATCATCATGATGATGAAATGGGAAAGTGAGTAAAAGGAGAAAGGTGATTTCTTAAGAACAACAAAGAAACTATGAAGATCCTTTTGAGGAAAGATTAGGCCCATCCAGGACCAGTACGTTTACGAGAATATGTGACTTGTTACAAATATGTGCAACTGACTAGCTAAATTCAGATGATAAATAGTCACGACTAAGATTAGTTGCGGATTCGCTGAGAGCATGTACTTGCAAGAAAAAGGGAGAACTAATGGGATGTTAAATATAGAATAATGGGCTAAAACTCTAAGGGGGTAAGATGAGACAAACAAGTATTGGATCAGAAGTAGGCCTTGTTAAAAGATGGAATTATGATAATAAAGGAATTGGAAACTACCTCAAAAGGATATTACACTAGCGGGCCGATAAGATGTGAGAACGATTTGATGATAAGCATAACCAGTCAGTCATGTGCATGACTAAGTAAATATTGAAAGGGAGTACACTAAGGAGGAAATTCCTCATAATTTCAAGATAAGAGTGTAATAGAAAATTCAGAAATAAAGAAGCAGAGAAGGATTGAGTATGATGGTATTTGAAGTAAATAGTACACTAAGATAAAAGTTAAGTGAAATAGAAACCGCGAGCTAGTTGTGTGGATACAAAGTTCCCGCATCACAGAACATTTAGGAAAACATTGTACAGGGAAGCCTTAAAGGCAAAAGTATTCGAGCCAGAATTCAGTAACATCTTGTCGATGGAAAGAAGTGGAGTTATCAATTGAGAAGGACTAAAATGAAAATGAACTATTCGGAGGAACGTGATTATTTGATGATACAAATGTGTATGATGATGATATGAGAATTCCAGGCATAGAATATTCAGGAAATGATCATCATGGAATTATTTGAATATCTAGTAGCTTGGGTTGCCCGATTAAGATGTTCAGTTCTCCACTAGCACATGAGGATCAGTATATACAGAGAAACCTAAGGAATATAGATTACTCCAGTATTCTTTCCCACCTTGAGATAAGTGGGTAAGTAGAGCACACTTTTCCAACGTCCAAGGATATGTCATGAGCATGTATATTAGAACCTTGAAGAAAATTAGGATGACCAGTTAGTATGGATTGAATTTGCATATGGTATTAGTCATCATTCCAATATCCATATGGCTCAAATGAAGCTCTATAAGAATGGGAGAATGTTAGATTATTTGAAATTTGGAATCTCATCCTGAAGAAATTTACGAAATGTAATAGGGAAGGTAAGTATGACCCTTGGAGATCTTAGACTTCACAAGATGATGGTCGAAGGACCTACTAGATTTACCCTCAAAATCGAAATCTTTATATTCAGTGTTACACCCCAGAAAATTTCACGTTACTAAGGCTGCAGACGGCTTTGTGAGCTCAAGGAGGAGCAAATATTACAAGTATAAAGGATGAAATTCTACTGTATTAGCATGAGGATAGCATGACTATAATATTTGGCATTCGTACAATATGATTGGAATGATGCGTTAAAAGATATATAGCCCTCGTAACCGTAAGCTGAGGTGGGGCCCACATGCTGGGGTTTTTATAAATGACATATGACAAGTTATATGGACAATATATATGAAGTTAAACACAACTCAAGAAGGACCCTTGAGCCAAATCCGAGTGTAAGCCCTCCAAAAAGATGTTTTTAAATTACGTTTTCGGGTGATCTGACTTCGGGAGGCCATAACCCCATCATTATTTGGGAATTTGGGAAAACTCAAAAAATTAAAGTTGTAGATAATTGAAATACCTTTCCAACCATATGTTGTGGGACTTCATGTGACATAGGGATAAAAGGTTATGGACGTTTTAAAATGAAATGGTCAAACTGGGCAGTGGGCTCGGCCCAACCCGACTCCAAGTCGAGTCAGGCCCACTTTACTTTCTATTTAAGGGAAAGTTTTACCCTTATATGCCTCATTTTCTTACCAAAGGTCCAGAACATGTTAGAGAGAGAGTGAGGGGAGTTTAGAGAGATAAAGCAAGGGTTCGATCAAGTTTGAGCCCTCGAATCCTGAGGCTCGTGAAGGATAAAGTGCAGTACGAATTGTCATCGTCTTTTTAAGCTAAATATTGATCTTGGGGGATGATATTTGCGTGGTTGACCTGCTTCTAAGGTATGTATAAGGTTCCTTTTATGTTATTAAAGTGTTTATTTAGAGTTTTAACGGATTAGAACAGAGGAAATAATGTTAAAAACTCGTTTGGCTTTTTTTGGGAAGTTTATGAAGGTGGGCCTATTTTAGTGGAGTTAAATGGATGGAAATATCTGAGTTATGATGTATATTGATTGTTGATGATTTAACTGAATTGGATTTTCGGGGTTATCCAGTTTATAAAGGAAATGCTGTTGAAATTCCGTTCGAGCTAGAGATAATTTAAAGGGATTGATTATAAGGATATATATTGGATTGATTGTTGGTAAATTGATATTGTTTATAGATTAGCGTGACCCAAAGATGGACTGTGGTTAGCTGGAAAGCGGCAAAGGTATGTAAGGCAAACCATTCTTCTTCTGGCATGATTCTTGTTGTTATTTATTCTATATGTACTCCATATGATTCCATTCTTAGATGAGTAAGGTCTAAATGTTTCTTGTGATGGCTTATTGATATTGGACTCCTATTTTGTTCCAAAAGGAACACCCATAAGGTGCCAAGTTGAGTTGTGTATATGATTTTACTAATAATTTTGAGGAAATTAGTTTTATACTAAAGGAAACATAAAGTTTGATTTTCAAAACCACTTCGAAGGGGGTGCGAGATTTTACTACTTCATTTCTTTTACGATTTATGTTTACATTCCATAGTATCATCCTTTTGTATTGATATGATCATTTATTCTTTGGGTAGGGAAATAAGATGAAATTGAGTAGAATATAAGTAGTAAGAATTTCATAACAATTCCACCCTCAAACCTGGAAGTATGTCCTCCTGAGTCTAGCGAGACACAAATTTGATAACTTCTTATGAAAGACTAAGGCTAATAACTGAATTGTGATGAATTGATTAGTGACTTATGATAAGAATTGAAATTGATATTTGTGGATTGAGTTTGTGTTGATAAGATGGTGATATTAAGCTGGAGGCAGCTGCCCGAAGGGGCCATCATTATTATGCCGGAAGCGGCTGTCCGAAAGGACTATTGTGATACTAGCCGAAAGAGGCTGTCCGAAGGGACCATTTTGTTAACATGTCGGAAGCGGCATGTGTGTTGGATTGCATTATTTACTTAAAGATTGTTTTGAGACTTCGTGTGCACATTTATGTTTCTTCCAGCGAAGGCTGCAGGTATTGAGTTAGATTGTGATTTCTTCTCTCCTAAGTCAAATTATGATTATGACTTGTTACCACCTTACATACTCAGTACATTGTCCGTACTGACGTCCTTTTGCCTGGGGATGCTGCGTTCATGCCCGCAGCCCCAGATTGTTTGGCAGGTTAAGTGTATAGTTAGGATACTCAGACGTCAGCTGGGATTGGCAAGTTCCACCTCATTCTGGAGCTGTGATGAGTCATGTATAGATATGTATGATTATAGGTATGTCAGGGCCCTGTCCTGACTCATAATGTTCAGTTTACTTCTTAGAGACTTCTGTAGACAGTGTCCTGTGGTACGTTTGTCGAGATGTCGACAAAGTGATGTCAGTTGAGTCATTTATGGATTTTAAAAGAGTATGTATTTTAGATGATTTAGATTGGTTTAAAGTACCTATTTGATTGAAAGTTTTCATAATCATTATATAGATAATGATTTCTATTTGGAAAAATTTTATGTTCTTAAAAGTTTTTAAAATGACAGATTTTGATAGAGCGAATGTCTAAGGGTTCGGTCGACTCTGATGAGAGTCGGGTGCCCATCATGCCCTACCATTGCTAGGGTGTGACAAAGTGATATCAGAGCAGTTCGTTCTAGGGGTTGTTTGCAAAGTCATGTCAGGTAGAGTCTTGTTCATGGGTGTGTTGTCGACCACACTTATGAACAGGAGGCTGTAGGGCATCTAGGATGGTTTCCCTTCATTCATATCATAGATTGTGCTATAGAGTTGTTTTATAGGCCTTGAATCCTTGCCGATAACTTTAAGATTCGAATCTTGATTAAGTGATTGTAAAGTACAGCTATGATTGCGAAATTGGAATTGCTCATAAGAAAGGTAAGTTATCTGATGATTAATGATTGCTATTTGAGGTAAGTGCTGCAGGTTAACGATTGCAGTAAGAAAGGTATGCTTCTTATCGAATTGAGAATGCCATTGTGAAAAGCATTTGTACAGGTATGTATAGGCTATTGTAATATGATTGTGGCCCAGTGAGTCATGTTGATATATTTTGATATTTGCCCTGTGAGGCTTGTTGGTTAGCTGTGTACAGGTGGGTAGTACAAATTACAGAGGAGGTTCTGCCAAATTTTTGTTAAAATTGATTGTGATCAGTATATATATATATATATATATATATATATATATATATATATATATATATATATATATATATATATATATATATATATATATATATATATATATATATATATATGCTATGATTAGCAAGATACACAAGTGTGAACTGAAGAATGAAAGGTTAATAATAGTTGTAAATCGACTGAAAGGAGGGTTATAAGATGGGTTCAGAATGCGTTTGAGAGTTAGGCTGAAATTACTCGTGGATATAGAAGTGAGTCGAGGGTTAATTTAAGTTCTCTCAGGGATTAGAAGTAAGGTTGATGAACTAAGATTAATGTGATTCGAATAATGTCATAAGATTATGAGAAGAGACTTAAAAGGGGAAGCAATGATAAGCAAGGAGTCATTCGAGAGGTGAGTTAGTATAAAAAAGAGTAAGCTTAAACGAATAAAGAATGAAACAAGGAAGAGAAAGAAACATGATTACATGTGTTTGAGGAAAGGGAGTAATGTGTCCCTTATAGAAATCAATATAACTGAAAGCATCAATGAGGTTAAGGGAAGTTGAAGCTTATAGAGGAAAGATAAGTATTGAAAAACAATTTAGGAATTGTGAAGGGTTGAGTGATATTAATAAGCATTGGAATTGGATACGAGTATTAGTCTTCATTTAACATTCGAGGACGAATGTTTCTAAGAGGGGAAGGATGTTACACCCCAGAAAATTTCACGTTACTAAGGCTGCAGACGGCTTAATGTGAGCTCAAGAAGGAGCAAATATTACAAGTATAAAGGATAAAATTCTACTGTATTAGCATTTGGAATTAGTACAATATGATTGGAATGATACGTTAAAAGATATATAGCCCTCGTAACAGTAAGCTGAGGTGGGGTTTTTGTAAAGGACATATGAAAAGTTATATGGACAATTTATGTGAGGTTAAAAACAACTTAAGAAGGACTCTTGAGCCAAATCCAAGTGTAAGCCCTCCAAAAAGATGTTTTTAAGTTACGTTTTCGGGTGATCTGACTTCGGGAGGCCATAGCCACATCATTATTTGGGAATTTGGGAAAGCTCAAAAAATTAAAGTTGTAGATAATTGAAATAACTTTCCAACCATAGTTTGTGGGCCTTCATGTGATATAGGGATAAAAAGTTATGGACGTTTTAAGGCGAAATGGTCAAACTGGGCAGTGGGCTAGGCCCAACCCGACTCCAAGTCGGGTCAGGCCCACTTCCCTTGCTATTTAAGTGAAATTTTCGCCCTTATCTGTCTCATTTTCATACCAAAGGTCCAGAACATGGTAGAGAGAGAGTGAGGGGAGTTTAGAGAGATAAAGCAAGGGTTCGATCACGTTTGAGGCCTCGAATCCCGAGGCTCGTGAAGGATAAAGTGTAGTACAAGTTGTCGTCATCGTTTTAAGCTGAATATTGATCTTGGGAGATGATATTTTTGTGTTTGATCTGCTGCTAAGGTATGTAATAGGTTCCTTTTATGTTATTAAAGTGTTTATTTAGAGTTTTAACGGATTAGAACGGAGGAAATAATGTTAAAAACTCATTTTGCTTTTTTCTGAAGTTTATGAAGGTGGGGCTGTTTTAGCGGAGTTAAATGGATGAAAATATCTGAGTTATAATGTATATTGATTGTTGATAATTTAGCTGAATTGGATTTTCGGGGTTGTCTAGTTTATAAAGGAAATGCTGTTGAAATTCCGTTCGAGCTAGAGATAATTTAAAGGGATTGATTATAAGCATATATATTGGATTGATTGTTGGTAAATTGATATTGTTTATAGATTAGCGTGACCCAAAGATGGACTGTGGTTAGCTGGAAAGCGGCAAAGGTATGTAAGGCAAACCATTCTTCTTCTGGCATGATTCTTGTTGTTATTTATTCTATATGTACTCCATATGATTCCATTCTTAGATGAGTAAGGTCTAAATGTTTCTTGTGATGGCTTATTGATATTGGACTCCTATTCTATTCCAAAGGGAACACCCATAAGGTGCCAAGTTGAGTTGTGTATATGATTTTACTAATGATTTTGAGGAAATTAGTTTTATATTAAAGGAAACATAAAGTTTGATTTTCAAAACCACTCCGAAGGGGGTGCGAGATTTTACTACTTCATTTCTTTTACGATTTATGTTTACATTCCATAGTATCATCCTTTTGTATTGCTATGATCATTTATTCTTTGGGTAGGGAAATAAGATGAAATTGAGTAGAATATAAGTAGTAAGAATTTCATAACAATTCCACCCTCAAACCTGGAAGTATGTCCTCCTGAGTCTAGCGAGACACAAATTTGATAACTTCTTATGAAAGACTAAGGCTAATAACTGAATTGTGATGAATTGATTAGTGACTTATGATATGAATTGAAATTGATATTTGTGGATTGAGTTTGTGTTGATATGATGGTGATATTAAGTCGGAAGCGGCTGCCCGAAGGGTCCATCATTATTAAGCCGGAAGCGGCTGCCCGAAGGGGCCATCATTATTATGCCGGAAGCGGCTGTCCGAAGGGACTATTGTGATACTAGCCGGAAGCGGCTGTCCAAAGGGACCATTTTGTTAACATGTTGGAAGTGGCATGTTTGTTGGATTGCATTATTTACTGAAAGATTGTTTTGAGACTTCGTATGCACATTTATGTTTCTTCCAGCAAAGGCTGCAGGTATTGAGTTAGATTGTGATTTCTTCTCTCCTAAGTCAAATTATGATTATGACTTGTTACCACCTCACATACTGACGTGTTACCACCTTACATACTCAGTACATTGTCCGTACTGACGTCCTTTTGCCTGGGGACGCTGCGTTCATGCCCGCAGCCCCAGATTGTTTGGCAGGTTAAGTATATAGCTAGGATGCTCAAACGTCAGCTGGGATTGGCAAGTTCCACCTCGTTCTGGAGTTGTGCTGAGTCATGTATTGATATGTATGATTATAGGTATGTCAGGGCCCTGTCCTGACTCATAATGTTCAGTTTACTTCTTAAATACTTCTGTAGACAGTGTCCTGTGGTACATTTGTCGAGATGTCGACAAAGTGATGTCAGTTGAGTCATTTATGGATTTTAAAAGATTATGTATTTTATATGATTTAGATTGGTTTAAAGTACCTATTTGATTGAAAGTTTTCATAATCGTTATAGAGATAATGATTTCTATTTGGAAAATTTTTATGTTCTTAAAAGTTTTTAAAATGACAGATTTGATAGAGCGAATGTCTAAGGGTTCGGTCAACTCTGATGAGAGTTGGTGCCCGTCATGCCCTACCATTTCTAGGGTGTGACATTCATCCTTTTACATGTCTATGCTTCGCAAGTGTGTTGAGAAATCCCCCCATAGTTATACCAATTGATAATATTTGGAGTACAGAACAATTAGCGTATGTGGAAGTCCCTACTACCCACTCAAATCGCCAAGGTTCTAGGATTATGGATTAAGAACTAGAGATGTAGCCTTGGTAATAGTACTATGAAAGAATTTGAAGGTAGAAGAGATGACTTGAGAAGTTAAGAAAGATATGAGATCCAAGTATCTGCATTTGTCTCCATTACTAAAGGAGATCAAGATTGAGACATTATAACCTTCAGGTTGGTAGTACTACAGCTACAACGGAAGCTCTACTAAAACTTCTATAAGATCTCTGAGAGTTTAACATCCGAGGACGAATGTTTTTA
Organism: Lycium barbarum; assembly: GCF_019175385.1. Taxonomy (NCBI): domain Eukaryota; kingdom Viridiplantae; phylum Streptophyta; class Magnoliopsida; order Solanales; family Solanaceae; genus Lycium; species Lycium barbarum. The sequence continues at coordinate 40,677,353 of NC_083347.1, forward strand.
AAGGGGGGGGGGGGAGAATGTTACATCTCGAAAATTTTCGCGTCGTTTGCATCGTGAGTAAACTAACATAAGCTCAGAGAGATCATGGAACCCTTATAAGGTTAAGGAATACTCTTAACAAGTGTTAAGAAAATGTCTAAAGGTTCTGGGATCAAGCAAATCGAAGAAAATAAGTTTGTCAAAAATTTGAAAAAATTTGGCAGAATTTTAGACAAATATTTTGGGTCAACTTTAGAGAAGTATATATTTTAGTATGTGAAGAGTTTTGAAGTAAAGTAAAAGCCTAAAATGAAGTTCATTGAGTCTAGTTTCCAACACAACAAACCGCTCATCGATATGACATCATTGTAGAGCGTTATCAACATTACAAGTTAGGCCGGCGGAGCAGAGGCGCACCCAGCTACAGTGCCCGAACGCGCAGCTACAGTGCCCGAACGCGCTGCTACAATGCGCGAAATTTTAGCAAGTATAAAAGGACCCTTTTGGTCATTTTTTGGTCATTTTTTCCAACTCTAGACCATTCCACAACATACATGGATGTTCCTACAAGTCCGTATGCAAATTTTGGTCATAAAGTGTTAAAGTTAGCTAACAACGAGGCTCGGGAAGTGTATAGGATTTTGTAGCTCTTGTTCTAAACATCAAATCTTGACGGGACGAAGGAATCTATTGAAGATAAATAAGATTTCAAGCTCTTCCAATTTTGATTGAGGTAAGGATACTCTTTATTTTTGATATTATGAATGGTATTATGGAGATTTAGCTGTTAAGGCTTCGTAAAGGCTAGTGATTGGTTGAGACATTGGGAAAACCTCGTGTGGGACGTTTTATGGGGTATTTTGGTATTGATGATGTTGTTGTTGATGTTAGTGTTGTTGTTATTATTGCTGGTTGTTGGTATTGTGATTTCGGGCTAGGGATATAAACAGGGGAGATGCTGCCCGAATTTCGGCAAATTCTAAAAGGGGCTTAATTTGAATGCTTAAGATAAGCATACGACGATAAGCCTAAAAATAGTATGAATTTTCTTGGATGTAGATATACGAACTTGGGAGGACAAGCGTTAGGTAGTTAAGGAGACCGAAAATGTATGTTAAGGCTAATCCTTTCTTTCTAAAGGTATGATTTTTTCTTACAAACCTATACGTGCTTTCCATAACATTCTTATTCCCAAAAAGCTAGAAGTTCATGATTCTCAAAGTTCTTATGATGCCGAAGATAGATGTCTTCTATGATGATAATGATGATGATGATGATCCCATTCTAGGAATTCCAAAGCTTATGGATTTGATGCTATCATGAGATTATTGAGCTTATTTTATGATTTTATTGATTTTATTCATTGTTGTTGATCTCACCTTGTGTTACTTGTTCCTTCAAGGTGAGATATAGCGAAGATGATTGTTCCATAATATAAATCGGAGGTTAGCGACCTTACGTCACTCTGATAAAGTGGTAACTTTTAATTGGGCTCTCATGCATGCTATTTATATTATATATGTATATATGATATGAGAAAAGATGACGGCGTTATATACGCATATATTATATGTATATGGGGTATGGAAAAAGGGTGACGGCGTTATATACGCATAACCACCTGATCTGTTGGCATACTATGATATCGTCTCGTATGCAGGATGCCCGGACACGGGATATATGGGTATATAATGTTGATATAATATATTTATGGATCGGGCTGCACATTCCGCAACACTATTTTGTTACATATATGTATAAGAAATGTTTTTGTGAAAAGGCTAAGCATGCATGGTATCCGCCTAAGAGGCATTCAGATGTACATGTTTTCTCTTTATTTCATGTTATGTTTCCTATCTCTTGTTATGTTGCCATTCATGCCTTACATACTCAGTATATTGCTCGTACTGACGTCTTTTCTTGCGGACGCTGCGTTCATGCCCACAGGGAAGCAGGGAGATGGATCTGATCCTTAGGAGCTTCATCAGCGGAGTTTCAGAAGCGTTCCATTTGCTTCGGAGTTGCAGTGTCACGACCCAACCTGCCATGACTGGAACCCATCTAAATCCTAGTGGGCTAACCAACATACAAGACACCTATCCATTCAATTCAGTTTTATATTAACCAAGCTAAACAATTATTACTCATTTAACAACAAAAGAACAAAGTATATCATGCCATAAATGCTGAAATAAGTGCAGAAGTTCTAACTATTACAATCCCCAAAATCCGAAAGTCATCATATAGGACTCTAAGCTAAAAAAACATGTCTAAGAATCTGAAGTCTAACAAGTAAGTATTCGATAATGTCCACAGTACGAAAAGACATCATAGCAAGAAGATCTTCGGGCGGCCTGGCATGGGAAGAAGCTCACCCAAAATCTGTCAGCAAATATCCTCCACGCTAAATGTGAGGATGAGCAACGGTCTCTATATCACAACCTGCACTCAAAGAATGCAGCAAGGTAGTATCAGTACAAACACTATGTACCGGTAGATATCATAGGCCGACTAAGATTAGTATCATGCATATTTCGTAAAATCAATAGAATAAAACAAGCCAGTCAACAGTCATGAATATCAATAAATCACAGCAAGTCAACCAAGAACAATCATCATCAAATCACCAAGATGTCAAGCATCACAATCACGTAAGTAACACAGAATATAAATTTACAACAATAACCTCACTCGCTGTACATACATGCTAGCAGATGTCTTAGCTCAGTAGCCATTGTTATACCCCATTTTAACTAGGTCAAAGCGGAGTACAACATATTGGTGATTCCTAATTATTTAATTCTTGGAGTCGCTACCTAATTATTTTCACGGTGAATTAGGACACCTATTTTAACTAAATAAATGCCTAAGATAAAATCTAATTTTAAAGGTCTTACTAACCTAATAAATTCTAGGTAAGGGTTCTAAATATCCTAATGGGAAGGTCTTAGGCATCCATTAGAATCCGTTGAATACGGTTAGCGACCAAACTTAGGTTAATACAAGAGATTGTGACGAAATACAATAAATTAGTATCTTATAAGTAATTTAAGAAAGGTATTTCATAAAAGTATATAGGTAATTAAAATAGAGAACTTTGCAAATAAATAACATAATGCGTTTCTAAACTTAAATAAAGAAATAATTAACTATTTTCAAAAGGACTGAAAATCATTTTTTATAAATCATACATCTTAGTGTCATTTGTTTTCAAATAAAAGTACTCCACAACACGTTGTATGAATTCAAGGAGTTGCACATAAAATAATCACTTTTAAAGAAAATTTAGCAGATTTGAGTTTTGAGTGAAAATTACGTTATACGAATACGTTGATAATGAAAGCTGGGTTTATTCTGAAAAATATGATATACAAAAGGACATAGGTTTTTTACAAAAAATTACTTCAGTTGATTAATTCTTTTTCGGACTTGACAAAAACAAAGCTGCCTTTCTATATTAATTCGATATAAAAAAAAATAGACTTCAGCCCATACTTGTTTAACAATTGATATCTCATAGGAGACTTTCACCATAAGGAAAATTTAGCAAAACGTTATAAATACATACTTAGATTCTAATTCAAAAAGTTATAGGTATTAGACGGGACTTTTAAAATAAGAAGTAGTTAGCTACCCTTCCTAAGCTCATAGTTATCCATGATCCTATTCTCCTAGCCAGAGAATTAAAGCAAAATTAGAAACAGCAAGGTTATAATAGAACCACATGAAGAAAGCTAGGAAATAACTCCCTCGCTCTCATTTTTGTATTTCTGTTCGGATGGGAGAGAGCGAGGAGATAAATAATGAGGGATGGAAGCTTTGTCGCCGTCTTCCAATTTGCCTTTCTATTCGGAGGTATTGCGAGGTAGGCGCGACATATGTATGAAGGAGGAAATGCAGATTTCTCAACTATCGGTAAAGTTTTGAGTCTCGCTGGACTCAAGAGTGCTCCCATATGTCATGAAAAAACAAAGAAAAGAAAAATATAAAGAATTAGGAAATGAGCAAATTCAATAAGGAAAATAAATAGACAAAGATGAATTCTTAAAAAAAAGCATGACCAGCAAAGGCCAACAAGATACAAATTGCAAAGAAAAAACAAACATGAAACTTAATTGCAAGCACAAACTAATATCGATAGAGTTCAAAGAATTGCTGTATAAATCATTTTTTAGGGACTCAACAAGACTGGAATAAAACAACTCTTCAGATCAGATTTTACGCAACTGGTTTCTTTCACAGAAAACAACAACTATCCTATTTAAATTCTTAAACTTGATTGGTTCAAGTATGTTTACTCCTAAACTTATTTAGGGCCCATTTTCCAAAAGAAATAGCTTAAAACATATGGAAATAGGCAGGAGATTTAGGGATAATGCATATTTGACTTAAGGATTTTGTCAACACAAGCAAACTAGGAAATGCTTAAACATATAGCAAGAAAACAAATTGTTCTTCAATTAAATATCTCAAGTGAAGATGAAAAAATGCTTAAAGTGTCAGGCTAGTTTATTCTTAAACTACAAAATGGTAAAGGTTTAAACTGGAGGCTGGGGCAGAACAGTAGCTAGCTCATTCAGACAAAAACAAAATCAACTAATCAAACTCTTTTCAGGTTAAGGACAAAAAAAACCTATAGTTTTAAAGCTACATGACATGTTTTGACTAGAGCATATGAGTAATATATTTTAGAAACTATAGAAGCTCATATTTGGAACTTAATACATAGTCAAAGCAGTGAAAGGTGACTAAATGGAAGAGGGTGAATGTATCATTTCAGCATATATGTTCTTTCCCTACATTTTCTAAAGCTAAAATATAGAATGAGGAACTCAAATTATACTAAGCCAGCCACATTATGAATTGAACAGATTCAGGATAGTGTATTGATTTATATTTTTATGCTCAAAAACTAAGAATTTGAACATCTAGATCATTCAAGAACTAATGTGGGGAAAGCTAAAATGAACATACATACTAAATACTCAATCTTACAGCCCAAAGGTAATAATAAGAAACAACGTGTTTAAACCTATATCTACATTTGAATCCAACACATATAGAATGGAGCTATCAATAACTCAAGTACACAACTGGGTTAACAATACTTATGTTTAAAGAAGACAGCAGCTATTTTCCAAAAGGAGTTAATTTTGAAAACAGTTTCAACACAGAAAATTTGGATCATACAAATATATTAAATAACAGCTTCATCAGGATCTTAACTTAGATTAAGCTACTTCTCAAAGAATTTTGAGCTAACTCAGACAAAACTAACTCTTCATTAAACCAATCTGGATTTAATGTCAGAGAAAAAGGCTATACCGAACAGAACCATACATGAGTTAAAAGACATGTCAATATATAAGTTGAACCTTTACACTAATGCTTAGTTAGATTGATTAAGAGTTAGAACCAAAGCTCAAACTAACCCTTAAAAGTTCTGAAACTACACAATTCAAAGTAGTCTAACTGAAGCAGACTAAACATGATCCATCATACTTATGCAAAATCAACATCGAAAGGGTTTGAAACAACTTCATGCCTCCTACTTACTAATGCTTAACAGAAACAAGAAACTCTAATCACATAGTACTACTAACTTCTAATAAGCAGAAAAGGAAATTACCATAAAAAATAAGACTAAGACGGGGAAAGACAATTACTCATATAATTCTAGCACAACGTTTCAAAACTAAGCTAACCTATACTAGAATTCAGAATGCACACAGAACTTAACAAGAGGGAAAATAAAGCTGAGACGAAGGAAAGATTACCTTTTAATGGTGCAGTGAACAGGGTGTCGGGGTCTTATATCCGACACAATCCGACCTCGAACTTGAGTATATATTTTTTTTATATGTAAAAGATGGCAGCAAGCAATTGAAATTTTAGGGGGTAAGAAAGAAGAAAGAAGAAAACGAAGAGTTTTTTGAGAGCAAGAGTGGTGGCTAGAGCTTGGTCCAAATGGACTCCAAATGCTAGTATTTATAGATACCAAGTAGGGTTTGCTAGGATTCGAAGCTTTGGGTGGGATTTCCATCATCTAGGGTTTTGAAAACGAGTCAAAATGGAACCGTTTAAATCTGAGTATTGAAGGTGTTTTCGAATAGATCTTCACGTGATTTGACTTGGATATTACCCGAAAATGGTTCGACCACTTATCGTCTTTGAAGATTATAGCGCGTCTTGAAGAAAGAACGGGAAAGTCTTCTCTTTAAACAACAGAGCACATAGGTAGGCAGATGTAGAGACAAATTTTGTACAAAAATGGGATAGGCAGGACCTGTCCATGGCTGAATCGCGGCTGAAAACAAGCCGGAAATGGGAAAGGTGACAAAACGGACCTGCCATGGGAATCATTAGCAATGAGACGCATAGAGAAAAGGATTAGGGTTTCGGATGAGGGATGGTCATTTTATTCACTTAGGATGGTTAAGTTGGGGTAGAATGGTATTTTTAATTAACCGGCCAATATGGGGGCAACACGTGGCAGGGACGTGTGGGGAATGTGGGAGGCATGTGAGAGGCGTGCGCAGGTGGTGTGTGAGGCGTGTGTTATTGACCGTTTGGCGCAGACGTGGCGCTTGCATGGCATCCACATGGAAAAATTGTATTGAATGGGCTGTGTGGATTGGGCTCTCCTTTGGGCTATTATTGACCAAATTAGGATCAGATTTTATATGAATTGGGCTAGTATGAAGCCTATTTATCTTGGACTTAATATGCTTTCTTCCTTATATTATTTTGGGCTTCTGAATTAGGATTAAAGACAATTTGCATTTAATTATAAATTAACGCGTGCTAAAAAAAATTAGACACAATTTTTATAGAACCCTAGGTCTCAAATCACTTAGTTTATGATTCTAAATGTTCAATTTATGACAAATAACAACAAACCAACACATTTAAATTATAACTAAGCGATAATAAACATAACCCATCAAGTTTAGAAGGTTTATTGACATTCTAGGGTTTTTACTTCACTTTCACCATTAGAGACCCATGAAGATTATTACAATAATGAAGGGGGAGGGAATGATAGAATGAAAAGCAATGGAACTGACCCCTCAAAGTTATTTTACCCTAGCTTGAAAATTCACTCTAGGTGCTTGTTGGGAAGTGTGTTGGTGTTTTGAGAATAGAGAATATGAGACTAAGTATAAAAATCTCCGGTCGCTGTTTTTTGTCGACCACTGCAGCGGCTAGCGGTCAAGTGATTGCTATAGCGGCCCACCACGAAACCTCAGTGACCACTATGACGGTCCATCCACCGCTATAGCGGTGTCACCATAACGGTACACTGCTCGCTATAGCGACCACCAAGGAAATGGATGGCCGCTTGCAGCGGTCCACGTACCGCCATAGCGGTACCGCCGCAGCGGTACTTCCACCGCCACAGCGGTTCATTTTGGCAGTGAGCTCGATTTTTTCTAGTTTTCCCCTATCACCCCACATTTCATCCAAGGCCTCAATAACACAACACAAAACTTGCACACATACAAAAAGGCACCCCACGAATCCACCCGCGGCCTCGAAATTCCCAACGGAGTCCTAATTACCCATAACGATTGGAAGGGCTGTTACACCAGATACTAATTAAAACATTGTTCGTCCCCGAACGGATAAGAGTGAGAAAACTAGGGAGGAGTTACCTGACTCAGCGAAAAGTTGAGGGTTTTTGCTGCGCATATCAGACTCTGTCTCCTAAGTAGCTTCTTCCACTGGTCGATTCTTCCATTGAACTTTCACAGAAGCTATTTCCTTGGACCTCAACTTGCAAACATTCATGTCTAGGAGAGCAACAGGCTCTTCCTCATACGACAAATTTTCATCTAACAAAACCGAATCCCAACGGATGATATAGGAACCATCGCCGTGGTACCTCTTCAACATCGACACATGGAACACCGAATGCCTGATAATCTCAGAGGTAAATCCAACTTGTAAGCCACCTCTCCCATACGTTTGAGAATCTTAAACGGACTAATGAACCTTGGGCTAAGCTTGCCCTTCTTCCCAAACCTCATCACACCCTTCATGGGTGAGGCCTTCAATAGCACTTGCTGTCCTTCCTCAAACTCAAGATCTCAGACCTTGCGGTCCGCATACTCCTGCTGCCTATTCTTCGTTGCCAAAAGCTTTGCTTAAATCACCTTCACCTTCTCTAGGGACTCTCTCAGAAGGTCAGTACCCCACGGTCTCACCTCGAATGCATCAAACCATCCAATAGGAGACCTACACCTCCTTCCATACAATACCTCAATGGGGCCATATCAATACTCGAGTGATACCTATTATTGTAAGCAAATTCGACAAAGGGCAAGAATTGATCCCAATACCCACCGAAATCTATCACACACGTATGAAGCATATCCTCAAGAACCTGAATAGTTCGCTCAGACTACCCGTCAGTCTGAGGATGGAAGGCTATGCTAAGATCTAACCTCGTACCCAACTCCTTATGCAAACACTCCCAAAACCTGGATGTGAATGTGGTGCTCCTGTCGGACACGATGGAGATAGGAACCCCGTGGAGTCTAAGCACCTCTCGAATGTAAACCTTAGCCAATTTTTTCGCGTCATATGTTATCTTCACCGGAATAAAGTAGGCAGACTTAGTTAACCAATCAACAATAACCCAGATAGAAGTTAACCAATCAACAATAACCCAGATAGAAGTTAACCAATCAACAATAACCCAGATAGAGTCAAACTTCCCTAGCGTCTTCGGAAGACCCACCACGAAATCCATGGCTATTCTTTCCCACTTTCACTCAGGAATGGGCATCCTCTGTAATGTACCCCCAGGTTTCTGATGTTCATACCTCACTGTTGGAAATTTAGAAACTCAGTAACGAACTCTACTATTTCATGCTTCATCCTAGTCCACCAGTAATGTTGCCTCAAATCACGATACATCTTAGTGGCACCCGGATGGATATAATACTGCGAACTATGAGCCTTTATCAGAATGGTCTTAATCAAGTCGCCCACACGTGGCACACACACCCTCGTCCTTTGATCCGCAACACGCCCTCCTCATCAATCACGACCTCTTTGGTCTCACCACGCAACACCTTATCACGTATTTTACATAGTTTAGCATCTTCAAACTGCATAGCTTTAATCTGCTCTAAAAATGAAGAGCGAGCCTCAACACAAACCAACACCTTGCCAGTGTTAGAAATATCCTGTGTCATAAAACTATTAGCCAGAGTCTGCACCTCTCTAGCCAACGGACGCTCAGAAGAGATCAAGCGAGCTAGACTTTCTATACTAGCTGACTTCCTGCTCAATGCGTCAGCTACTACATTAGCCTTACCAGGGTGATACAAAATGGTGATGTCATAGTCCTTCAGTAGTTCTATTCATCACCGCTGTCTAAAGTTCAGATCTTTCTGAGTGAAGACATGTTGCAAACTACGATGGTCTGTGTACACCTCACAATGGACACCATACAAGTAGTGCCTCCAGATTTTTAACGCAAACACCACCACTGCCAACTCTAGATCATGAGTAGGATAGTTCTTCTCATGCACCTTCAACTGCCAAGAAGCATAAGAAATCGCCTTCTTTTCCTGCATCAAAACAACACCTAAACCAGAACGTGAGGCATCATAGTAAACAACAAAATCCTTGCCCTCCGCGGGTAATGCTATAATCGGTGCTGTGGTCAACAATGTTTTGAGCTTTTGAAAGCTTTTCTCACACTCGTCGGACCACTGAAATGATACCTCTTTCTGAGTCAAATGGGTCATATAAGAAGCAATAGAGGTAAACCCTTTCACAAACCGATGATAGTAGCTAGCCAAACCCACAAAACTAAGGATCTCGATCACTGATGTGGGCCTAGCCTATTCCTTGACTGCTTGAATTTTCTGAGGATCCACCATAATACCCTCTTTCGAAATAATATGCCCTAAGAAAGACATAGAAGACAACCAGAATTCACAGTTGGAGGATTTAGCATATAATTCCTTCTCTTACAATACTCCAAGAGAAATTCTCAAATGTTTCTCATGCTCTTCCTTACTCCTAAAGTACACCAAGATATCATCAATGAACACTATTACGAATAAGTTTAAATAGGGCTTAAACACACTGTTCATCAAATCCATGAACGCAACTGGAGCGACTGTAATCCCAAAAGACATAACCAAGAACTCATAGTGCTTATACCTGGTCCGAAAAGCGGTTTTAGGAACATGCTCTACCCGAATCGTCAACTGATGGTACCCTGATTTTAAATGATTTTAGAGAACACAGAAGCTCTCTGTAACTGGTCAAACAAGTCATCAACACGGGGAATGGGATACTTATTTCGGACAGTTACCTTATTCAGCTGACGGTAATAAATGCACATACGCATAGAACCATTCTTCTTCTTAACAAACAACACAGGAGCACCCCACGGAGAGGCACTCGGGCGAATAAACCCCTTACTCAGAAGATCTTGCAATTGCTCTTTCAGTTCTCTGAGTTCTGCGGGTGCTATGTTATAATGTGGGATAGAGATAAGATGAGTCCCTGGGTCTAAGTCAATCCTGAAATCAATGTCACGATCGGGTGGCATACTAGGCAAATCGGCGGGGAACACATCCGCAAACTCGCGTACCACTAGAACCGAATCAAGGGATGGATTATCTGCATTGGTGTCATGGATATGTGCCAGATAAGCTAGGAAACCCTTCTCTACTAGCTTCCTAGCAGGAATAAAGGATATTACTTTCTTAGGGGAGGGACTAAGGTTACCCTTCTGCTCAAGTCTAGGTGCCCCGGGTATTTCTAGTGTAACAGTCCTAGCATGGCAATCCAGAATAGCATAATGCAGGGACAACTAACTCATACCCAAAATAACATCGAAATCTATCATGTCTAAGATCATCAAATCTGCCCAAGTACTATACCCTATGAAAGAAATCAGACATGAAGGGTAGACGCTATCTGCCACCACAGAATCCCCAATAGGAGTAGATACATAAATAGGGGTGTCAAGGGTATCACACATCATATGCAGACCCACAGCAAAATAGGTAGATACATAGAAAAAAGTAGAGCCTGGATCAAACAAAACATAAGCCATACAGTCATAAACGGAGATAGTACATGTGATAACTGCATCGAAGACCTCCGCCTCAGGTCTACCTGGAAAAACGTACAAATGATCGCGCCCCCCACCCCCCGTCGCCGGTGAACTACGACGATTACCATTACCAGTCTTAGCCTCGCCCCTGCCGGGCTGCTTTCCGACTCTCTACCTGCCTGAGGACCGCCTCAGTTAGGCTGGGCACCACCCCTACCGCGGTGTGGCCATCTCGACCTACCGGTGCGAGATCCTTACCCCCTTGATCTAGTGCAAATGGAGCTCGGGGAGTCTGATACTAAGTTTCCTACCCACTCTGTCTAAGCCTGGGGAACTACCTCTTAATATGCCCTAACTCATCACACTCGAAGCAAGCACGGTCCAGCATAGGTGTTACACCCCGGAAAATTTTGCGTTACCAAGACTGTCGACGGCTTAGTATAAGCTCAAGGGAGAGCAAAGTTATACAAGGATTAGGGATGAAGATTATATTATCTGAGTATAACAATATACATATGACATTTGGAGATCGTATGGAGTAAATCAGTTAACACGATTACTCGATGACAGCCCTCGTAACTATAAGTTAAGGTGGGACCCACGTGTTGGGATTTTATAAAGGACATATGAAGAGATATATGAGTAGTACATGTGAATTTGAGTAAGTCCTAAGAAGAACCCTTAAGCCAAATATGTGCATAAGCCCTCCAAAAGGATGATTTAAAGATACATTTTCGGATGACCTGACTTGGAGGGGCCAAAACGCTATTATAGGTTTGGAATTTCGAAAACCACAAATAATGAAAGTTGTAGATAATTGAAAGAGCATTCCAACCGTAGGTTGTGGGCCCTCACAGCATATCGGGATCAAAGGTTATGGCCATTTTAAGATCAGGACTCTAAGCTGCCAAAATGGCTCTGCGGGCCCCACATGGGTAAGTCGGTGGAACCGACCTAGGGGGGCTATAAATAGCCCCATCAACTCGTTTTTTTCAGCATAATAACATTCCAAAAGTTCCTAGAAGTCTCTCAAAACATCTCCCAAACATTATAGTCCGATAAATCAAGAATTTAACAAGATTACGCCAAACTAGTCCGTGAAAGGTGATTATTCTTGCTTCTACTTACGCTTGGTGTTGGAAAAAGGTTGATGTGGCTGAGTTTATTCAAATATAAGGTATGTTAGTCATCCCATCTCTTGTGTTGAGTTTATTTGAAGGTCTAGCAAGCTTTAAAAATGAAAATAGTTATGGAGGAAGGGTCATAAAGTATTGTGTTGTAGTTGTTGTGTTTATGGGCTGTTTTGAACATGTTGTGGCCGTGTGGATGGACTGATTTATGCGTATAAAAATGGTATCTAACATTGTTGGTGTGTTGATGAGATTATACTCCTTGATTGGGATGGAAGGAAGTGTATATTGTTGTTGTATGTTGAAAAACATCGTGTGGGATGTTTATGGAATATATTGGTATGAATAATGGTGTTGTTGATGTTAGTATTATTGTTGTTGTTGATTGGTTGCTGAATTGTAATTTTGGGCTAGGCACATAAACAGGAGAAATGCTGCCGAAATTTCGGCAGATTATAAATGAATTTATTTGAAGGACTAAGACAAGCATATAACGATGAGTCTAATGATTGTGTAAATCCTCTTGAATGTAGACTAGCGAGCTTGGACAAATAAGTGTAGCTAATAGGAGGTGGAACAGGTATGTAAGGCTTACCCTTTCTTTCTTTGGCATTGTCACGACCAAACCCTGTAGGCCGTGACTAGTGCCCGAGATGGACACCCGTACATATTTACTAGCCAAAATCTACTTGCGTTTAGCATATCAAGGACTTTCACACGTGCAAGACAATATATCATTTAAATCGTTACTTATAATATCGCACACAAACCGGTCAGGTTATCGTGGTGTAGGGAAATGCCAAACGTAAACCATATTAATATAACTGGACAATAACGACCCATGACCCACATACATGTCTACAGGCCTCTAAGAGTAACAACAACATCATATGGCGGGACAGGGCCCCGCCGTACCCTGAAATAGTCATATATATATATATATATATATGTGCAATAGAAGGATCTGTACCAAAAGTATGGGCTCCGGAACAAGGGAGCACTCCAAGTAGCAGGATAGATGTCCTAAGCTGGCGGGTCACCCACGTGAGCGTCTGTACCTGCGGGCATGAAACGCAGCCCCCGAAGAAAAGGGGGTCAGTACGGAATATGTACTGAGCATGTAAGGCATGAAATGCAATTAGGAAGATCATAACTGAAATAGAGATTCCAGGAGACAAGTATGATAATAAAGAATTCGCTGTACCTGTGCATTACGAAACAAAATCATGCATACCATTATCTTATACCGTACCCGGCCCATTATGGGACTCGGTGGATAGAATCATGTCATCATGTCAGCATACTATTATATCATCATGAGTATGTATATATATATATACCGTACCCGGCCCTCTAGTGAGGGACTCGGTGAATAAAGTCATCATACGCCCTCCTGGCCGCCATAACATATCATCATGTCATCATATACATATACATATATACCGTACCCGGCCCTCTAGTGAGGGACTCGGTGAAATATGCAGTGAAATTGTGCACGATAACACCCGGCCCGGGACTCGATGAAAAGCATATTGAGGCATGCACGAGCAGAGTAGTGAGAAACCATATGCATGTAAATCAATTTTTAAGACTCGATAGGGAAGTACGCTAATCGACATTTGAAGGATCATAAACACCTTTCGAGTCAATCCGAGTTAGTATAAGAAAGTTATGGATCTTATTTACTATAGAAACCTCTACGAACGTTTCAAAACAATCCGAGACCGTCTACGAAAGTTAGGGACATTAATACTTGTAGAACCCTTTTAGAAACAGGAACTCTTTATGCTTAATTCGTTATCTAATCATATAGTAAGCTCGACTATACCAAGTATGCTTATGTCAAGAAGTGAATAAGAATCGTAAACAAGCTCGGAATTAAAGAGTAGAGTTACACCAAGGTGCGTATCATACCTTACTTAGCTCTAGGACATGCCAAAAGAAAGAAAAGGGTAAGCCTTACATACCTTGCCCGCTTCCTAAGCTAATCCGAACTTAAGTCCCGGCTTTCGCAAGATCTACAACAATATAATAGATACCAAACATTAGCTATAGACACTTAAGAGTCCAATCCTAAATTAACACTTCATTTACAGAAATTTCGGCAGCATTTCCCCTGTAATTACAACCAACCCCGAGAATTTAACTCGGCCAAATCATCAACAACAATACCAACAACCACATTGACAACTTCAACGATTAATTCAGAATGCATTCTAACGTCGGTAACCATTTCTACACAATTCGACGGCATTTCATTTATGTTCAAATTAACCACAACAACACAATCCGAAATCCTCCAAACTCAATAAGAACAACAAAAACACCTTCCTTTCTTCCAAATTCACGAACTACACCAACAATCTACACATTAGTAACTTCATTCTCATAATTACAAGAAACCATCTTAAAATTACATTAACTCCTACAACAACCCACAACAATTACAATGCCAACTTGAACCATTAAACCTTCATTTGCACCATAGAGTCCACAACAACAACAACTAAAATACTAAGTAAAATTTATTCATCCCTCCTACACAACACCAACACCTACACGGCTACAACACAACACACACAATTTCATGAATTTCATTCATTTCTACACACTACAACGTGTACAAATCACCCATAACACATGTGAAAGAAAATTAAACCTTACCTTCCCACTTAACTTCTTAGCTTAGCTAGGGTCGCAAGTTGCAAAAAGATGAGTGGTTTGTTTGCTCCAACAACTACTCCACGTTAATAAAGACCTTCCAATTGGTTGAATTGCTAGGAGAAAATTATTTTTTGATCAATCAAGCCATGAGTGGGGTCCACCCAAGCCACACGGCCATATGTGGTTTTTATGACCAATTTCTTCCTTTTATTTTTCCCTTTTTACCCCTAGCCTTTCCTCAATATTTCCATGAACCACCTTGTGAATTTCCCTTTTTACCCCTAGCCTTCCTTAATATTTTCATACCAATAATATCCCTAAGTAACTTATGTGTTAACCAAGATAAATAATATAGTCTTACCCTTAACTTATCGCGATTATCTTGAAATGTCCGATTGTACGAAATATGGGATATAACAGGCATGTCCTAGAGGTAAGTAAGATACAATATGCAACTTGGGGTAACTTTACTCTTTAGTTCCGAGCTTTTTTACGATTCTTATTCACTTCTTGACACTCGCATACTTGGTATAATCGAGTCTATTGTATGATTGAATAGCGAGCAAAGCATAAAGAGATTCTGTTCCTAAAAAGGGTTCTATAAGGATTAATGCCCTTAACTTTCATAGACGGTCTCAGATTGTTTTGAAACGTTCATAGAGGTTTCTATAATGAATAACGTCCATAACTTTCATATGCTAACTCGGATTGCTCTGAAACGTTCATAAAGGTTTCTGTAATGAATAACGTCCATAACTTTCTGGTGCTAACTCGGATTGACTCGAAACGTGTTTATGATCCTTCAAGTGTCGATTAGTGTACTTACCTATCGAGTCTTGAAAATTGATTTATATGCATATAGTTTCTCACTACTCTGCTCGTGCATGCCTCAATATGTCTTTCACTGAGTCCCGGGCCAGGACATGTTCTCGTGCGCACTCCACTGCATTGTTCACCGAGTCCCTCACTAGAGGGCCGGGACACGTTATATGTATATGTATATGTTTATGATGATATGATGACATGATGATATGGTGACATGGGGATGGCGGCCAGGATGGCATATGATGACTCTATTCACCGAGTCCCTCACTAGAGGGCCGGGACACGTTATATGCATATGATATATGATGATGACATGCATGACTTTATCCACCGAGTCCCTCACTAGAGGGCCGGGACACGTTATATGTATATATGATATACGATGATGATATGCATGATGTTCATTTCAAAAGGCAAAGGTACTGATGTTTTTTAACAGTCATACTTGTTTCTGGTAAAATATTCATTTCAGTTATGATCCCCTTTACTGTATTTCATGCCTCACATGCTCAGTACATATTCCGTACTGACCCCCTTTCTTCGGGGGCTGCGTTTCATGCCACGCAGGTGTATACAGATGAGTAGAGGACATTGCTAGAAGATGATCCAGCTAGATTGACGAGCACCATTTCCTTCCGGAGTGTCGCCGAGTCAGAGTATCTACGTTGTGGTATATAGCATGTTAGAGACTTTGCAGACGGAGTCACGTATAAAGGATGTCAGTCTTGTAAGCGGCTCTGCAAGCCGACGTACCATTATGCATTATGTTACAAATTCCATATGATTACAGATTTTACTCAATTTGAGAACGACGAAAAAAATGGTTTTAACAAGTTTTCATTATGCATCTCATTTCGTAACTTAAGAGTCCAGTGAGGTTATGAACATAACGAGAACTAATGGGGTTCGCTCGGCTCTGAGTATGGGGTCGGGTGCCCATCATGCCCTATCAAGATTAGGGTGTGACAATAGGCGCCTGAACAGAAGCTGATGAAGCAGTGTAGCCTTCATGCTGACCGGAAACCTGATAATTTGCCCCTGATGGGCCGCCTGCTGACACCTACATTGCGGACTGAACTGGACGCCCTGAATATACCTGCGAACTCTGACCTCTTGAGAAGGAGTTACTGAAAACCCCCTCTTACGAGCCTTCTTCACAACTTACCTTGTATAACTCTCATGCCTAATCCCCTCAACGATACAGACATGCTCCACTATATCTTGAAATGATGCCCTAGTGGATATAAGCTGAAGAACCGATAACTGCAATCCAGTATTCAACCCCTTCACAAACCGTCATATCCTCTCCCCCTCAGTGGGAAGTAACTAAAGAGCAGAACAGGAAAGGGAGTGAAAATGGGACTTATACATAGCAATCGATGAGTCCTCCTAACCAATAGTAGCGAACTCATCCTTCCTTCGGTCCCTCAGAGTACGCAGAGCGTACTTATCGAGAAACACAAAGTAAAATTGAACCTAAGTCAATAGAGGAGACCTAGCTGGCCTACATCCATATAAGCCCTCCACCAAAGCTTGGCATCACCTAAGAACTTGAATGTCACAAACTCTACCCCATACTTATCCACGGCCCTCATCTTGTGGAGCCTCTCGTGACTATCAATGATGAACTCGTATGCGTCCTCCGACTCAGTACCATAAAACACATGAGGCTTCATTTTAGTGAACATCCAAAATAGATCATGTTCTTCACCAGTCATCACTGGTCCTACAACTGGCCTTGGGAAGGCCTCAAAACCTGGAACCTCATCAAAGCGAGGTGCCACCGCTGCTGCATGCTGAACCCTCGAAGCCTGTGCTCTGTCCGGATCTGAGGCCGCTACCCCTGCGCCCCTACCTGCTGGACCCACTGGTATAGCTCCGGCCTGTGCTAACCCATGCCATTAATGCAGTACCTGTGCCACAGCATCTGGTATACCCTGAGCAACTGCAACTCCTCGTGGAACTGGTACTGCTGCTGGCTGGGCTGGTGCGGCTACATCTCCTACAACATCATTAGGAACCACTGGAGGCACGGGCCAACCATTGGGACACCGCCTCATGCTGGGGCTACCCCTTTTCCAGTCCTCTGCCTCCACCTCTACCTCTAGCTACTGCTACCGCATGTTCTCGCCATCTGCGAGAGGATGAAGGATAGTCAGATACTAATTTAAATCAGCAGATGCCAATTGAAATCAAGTAGCACGAAAGAAGAAAGAAAAGGGAGTTTTCCTAGTGTCCAACAGCCTCTTGAGGATAAGTACAGACATCTCTATACCGATCTACAAGACTGCTAGAAATGTCCTTGTATGATGAGATCGACGAACCTAAAGCTCTGATACCAACTCTGTCACGACCCAACCCCCATGACTGGCCCCCATCTAAATTCTAGTGGGCGAACCAACATACAAGACACCTATCCATTCAATTCGGTTTTATATTTGACAAGCTAAACAATTATTAATCATTTAACAACAAAAGAAAAAAGTAAATCATGCCATAAATGCTAAAATAAGTGCGAAAGTTCTAACTATTACAATCCCCAAAATCCGAAAGTCATCGTACAGGACTCTAAGCTAAAAATATGTCTAAGAATCTGAAGTCTAACAAGTAAGTAATCTATAATCTCCATAGTACGAAAAGACATCATAGCAAGAAGATCTTCGGGCGGCCTGTCATGGGAAGAAGCTCACCCAAAATCTGTCGACAAATATCCTTCACGCTAGATGTGAGGAGGAGCAACGATCTCTAAATCACAATCTACATTCAAAGAATGCAGCAAGGTAGTATCAGTAAAAACACTATATACCGGTAGATATCATAGGCCGGTAATATTAGTATCATGCATGAAAACTAGACATGCTTTCTCCTAAGGAGATCACCAAACATACAATCAACTAACCAAAGTCTAACTTAAGTAAATCGTAACCTATCTCAAAGTAGAGCTGGAGCAACGCAGGTCACTCTGCTACAGCCTTTCCATTCCTCAAAGCCTCAATGCGTTCACGGTCTAAAATAGAAGGCTCAATTCACAAACACCAAAGCAAGAATACCCTTCCCTTCCCCCATTCTAAGGGTGGATGATTTTCTAGGTGATAAACAACCTATCAAGGCCCCTAGTATTCATTTACCATCAATTTATAAAACATTCTATCAAATATTCCCATTACAAACAGTTTTCTATGGCAAAGACACCATTTTTATAGAACCCTAGGTCTCAAATCACTTAGTTTATGAATATAAATGTTCAATTTATGAAAAATAGCAACTAACCAACACATTTAAATGATAACTAAGCGATAATAAACATAACCCATCAAGTTTAAAAGGTTTATTGACATTCTGGGGTTTGTATTTCACTTTCACCATTAGAGACTCACGAAGATGATTACAATAATGAAGGGAGAGGGAATGATAGAATGAAAATCAATGGAACTTACCTCTCAAGGTTATTTTGCCCTAACTTGAAAATTCTCTTTAGGTGCTTGTTGGGAAGTGTGTTGATGTTTTGTGAATAGAGAATATGAGACTAAGTATAAAAATTCCGGGCCACTGTTTTCCGTCGACGGTTGTAGCGGTCGCCACGCCGCTGCAATGGTACCTCTATAGCGGTCAAGTGAGCGCTATAGCGGTGCTGCCATAATGGTACATTTCTTGCTACAGCGGCCACCAAGGAAATGGATGGCCGCTGGCAGCGGTCCACGTACCGCCACAACGGTTTATATTGGGCAGTGAGCTCGATTTTGTCCAGTGTTTCCCCTATCACCCCACATTTCATACAAGGCCTCAAAACCACAACACAAAAACATGCACATATACAAAAAGATGCCCCATGAATCCACCCGCGGCCTCAGAATTCCCAACGGAGTCCTAATTACCCATAACGACCGGAAGGGTCATTACCTGCAGTCTATTGGTATTACTCTTTTGTGTTAATACTTGGGGATGGCGGAGTCCTGCCCCGTCTTCATGGATTCCTGTATTCTATATAGAGGTTCTTAGACAGATGTATGTAGCTAGATATTCCTTAACTTTACTTGGTCATATTGTTGTATAATAATG
Source organism: Lycium barbarum (assembly GCF_019175385.1). NCBI lineage: Eukaryota > Viridiplantae > Streptophyta > Magnoliopsida > Solanales > Solanaceae > Lycium > Lycium barbarum. Next base: position 40,697,096 of record NC_083347.1, read on the forward strand.
TGGCAGCCTTGTTAGCTTATGGTTATGGGCACATTTGTTGATTATTATATAGAGAGATGCACCATTATTCTGTGATATATGCCCTTACAAAGTATGACGCTTTTGAGCTAGCTTTGTGGATCAACTAGAAATAAGTATGAGATATATGTTCAGTGGTGCTCGGTAGGTTAGCTCCGGGTACACGTCATGGCCCTCTGGTTGGGGTCGTGTCATCCTTAACCTACTTAAATGGGATGATAATCATGCTCAGACAGATACTAACAGGTTTACAAAGAAGCATCATATAAGCATTTAGTCATGAGGGCATAAGTGTTTGACAGAATCAACTGAGTGTAGATAGGAATTTCAACACAAATGACCAACAAGCAAACAGGATATCAGCATTTTCAACTCCAGGCTAGATTCCAAAAAGGAAATAGTACACTGCCAGTTCATGTGGTGCATTTAAGGATCATATCACGATTTAGGAAAGGGGTTATGCTCAAATAAGAGAAAAAGAGGAAGATTTTCACATAACTAGACACTGGCCTTAGACCAACAACCTAGAACCTTAAAACATGTGTATATCAAACTTAGTATGTCATTTTTAGACCCTTATTCATGCAATAGTTCTCACCACAGATTGACAGGAGGGGGCATGTATTGAACACACTAGTTACACATACAAATATACATATTATGCAGCATGGAAGTCAAGCGTTTAATTTAAAACTAGAGGGCAATATGCAAAATGTAAGACATGTAAGTAGTAAACTCAATCCAACTCAAACCACATAACTCAGATAGACATATATGTGTATTGCAGGGGTCTTTGTATCTTATACTGGACTAACACAATTATTAAATGAACCTTAGCTTAAACTGGTTATGATATAACAGAGCAAAGAAGGCACCTACTTAAGGTTACTACACGCTTTTAGGTGATTGCAACTAAATTCAGGCCCTTATTAACCCTATTTGGACTTGTTAGGAAGCCATTTGAACTTAATTTAGCTAAGTGGATCAGGAAAGTTCAGACGAATGCCAACATTTTGTCAAAATAAACTCATAAGTCAAACAGGGACCTTACTGCAATCATATTAGGCTAGAATGGACAAATATTATCACTTAAAAGTCATTAGTCATGCCATTTTAATCAAACAAGTTATATGTGGATGTGAATTCATGCCCAGGGGGTTCAAGTAATATAGACAAGGTTGAAGTTCAATTGCAAGTGGGGAGGGAGGGGGGTGGGGGACAGAAGACAAGCTTATACGCCAAATCTTAACATACCAAACTCATTATTCTTTGAGTACTATACCCATACCTCATATTTATGTCAAGTTATCATGACTTAAATGAGTGATAAGGGTCATGTCAAACTGATACCAACAACAAATCCTCAACCAAAACAGCACATAAAAAGATACTCATACTAGACTATAAGGAAGAGGCTTCAAATTGAAACTGCACATATAGTTATACAAAACTGACATTTCAAACACAATCTTGACTAAAAGGCATTTAAATAATCATACATAACTGTATTGAACTTGAATGACAACAAGACCTCAAATAAACTGGCATGTGGAACATAATAGGCCTAAAATGACATGTGGTTATCATTCAGAGTCATAATTAAGTGAACTACAAGTTAATTAGCCAAAAGGAACATATGTGACATAGCTTAGCAAGCTACAGACCTAAGATATGTGTAGTTAATCATTACTGAGCATACAGACCATATTTAAAAAAACATAGACATATGATTAATCAAAACAGAACACAAATAAAACTAGTTCAGGCTGACTAATCATAGGAAAGCTAGTGCAGATAAACATGATTAACAAACTACCTAATCTAGAATAAATATGTTACCAGTCAAATGACACATAAGTAAACAAATGTAGACCTAAAGCACATGATGAACCTAAATTGCATACAAAGCTAAAGCAATTACAGAATTAATCTAAAAACAGGAGTAATCTAATTTTAAACATGCATAAAACCACTAAATCAACTATAAACAGGAACTAAATCATAACTAAAATAAGAAAATCATTACTAAAAATTGCACTCAAATAATTACTAAAAATTGCTAAAATTTAACTAAAGGAAAGCAAATTACCTTTTTTGAGTGCAGCCTCTGATCGAGATCGGACGTTGGAAATTCCTTTGCTCCTCAACCTCAAGACTCAACCACACACAAACACAAAGAAGAAAGTTTAAAAAATAAATAAATTAAACTAACTCTAATAAGTAAAGGTTTCAGCAAAATTGCTAAACCCTAGATAATTAGAGTGTTTTTTAATATGCATGTGATATTCGATATTGCCAGCTTCTAAAATAATGTGATTGGCGGTTCTTTATGTAGAACTCCAATTTCTCAAAAATCCTAACTCAGAGTCGATGTGGGAGTTCTGCAATTTTGAGAATTGCATCTCTCAATACCACATCTAACGGCTGGGAATTGAGTAACCAAGTAAATGTAATGACTCGTTTCGTCGTTACCGTGAAATTCTAAGGAAGGCGACAACTATAGGGCTTAACGATGTCTCTGCCTCCAAACATCTTAGAAACCCTTCAAGCCAAACCAAGATCTTCGTGCGCATCGCGTAAGCAATAGAAGTGTGAGAAAACAAATAGAGCCAGACCGCTACAGCGGTCGCGTGGACGCTACAGCGGTGCCGCTGTGGCGATACACCAACCATCGTGGTGGTACACCAATCGTCGTGGCGGTAACCGCATGTGACTGCTCAACCGCCATAGCAGCATGTTAGCCGCCTTGGCGGTACTGCTGCAGCGGCACACCTACCGCCGGGGCAGTTTCGCACAGTGAATTCCACCTATTTAAGTGACATTTCAGGAATTGACGTCATTTCTCAAAACCCTAGAGAGTCCAGTCGCCTTTGGAGTAATTTTGGAGCAAAAAATGATACTTCCTTGGGAAAGGATATTTCCCTAACCTCTTCCATCCATTCTCCCAACATTGATTCTCATTAAGGATCCTTGTCTAGAGTCACAAATGGGAATCTCAAGTCTCTTAAGTTCCAAAATGATGAAACCTTTTCCTTCTTGATATAAGTCCTTGGAATATTTTCCTAAGCTCATCATCCTAACATGATTTCCCAACCTAATCCTTCACCTATCACATTAAAATACCTGTAGGTCTCTATTTTAGATCTTGGAAATGGGTTTCTTGAAACAAGCCTAAAATGGCAATGTGACAAAACTAGTGACTTGGATATGGTCATGAATGCCCTAAATAAGGATTAATTGACCAATCAGCATTGTGATAGTGAAATTTTAGGTAGGATAAAATTCCATATCTACCTTAGCAATTTCGAAGTCCTTAAAAGGGGTCCTAAAGGTGAATTCTACTCTTGGGCCTCTTGGTTGTATCAGAGCTTTTCATATGGAATATGCGGTGGTAATTAATTGAGGCGTCATTGGATGTTCGTGGCACCCTCTCGGCCATGAGGTAGGTCATGACTTTCCTTTCGATAGACTCTAGTCAGTTTTCCGTACTGTTGTAGAAGAAACGGAGAATATGTATATGAATTTGGAGATATAGGATGGAATCTTAGGATAGTATTATTATGGGTGAAATGTTTGTTCGGGCTCGTGGCCTGTAGACTCCTTAGGTATTAATGTGGCCTTAATGATTATCGGTGGATTTATGTGACTTGGGAGTAGTGGACGGAATCTAATTATGCCTATTGATGAGATTATTGTAGTGAATCTAAGCGTCAACTGGAAATACAAAATGAATCACGGTAGTGAATGATGTCCTAATTAAATGGTGACGAGTGACTCGAGTGTAGGGTGAGATTCTTATCCCAAGCAAATATGCTGATTTGGGAAATGGTAATACCGTATTTTAAATAATTGACTTGATGTGTGTTGGGGCTAGCTACACCGTTATGTGTGTTAGATTGGTCAATTGTGTTGGCTTGATTCCATGTGTAGTTGGTAGATATAAAATGTTATTTGTTGTCCTGGTTCGGATAGGATTGACATACCTATTGTTGGTATTTGTACTTGGATATATTGTGGGCGTACCCTTTGTTGGTACTTGCGTTATTGATATATGTTGGCATACCCACTACTGGTATTGTGATGTGACACGTTGTTGACATAACCGTTGTGGTATTTGTGATATTGGGCTCGACTATTGGTGATTGGCATATGCATTGCACGCATTCTCTCGTATTTTCATTCATGGACGATATCCGATGATGTTCCGGTATTATTGGTGAGCGAAACTGATATTTGATAAACTCTTTTACTTGAGTGATTGTGAAAAGGCCGATGTCCGAAGATCCATCCCGAAATCGTTGTTTATATGAAACTGACACTTGATAAACTCTTTTACTTGAGTGATTGTGAGGAGGCTGATGTCCAAGGTTCAATGCCAGAATCGTTGATTTATGAAACTGATATTTGACAACTCTTTTAAGTGATTGTGAGGAGGCCGATGTCTGATGGTTATATTCGAGCATCGTTGTTGCAGGGCCGATTCTGATGTAATTCCGGAATCGATTGTTAGTGCATGGGCTCCACAGGTTCCCCAAGGTGGTGCCGGTGAGACTCCCCCTGTGAGCAATTAGCCAGGGTCCCGTCTGTCTATTTGGCAAAGATTTGGGACAGGTGACACTTAGACCTCGCGAGTCACGCTGGGTTGTGCTACCGAGACATCGATATTTCCGTCCAGAGTGCATATGTACACCTCATTTGCATAGCATGGCATGGCATGGCATTCATACCATTATTGTACTGCATTGCATTATGATTTGAGTGATATGTCGTGATGACTGTATTGTGACGATTGTGTTATTGATGATTCTGTTGTGATAATCGTATTGTAATGACTCTGACGTAGTGATTGGTTGGATCAGAAGTACTCAGACTTATCATATGGGGTTTAGATGCTATACGTAGGTAATGATGGACATTTGGACTCGATTCTTGTGACTTATATGGTTGACTTGTGCCTGTTAATTTAGTCTAAAACTATTAGTGTGTTGTGTTAAGCAAGGTGGACCTAAAGGTGTCGTAATAAAGAGCTCGCTCTTAAAACACGAATGAGCGACTTAGGAATTGTAAGGACGTTGAGAACTTGTATGGGGGTTTGGCCAGCTTATAATTCATTAAAGATTAATTGTCAGTTAAGTTATATTGAAGTTGTGATCTAATGTTTTGGGCTATGTGATTTGATATTTTGATTATCCTCATTATTAGTAAATTCTTTACCAATATGTACTACTAACCGTTGTCGGCCTATGATACTTACTCAGTACCCGTGTTTGTACTGATATTACTCTTGCTACACCCTTTTTGGGGTGTAGATTGTTTCAGGTGATTGATCGAAGTATATGCGGAAGTTATGCGGTGCTTGTCTGGAAGGCCTCCTCCCATTTCATTACGGGATTGGAGGTTGAGTCTTAGAATATGATGTCATTCTGAAATTTACTTAGTCGCTCTTGTATTAGTCTAGACCAGGTCATGGGAAAATTGTATCGAGTTTGTAAATATATATTGATTGGATCATGAAACACTCGAGTTAGTATTTATAACTGAAATTCCGTTGTATTACTAAATTTCCAAATGCTTTTGAAGGTAATGTTATGAGATTGGAATGCTATATAAACGAGAGGGTTCGCCTACCAATGTGGGAAGGTAGGTGCCCGCACAAGCCTAATTTGGTTCATGACAAGTTGGTATCAGAGCCTGGGTTACCGGTCTACTAAGTATAAGAGCAATGTCTAGAAGAGTCTCGTGGAATGGTATGTAGACGTCCGTACTCGTCCACGGGAGGCTATAGGGCATCTAGGAAAATTTCCCTTCTTTCTTTCAAATCGTGCTACTTCGATCAAATTGATGTCTCGGTGAACCTAATTGGTATCTAGACGAGTCCAACTGGTATCCACGCGCAAAAATAAAGTTATACTTTCGAGTTAGATCTAGCTGCGTTGTAAGAGATGAGTTAAAATTCGGATGCGAGGAGAATTGGGCATGTCACTGCCAGGCACACTGCCCCAGCGGTTAGTCCACCGCTGAGGTGGGGTCGCCATAGTGGTATTACAACCGCTGAAGCGGTGATCCATTTCCTAAAGAGACCGCTCTTGCGGCCCCCTTACCGCCAAGGCGGTACCGCCACAGCGGTCTGAGAGACTGCCGAAGCGGCACTGCTGGGATCAGAGACCTGCACTTTACCTGTTCTCAGTTCATTTCCCTGTTAACCCTTAACAGATCAGAGAGAAATAGTAGTATGACCTACCAACAAGCTGCATAAAATAAATAAGCCGACAAGGCAAGAAACAACCAAGTCACTACCACGAAACCAGCTACCATTGTCAACAACAAGGAAGCTAAATAGTTCAATATCCAAAACAAATTATCCGAACATTAGCCATAAACCAGGCCAACCAAAAAAAAAACAAAACAAAATTATTCAAAAATAAAGAGGCAAACTAACAAAAGATTACCCAGAAATAAAGGCCCTACAAGGGCAACCAAGCATAAAAAGAAAGGGAAATCTCTAGGCTGTCCTCATGCTAGTGGCACCATCATCATCAGAGTTGCCACCACTGGCACCACCTAACCCGCCCTAATCGCCACTCGATCGGGGGCCACTCTCGAAGGAGTACTGCTCGGAGTCATCATCATCCTCCACTGGCAGCGGCTCATTGGGGTACATCTTACCCCATATCCCCTTAACAACCCTCCAAGACCTGATTCTAAGCTTGTCGCACTCCTTGTTCTTCATCCTCTCCCTGTCAAAATTAGTACGAAGCTCACCATTATTTTAGCCAGAGTGGTGTAGGCGGTTCGGAGTCCGGTGAGTGACTCACCCATCTGCGTCTGGGTGTCAAAATACCGCTTAATCTCCTACTGAGTGGGGTAGCTGGCAGCAGCATCCGATGAACTGGAATCGCCAGAAGGACTGGGCGTCACCCGGAGTAAAGTCTCAATGTCATCAAAGCACGTCTCTATGCGCTCAAAGGGACCCTGGGCATGAGGAGCCTCAGTACCAGCATCATCCCCCTCACCAGCGTCAGCCCCAGTTCCACTTCCTCCTTCACCGGCATCATCCTCTTTTCTCCTCTTCCTGCAGATAATCGCGGACTCGTGACCCTTCGCCTTCAGCGGATGGTAAGGAGGCTCAGGCTGGACCCAATCGTCATCGTCCTCCTTTGGAACCTTAGCCTTCTGGCACAAAAAGGTGATCTAGAAAGGTAACATTAAACTTCTTCCACCAACCTCCACAAACTCTTTCCACTCCACAATGACTTGTGCCCCTACATTTACAAGAATGTCAGTAAGAACGCAAGCAATAACAAGGGCACGGGCATAGGAGACATCATAGGTGTTTGAGGAAGGGCGGACCCAGTGGCTAACAATCTATAACCATCTCCTAGCCTCAGCAGTAAAGCAGTCATTGTATATCGCACCCCTACCATGAGCCCAGGAAACCTTTGGTATATCACTTTTCTCCACCAACTGGGTGGCCAACCACATTAAATCCTTCTCCGCCACTTTCTCCTTATAAGGCCCCTTGGGATGATCATCTAGCCTGTAAACCCGGTTGATAGCCCTTACCCCCACTTTCACGGGAGTACCCTTATTATGATTACCGGTCTAGGGGTATCCCAGTCAACCGAAGGCAGCATAGCATAGAACTCCTTAACCCAAGACTCATTGCAATCCCTCGGGTTTCGGACCAAGCGAGTCCGCTTTGTCTCCACTAACCTGTTCTAGAAATCCAGAGCCCACCTCTCTATATTGGTCATGTTAAACCCTCGTTCCAATAGTAAAGGAATGGACCTCTGTTCCAGATGTAGCCGTTTACTTTGGCGAGTGGGAGGTTTCTTGTGAGCGGGGACTTCTATGTTTTGGGGCACCACCCCTTGGATTTGAGGCACTTGCTCCCCGTGTTGAGCCATTATGCCTTGAAGGAAATTTGAAAACGTGCCAGTTCTCGAGATTTATCAATTGCGTGTCGGTTTAATAAGAATCAAAGCAAAAAATTGAGTAAACGAGTGCCTAACCATAACTGTACTGATGCAGAACCTGCAATAACTGCTGCAGTGGCCTGCAGACCACCATGGTTGTAATGCTATGGCGAAAAAGATACCGCCACAGAGGTCAGTAACGTTTAGGGTGAGCAGCCACAGTGGCCAGTTGAGCGCCACGGAGGTGCCACTGTAGCAGCCAGTGTACCACTGAAGCGGTATCACCTTACCGAGCAATGAACCAAAATTCCCAAATTTCAAGTTACACTTTTTGGATTAAAAACGTGTTTTGAAGCACGGATCGGGGAGAAAGCCAGTATGCATGAAGTTTAAAACCCATTTGGGTGCCATTCTAACCACAAGCTAGCCCAAAATTCTTGATAAACCCTAGAATCTATTTCAATAATTTTTCTTTAGCTAACGATTAACTAGTTCAGATTACTTCAAAAATTCGTCCAAATTGTGTAGTTAACTAAAGTTCAGAAACCCAACTTGAGTTACCAAAATCCAACCCTTGAGTTGTTGTTTAGGGTGCAGTGTTGATTGATTAGTTATGAAGCCAAAGGGAAACGAAATTTTACCTGATCTTGTAGTAAAATAGTGGAGGGAGATAGATTCTTGTGTTGCTTCTTCTTCTTCTTCTTTCCCTTTTTTTGGGGTAAGAAAAAGTAGGTGGTTAGACAGGCTAAATCGTGTTAAGTAGGGAGAAGGGATAGTTGCTAGAGTTGTGGTGTGACTAGGAGTGAAATGGGAGTGGGAGTTTTAAGGAATATAGAGGGGTTTTCGAAGTGGGATGGTAGAATAATGAAAAGAAAAAGGAACTTCAGTCCTTTAATATTCTACAGCAGAATCGTCGGGGCGGCCACGAAGCCGCTGCAGTAGTTATGCCACGGCGGTAGAGGGACCACTATAGCGGTACCCTGGGTTTCTTGATCTACCACTGCGGCGGCCAAATATGGCACCGTGGCGCTACCATCCTATCAGTAACATAGCCGCTACGGCGGTATCCAGCTCTGTCTGTGAAGTTCGTAATACGTTGGGGTATACTCAAGCCCTAAGTCCTGCAGTGGCTTGGTGAATTTATGTTGCCCGCTGATTTTGTGATTCTTGACTGTGCTATTGATCGGGACATTCCTATTATTCTGGGGAGACCTTTCCTTGCTACAGGGAGAGCTCTGATGGATTCGGAGAAAAATGAAATCAAGTTCCGAGTCAACGATGAAGAAGTTACTTTTCAGGCTAGCAAAGGGATGAAGTTACCAAGTGCTTACGAGGGTATTTCGGTAATTGATTCAGTTGATGTTGTTGATGAAGCAGCGGAGTTCAAGATGGAAGAAGAAAGTCTGGGTGAAGCTCTAGCTGGTATTCTTGTAAACTTTAATGCTGAGGACATGGAAGGTTATGTGGAGACATTTAATTCAGTTGTTGGGTTGGATTCATATTCTTACCACCCAAAAAAGCTAAATTTTGATCTAGAAAATTGAACAACTCCTCCAGCAAAGCCTTTGATTAGTAAGACACCCAAGTTGGAGCTTAAGCAGCTCCCATCACATCTAAAGTATGAGTTCTTTGGTCCGAACAATACATTGCCGGTGATTGTTTCATCCCTATTGACTGAGGAGCAGATTCTACAGCTTTTGGAGGTGTTGCGGGAGTATAGGCGTGCTATTGGTTGGACCATAGCAGACATTCGGGGTATCCCATCTGGGATCTGTGAGCATAGAATTCAACTGGAGGAGTATAGCAAACCGAGTGTAGAGCATCAGAGGAGACTGAACGAGACTATGCAAGAGGTCGTCAAGAAAGAGATCATCAAATGGTTAGATGCGGGAGTGGTTTACCCAATCGCTGATAGTAAATGGGTGAGCCCAGTTCAATGTGTTCCTAAGAAGGGAAGCATCACTGCTGTACCGAATGCAAAGAACGAGTTGATCCCAACCAGAACTGTCACCGGATGGAGAGTTTGCATGGACTATCGCAAGCTCAACACAGCCACATGCAAAGACCATTTCCCTATGCCTTTTATTGATCAAATGCTTGATAGACTAGCGGGACGTTCCTACTACTGTTTCCTTGATGGTTATTCGGGCTACAATCAAATCAACATTGCTTTAAAAGATCAGGAGAAGACTACTTTTACTTGTCCTTATGGGATGTTTGCATTTAGCTGGGTGCCTTTTGGTTTGTGTAATGCACCAGCCACTTTTCAGAGGTGTGTGATGTCAATTTTCTCTGACATGGTAGAGGACTTCTTGGAAGTGTTCATGGATGACTTCTCTGTTATGGGTGATTCGTTTGAAGATTGTCTTAGCCATCTGGGTCAAGTGCTAAAAAGATGCGAGGAGACAAATCTCGTGCTAAATTGGGAGAAGTGCCATTTTATGGTAAAGAAAGGGATCGTCCTCAGTCACAAAATCTCAAAAAAGGGAATTGAGGTTGATCAAGCGAAAATTGATGTGATTGCAAAACTTCCTCCACCTATCTCAGTCAAGGGTGTTCGAAGTTTCTTGGGACATGCTGGGTTCTACAGGCGCTTCATCAAAGATTTCTCTAAGATTGCTAACCCAATGTGCAAGCTTCTTGAAAAAGCGGCTAAGTTCGTGTTTGATGATAAGTGCCGCAAGGCATTCGATGAGCTAAAAGAGCGTCTCACTACTGCTCCTATTATTGTTGCTCCTGATTGGTCCTTGCCCTTTGAACTAATGTGTGATGCTAGTGGTTTCGCAATAGGTGTTGTGCTTGGGCAGAGGCACAACAAAATTATGCACCCGATCTATTATGCAAGCAGAACACTGAATACTGCCCAGATGAATTACACAGTGACGAAGCAAGAGCTGCTTGCCATTGTGTTTTCTTTTGCGAAGTTTCAGGCCTATTTGTTGGGGTCCAAAGTTGTGGTATACACTGATCTTGCAGCACTGCGATACCTTATGGAAAAGAAGGAAGCAAAGTCGCGACTGATCTGATGGGTACTATTGCTGCAAGAGTTTGATTTTGAGGTGAAGGATCCCAAGGGCACCGAGAATCAAGTTGCTGGCCATCTATCTCGGCTTGAAGAGGCTAGGAGACCTTCTGATGAGCTTGACATAGATGATGCTTTTCCAGATGAGAAAGTGTTGGCTGTGTCAATAGAGGTAGCACCCTGGTATGCCGACATTGCCAATTATTTGGTAACAGGCATAGTTCCAGAAGATATCAAAGCTTACCAAAAGAAGAAGTTCTTGCGGGATTCGCGGCAGTACTACTGGGATGAGCCTTATTTGTTTAGAATATGCGCTGACGACATCATTTGGCGTTTTGTTCCTGAACGTGAAGTGATGGTGATTCTAAAAGCGTGCCATGACTCTCCTGTTGGGGGTCATCATAGTGGTAACTGGACTGCGGCAAAGGTACTTGCATGCAGTTATTACTGGCCGACCATCTTTCATGATGCTAATCTATTGGTGCGGTCTTGCCATCAATGTCAGAGGCAAGGGAATATAGGCAGAAGGTAATAGATGCCTATGAATTTTGTTATGGAGGTAGAAGTGTTCGATGTCTGGGGGATTGACTTTATGGGACCCTTTGTAAGTTCCGGTGGCATGAAATACATCTTGGTTGCTGTGGATTATGTGTCAAAATGGGTAGAAGCTATTGCTTTACCTAATAACGAGACCAAGAGTGTCATGGGGTTCCTCAAGAACAACATATTTACTCGCTTTGGTACTCCGAGGGCTACAATCAGCGATGGTGGATCCCACTTTTGTAATAGAGCTTCGCGGGATTGATGGAGAAATATGGTGTAAAACATAGGGTGGCAACACCTTATCATCCTTAGACAAGTGGGCAGGTTGAAGTATCCAATAGGGAGATCAATAGTATTCTAGCAAAAACAGTTAATGCAAATAGAATTGATTGGGCCCGCAAGCTCGATGATGCTCTATGGGCATATCGGACTGCTTTCAAAACTCTGATTGGGACTTCACCCTTCAAGCTTGTGTTCGGAAAAGCTTGTCACTTGCCGGTTGAACTTGAGCACAAGGCTATGTGGGCGCTGCAGAAATTGAATATGGATTGGGAGGAAGCAACCAAGCTCAGGTTGTTTCAACTAAATGAGATGGATGAGTTTCGGTACCAGGCATACGAGAGTGCAGCACTATATAGAGAGAGGATGAAGCAGTATCATGACAAGAAAATCCTGAAGAGAGAATTCTACAAGGGTGATCCTGTCTTGCTGTTTAACTCTCGGTTGAAGTTGCTACCGGGCAAACTAAAGTAAAGGTGGTCTGGTCCGTTTGAGGTGGTAGGTGTTTCACCCCATGGGGCTATTGAGCTGAAGTCCGAAAATGGAACTCGGACATTTAATGTGAATGGGCAGAGGGTGAAGCACTATCACGGGATGGTTTCGGGAGATGGAATTGTTGACCGATACCGGTTGAAACACCTCGGAATGAACGCTGACCTAGTGTTCGCTGATAAGGAGTGAATGGGTATCACCGTCGTGCTGCGACGCTAACTCAAGCGCTTCTTGGGAGGCAACCCAAGTCTAATGTTTATTTTTCTTTTGCTTGTTTTTTATTACATATAGGGTAACGGTTGTTTTGGTGCAGGAATATATTGCAAAAAATATTGTTGAATTGCAGGTAAGTTATGTAGTAAGAGACTGTTTCAGAACATTACAAAATGCGCCTGCAGTTTAGGGACCGTATTTCACAATACGGCTCGTAAAACCGGGCGTAGTTAATAATGTCACAAAACAGTAAGCACTGTATTGCAACATGAAAGTTTATGTGGCCATGAAATAGGGATTATGTGGAACAGAATTGACTGGGTTGTAAAGTCGTGGAAACGCTTGTTTCTTCCATATTTTAGACCTTAGCTCCATGGAAGAATATGTTACTGCTGAAACACGGAAGAATTGAAATCTTAGATCAAAAGATTTTTTTTTGAAAAAGAGTATCCGGGCTTCTTTGAAGTAATAAGACTATTCAAATTCCAATATTCGTGGAGAAAGAATCGTAATAAATGTAAAGAAGAGGCATCTTTTACCCAATAGCGAAGAGTTTATGACCATGGAGTATGGACCGTATTGTCACAATACACTCCGTAAATCTGATCGTAATCTTTCATGAAACAATACAGTGTACTGCCCACATTGAATATCTCTAAATACGGGCCGTAAATCACTTTATGGACCATATTTAGAACAAAAAAAACTTTTATATAAGAGAGGGCAGCAATTTAAATCACGGGCAGAGAGACAGACATCACCAACGTTTCAAATCTACTCCCACGATCAAACCCAATAACTTCCCTCCTTCCATCTCAACCCCCACGATTTCCCACCACAAACCCATCATCTTCCATCTCCAAAAGTCCATAAATACACAACAACACACTCTAAAACCCATCCACTCTCATAAAATTTCAAAATGTCTCCACCCTAGGCTTAAAATTAGTTGTGATTGAAGTTGTTCTCTCAAAGTCCTTCAAGATTGTCATCTGTTGGTTCATCATAAAAAGGTATGATTGATACTCGCCACTTTTATTTTTACACCATTGGGTATGAACTTGGTGGTAAGTGTTGATTAGGCTAGGTCTTGTGAAATTAAGTGTTTGCTTATCTTGGTTAATGATCTTGTGTAGGGATAACAATGTGTAATTCTTTTAATTCTCTTGGGAAGTTGTTAATAAGACCCAAATGGGTTGGAGGGCACTCCATACCTTGGAATTCAAAATTTTAGGTTTTGGTCTGCCCACCAATAGCTTGACTCATGAGGGATTAATGAGAAATTGGTAGAAAATTGGGTGAAGTCTAAGTAACCTAATCCCTAAAACAATGTGAAACCAGGATGTGTAATGCAATTCAGAAATCACAAAATGTGTTCTATGTCTATGACTGAAGGATGCAAAAAATGATCACACTTTACGGGCCGTATATTATTTTACGGTCCGTCTTTAAACATTTAACTGACGGACAGAAAGGTCTCCAAGAAAGGAGCAGCTTATGATCTCAGTTTACGGACCGTATTTCAGTTTTCGGTCTGTCTTTTAAGTTTACGATCACAGACAGAACCCAGTTTTTGTGTACAGTTAGTTTGTTCTTATTTTTGATCGGATGTTCCATGGTAGCTAATATGATGTGTCTTTTGCAGGAATGGGTTCGAAAAAGAATACAAGGAAAGCGGGGGCCAAAAGCAAAGGCACAAGAAAGAAAGTGTGCTCGGATTTCAATTTGATAGATGAACCCTCCAATTCGGAAGGGTAAAAATCAGGATCCGAGTGCGCAGAAGTTATACCGCCACCAAAGGTCAGAGAGGCCTCCACGCAAGGCACATCGGCAAGGCCATCTACTCCCCCAACCATGACCCCATCCAATTCTGCGTCGGACGCCTCCCTATCTGAAGAAGGGGATTCTGACGCAGAAGTATCGAGCAGAGGGGTAGCCCACCAAACGGAACAGGAGAGTGGCTCAGTGGGGCCAAGTGCTGGTAATGCTCCGGATGATGGTACGCCGCCAAAGGGTCGTAGACTGGCCGTCCAGACTGTTACACCTTGGAAAATCCCCTGCATATGTACAGTGAATAGGCTAACAAAGGACATAGCGTATGCGATGTTTTGATGAGTAAGAAATAGTATTTGATGACCCTCAACGAGATTTCAAAGGCATATAATGCAAGGAAAGAAACTTGGCAAGGAAAGCGAATCATATGTTGTGTATCAGATATGAATTTCGAGCAACAAGTCTATGATGACATAATGATGTCTTAGAGAAGAGTAATAACGCCCCTAAGATTTATATTGAGATGTTAAACAAGTGCCAAGAAGATTCTATAAGGATCAGAGATCAAACGAGTCGACGAGAACGAAAACGGAACCACTGGGCATTATACGGCCCAACCTACGGACCGTATAAATTGTACCAGCCGTATGTTGGACCGTATAATTGGCCAAGGAGGGCACCAGCTACTGGACCAAATATACGGCCACACATACGGTTCGTATAAATAGTACGGACCGTATGTTGGTCGGCCAGCTTTTTAAGTTAAGTATAAGGGACCCTTTTTCATTCCATTTTCATTTCATTTTCACTCCACGCTTCAAGAAACATCTAGAATGCTCCCTAATACTCCTCCACAAGAGAATCAAAGAAAACACAGATCAACAACACCAACTTCATGAAACAAAGTGTATGAAACCCAAGTGAAGGTCATTTAAATCAAGAAAACCCAAGGGAGGTGAAGTAGGGTTTTCGTGCTAGAGGAGAAACTCCACTCAAGACTTTTTCAATCATCATCTAAGGTAGGTTTCATGACTATACCATGTTGTTTAAGTTATTGGAATGCTAAGATACCCGAATTGTAGAAAGACATAGCAAATGGGTCATAAATGAGTAAATAGTGCCATTGTTGAATGATAGTTAGATTGAATCATGAATGTTGGTGTGTTGTGATTATGAATACGTTATAAATGATGTATAGACCATGAAATAATAATTATATATAAGGAAACGCGATAATGAGCTATAACCATAAATGTGAAAGAATTGAAGAGAAATGGTGGATTATGCTCGATGTATACGAATGACGATTATTGTTGGTAATATTGTGAATGTTGTTGTGAGCATTTGGGAGTTGATATAGAACATGGGAAAAGTAGTATAAACACAGGAAGTGCTGCCTAATTTTCCCTAGAAATAGTAGCGCGTTCTTATAGTTGCTTAACTAACGTTGGTGTGAATTCTCTCTTGAAGGTAGAAACGTGATATTGAAGGCGAACAAGTGAGCGCTAGACTAAGTTAAACGATAAAGGTATGTGAGGCTTATCCCTTCCTTCAAAGGCATGAATCCTTCAAGCTCCATGATCGTCCCATTTGATGAAGATTATAAGCCCTTAAATGTACTAAACTACATACGAGCACGATGATGAAAATGATGAATTAAAGTATAGCGATTCGATTGTTCATGATATGATGATGCTATAACGATAATGATGTCATTATTGCTAACACTCACCTTAGACACTATTTCCTTCAAGGTGAGATAAAATACTCATAAATTTTCATAATATGATCGGGGGTTCACGACCTTACGTCACCCCGACGTCGTTATGGTTGTCTTCAAAGCTTAATATATGCTTCTAACGATAAATATGAAATAATGCTAAGCCATGATATGTCCATAAGATAATGAATAGTGCTAGCTTATAATATGCCTATGTTATGTATGGAAGTCGTCGAGCTATGATAAGATTATGATACGTTCATGAGATGTGTAATAATGATGGGTTATGATTGATTATGTGATGATATGACTCCACCGCGCCAGAATGGTCGGGCATGTCACCGCTAAGGCGGGCTGCGATGTTACACCGAGCCTAGAGGGTCGGGCATAATCACCACTAGTGGGCGGCATCTGATGGTTACCCGGACGCGGGATAACGATGAGATATATGATATGACGAGACATGTGATATGACGAGATATGTGATGTGATGATATATGTACCATGATTATGTAAAATATGATATATGTACCAAATGTATTTACTTATGACACTTTTGCAGGTTATATCTTTCTCTTATGGCTCACGATCCTCCTATTATATTTGTTTCATTCTTGCCTTACATACTCAGTACAATATTCATACTGACGTCCGTTTTCTTTGGACGTTGTGTTCATGCCCACAGGTAGATAGGGAGGCGAGCTTGAGCCAGACTCGTAGGAGCTGTTAGCTGATTGAAAGCACTCCTTTGTTCCGGAGGTTCTTGATTATTCTTTTGTGTATATTTGTATATGTTGGGCTCGATGGGGTCCTGTCCCGTTTATGTGTCTTGTACTCCAGTAGAGGCTCGCAGATACACAGTGTGGGTTACGTGGTCTCACGAGGTTGCCATATTGTATATGCATCCATACATATATATTCTTTTGATAGCCCAATGGCTCATGTATATAAAAGTATTATGTTTGGAAATGAAAATGGTTTTCCTTGGGATTAGAGTATGGATTCTATAGAGAAATGTCTCACGAGCATGATAAGCGGTAGAATGAGTGGTGCTTGGTGGTTAGCCCCGGGTACCCGTCGCGGCCCCTAGTTGGGTCGTGACAAAAGTGGTATCAGAGCAGTTCGGTCCTTGGAAGTGTCTACGAGCCGTGTCTAGTAGAGTCTTGTTTATGGTGTGTTGCGGCCACATCAATAAATAAGAGGCTACATGGCATTTAGGAAAAATGACCATCTTTCTCCTTATGAAATCGTGCGATAGAGCCGTGCATAAGATTTTATCCTCCCTAATAGTGTGTTGTGATTTCAGAATGCCGCCAAAGGGAAAACCTACAGCCGCCCAGAAGGGCAAAACTACGACAAAGAGGCGGGTAGAAAGAGAGCCTCCGATGAATATAGAAGAAGGTGAATCACATAACGAGGCCTTGTCTAATACTTCTTCTACCCCGCCTAATGTGGGAGAACAAGGAGGAGCTCCAGCTCCAATTCCTCCGCCGGCTGCTTCGGGTCAACAAATGACCGAGGCCATACAGTTATTGACACAGTTGGTTGCCACCCAGGCATAGCGGCAAAATGCGAGCCTAAGTGATCGGTCAGCCAGTACTAGAGCCCGTGATTTTATGACTTTGAATCCTCCGGAGTTCTTTGGGTCAAAGCTGGATGAAGATCCGCAAGGCTTTATTGATGAAATGTTGAGGACACTGAAAATTATTCATGCCTCCGAGACTGAATCCATGGAGTTGGCCTCTTATAGACTCCGGGATGTGGCAGTTTTGTGGTATAATAACTGGGTATTGTCAAGAGGAGAGAATGCGCCTCCTCCGGTTTGGCAAGAATTCGTGGATGCATTTATTCGTCACTATTTGCCACCCGAGGTCTGCCGAGCTAGAGCGGATAGATTTCTAAATTTGAGGCAAGGAAATATGAGTGCCCGGGAGTATAGCATGCAATTTAATTCTTTGGCTAGATATGCCCCGGCTATGGTGGCCGACATGGGAGATCGGGTACATAGATTTGTGAGTGGCCTAGGACCACATTTAGTTAAAGATTGTTTGACTGCTTCCTTGCAAGACGGGATGGATATTTCCCGAATACAGGCCCATGCTCAGAATTCAGAGGGGCGATAACAACAACAAAGAGGTGACCGTGATATCGACAGGGAGCAAGGTAAGAGGGCCAGATCTATGGGAGCAGGCAGTGATTATAGAGGGGGATCGAGGCAGACTTATTCCTGACATTCAGGACAGTCAGCGACTAGTGCATCTCCACGATTCGCAGATAGAAGATTTGATCACTCTTTTCCTTCAGGACATGGTCAGAGTTCGAGAGATTCGGGTTCTCAGTTTGGGGGTGATTACAGTCAGAGGAGACCACCAGTTCCACGATGTGGCCGGTACCGGAAATTGCACTCAGGGCCATGTCGTCAGGACACGGATGCTTGTTATGTCTGTGGATAGACTGGACACTTGATGCGAGATTGTCCCTCACGGTATGGTAGAGGTGGGGTTCATCCCACAGGCTCAGCAGCTGGTTCTTCCTCAGCACGCCCGGTAGGGCAGACTCCCATATGACAGCAGGCTGAGGGGCAGCATCTACTTCAGGTGCCACTCAGCCCCGTGTTTATGCTTTAGCTGGACGACAGGATCTCGAGTCCTCTCCGAATGTGGTTACTGGTACATTGTCTATATTTTCCCGTGATGTGTATGCATTAATAGATCCGGGTTCTACATTCTCTTATATTACTACATATGTTGCTGGTTGTATTGGGGTGAAACCCAAGCCAATTAAACCTTTCAAGGTATTCACTCCGGTTGGTGATCCCGTAATAGCAAGACAAGTGTACAAAAATTGTGTGATTGTGATATGTGATAGCCAGACCAAAGCTGATTTGATTGAGCTGGAAATGATAAATTTTGACGTAATTATGGGTATGGATTGGTTGGCCTCGTGCTATGCTAATGTTGATTATCGATTGAAATTGGTTCGATTCCAATTTCCGGGAGAGCCCGTGCTTGAATGGAAAGGTAATACAACATCTCCAAAGGGTAGGTTTATTTCCTACCTTAAGGTAAGAAAGATGATAGCTAAAGGCTATATTTATCATCTAGTCCGAGTACAAGACATAGAAGCAAAGTCGCCAACTTTCCAATCTGTTCCGGTAGTGAATGAATTTCTAGATTTATTTCCAGATGAGCTCACTGGTCTTCCTCAAGAAAGGGAGATTGATTTTGCTATTGAGGTATTGCCAGACACTGAGCCCATTTCTATTCCTCCTTATCGAATGGCCCCGACAGAATTAAAAGAGCTAAAGGCACAGTTGAAAGACTTGCTTGAAAAGGGGTTTATTAGACCCAGTTCATCACCGTGGGGAGCACCAGTTTTGTTCGTGAGAAAGAAAGACAGTTCCCTCAGAATGTGCATCGATTACAGGCAGTTGAACAAGGTAACGATAAAAAACAAATATCCTCTTTCGAGGATTGATGACTTATTCGATCAACTGCACGGTGCCAAATGGTTTTCTAAAATAGACCTGAGGTCGGGTTACCATCAAGTGAGAGTTAGAGAAGCGGATATTCCCAAAACGGCTTTTAAAATGAGATACGATCATTACAAATTCCGGGTGATGTCATTTGGGTTAACCAATGCTCCGGCAGTGTTCATGAATTTGATGAAGAATGTATTCAGGCCTCTCTTGGACTTATTTGTGATAGTATTTATTGATGATATTCTGGTGTATTCTCGCACGGAATCAGAACATGCAGATCATTTGCGAATTGTTCTTGGCATTCTTCGAGCTCGAGAATTATACGCAAAATTTTCAAAGTGCGAGTTTTGGCTAAACTCTGTGACATTTCTGGGCCATGTTATTTCAAATGATGGCATTCGAGTCGACACTCAGAAAATTGAAGCTGTGAAGACTTGGCCAAGGCCTACGACGCCTACAGAAGTCCGTACTTTTCTGGGTTTGGCAGGTTATTATAGAAGATTCGTAGAGGTTTTTCATCTATTTTAGCCCCATTGACGAAGCTAACCCAAAAGTCAGCTAAATTCCAATGGAATAACACTTGTGAGCACAGTTTCCAAGAGTTGAAAGGCAGATTGACCTCAGCTCCGGTCTTAACACTTCCATAAGGATCAGATGGCTATGTTGTGTATTGTGATGCTTCTGGTGTCGGATTAGGATGCGTACTGATGCAGCATGGAAAGGTTATTGCATATGCTTCGAGACAATTATGGAAACATGAAAGGAATTATCCAACTCATGATCTTGAATTGGCTGCGGTTATTCATGCCTTAAAAATATGGAGACATTATTTTTATAGTGTGCATGTTGATATCTATACAGATCACAAAAGCCTTCAGTACATTTTCAAGCAGAAGGAGTTGAACCTGCGACAGAGGCGGTGGTTAGAATTGTTAAAAGATTACGATGTGAACATTTTGTACCACCCTAGAAAAGCGAATGTAGTAGCCGATACGCTTAGCCGCCGGTCAATGGGCAGTTTAGGTGAAGTCCCTCCGGAAAAGAAAGATATGGTTCGTGAGCTTCACCAATTAGCTAATCTTGGGGTACGTGTAATAGATTCGGGTAATGTGGGGATTAGTAGCAACGATCCCACAACTTCGTCCTTGGATGGGGAAGTGAAAGAATGACAACATGAAGATCATCAATTGTGTCATTACAGAGACATGTCTCATGGAAAAGAGAAGTCTTCATTTGAAGTTTCTATGGATGGAATTCTTAGATACCGAGGCAGGTTATGTGTGTCGAATGTAGCAGAATTGCGCCGATGGATTCTAGAACAAGCGCATTGTTCTCGGTATTCTATTCACCCAGATGCAACCAAAATGTATCATGATCTCAAGATGATGTATTGGTGGGATGGCATGAAGAAGGATATAGCGGAATTTGTAGCGCAGTGTTCAAATTGCCAACACGTAAAAGTTGAACATCAGAAGCCAGGAGGCTTATTGCAAGCAATAGAAATCCCTACTTGGAAATGGGAAGTGATCAACATGGATTTCATTGTGGGGTTACCTCGTTCTCGAGGCAGGTATGATTCTATATGGGTGATCGTGGATAGATTAACAAAGGCAGCTCATTTTCTTCCGGTTAGAACTACCTACTCAGCAGAAGATTATGCGAGGTTATATCTTAAGGAAATTGTGCGACTCCATGGCATTCCATTATCTATTATTACAGATAGTGGAGCACAGTTTACAGCCAAGTTTTGGAAGTCCTTCCAAGAAGGTCTAGGCACTCAAGTGAAGCTTAGCACGACATTTCATCCGCAGACCGATGGACAAGCCGAGTGTACTTTTCAGACCTTGGAAGATATGCTACGAGGATGTGTGATGGATTTTGGTGGTAGTTGGGATGACCACTTACCCCTTATTGAATTTGCATACAACAATAGCTACCATTCTAGTATACAAATGGCTCCTTATGAAGCTTTATATGGAAGGAAGTGTAGATCTCCAATTGGATGGTTCGAGATAGGAGGAGCACAGCTAGTAGGCCCTGAATTGATCCAGCAAGCGGTGGAAAAAGTTATGGTAATCCGAGATCGATTATTGATATCCCAAAGTCGCCAAAAGTCTTATGCGGACAACCGCCGGCGAAACTTGGAATTTCAGGTAAATGATTGGGTATTTTTGAAAATATCGCCAATGAAAGGGGTGATGAGATTTGGTAAGAAAGGGAAGCTAAGTCCTAGGTACATTGGACCCTATAAAATTATCCACAAGGTGGGTCATGTAGCCTATGAATTGGACTTACCCTCGGAGCTTGAATCAGTCCATCCAGTTTTCCATGTTTTGATGCTCCGCAAGTGTATTGGAGATCCCACAAAGATTGTCCCGATAGATGATGTGCAAGTAACAGAAAAGCTAACCTATGAAGAAGTGCCTATTGCTATTATAGACAGGCAAGTGTGAAGAATTCGAAATAAAGAAGTAGCTTCAGTCAAAGTCTTATAGCGAAACAACAATCGGGAAGAAATGACTTGGGAGGCAGAAGAGAAGATGAAGTCCAAGTACCCACACTTATTCCAACCCCCATAGGAGATCCAAGATGAAACGCCAACAATATAAGGTATGTATGCTTTATCCTTATGCTTTTGGTCGTGTGTGGCCATAGATATGTTGATATTGTGATGTAGCCCTGTGAGGCGATGATATTATGGGTTGTTGTGATGGGTTGATAGTGCCAAGTTACAGGGGAAACTCTGGCAAAATTTTTGTAGAATCCCGAGTGTTTAACATTTGAGGACGAATGTTCCAAAAGGGGGGAAGAATGTTACACCTTGGAAAATCCCCTGCATATGTACAGTGAATAGGCTAACAAAGGAAGTAGCGTATGCGATGTTTTGATGAGTAAGAAATAGTATTTGATGACCCTCAACGAGATTTCAAAGGAATATAATGCAAGGAAAGAAAGTTGCCAAGGAAAGCGAATCATATTTTGTGTATAGGATAAGAATTTCAAGCAACAAGTCTATGATGACATAACGATGTCTTAGAGACGAGTAATAACGCCCCTAATATTGATATTGAGATGTTAAACAAGTGCCAAGAAGATCTATAAGGATCGGAGATCAAACGAGTCGACGAGAACGAAAACGGAACCACTGGGCATTATACGGCCCAACCTACGGACCATATAAATTGTACCAGCCATATGTTGGACCGTATAATTGTCCAAGGAGGGCACCAGCTACTGGACCAAACATACGGCCACACATACGGTTCGTATAAATAGTACGGACCGTATGTTGGTCCGTATAAAGTTGGTCGGCCAACTTTTTAAGTTAAGTATAAGGGACCCTTTTTCATTAAATTTTCATTTCATTTTCACTCCACACTTCAAGAAACATCTAGAATGCTCCCTAATACTCCTCCACAAGAGAATCAAGGAAAACAGAGATCAACAACACCAACTCCATGAAACAAAGTGTATGAAACCCAAGTGAAGGTCATCTAAATCAAGAAAACCTAAGGGAGGTGAAGTAGGGTTTTCGTGCTAGAGGAGAAAATCCACTCAAGACTTGTTCAATCATCATCTAAGGTAAGTTTCATGACTATACCATGTTGTTTAAGTTATTGGAAAGCTAAGATACCCGAATTGTATAAAGACATAGCAAATGGGTCATAAATGAGTGAATAGTGCCATGGTTGAATGATAGTTAGATTGAATCATGAATGTTGGTGTGTTGTGATTATGAATACGTTATAAATGATGTATAGACCATGAAATAATAATTATATATGAGGAAACGCGATAATGAGCTATAACCATAAATGTGAAAGAATTGAAGAGAAATGGTGGATTATGCTCGATGTATACGAATGACGATTATTGTTGGTAATATTGTGAATGTTGTTGTGAGCATTTGGGAGTTGATATAGCACATGGGAAAAGTAATATAAACAAAGGAAATGCTGCCCAGTTTTCCCTAGAAATAGTAGCGCGTTCTTATAGTCGCTTAACTAACGTTAGTGTGAATTCTTTCTTCAAGGTAGAAACGTGATATTGAAGGCGAACAAGCGAGCGCTAGACTAAGTTAAACGATAAAGGTATGTAAGGCTTATCCCTTCCTTCAAAGTCATGAATCCTTCAAGCTCCATGATCCTCCCATTTGATGAAGATTATAAGCCCTTAAATGTACTAAACTACATACGAGCACGATGATGAAAATGATGAATTAAAGTATAGCGATTCGATAGTTCATGATATGATGATGCTATAACGATAATGATGTCATTATTGCTAACACTCACCTTAGGCACTATTTCCTTCAAGGTGAGATAAAATACTCATAAATGTTCATAATATGATCGGGGGTTCACGACCTTACGTCACCCCGACGTCGTTATGGTTGTCTTCAAAGCTTAATGTATGCTTCTAACGATAAATGTGAAATAATGCTAAGCCATGATATGTCCATAAGATAATGAATAGTGCTAGCTTATAATATGCCTATGTTATGTATGGAAGTCGTCGAGCTATGATAAGATTATAATACGTTCATGAGATGTGTAATAGTGATGGGTTATGATTGATTATGTGATGATATGACTCCACCGCGCCAGAATGGCCGGGCATGTCACCGCTATGGCGGGCTGCATATGATTCCACCGTGCCTAGATGGTCGGGCATGTCACCGCTAAGGTGGGCTGCGATGTTACACCGAGCCTAGAGGGCCGGGCATGATCACCACTAGTGGGCGGCATATGATGGTTACCCGGACGCGGGATAACGATGAGATATGTGATGTGACGAGATTTGTGATGTGATGATATATGTACCATGATTATGTAAAATATGATATATGTATGAAATGTATTTACTTATGACACTCTTGCAGGTTATATCTTTCTCTTATGGCTCACGATCCTCCTATTATATTTGTTTCATTCTTGCCTTACATACTCAGTACAATATTCGTACTGACGTCCGTTTTCTTTGGACGCTGTGTTCATGCCCACAGGTAGATAGGGAGGCGAGCTTGAGCCAGACTCATAGGAGCTGTTAGCTGATTGAAAGCACTCCTTTGTTCCGGAGGTGCTTGATTATTCTTTTGTGTATATTTGTATATGTTGGGCTCGACGGGGTCCTGTCCCGTCTATGTGTCTTGTACTCGAGTAGAGGCTCGTAGATACACAGTGTGGGTTACGTGGTCTCACGAGGTTGCCATATTGTATATGCATCCATATATATATATATATATATATATATATATATATTATTTTGATAGCCCAAAGGCTCATGTATATAAAAGTATATGTTTGGAAATGAAAATGGTTTTCCTTGTGATTCGAGTATGGATTTGATAGAGAAATGTCTCACGAGCATGTAAGCGGTAGAATGAGTGGTGCTCGGTGGTTTGCCCCGGGTACCCGTCGCGGCCCCTAGTTGGGTCGTGACACGGACCAAACGGTTGGAGGAAGAAAAACTTAGATTCTCGGTCAAAGGGTCAAAGAAATTGTATCATCAATGGATGGCTGGGATAGAAACTGGGGGACAGCCGCAGAGGAAAATATTTGAGGAGCGGCGACTGATTTTTGATGGTGTTTCGGCTCGTCCATAGTTGGACGATACCATCAAGATGTACAAGCTGGATGTTTTCACTCATGAACCGGGCGACTATGCTCTGCACATTGTGAGGGAATTCTACGGATCATATGGGGCTGTGTTGATGTCGATGAAGAAGCCGAATCGTGCTTGGCATGAAATACCCATATTGGAAAGAGTGACAGTTCGGAACTCACTTGTCGATATTTCCTCCAAAGCCATCAACAAAGTTCTATTCGGCAATGATTTTGTGGTACCTATCGATCTGAGCCTGTTCCTAGACAAAAGAGAAAGGAAAGACAAGAAATCTGTGAGGGAATGGACTGCTGCTATTGTCACATCTGAGCCACATCAGCAAAAATAGACAAATGATGGGAGAGTCAGGATTGCTAAAAGTTGCTTGTCCGCGGAAGCTATGTTTTGGTGGACGTTTCTTAGGTACATGATCACTCCAACCCAGACGGATAATACTCTCTTCACCAGTCAGGCAGTCACTATTGCCTCGTTGATGTCAAAGTATCTGATGAATAGTGGAGAGCTCATTGCTGAGGAGCTGCATATGCGGGCACACAAGCCTAACCAAAACATGGTATTTCCGTGTCTTATCATGGAATTGTGTAGACGGGCAAGGATATTTCAGCTTCCGGAATGGGACGGCACCATCACAGCAGCCCGTGTTGGAGATTGGAGGAAGAATAAGGCACAGTCTGGTGATGACGACTACACTCAGTTAGAGTTGAGTCCGAGCCATGATTATGGGACTGACCAAGTAGAGCCTGACATTAGTGCTGCTGCTACTGAGACTGATTGTCACGACCCAACTAGGGGCCGTGACGAGTACCCGATACTTGTACCGAGCACCCCTTATCTATCATTTTACTTTTACCTCTTAGCAGGCCGTATGAATTGTGCCATATGTTTTTTTTTTTTAACATTAACATTAGCAGCGTCACTATGAACATAGACTAGTAAACTTCGTTATCACTTTATACAACAACCATGCCAAAACACCATACATCTAACCGTACCTGACTGACTGTACATATCTGTCTACGAGCCTCTAGACATAGTATACTTATACATAAAGAGCGCCGAGTACTGTCGGGCCCGAATATACATACACAAAATAGTACCACTGAAGTGAGGCTCCGGAACAACTGGAGCGCTGTAGAGTACCGCTGGTAGAGCTCCTAAGGATCAAGTCCACCTGTCTGCTGACCTGCGCGGCATGAAACGCAGCGTCCACAAGAAGGGACGTCAGTACGAATAGTGTACCGAGTATGTAAGGCATGGAAGATAACACAAGCAATAACATAATGTATAATTAATAATATCATGTCATGTATTATCATATCGTATCATATCTTATCTTGTCTTGTCGTAGCATATCGCGTCATAGTATATCGTGTCATAGTATGTCAGGCTATAGTATATCATATCATAGCATAGCATGTTATAGCGTGTCGTGTCATAGCATAGCGTGTCATAGCATGTCTTACCATAGCATAGCATGTCATAGCGTATCATAGCATTGCATAGCTTGTCATATCATGTCCTGTTGTGGCAGATCATAGCATATCATGTCATAGTATAGCTTACCATAGCATGTCTGGTCATGACATGGTAGGTCATATCATAGCGCCGAACAATGTCGGCTCACCCACATAGCGCCGATATGCACTAGCTCACCCATATATCCCGCGTCCGGGCACCCCGCGTCTGGGATGATAAGCCAGCTGATCAGGTGGTAGTGAAACATATTTCCCTTCCCATTCCCCCATGTATCCTTTCCCCCCAGCCCAGGTTCATATACATAGCTTGCATATATATACTTTGTATGCATATACACATCTTATATACGTACACATATTTTTGTATTCATATACATATCTTGTATACATATACGTGTCTTATATACATTTACTTATCTTATATACATATACATATTTTATATACTTATACATATCTTATATACATATACATGTTTTATATATATATATATATATATATATATATATATATATATATATATATATATATATATATCGTATAAGCACACAAGGGAGCCCAAGGAAAAATCATGTAGCCATCGGAGTGACGTAAGGTCGGTGACCTCCGATTACATTATGGAATACTCGTGATGGCTCTTGTCTCACCCCGAAGGGACGAATATTTTAAGGTGAGATGGTCAACGGAGAATAGTATCAAAGTAAACGTAGAATGAAATCGTGGGCGTCATAGATGACAATTCATAGGCTTGGGAGTCTTTAGAAAGTAAAGTAATAGCTAGGGGATATAATTAAGATTCAAGAATTAGTTTATCATTTTCCTATTCACATAGAATACTTAGCTTAGAAATCTTAGTCATGGAATCGTTCCGGTAGTACTTATCATAGGCATATACTCTTGTCTAACATCATTGTTGTCATTATCATCATGGAAGTATCCTCGTTAGAGTAGTCATAATACCTATCATTTGGTGACGAAATCAGGATCAAAGGTCCCCTTTAGATTCACTTCAAGTAAGTCAGACAAGACTATAAGGAAAATCCGAGAATAACGGGCCCACCTCGGGCCGGATGAGGCAGCGTATACTATTTGCATACGTTACATGTCATAGCATTACTTGTGAGGGTTCTAGGGTAATAGGGTCCCATTTATGCAAGTTCTAGGGGTTTAGACGATCTTTCCATCATTTTGCACACTTTCTAGTTCAATTCTATTGAACAAAAAGGAGAAAACTTTAGGTGCGGGTTCCGGGGAATAGGGTTGTCCCCGAGGCTCGTACCCGACTTATTACACCTAAGACATGCCATAGAAAGAAGGGTGAAGCCTTACATACCTCTTTCCGCTCCTTCTGCTACTCCAAATTCACGTTGCAATCTCGTTAAAATCTGCAAATTGGTCTTTTTTACCAAAATTCTTATTAGGATACTTAGAGTTAGAATCTTAAGGAAACACTTGGCTACCGAAATTTCGGCAGCATTTCCTCTGTAAATATACCATCCTCAACATTCAACATGGCCAAATTCTCATCAACCACAATCCGGGAATTCAAACCCGGCCAAACTATTAACATAATTCAACAATCACACTAGTGATTCACACATTTAATCCAAGAAACATGATACCACTTTTGCTACTTTCTTCAAAACTTTCCAACTTCAATGAACACAATAGCAACCTTATAGTATACATTCCAACGACATCATACTAATATCATTACATGCTATCCATGCAAGAACATTATTTTTCCATTCACACAACCTTCCAATTACCAAGACTTCACCAAACTTATCAAGTCTTTATTTGCGATATAACATCTACAACACAACGACTAAGATATTAATTACAACTCCCTCATTATTCTTTCACAACTCACCAATATACACGACTATACATCAAGTATACACGGCCACATTGTTACATCCGACATTTTTGTGTATTCGAAAAATTCAAGGTAAATTGACTTGTAATGAATAAGGCCATAATTGGACATTCCTTGGTATGCACGTGTAGGTTATGAATTTGATGGTGTGGAATTACGAAAGGTGGCCAAGGGCAAAAATTGGAATTTTGGGAAGTTGTTCCATAAATTACAAATTCTAGCCTATTGGACAAAAAACAAATATAAGAAAAACAAGGCCCATTAGGGAGGCCCAACCGGCCATGGTTGGCCCAAGACCATTAAAATTGGTCATGTGACTAGTCACATGACTAATTAGCATAAAGGATATATACATGAATCAATGTTCATCCCTTAGAACATTCAAGAAAAAAATATAGAGAGAAAGGGGGAGGTTTCGGGTGAAAGAAAAAGAAAGGAAGAAAAGAAAAAAAAAATTGGAGCCCATTCCTTGGTTCTAAAATTCATCTCTTGTGAGATTTGTACTAAGCACAAGGGGCTCTTCAAGTTGATATAAAGATTGTGGCAAGAAAACAACTTCAACCCCAAGTGAAGAACTTGAAGAAAGGTAAGGATTTCATGATTTTTGTTGTGTTAAAAATGATGTATGTATGTTGTAGTGTGTGTGAATGAATGAAAAATATGGAAATTTGGTGTGTTGGAATTTTTGGATGTGTGGCCGAATGCATATAGGGTTATTGCATAATTTTAATGGTTTGAATTCTTGTGTAAGTTAGTTGTAGTGTGGTGGAAATTGTATTAGAAATGAAAGTGGAATGAACTAGTGAAATTTGGAAAATATAGCATGTGGCCGTGTGGTGTGGGTTGGTGTTGGAAGGTGAATTGAATCTTGTTAGCATGTTAATTATGTGGTTATGGAAGATTGGTTATTAAGTTGTTGAAGGAAATTATTGAACTTTGTTATGACTTGTGTATAAGTGAAAATGAAAGTGTTAAGAGGTAAATTATGCTTATGACAATGAACTTGGAATATAAAAATGTGTTGATGAGTTTGCATGTTGAAAGTTAGGAAGGGATTGGAAAAGTAGTGACTTGATGGAAAGTTGAATGTTTGTGAATTTTATGAATATCTTGTGAATATTATGTGAACATGTTATGGATGCCTCCGATGTATGTCGTAATGATTTTGATGGATAATGGCTATGAAAATAATAAGTTTGGTTTGGAAATGTAAGTTTGAAACGAAAAATGTTTCGTTATGTTGGAAGATGGCTAACGATGCCTTAATGTATGTCTTGATGTTTGTTGTTGTTTTGATATCATTCTCTGGGTTGTTGTGTTGGTTGTTGGCTGTGTTTTAACTTTTGGGGATGTCGTATATACAGAGGAAATGCTGCCGAAATTTCGGTAGGCAAGTATGTGTAAGCTTGGGGTATTGAAAGAATGAGACTAACCAAATGGTAAATTTGACCATTTCCGGATTTTGGACGAAATTTGGAGTGACGCCAAGCGAGCATAAGGCGCCAGCGAGGTATGTGAAGCACTTCTCTACGTTCCTAGGCATGTTCTGGATGTGGTAGGCTCGACCGCGAGCCTTAAGTCCGACTCCGTTCCCCGGAATTCGAGACGGAAAACCGCTCCAATTCCTTCAATTCAGTTGAACCTGTTTTCTTACAAATTGCCCTTAAAGTGAGATTTTGTACAAAATTTCCCCAAACGGAGTCGGAACACTTCCGAATGAGTATGGGTTACCTCATAAGGTCAATTAGCAATAATTTACGTATATAGCCTCGGGTTGGTCCGAGGTGGGCCCATAAGGCCCGATACTTCCGGTACGATTTTAAATACTTCTGTTTCGGGTCCGATTTTCTCTAAAAACTTCTGAATTATTATTTTTTTTGTATATTATGGCTATTTTTGTGTAATCTATATAACATGCTTTCTGAACATCTGAGCATCCCATTCTGATAATCTGTCGTGCCTTCCCAACTAGGTTATAGGCGCGTACTATGCATACTATCTGGACATTCTGATTTTGGCTCGCCGTTTGGCACCCTTCAGTTTGATTGAGTCTGTATGTTGAGTCTGTAGGTAGGTGGTTTCTCATTTATCGATTCGTGTCTGTCTCAATGCATTCCTTCACTGCGACCCGGGCCAGGTTCTGTTATCGTGCACATTTCTCTGCATTGTTCACCGCGTCCCTCGGCGTACGGGCCGGGATCTGTATGTCTGTATGATCTGTGTATGGGGATGGCGGCCAGGATGGCATATGATCTGATTTGATTCTGTCTGTCCACCGCGTCCCGTACTAAGAGGGCCGGGTTCTGTTACCGCGCCCCCAGACAGGGCCGGGATCTGTATGAATATATGCGTGTGCCATCTGTATTTATAAAGCACACGCCTTTGTATGATTTTGTATGACTCTGTGCTACTCTGCATGCATAATTCTGTCCGTCATACTACTGTCTGTCCGTCTGTGTTACAACTATTTCTGTATGTCCGTATGGCTTCTGCTTCTGTATGTCCGTATGGATTCAGATTCTGCTCGTCTGTCCGTATTATGATTCCGTCTGTCTGTCCGAACTATAATTCTGTTCATTTGTGTGTAACACGATTCTGTATGTCTGTCTGGATCATAACTCTGTCCGTTAGTTTGACTTATGATTTTGCCCGTTATATTTCTGTGACTCTAGTTCGGACTATGTTTATATCTGTTACGTTCCTGCTTTACATACTCGGTACATTTTCCGTACTGACCCCCGTTCTTCGGGGGCTGCGCTACATGCCCGCAGGTACAGACGCGCCAGGTGACACGCCGCCAGTGTAGGTCCTGACTCTGCCATTCGAAGAGCTCCTTTGACTCGGAGCATATCTTTTGGTATATATTTTCTGTCTTCTGTGTACTCCGTATGTATGTATATTCTGGGTACGGCGGGGCCCTGTCCCGTCATATGATTCTGTATGTCTGTAGAGGCCTGTAGATGGATATGTGGGTTACGGGTTTCGTCTGTATGTTAGCCTTATCGGCTTATCTGTAAATGTCTGTATGTTCAGGTATATGTATATATATATGTAAGTTACGCGCGTGCCGTAATTGTATCGGCCTACTTCTGTACTTCTGTATTGAAAAAAAAAAAAAAAACTCTGTATGGTTCGAGTTCGATCAGGTAGGTATGTATGGGTGCCCAGTTAGGGTACCAGTCGCGGCCCACGGGGTTTGGGTCGTGACAAAAGTGGTATCAGAGCGGTTAGTCCTCGGTATGTCTACAGGCCGTGTCTAGTAGAGTCTTGGTTATCGATGTGTTGTGCACCACATCTATAAACAGGAAGCTACAGGGCATTTAGGATGTTACCCTTCTTTGAATTCTTAGATCGTGCGTTAAAGCTGTATGATTAGGATGATTCTCCCTTACGAATTGCGGTATCTACAGCGGGGCTCCAAAGGAGCAGAAGTGTCGGTATTCGGGAAAATGTTTCTGACCCTCTCCTTGCAGGTAGTTGTAGGTTGGTGACGAATGAAGAGGACGGCTTCCGACGATGAGGACGGGGGTGCCAAGAAGGCCCCCAGGTTGTCACCAGGGCCGAGTAGGCAGGGCCCAGTTACTCGATCGAGACGGATCCTTCGGAGGATTCCCCGGAGGATAGCTACGATACGGATCCGTCGGAGGACCCATCTACGACTCCTCCAGAGACCCCGAACCCTGGAGCAGAGGATCCCGTGGAGGATGGCTACGATACAGATATCTCGGAGGATTTGGCGATGACCCCTCCGGAGCTTCTTACCTCCGAGGAGGAGGATAGTCATGAGGCAGGCCCGTCGGAGCATTCTTCTGGGATGACGCAGGAGGAGATTTTCAAGTATGCACCAGCTCTTATTATTAGGGAGAACCTTGATAGCCCGGCCACCTCGGAGAGTGCTATGGATTTCTCCTGTTCTTGGCCTGGGTCACCAGTGGGCCAGGATTTGTTTGATCGTCCATACCCCTCCGATTCAGATGCGGGTGATAATGGAAACCGGGTAGGTAGGGAGCAGACAGGCGTGGATGATAGTGGGCATACCTCTCACGGCAGCTCCCCAGGTCAGACTCGATATTGATTATTTATAAGTGTATGAGTTTTTAGAACTTCCTATGTGTGTATGATATTTGTAAGACGTTGTTCTATGAAGACGACGGAAATTTAAAGGAATTAGAGACCTAGTGACCCCAAGGCAAGGGCGACGGAGATGTCCCCACCGTCAGTGTGAGTCTAGAAATCCTGGATGAAAGTAAACAGGAAGGTGCCTTCGATGCTGTTTGAGTTGGGCGCGTGTGGTAAGTGTCGACGACATTATAATTCTCATTTGAAGTTATCAGCCCCGTGTGGCTGCGATACGATATGATATGATATGTATGTATGTGTATATGAGTTGGCCCTGTGAGGCATGATTGGTATTTCTGGTGTACAGGTTTTGGATAGTAAGAAATGCAGAGGAAACTCTGCCCAAATTTTTCCAGGAATATGGAGGTTAACATGTAGATTAAGTACAAAAAGGTCCCGCGATACTTGTCAGACTTTAGTTCCTTCTGTCGGTGGCCGAAGAACACCTTGCGGTGACATTTTATCAGATTCCACCGATTATTTGGAGGCGGAATTCGTGTGACGAAGACTTAAATCCGTGGGTTATCTGTAATCATATGTATATGTGTATGAAAGTGAATGTTTAAGATTCAGAAAGGCGACATGGTAGTGGTACGACTTAGCCGGGGGTGGGACCCGCTACAAAAATTTTCCGAAAATTTGCGAAGACCCCGATTTGCTCTAAAATTACGTGACAAAGGTCGTGAGGGGCAATCGACGAAATTATATTAGCCCTAACGTGTCGAAATGCATGAAAGTTTCGGAGTTAAGCGTGCTCAGGCCATAGCAATTCTGGGATGGGTGACCCCCTGGGAAGTAATGCAAAGTTTTGCTCAAGTGTAGGTATGACCGATATAAATGAAAACTTGGGGTAATCTAAAGGAAAAGAGAATGTATGGAGTAATTAGCGCCTTTACAGATACCACACAGACCGACGCGGGTTAAATGGGCAAAAAGGAAAGGTGCGATACCACTCGGAAAACTTAGCGAATCTGGATAACAGTCAGCGACGACCCGAATGTTGTCAGGGGATAGAAAAAAAGCCCAATTACATCATAAGTTAGTCTGGTATGGCGATGGTTGTAAAAGGAAAGAGAGTATGGATAGTAGGGAAGGAGAGAGATAAGTAGAGCGAGTAAGCAGAAACTTTGAAAAAGTCGATAAGCGACACCCAAGACGATTTGTATGATTGATTCTGAATACGTTCCTGTCTGACATGTCTCTGTACGATTAAACCTGATTACGAATCTGTCTGACACACCTCTGTATGTCTGACTCTGGATATAAATCCGTCTGGTGTGCCTCCGTACGTCTAATTTTGGTCACGCATCTGTCTGATACATCTCCGCATGTCTGATTCTAAGTGTGACTCTGTATGATACATTTCTGTAAGCCTGATTCCGATTTCGAAGTCCGTCCGATACCTTTTTATACATCTGACTCTGATCTCAGATCTGTCTGACATACTTCCGTATCTCTTCTTTTGATTATGAATCTATCCGCCATAGTTTGGCATGTCTGCTTCCGATTACGAATCCGTCCGATATGCTTCTACGCGTCCGGTTCCAGTCCTGAATCTGTTGGTAAGAAGTGTCTGGTATGAAGTGGGATTATATTGATGTGGTAGAAATCTCCGGAGTGTAACAAGAAATGATACGGACTATGACGTCTGGAAAGCGTTCGTCAGTTACAAGAATATAGCTTATGGTTCGACGATTGCGTGGGGTACGAGAAGATATATTATGAAGGTATTTAAATCAGTGATGTGAAAAATTACCCCATAATGTTGGCAGAGAAGCCATGTCAGAAAGTCGGTAAAGGACGATTGTAAAGAGAACCCTCCCGAAGTAGTATGACGCCCCATAAGGTAAATTTAACATTCGAGGACGAATGTTCTAAAGGGGGGGAGAATGTTACATCCGACATTTTTGTGTATTCGAAAAATTCAAGGTAAATTGACTTGTAATGAATAAGGCCATAATTGGACATTCCTTGGTATGCACGTGTAGGTTATGAATTTGATGGTGTGGAATTACGAAAGGTGGCCAAGGGCAAAAATTGGAATTTTGGGAAGTTGTTCCATAAATTACAAATTCTAGCCTATTGGACAAAAAACAAATATAAGAAAAACAAGGCCCATTAGGGAGGCCCAACCGGCCATGGTTGGCCCAAGACCATTAAAATTGGTCATGTGACTAGTCACATGACTAATTAGCATAAAGGATATATACATGAATCAATGTTCATCCCTTAGAACATTCAAGAAAAAAATATAGAGAGAAAGGGGGAGGTTTCGGGTGAAAGAAAAAGAAAGGAAGAAAAGAAAAAAAAAATTGGAGCCCATTCCTTGGTTCTAAAATTCATCTCTTGTGAGATTTGTACTAAGCACAAGGGGCTCTTCAAGTTGATATAAAGATTGTGGCAAGAAAACAACTTCAACCCCAAGTGAAGAACTTGAAGAAAGGTAAGGATTTCATGATTTTTGTTGTGTTAAAAATGATGTATGTATGTTGTAGTGTGTGTGAATGAATGAAAAATATGGAAATTTGGTGTGTTGGAATTTTTGGATGTGTGGCCGAATGCATATAGGGTTATTGCATAATTTTAATGGTTTGAATTCTTGTGTAAGTTAGTTGTAGTGTGGTGGAAATTGTATTAGAAATGAAAGTGGAATGAACTAGTGAAATTTGGAAAATATAGCATGTGGCCGTGTGGTGTGGGTTGGTGTTGGAAGGTGAATTGAATCTTGTTAGCATGTTAATTATGTGGTTATGGAAGATTGGTTATTAAGTTGTTGAAGGAAATTATTGAACTTTGTTATGACTTGTGTATAAGTGAAAATGAAAGTGTTAAGAGGTAAATTATGCTTATGACAATG
This sequence comes from Lycium barbarum, assembly GCF_019175385.1. Taxonomy (NCBI): domain Eukaryota; kingdom Viridiplantae; phylum Streptophyta; class Magnoliopsida; order Solanales; family Solanaceae; genus Lycium; species Lycium barbarum. Next base: position 40,732,506 of record NC_083347.1, read on the forward strand.
AACTTGGAATATAAAAATGTGTTGATGAGTTTGCATGTTGAAAGTTAGGAAGGGATTGGAAAAGTAGTGACTTGATGGAAAGTTGAATGTTTGTGAATTTTATGAATATCTTGTGAATATTATGTGAACATGTTATGGATGCCTCCGATGTATGTCGTAATGATTTTGATGGATAATGGCTATGAAAATAATAAGTTTGGTTTGGAAATGTAAGTTTGAAACGAAAAATGTTTCGTTATGTTGGAAGATGGCTAACGATGCCTTAATGTATGTCTTGATGTTTGTTGTTGTTTTGATATCATTCTCTGGGTTGTTGTGTTGGTTGTTGGCTGTGTTTTAACTTTTGGGGATGTCGTATATACAGAGGAAATGCTGCCGAAATTTCGGTAGGCAAGTATGTGTAAGCTTGGGGTATTGAAAGAATGAGACTAACCAAATGGTAAATTTGACCATTTCCAGATTTTGGACGAAATTTGGAGTGACGCCAAGCGAGCATAAGGCGCCAGCGAGGTATGTGAAGCACTTCTCTACGTTCCTAGGCATGTTCTGGATGTGGTAGGCTCGACCGCGAGCCTTAAGTCCGACTCCGTTCCCCGGAATTCGAGACGGAAAACCGCTCCAATTCCTTCAATTCAGTTGAACCTGTTTTCTTACAAATTGCCCTTAAAGTGAGATTTTGTACAAAATTTCCCCAAACGGAGTCGGAACACTTCCGAATGAGTATGGGTTACCTCATAAGGTCAATTAGCAATAATTTACGTATATAGCCTCGGGTTGGTCCGAGGTGGGCCCATAAGGCCCGATACTTCCGGTACGATTTTAAATACTTCTGTTTCGGGTCCGATTTTCTCTAAAAACTTCTGAATTATTTTTTTTTTTGTATATTATGGCTATTTTTGTGTAATCTATATAACATGCTTTCTGAACATCTGAGCATCCCATTCTGATAATCTGTCGTGCCTTCCCAACTAGGTTATAGGCGCGTACTATGCATACTATCTGGACATTCTGATTTTGGCTCGCCGTTTGGCACCCTTCAGTTTGATTGAGTCTGTATGTTGAGTCTGTAGGTAGGTGGTTTCTCATTTATCGATTCGTGTCTGTCTCAATGCATTCCTTCACTGCGACCCGGGCCAGGTTCTGTTATCGTGCACATTTCTCTGCATTGTTCACCGCGTCCCTCGGCGTACGGGCCGGGATCTGTATGTCTGTATGATCTGTGTATGGGGATGGCGGCCAGGATGGCATATGATCTGATTTGATTCTGTCTGTCCACCGCGTCCCGTACTAAGAGGGCCGGGTTCTGTTACCGCGCCCCCAGACAGGGCCGGGATCTGTATGAATATATGCGTGTGCCATCTGTATTTATAAAGCACACGCCTTTGTATGATTTTGTATGACTCTGTGCTACTCTGCATGCATAATTCTGTCCGTCATACTACTGTCTGTCCGTCTGTGTTACAACTATTTCTGTATGTCCGTATGGCTTCTGCTTCTGTATGTCCGTATGGATTCAGATTCTGCTCGTCTGTCCGTATTATGATTCCGTCTGTCTGTCCGAACTATAATTCTGTTCATTTGTGTGTAACACGATTCTGTATGTCTGTCTGGATCATAACTCTGTCCGTTAGTTTGACTTATGATTTTGCCCGTTATATTTCTGTGACTCTAGTTCGGACTATGTTTATATCTGTTACGTTCCTGCTTTACATACTCGGTACATTTTCCGTACTGACCCCCGTTCTTCGGGGGCTGCGCTACATGCCCGCAGGTACAGACGCGCCAGGTGACACGCCGCCAGTGTAGGTCCTGACTCTGCCATTCGAAGAGCTCCTTTGACTCGGAGCATATCTTTTGGTATATATTTTCTGTCTTCTGTGTACTCCGTATGTATGTATATTCTGGGTACGGCGGGGCCCTGTCCCGTCATATGATTCTGTATGTCTGTAGAGGCCTGTAGATGGATATGTGGGTTACGGGTTTCGTCTGTATGTTAGCCTTATCGGCTTATCTGTAAATGTCTGTATGTTCAGGTATATGTATATATATATGTAAGTTACGCGCGTGCCGTAATTGTATCGGCCTACTTCTGTACTTCTGTATTGAAAAAAAAAAAAAAAAACTCTGTATGGTTCGAGTTCGATCAGGTAGGTACGTATGGGTGCCCAGTTAGGGTACCAGTCGCGGCCCACGGGGTTTGGGTCGTGACACACATACACACCACACACTACACGGCCATATCATGCACACACAACTACATTCTATCCAATTTCATTCAACTTCCATTTTCCACATATCATTTACAACCATAACAACCAAACACTAGACAACATAATTGAATCACGATTCCTACACACATATATATATGCACGACCATGTACCATATTTCTCTCCTTCATGAATTTCATCTATTTTAGCATACTACAACACATATAAACCATGTATAACACATAAAACAAGATTGAAATTCACCTTTCTTCTTCAACTTCTCACTTGACTACAAGTTGGCAACTTGAATGATTATGAATCTTTCTTGCTCCAACAACAACTCCACCTTGTTATGCACCCTCTACTTGGTAGAAAATGATTTTTGAAAGAATTTTATCAATTTTCCTTGGAATTTCTTGCTATGGCCGAATGGCCTTAGGTTTTTGCTCTTTCTTTCTCTTGTTCTTAGCTTCTTGAAGACTCTAGAAAATTTTATGATAAAGATGACTTAGTCATCTATTTAATACCATGAATTAATTAATCATGGGCCTAACCCATGTACATGGCCGGTTGGGCCTTCAAATTTCCAAAAAAAATCTTTCAAGCCCACTTTGTATTTTGGCTAGTTCTTGTAATTCATGAAAACAATTGTTTCCGAATTCCAAATTTACCCTTCGCCTTCTTCCATATTCCCACGAGTCATATTGCGAATTTCCCTTTATGCCCTTGAAATTCCTCATTAATTCCACTTCTAAATTTTTCATAAGCAACTCACATGTCAACCAAAATAAAATATGACCTTGCTTGTTGTCTTCCCGCGATTGTCTTGAATTATACGATTATACGAATTGCGGGATATAACACTGATGCTCCCACTACAGGTGTCCCAGATACCGTAGATACACCGGCTTTTGCAGCCGAGATAGGTGTTTCTGAGGCGAGGCTTCCACCACCACCTTCGGCCACACAGGGCCCATCTTCGGGGTTTACCACTACCGCTGAGACAGCCGAGCCTACTGATCCAGAGCTGGAGTTGCTTCACTTCAGCCATGCTAATTATAGACAGATTACAGTCAAGGCAGTGAGGGCTGAAAGGCAGGTAGGAAAAATCTTGCAACAATTTAAGCCGAAAGTGGTAAAAATTATGCAGCAGTTTGTTACAGAGGCGGCCACAGAGATTCGTGTGGAGTTTGAGAAAAAGCACGAATTGTATTAGGCTAGACTGGATAGTTTTTAGTCAAAATTATTGACTCGAGAGCAGACCACACCCGGTGGGGAGTCTATCTCATGGAGGAGTGAGTTGGATAAGTTGAAAAAGGAGCTTGAGGCACTCAAAGTGCAAGGTATGGCAGCCGCACCAGTGCCAGCACCACGTGCCATTTTTCCTAATACGTTTAAGGTGTTGTATCTGATGGATTCTGAGGAGGAGGCAGAGGATGCCGAACCCCTTGTGCGCGATACAGGCAAGAGGGTCCATGAGACATCTGAGGACCCAGAGGAGTTGGCCAAGAGACTAAAGAAGACAGAGGAAAAGGAAATGCAGCAGGCCATTTCTGAGTCGTTAGTCGAACGGCAGCGCCGACCAGGAGAGTCGACTAGTCAGCCGCCGGATGCAGTGGGCCAATCGTGAGTTTCGCATAGCACCTAGGGCGCCAAGGTACTACCTCTTTCCCTCATTCTTATAAGTGATGCACTGAGACAGTGCTTGATTATTTTGTTGGGGGTGGGAGTGTTGGCGCTGTTGTAGTGTAGATATATGTTTAGGAAACCCCTCGACTTTTCTTTGCCAGAGTTCTTTTCCTGAGGAGTGTTGTTTTTGTTGAAACTGCCATGTTTAAGTTGTTGCTTAGGTTGAATAGAGTAGTTTTGACTTAGTTGGTGTTGCTCTTTAACTAATAGCTTGAGGTTTTGGTTTGTGAAAATTTTGGACCCCCTGAAAACTTTTTAATGCATACTTAGAACAGTTATTGTTTGACATGATTGATTCTTTATATGGCTTTATGATTATTGGGGTATTGTGTGTGATAAATGACTACTTAGGAGGTCACAAGTGTAAAAATGATTGTCCTTATGCCAATGTGTGTGTGAGTTGTTAGTTTGATTCTGTTTATGCATGTATAATCTAGAACTTGCCCGGTTGGTCTTGTTCAAAATCCGAAAGTTAGTTTTGTTGTGAGGTGATCTGAGGCTTTCTTTGTGTAAATAGTTACTTTTCCTAAATAAGCCTTACTAAAAGTTGAAAATATCCATAGTTTCCCTTTTTGAGCCTTTTGACCTTTTTCTTGGCTAGCCAATTATGAAACCTCACCTGATGTGAAATTAATCCACCTTCGCACCAGTTCTCTCCTTGATGCTACTAGATAGATGAGGCAAAATGCCTAAGTTGGGGGTGAATTAAATGTGGAGTAAATGGTAAAAACATAAGTTTGGGGGTTGTGGAGTTTACTAGTAGAGATTCGATGTGGTAGTTGCTTATATATATATATATATATATATATATATATATATATATATATATATATATATATATATATATATAAGAATAGAAAAAATCAGAAAATTGTAACACAAAAAGAATTGTAAGTTAGTTAGGAATAAAACCACATCGAGGTCGAAAACTTGAAAGAAAATAAAGGGGTTGGAAACAAAAGAGGTGAATTAAGGTGAAGAGATGTTGTAGTGTTCAAGGAGGGTGAGTCACTAATATCCAAAAAGTATTCTACCCGTCCTTAAGCCTACATTACAAGCCAAAACATGTCCTAATGTGATCACAACCGAACGAGCCTAGGATGAAAACATAGAAAATAAGGGCAAGCCTATGGTATTTGCATGTGTAGATATGAAATTCTTTGTGAGTGTGAATGTTTTTCTCTTCTATTTCGCCTTTTTCCCATCCTTGTTGTATGTGTTGGGACATTCTTTGGTCTATGTGAGGGCATAAGGATGAGAATTGAGCAAAATAAAGTGGCCGCCTAAAGTAGCGTTTGTGTGCATCATACTATGTTCGAAAATGTAGTGTCATGCATTGAAGCTTCATTGTTATTCATATCATTCTTGAGTTGTGTATATTGTTTTGAAAATAGAAAATTGGGATGGTCCTTTAAAAGAACGCGCATACCGGTAGTTGAGAGTCAAAACCAATGTAGACATTATTACTCTGTGATATCTAGGTGTTAGATTGAGTCGTTGTTTTGTATGGCTTGCTTAAGGACAACCAAAGACTTTAAGTTGGGGGTGTTGATGTGCCGGGAACTTATGGCACATTCGAGGCCTTTTTACGAGAAGTTTTACTTGGTTTTAAGCAAGTCGATGTCTATTTAATGTGTTTTTAGTGTTTTTCAGGTAACGGAATAGATTTGGAATGAAAACAGTTAAAAGTGCAGAAGTGATCGTAAACTCAGTTTACGGACCGTATTCTTAAATACGGGTCGTATTCCATGGGCATATTAAAGAATAAGAAGAACCAGAAAGGCAGGCTAAGAAATGGTGATTTACGAACAACTTTTACGGACCGTATTCCACTTTACGGTCTGTATTTCAAAGCATATTTAACCATTCGAGCATCTGGTAGAAAGTCGAAGTTTTGGAAGTTGAAAGACGACTATGCAGTTTACGGACCGTAAACCAATTTACGGTCCGTATTTCAAGAGATTGCAGTCGTTCAAAACTGGAAGGAAGACCTGGTCGTAAACTGGTTTACGGTCAGTATTTCACTTTACGGACCGTATTTCGTATCGACGGGGACCAAAGTGCAAATCTGTAACTTTCAAGATTTCAGAACCTATAAATAGTCATTGTAGGGTTCTAATAGTTATCAGTTATTAAATTTTTACTTTTGGCTTAGAACATTAAATACTCTCTAGTTTTTTAAGGTTCAAACATCAATTCAAGTATTATTAATTCCTCTTTTCTTCCAAAGTAAGCAATTATGAATTCTTCAATTTCTTATTTCTTGTTCTTTGTCATGAGTAGCTAAATTCCCTTATTAGGGTTGTGAACCCAATGATGGTTGTTTTGTGATTGGGTTTGTGATTGATATACACATAATGAATTATTAGGGTTTATTTATTCTTCATTCTTCATTCATAATTAATGGTTGCAAACATTGATTAAAGCCATAAACCTTGATTTATTTGGGAAAATAATTAGGGTTGGTAAGAATAAATAACAAGTACTCAAAGCTTTAAACTTTGTTTAATAAATTCACTTAGGAATAAGAAGAATTTACTTGGCATGATTAATCGTTCTTCATAGTTACTTTCTTATATTTGGGAAAATCATAGAAAGAGATAATCTTTATTTATTGGGAAATAGTAGAGATTCATATAGAGATTAAGTGCATTCATATAATGATCCATTAGAAGTATATCAAGATCAATACCCATGATCATACACACTAACTAACGGGGACACAACCTTAGTTTCTTTTACCACAAATTTGCACCAAAGCAAGTAGATAGCAATTAGTCATAGAAAACCCAACTTTTACCAAAATCATCAGATTAAGACATTAGACCTAAATTTAGCATCCTACGATTTTAGTAACCTTTTCACACCATATTCCCTGTGGGATTCGGCCTCAACCTTGTTGGGTTGCTATATTTGACAACGTCCGTGTTATACCATTAATAGGTGTAGTTTAAGCGTATCAGTGAACTTATAACATTGAGCTCGGTCGGCGGGACTTTGATTAAAAATCCATTTATATGGGGCCCACAAGTCCCAGCATGTACTTCTTCCAACAGTTTCGTGGATTCGGTGGCGTCCATGCATTGGAGCAAACCCAATCCCGTCGTCCGTTTGTACAATATTTCCTTGTTTAAGAAGAAACTGTTAGCCATTCTTCTGATGGTCTTCTTTCACCCACTTGTGATACTTTCGGGATAATCCTGTTTCTCCAAATACATCTTGATGTCGTTGTACCATGGTTTTCCATCTGGCTCTGCTTCCACGTGAGAACAGTAGGCATGCTCTTCTTTCAGGCTTATCTCCAGAGGGTCAATGTGACTGCTTTCAGGATGCTGAACCATTGATGCTATCGTGGTCAACGCATCAGTAAACTCATTCTGAGCTCTTGGAGTATGCCTGAATTTAATCTTTTTGAACTTTTTACACAACCTTTGTGCCAAGTTCACATACGGCAAGATCTTATAGTTCTTGGTGGGCCACTCGCCCTACACTTAATGGATCAGCAAGTCGGAGTCTCCTATGACCAGTAATGCATTGATATCCATATCCAACGCCATCCGGAGGCCTCGGATGCAAGCCTCGTATTCAGCTTTGTTGTTGGTATAGCGAAATTTGAGCTTTGCAGCCATTGGGTAGTGTTTCCCAGTCTCTGATATCAAAACTGCTCCAATTTTGGAACCTTTGTAGTTGACAGCCCCATCAAAGAACAATCTCCATCCCGTGTAAGGCTCTGTCGTTTCTTTTTCTATGGCCAATACTTCTTCGTCTTGGAAATGAGTTCGAAGGGGTTCAAGATCCTCATCCACAGGGCTTTCAGCTAGCAGGTCGGCCAAGGCTTGTCCTTTAATGACCTTTTGTTCTATGTACATAATGTCGAATTCACTTAGCAACATTTGCCACTTGGTCAACTTCCCGATGGGCATGGACTAGCTAAAAATATACCTCAATGGATCCATCTTGGATATGAGGTGGGTGGTATATGATGACAAGTATTATAGGTTATGCGCTCACCAAACAGTATATGAGAGACCTGGTTGAGTACCAGTTCCTTTATGCAATGTAGTACGTACAGAAGGCAAGATTTTACCATGGGAAACTCTTTGCTCAAGGGATACCCCAGTAGGATTTCAACTCCACTAACTAAGCAACTTCATATTACAACCTATTGCTAACTAGGAATTAACTTCCATAATACCTCACCCTTAAAATAGTTGCAATCTAAGAACTAACCCCCGTAGTCCCTCCACCCTTGAAATACTCCGATTGTAAGAACCTCCACTGACTAACTCTATCCAAGGATACTAATACACCTAGACTAATAACTCTAGCCTAGTATACCACTCAAGGTTCTTGTGAAGACACTCTTCAAACAAGCCATCTTTGAGAATTCAACTAAGCTAACTCTAGCCTAGTGTACCACTCAAGAGATTGTGGAAGAAAACTTGAGACTTTAAGATACCTACACACAACTTCTAAACAAGAGGAGTAGGTTTACAGGTTTAGCACAGATGACAAAGCTCAACAGCTTAAGAACTTGAAGTATCATCCTTTGTAACGAGCAAGCCCTTCAATCTATTGTAGCTTTGTCATTGATGGTACTTAAATAACCTTGTGTCGGCTAAGATTTTGTTGTGAATTTAGGTTTTTCAAGACACCCCAAAAGACCTTGCAACACGTTTCTTTTATACTAGACTGTTGTGCAGTGAGCAGTTCCTGCTTTAAAGCTATGGTTGTTGACTGTACGGACCGTTGTAGCTTGTATGAAAAGAGAAGCTGGAGTACCGGGTCTCATTCTTGTTCATCATTGTTGGACAGTCATCAAAACATGGAATATGACATTTCCTATAAATTTTCCCCTTTTTGATGATGACAAACTTAGATGCGCTATTCCCCTTGAGAAGCTAGATCCCACTCGTTTCCCCTGCTGCTATTTCACCCTGAGAGCTAGATCCCACTCGCTCCCCCTGCGACGCAGACCATTTTTGAAAAGAAACTCACAGCAGCTTATTACAAGTAAGAAGCATAGCAACGTATTACAAGTGATATCTGGTCTTCTTCTTTTTTACACATCTGGTCTACTTCCCTTTTACGACCATGATACAAGTGACATCTGGTCTTTTTCCTTTTTACACATCTAGTCTTCTTCCCTTTTACGCCCATGACACAATGTAATCCTTTTACGCTTATGACACAATGTAATCTCCATTAATTATTTCCACCTTTCTGCATCAACAAAAAGGTCAGTTAGAATCGGCAATGAAGTTCAGCATTACTTACTCAGAGCCACAATGGCAACACAACCATAGGTGTGAGAGATACAATCAAGCACATAGTTTGGCACAAGACAGAGTAGATGCGCAGAAGATTAATACACTTAATCTAAAGAATAGTAGTCAGAACAGAAATGCATACAAGAAAAACTGTTATTATTGCCAGAATATTGTCACGCACAAGCAGGAGAGAGAGAGAGAAAAAACAAATCAGGGGAAGGCATAGGAAGGGATTTTGGTTTGGACACTTAAGGAATTTGAGACTTATGGGTATTTTGAGTCAGCGCTATGAGTAATCTATCCACTCGGTCATTATTGATATGCTGATCTTGAAGCATCTGGTCCTTGAGCTGGTCCATTTTCCATGTCAGCCTCTCATTTTCAGCTTTAAGCTTCCCAATTTCAATATTTGCAGCTTGTAGAGCACTTTGAGAGCCAACCTCTTTCTCCTTCACAGATATCCGAGCTTGACAAATAGCATTCTCAGCTTTGACCCTTTCTAGTTCAGCAGTGGCAATTTCTTGTTCCGTAAGTATATTGGAGATTGTGGAAGTACTTCCAATTTTCTTTGGTAAGAATTCACACTCTTCTAAAGTAGACAAGGAGAACATTTGTTTTTTAGATCCTTTGTTAGCCTTGCCAGTCTTGATCTGGAAATGCTCAAATACTTTGGTTAGAAAGAACCCATAAAGAAGCCCATGTTTTTCGTCTGGTGTATCCACTACATTGATGATGTGCTTGATCATGATCGCAGGAAGATTTATGGGTTGGTAGTTGATCAGGGCTTCCATGAGCACCAGGTCTGCAATAGAAGCAGCAGTACGACCCTCTTTCCGTGGAAGCAACACTTTGTTGACCAATTCAAAAGTTAGTTGATATTCTGGTTTGAGCTCCTTTTTGTTAAGTCTTGCCCTTGTACTCGCATCTTTAACCCCCTTTTTAGCAATCATGATTTTTGAGTCACTTGAAGCTTCTATGCTTCCATCAACAGTTCTTATTCCTTCAGTGGGAACTCCCAAGATGTTTCCTAGTGTCTCTTTAGTTAGCATAAACTCAGTCTGGCCAACTGATGCAATGAGGGTGCTTAGATCATCAGAGTAGTTCAGGTTTGTAAAGAACTCATACATTTATTTCTCATAAGCATTTGCACTGGTGGAGTCAGCAAATGGCTTCAACTCTGAAATCTAATTATTCCAATCAATTCTTTGATCCCAAATTTTTTAGTGATTTTAGGATCAAGTACCCTTCCAGCAACACGTTTTGTCTCCTCAGATTTTCTCTTCTTTCATTTTCATTTAGAGCAACTGCTTTGCTCACCCTTGGCTCTTCAGGGTGCTTGACTCTTCATCATTTTTGCTCTTTCTTCTCTTTGAATTTTTCTTCACATTAAGACATTTCATTCCTCCTCTTTCCACGGCCTCATCAAAATTCACAACTGCAGTCTCCACATTGACTAGCTCAATTTCATCAGTCAAGTGGTTGTTTACTTGAGAGATTCTGATCCTTTTTCTACCCTTTGCTTTGTTGGCTTGGAGAGCTGATTCCAGGGCCACCTTTGCAGCCTTCTTACTTTGTCTGGTTCGAGGTGCCATTTGACCAGAAGTGATTTTCTTAGTAACTCCAGGTCCTGTGGTTCCTTTATCGCCAGATGTCTTCTTCATTTTAAGGGCAAGAGGTATCTTATCTTAATCAGATTCATCAGCACAATCATTTTGATCCTGACTCTTTTCAGGTGAGAACCCAACAAGAGATGCGACGTCATGAGGAGCAAGTTCAGGTCTTAGAATCATATAAGTTCCTTCTGGGAGACCCTGGTGTCTTGTCCCACACATGAGATGTCCTGGATTTAGTTTCAGTTGTTAGTATTGAGGGATCAGGTCTCTCCTTCATTTTCTCTGAGTTCATTTGACTCTCTAGATCACCTATAGTGCTCATGGTTTGTGCGATTTCTTCTATTAGTACTGCATCAATGACCATTCTACCAAAACGTCCTTTACCAATCCCAGAGATGGGTCCATCCACTTTTATGGGAGACTCATCTACTGACTCCTTTTTTCCTTTATCGAGATAAGAGGGAGAAGAATTATCTTTTTGCACATTGACTGCTTCTAAAGTCTGTTCCTCTTTATCGCATATAGCTTTTTCTTCATGCATATCTAGAGAGACCCGATTTTATTTGGCTTGATGTGACTCCCATGTATTCTCAATAGATTGGTTGGTAATATCTACACCATTGTCTTGCTCTTCCATTTCATATGTGTTTTGAAAATATCTAGACATAGATACGGTATGACCACTACTTACAGAGTTAGGTTTTTTTATCTGGACAGGTATTGCTGAAGATGGTACAGTTCTACTGAGAGATTTCCTGGAGGCAGAGGATTTTGAAAAAGTGGTGACACATTTTAGATCGATGGGAGGATGGGGTTTTGGAGAGGATATAGGTTGGCTTGATTCAGGTGGATTTTGGGCATTGGAAGGTGAGAGAGAGGGGTCGGTTTCAACAGGAACTTGAGAAATAGGTCCGTCACTAGACATAATGAAGTTTGATTCTTGAAGAAAACAATGATAGAGGATAGAGACTGAGAGTGAGAGTGAGAGATGTATCAATTTTGTATGTGGGGGATGAGAAGTAAGGACGTATGTTGGATTTTCGGCATCGATTGAACAGAGGGAAATGTTATCAAGGGTGTATGAAAGAGTCAGGTGACGAGTGGGTCGGGTCAGCTTAAGGAAGGTGTAAAGTCTCGAGGAGAATTTTCAAAAGGTTTCGGTGACTTGGTGCTTAAATGACAATTTCACTTTTATACTTGTGTCGAAAAGACTACTAAGTTGAGTTACAGAGACCAGGTTCCTTTGTTGATTTTGTTTGAAAAAGAAAAGTCAGTCGAGCAACAACTCTGAAATGTGCTAGGTCACCTTTGCTTCCACTATTCTGAGACATCCATGTTTGTATACCAGGTGTCCTCAAGTTGGATTTTTCTGCATATCTTAGGGTTGAGAATCCACTCTACATCTGTTAAAAAAAACTTGCTACATCCTAATTGTCTGAAACATGAAAGGATGTTTTGCTCATGCTTTTGTCTTCATGCACCCATCCTCTCCTTGGAATCTCTTGAGTGAAAGGTAGATTTCATTTTCCTCCTGATCCCTCTTTTTCACTCAAGTCTTCCAACATGATCACTGACCCTGTTTGGGACCCCACACCAGATTGGGTCCCTTGGAGTAATGAATAGAGAGTTGGATTTCCCTTTTTGTTCAGAAAAGTTTACTCCTTTCTGATGCAGATACTTTATTTTTTTGACTTCTGTTTAGCAGTGTCCTCATTTTGGACTCCATGATTTCTTCTTAGTTATGTTCTTCTGAGGTACATTATCCTTTTCATAAATGGCATCAAGATTCATTGTGCCCTGCTCAGATGGAGTTTCTCTCATTATTTCCTTTATGTGAACATCCTTCTATCTTCCTTCTTTGTTTGGTGAGATAGCCATTTGAACGAACCTTTCTAGGTGTTAACTGTTTAGAAAGAACTTGCTCTGATACTAATTTTTAAGGGTTGTGCACTCACCAAACAGTATATAAAGGACCTGGTTGAGTACCAGTTCCCTTATGCAATGCAGTAAGTACAGGGGGTAAGATTTTCCTGTGGAAAATTTCTTTCTCAAGGGATTAAAAACCACAACCTGCCCCAATAGGATTTCAACTCCACTAACAGAGCAACTTCAAATTACAACCTGTTGCAAACTAGGAATTAACTCTTATAATCCCTCACCCTTACAATAGTTGCAACCTAGGAACTAACCCCCGTAGTCCCTCTACCCTTGCAATACTATGATTGCAAGCACCTCCACTTGACTAACTCTAGCCAAGGATACTAATACACCTAGACTAACTCTAGCCTAGTGTACCACTCAAGGTTCTTGTGAAGACACTCTTCCAACAAGCCACCTTTGAGAATTCAACTAATACAACTAAACTAACTCTAGTGTACCACTCAAGAGCATGTGGAAGCAAACTTGAGACTTTAAGATACTCACATATAGCTTCTAAAATAAAAGAGTGGGTTTACAGGTTTAGCACATACGACAAAGCTCAACATCTTGATAACTTGAAGTATCTTCCTTTGTAACGAGCGAGCCCTTCAATCTGCTGTAGCTTTGTCTTAGATGGTACTTGAATAACCCTGTGATGGTTAAGATTTTGTTGTGAATTTAGGTTTTTCAAGACACCCCAAAAGACCTTGCAACATGTTGCTTTTATACTAGACTGTTGTGCAGTGAGCAGTTCCTGGTTTACAACTGTGGTTGTTGACTGTACGGACCACTGTAGCTTGTATGAAGAGAGCAGCTAGAGGACCGGGTCTCATTCTGGTTCTTCATAGTTTGACAATCATCAAAACACAGAATATAACATTTCCGATCAATAATTAATGCCTCAACTTCTGGGCCACCCATGTTAAGGCGTAGCAAGTCTTTTCCACCAGCGTATATCGCACCTCACAGACGGTGAATTTATTACTTAGATAGTATATGGCCCGCTCTTTTTTGCCTGCCTTATCATGTTGTCCTAACACGCATCCGAAGGCATTTTCTGAAACTAACAGGTACTGCAAAAGTGGACTCCCAGGCCTGGGAGGTACCAAAACCGAAGGATTGGACAGATACCTCTTGATGGTATCAAAAGCTTTTTGACACTCCTCTGTCCATTTTGTAGGTGCGTCTTTCTTCAGGAGCTTAAGTATGGGCTCCACGATGATGGTAAACTGGGCTATGGATGGCCCAATATAATTCAGTCTTCCTAGGAAGCTCATGACTTCCTTCTTGGTTTTGGGAGGAGGTAACTCTTGGATCGCTTTGATCTTGGCCAGATCTAGTTCTATGTCCCTTCAGCTTACTATGAATCCAAGTAACATTTCGGCAGGTACTCCGAATGAACATTTAACTTGTTCAGTTTCAGATTAAACTTTCGGAGTCTGTCAAAGAATTTCCTTAAATGGGTGGTATGCTCCAAACTTTCTCTTTACTTGATAATTACGTCATCCATGTATACTTCAATCTCCTTGTGGATCATGTCGTGGAATATGGTAGTCATAACTCTCATGTAAGTCGTGCCGGCATTTTTGAGACCGAACGGCATCACTCTATAATGATACACTCCTCATGGATTGATGAAGGCTGTCTTTTCCGCATCCTCTTTGTCCATTAGGATTTGGTGATAACCCGAGAAAAAATCCACAAACGACTGTATCTCGTGCTTGGCGTAGTTGTCTATGAGTATGTTGATGTTTGGGAGTGGAAGGTTATCTTTAGGACTAGCTTGATTGAGGTCCCAGTAATCCAAACATATCAGTATCGTTCCATCCTTCTTGGGTACCGGCACTATGTTGGCCAACCATGAAGGGTATGAGATCACTTCTACCACTCCTTATTTGATTTGTTTCTCTACCTCGTCCTTAATGCGGATGCTGAGATCCGGCTTGAACTGTTGGATTTTTTTGTTTTACGGGAGTAAAACCCGCATTGATAGGAAACCAGTGGGATAATACGCTAGTGCTCAATCCCGACATGTCAGTGTATGACCATGCGAAGATGTCCATATACTCCTTTAGTAGACTTATCAACTCCTCCTTTTGGGGTGCCTCTAGGTGTGAACTTATCCTAGTTTCTTTGATATTTTCCTCGTCACCTAGGTTGATTGCTTCTGTTTCGTCCATATTCGGCTTTTGCTCATTCTCCAACTGTTCTACCTCCTCTACAACACCCTCAAATAGCATTGTTTCCTCATCATAGTCCTCATATTCTTCCTCCTCTATACCGTTTGACTCATTCATTTCGCAACATGTCATGACATTTATGGTTGCTTTATTATTTTTATAACTGAAAAGCCAAGGCAAAATGAGGTTAATATAATACATGCATGCGATTTAGAAACATAAAATCATTTTCTCATAATTCGAGGCTTTATTAATTTGATTATAATAAAAGTACAAACTGTGGTCCTGTCTCGGATCAACGTCGAGCCATTTCCCTTTTTGAAAACTTTACGAGGTAATAAAGTGCAAAAGGTGGGAAATTGGGCCTCGACTGATCCTCGCTATTTTTATTAAAAAATACATTCATCATTTCTCTACCAAAGAGCCAAGAGCGGTGTAAAGGTCCAGTTGAACAGCTGCTTGCCCTGATCAACATCTTGGATAGTGGGTGCTTCTGTACATTCTCCCGGTATTACTAAGCAATCTTTCTCTTCGAATAGTATCCCTATCCCTTCTTCTGCGTCTGTATCATTCGGCATAGGCATTCTGTTTGAAAATGACTGGTGCAGATGCGAATAGGCTTACGGAGTTCCGCAACACCTCTTACCATGACCCGGCTAGGGCTATGACGGGTACCCGGGGCTAACCACCGAGCACCACTCGTTCTATTACTCATTATGCGTACAGTCGTATTTCTTATGCTCATAATTGTAGGAAAACCATTTTCATTTGAAACATAATTACCTTTATATACATATGCCCTTAGGCTATCAACATAATGTACATACAATAAGGACATCGTGAGACCATACTTCCCACACATACATATCTACGAGCCTCTACTAGAATACTAGACATATAGACGGGACATGTTACACCTCGAAAAATTATCCGTTGATGTACAGTGAATAGACTAACGAAGAGCACGAGTATACGGTATTTCAATAAGTAAGGAACGACATTTGATGACCCTAATTAAGATTCCAAAGACATTCGGAGTAAGAGGAGAATGTTTACCAAGAGAGGGCAAGGCATACGATGTGTATCGAAAAGGATTTACGAGTAATAAGTTAATGATGATTTAATAGCGTCTTGGAGAAGAATTATAATGTCCCTTAGATCGTTAATGAGGTGCTAAACAAGTATCAAGAAGGTTCCATAAGGATTGGAGATCAAACGAAGTGACGAGAGCAAGATCAGAGAGAAGATGGGTTCCACAGCCGATTATACGGTCCGTATAATGGTTCGCAGAATCGTCACAGTGAATTCCCTCACTGGTGGGATTATACAGTCACTTATACGGACCGTATAAAATTATACGGCCCGTATAATGTGCCGTATAATGGTCACAAAATCGAGGGGTTGAAGGGGCGATTTCACGGTCACTTATACGGACCGTATATGTTTATACGAACCATATAAGTGTCTGTATAATTTCCCGACGGATCAGATTTCTAAGTTATTAAAAAGGGACCAAGTTCATTATTTCATTTCATTTTTCATCCAACACTTCAAGAACTCTCTAGAAACCCTCTCCACTCTTCATCCATAAGAACACAAGAGAAATTTATGATCAACTTTATCGAACTAAGAAAACCAAGTGTAAGAAACTCATTAGAGATCATCCAAGTCAAGAAATTTCATTGGAGGTGAACTTAGGTTTTGGCTCAAGTGAAGTATTTCCACCCAAATCTTATTCCTACAACATCTAAGGTAAGTTTTATGATCTTTCCATGTTATTTAAGGTATTGAGAAGTTGAAACACTTGGATTGTAGAAGGAGATAGAACATGGGTCATGAATGCGGGAATAGTGTCATTTTCGAGTAATAGCTTGCGTTGAGTAATGATTCTTGATATGTTATGATTATAATCATATTATAAATGACATTAAGAACATGGGATAGACATTGTATATGAGTGAATGTAATAGTGTGCCATGACCATGGGTATGGAGGACTTGAAGTGAATTGAGTAATATGGATAATATAGGAGAATAAAGATTGTTGTTATGATGTTGTGAATGTATTATTGATGTTTGGGAGTTGATATATGATATGGAGGAAGTCATATAAACAAAGGAGATGCTGTCCAATTTTTTCTAGCTTTAGTCATGCTTGCTAAGTTATCGATTTTCTAATGATAGTATAACTCTAATGAAGGTAGAAACGTGAGCATTGAAGTGGAACGTGCAAGTGATAGAATAGTTGAATGGAATGGTATGTAAGGCTAACCCTTCTTTCATAAGGCATGGTTCTTTGGCCAATATCTAATCTTCTATAAACCTATGATGTCCTTCAAATGATGCTATCTTCAAAAGCTACTAAGCTCATAATTCTCGATATGTTACGATTGTACTAAATTCCTCATACGATGAGAAATCCTCTAGGGATAGATGTAATGAATGATGATAGTGATGACGCTAAAGATGCTTATGGGCTTTTATGTATATGTGTCTATGTATGGCTATTATGAAAACCCGAGCTTATATGGCCGGGTAGAATATATATATATATATATAATGCGCGCACCACTGCAGTTGGGTACGGATAACCCTGAGCCTTGGTAGGGCCAGGTATGTATAATCACCGTGCCTAGCCATGGTCGGGTACGGGAAACACCGAACCTTCGTGGTCGCGTATGCTATGTAAATGATATGTATATGAATATGTGTATGAATATGATTACGGATACGAAATGTAAATAAGTACGGATATGAATACGGATACGGATATGGATGTATGTACACAATCATGCATTAGAAATGGAAAGTCCCTATGAAAATCAAGTAAGTGCTTATGACGATGATACTACTATCTCCCATCCTATGCTATCTCTTATGTTGTCCATTATGCTTTCATAATGATGTTGATCATGCTTTACATACTCAGTACATTCTTCGTACTGACGTCCTTTTGTTTGTGGACGCTGCGTCATGCCCGCAGGTGGCCAGGGAGACAAGCTTTATCCTTAGCTATATTACTCAGGGACTACATAGCGAAGCTCCATTTCATTCGGAGTTATAGCTTTTGGTATTTATTCTTTTGTGTACATATTTATGGGCATGGCGAGGTCCTGTCCCGCCTATATGATACGACATACTCTCCTTAGAGGCTCGTAGACATGTGTATATGGTTAGATGTGTTTGGCCTTGTCAGCCTATATTTTGGATATCATTTTGTTAGCCTCGTCGGCTTATGTACATTGATATGGGCATAGTTGCTAATGATGATATTAATGTATTGTTGTCCAATGGGATTAGTATGATTGATGGATAGAAAGTATGATTTAGCTATGTGGCTCACCTAGATGTAAATGTTAAAGTATGATAAGAGGTGCCCGGGTGGGTTAGCACCGGGTGGCCGTCGCGGCCTTCCGGTTGGGTCGTGACAAAAGTGGTATCAGAGCAGTTCTGTCCTAGGGTGTGTCTACGAGCCGTGTCCAGTAGAGTCTTAGTTATGGGTATGTTGCGCGCCACACTTATAAACAAGAGGCTGCGGGCATTTTAGGAATGAATGACCTTCTTTCTTCATAAGATCGTGCGATAGAGCTATGACATAATAACTTCTTTTTCCTTAACCGTGTGTTATGTATTTCAGAAATGCCTGTAAAGAGAAAGGCTACGGCAGCCCAAAAGGGCAAGACAGTGGCAGAAAAGCGAGATGAAAGAGCACCGCCAACAGTTGTAGAGGAAAGTGAGTCCCAGAGTGCGGCTCAATCTCAGCCCTCCCATTCAGTGCCTATTTCTGAGGAGCGTAAGGGAACCTCAGCCCCAGCTCCAGCTCCAGCACCTCCGACTCCTCGACCGGATTCTTCAGGGCAAGATGTAAAAGAGGCCATTCATTTGCTTACTCAATTTGTTGTTGGGCAAAGTACACGGCAAGGTGATAGGGCTGTTAGTGCAAGGGCCCGTGATTTTATTAGCTTGAACCCTCCGGAATTCTTTGGATCAAAGTCGGATGAGGACCCTCAGAATTTTATTGATGGAATGTTGAGGACGCTTAGGTTGATACGTACTTCGGACACCGAATCGGTGGAGTTAGCGTCCTATAGATTGAGGGATGTTGCGGTTCATTGGCACACAATTTGGATGGCTTCACGGGGAACCAATGCGCCTCCCCCGGTATGGCAAGAATTTGTAGATGCTTTCCTCCGACATTATTTGCCTTCAGAGGTTCGGCGAGCTAGAGCCGATAAGTTCTTGAATTTGAGGCAAGGTAGCATGAGTGCTTTAGAGAATAGTCTCCGCTTCAATTCTTTGTCTAGGTATGCTTCGGCCATAGTAGCGGATATGGGTGACCGAGTGCACCGATTTGTGAAAGGCCTAGGGCCACATTTGATGGATAAGTTCTTGACTGCGTCCCTTCAAGACAATATGGATATTTCACGCATTCAGGCCCACGCTCAAAATCTCGAAGAAAGCCTACAACAACAAAGGAGTGAGCGTGAGCATGATAGGGGACATAGCAAGAGGGATAGATCTTCGGGTCCGATGAGTGAGTATAGAGGCGGCCACATACAGCAGTTCTCGAGGCATTCAGGCCATTCTATGACTAGTGCGCCTCCACAGCTTTCAAGCTAGAGATTTGATAGATCTACTCATTCAGGGCTGAGTCAGATTTTTTCGGGATCTAAGTTCAGAGGTGATTCGAGTCAGGCGAGGCCACCTGTACCATGATGTTCCCAGTGTGGGAAGTTACATTGGGGTCAGTGCCGATTGGGTTCAGAGGTTTGCTATTCATGTGGTCGACCAGGCCATATTATGCATGATTGCCCCTCAATTGGTGGTAGAGGTAGGACCCAGCCTTCAGGGTCGGTAGCCGGATCTTCATCATTTGTAAGCCGTATGGGGCCAGGTTCACATGCGCCAGTCAGCCATAGTAGAGGCAGAGAGAGAGTCTCCAGTTCTAGAGGTCCTCAGTACCGTATTTATGCTTTGGCTGGGCGCCAAGATCTTGAGTCTTCTCCTGATGTGGTCACAGGTATATTATTGGTATTTTTTCATAATGTATATGCTTTGATAGATCCAGGCTCCACATTGTCATATGCTACATCGTATATTGCAGGTCGGTTTAGAGTCAAACCGGAGTCGACCAAACCTTTTGAGGTGTCCACACCTGTTGGTGAATCGGTAATAACTAGACAAGTATATAGAAACTGCATGGTTGTGATTTCTGACCGTCGTACTATGATTTACTTGTATGAGTTAAAAATGGTGGATTTTGATGTTATTATGTGCATGGATTGGTTGGCTTCTTGCTATGCCAATGTTGATTGTAGAATAAAAATGGTTCGTTTTCAATTTTCGGGAGAACCAGTTTTAGAATGGAAAAGGAATACTACGTCCCCCAAAGGTAGGTTTATTTCCTATCTAAAGGCAAGGAAAATGATCACAAAAGGATGCATTTATCATCTACTTCGGGTTCAAGATGTGGAAGCTGAACTGCCGACTCTTCAGTCAGTTCCCGTAGTGAATGAGTTTCCGGATGTGTTCCCGGAAGAGCTTCCAGGCATCCCTCCCGAATGGGATATTGATTTTTCTATTGATGTGTTGCCAGACACCAAGCCTGTATCTATTCCTCTTTATAGAATGGCTCCCGCAGAATTGAAAGAGCTGAAGGAGCAATTGAAAGACTTGCTTGAGAAAGACTTTATTAGGCCTAGTTCATCCCCGTGGGGAGCACCCGTATTGTTTGTCTGAAAGAAAGATGGCTCCTTGCGAATGTGCATTGACTATCGGCAATTGAATAAGGTGACGATTAAGAATAAATATCCTCTTCCGAGGATTGATGGCTTGTTTGATCAATTACAAGGTGCCAAATCGTTTTCAAAGATAGATTTGAGGTCCGAGCATCATCAAGTGAGATTTAAGGAGAAAGATATCCCTAAGACAGCCTTCAGAACAAGATATGGCCATTTGAATTCGGGGTAATGTCATTTGGGCTAACTAATGCACCGGTAGTATTTATGGATTTGATGAACAATGTGTTCAGGCCCTTCCTAGATCTATTTGTGATTGTATTCATCGACAATATCTTGGTGTATTCTAGATCCGAGGTAGAACACGCGGATCATTTGCGTACTGTCCTTAAAGTTCTTCAAACTCGAGAGTTGTTTGCCAAATTTTCTAAGTGTGAGTTTTGGTTGAACTCAGTGACATTTTTGGGGCACATTGTTGCAGCCGATGGTATTCGGGTAGATAGCCAAAAGATTGAGGCCGTGAAGACTTGGCCAAGGCCCACAACTCCTATAGAGGTTCGTAGCTTCCTGGGCTTAGCAGGTTATTACAGGAGATTTGTAGAAGGCTTTTCTTCCATTTCTGCACCACTAACAAAGCTGACCCAGAAATCAACTAAGTTTCAATAGACAGATGCTTGTGAACGTAGTTTCCAAGAGCTAAAAGAAAGATTGACTTTTGCCCCAGTTCTGACACTTCCAGAGGGATTGGAAGGTTATGTTGTTTATTGCGATGCTTCAGGCATTGGGCTAGCCTTTGTGTTGATGCAACATGGTAAGGCGATTGCGTATGCTTCAAGGCAATTACAGAAACATGAGAAAAATTATCCAACATATGACCTTGAATTGGCTGCAGTGATTCATGCATTAAAAATTTGGAGACATTATTTATATGGTGTCCATGTGGATATTTATACAGATCATAAGAGCCTTAAGTATATCTTCAAGCAGAAAGAGTTGAATTTGCGGCAACGACGATGGTTGGAATTGCTAAAAGATTATGATGTCGATATCCTATATCATCCCGGAAAGACAAATGTTGTGGCTGATGCTCTTAGCCGTAGATCCATGGGATGCTTGTGTGATGTACGACTAGAGAAAAGAGAAATGGCTCGTGAGCTCCAGCAGTTAGCTAGCCTAGGAGTTCGAGTGGTGGAGAGGTAGCAGGGGAACTACCATTCAGAATTCAGCAGTCTCGTCCCTAGTAGTGGAAGTGAAAGAGCGACAAAACGAAGATCCCATGTTAATGCATTACAGAGATACACTCCCTCAAAAGGAAAAGTCATCATTTGAGATTGCAGGAGACGGAGTTGTCAGATGCCGAGGCAGATTATGTGTTCCTGATGTGGTAGGGTTACGCCACCAAATATTGAGGGAAGCCCATTGCTCCCGCAATTCTGTCCACCCCAGAGCAGCGAAAATGTACCATGATGTCAAGTCTATATATTGGTGGAATGGGATGAAGAAAGATGTAGCGGAATTCATAGCTCAATGTCCCAACTATCAACAAGTGAAAATGGAGCACCAAAAGTCGGGCGGATTGTTGCAAGCTATAGAAATTCCAACTTGAAAGTGGGAAGTAATTAACATGGACTTCATCACAGGCTTGCCCCGTTCTCGACGTAAATATGATTCTATATGGGTGATTGTGGATAGACTCACGAAGTCAGCTCATTTCTTACTAATCAGAACGACATATGTGGCAGAAGATTATGCAAAGCTTTATGTTAAAGAGATAGTGTGACTCCATGGTGTCCCAGCTTCTATTATCTCAGATAGAGGAACTCAGTTTACAGCTAATTTTTGGAAGTCCTTCCAAGAGGGTTTGGGGACTCAAGTGAGCCTTAGCACGACATTTCACCCGCAGACTGATGGACAAGGTAAACGTACCATTCAGACTCTTGAGGATATGTTACGGGCATGTATGATAGATTTTAGAGGTAATTGGGATGGTCACTTACCACTCATTGAATTCGCTTATAACAATAGTTATCATTCTAGCATCCAAATGGCACCGTATGAGGCTTTATATGGGCGAAAGTGTAGATCCCCAATTGGGTGGTTCGAGGTAGGAGAGACTTAATTGATAGGGCCAGACTTGGTCCAGCAAGCCATAGAGAAAGTTAAGCTCATACAAGATTGGTTATTAGCAGCCCAAAGTCGTCAAAAGTCCTATGCGGATAATCGTCGAAGGGACTTAGAGTTCCAAGTGAAAGATTGGGTATTCTTAAAAGTGTCACCAATGAAGGGTGTAATGAGATTTGGCAAAAAAGGGAAGCTTAGTCCCCGGTACATTGGTCCTTATGAGATTGTGCGCAAGGTAGGCAAAGTGGCTTACGAATTAGATCTACCTCCTGATTTGGAGTCAGTTCACCCAGTTTTCCATGTCTCGATGCTTCGTAAATGTGTTGGGGATCCTACTAGGATCATGCCAGTAAATGATGTTCAAGTTATAGAAGAGTTTACTTATAAAGAGGTACCCATTTCCATATTAGATAGGCAAGTACAAAGGCTTACAAACAAAGAAGTGGCCTCAATCAAGGTTTTATGGAGAAACAATAACCGAGAAGAAATGACATGGGAAGCGGAAGAAAATATGAAATCCAAGTACCCACACTTATTTCAGCCCCTAGAAGAGATCCAAGATGAGACATCAAGATCATAAGGTATGTATGTTTTCTTTTCTATGCATTCGGGTCGTGTGTGGCCAAACTCTATTGCTATTATGTTATGGCCCTGTGAGGCATTGTTATTATGGGCTGTTGTGACAGGACGGTAGTGCCATATTACAGGGGAAACTCTAGCGAATTTTTTATGAAATTCCCGAGGATTTAACATTCGAGGACGAATGTTCTTAAGGGGGAAAGAATGTTACACCTCGGAAAATTCCCCGTTGATGCACAGTGAATAGACTAACGAAGGGCACGAGTATACGGTATTTCAATAAGTAAGGAACGACATTTGATGATCCTAATGAAGATTCCAAAGACATTCGGAGTAAGAGGAGAAAGTTTGCCAAGAGAGGGCAAGGCATACGATGTGTATCGGAAAAGATTTATGAGTAACAAGTTAATGATGATTTAATAGCATCTTGGAGAAGAATTATAATGTCCCTTAGATCATTAATAAGGTGTTAAACAAGTATCAAGAAGGTTCCATAAGGATTGGAGATCAAATGAAGTGACGAGAACAAGATCAGAGAGAAGATGGGTTCCACGGCTGATTATACGGTCCGTATAATGGTCCGCAGAATCGTCACAGTGAACTCCCTCACTGGTGGGATTATACGGTCACTTATACGGACCGTATAAAATTATACGGCCCGTATAATGTGCCGTATAATGGTCACAGAATCGAAGGGTTGAAGGGGCGATTTCACGATCACTGATACGGACCGTATAAGTTTATATAGCCCGTATAAGTGTTCACATAATTTCCTGACGGATCAGATTTCTAAGTTATTAAAAAGGGATCAAGTTCATTATTCATTTAATTTTTCATCCAACACTTCAAGAAATCTCTAGAAACCCTCTCCACTCTTCATCCATAAGAACACAAGAGAAATTTTGATCAACTTCATCAAACTAAGAAAACCACGTGTAAGAAACTCATTAGAGATCATCCAAGGCAAGAAATTTCATTAGAGGTGAACTAGGGTTTTGGCTCAAGTGAAGTATTTCCACCCAAAGCTTATTCCTACAACATCTAAGGTAAGTTTTATGATCTTTCCATGTTATTT
This sequence comes from Lycium barbarum, assembly GCF_019175385.1. Classification (NCBI taxonomy): domain Eukaryota; kingdom Viridiplantae; phylum Streptophyta; class Magnoliopsida; order Solanales; family Solanaceae; genus Lycium; species Lycium barbarum. The sequence goes on from NC_083347.1 coordinate 40,756,898, forward strand.
AAGGTATTGAGAAGTTGAAACACTTGAATTATAGAAAGAGATAGAAAACGGGTCATGAATGTGGGAATAGTGTCATTTTTTAGTAATAGCTTGGGTTGAGTAATAATTCTTGATATGTTATGATTATAATCATGTTATAAATGACATTAAGAACATGGGATAGACATTGTATATGATTTAATGTAATAGTGTGCCATGACCATGGGTATGGATGACTTGAAGTGAATTGAGGAATATGGATAATGTAGGAGAATAAAGACTATTGTTATGATGTTGTGAATGTATTATTGATGTTTGGGAGTTGATATATGATATGGAGGAAGTCATATAAACAAAGGAGATGCTGTCCAATTTTCTCTAGCTTTAGTCATGTATGTTAAGTTATCGATTTTCTAATGATAGTATAATTCTAATGAAGGTAGAAATGCGAGCATTGAAGGGGAACGTGCAAGTGATGGAATAGTTGAACGGAAAGGTATGTAAGGCTAACCCTTCTTTCATAAGGTATGGTTCTTTGGCCAATATCTAATCTTCTATAAACCTATGATGTCCTTCAAATGATGCTATCTTCAAAAGCTACTAAGCTCATAATTCTCGATATGTTACGATTGTACTAAATTCCTCATACGATGAGAAATCCTTTAGGGATAAATGTAATGAATGACGATAGTGATGACGCTAAAGATGCTTATGGGATTTTATGTATATGTGCCTATGTATGGCTATTGTGAAAACCCCGAGCTTATATGGCCGGGTAGAATATTTATATATATAATGCGCGAGCACCACTGCAGTTGGGTACGGATAACCCTGAGCCTTGGTAGGGCTAGGTATGTGTAACCCTGTGCCTTGGTAGTGCCAGGTATGTATAATCACCATGCCTAGCCATGGTCGGGTACGGGAAACACCGAACCTTCGTGGTCGGGTATGCTATGTAAATGATATGTATATGAATATGTGTATGAATATGTATATGAATATGATTATGGATACGAAATGTAAATAAGTACGGATATGAATACGGATACGGATATGGATGTATGTACACAATCACGCATTAGAAATGGAAATTCCCTATGAAAAGCAAGTAAGTGCTTATGACGATGATAATACTATCTCCCACCCTATGCTATCTCTTATGTTGTCCATTATGCTTTCATAACGATGTTGATCATGCTTTACATACTCAGTACATTCTTCGTACTGACGTCCTTTTGTTTGTGGACGCTATGTCATGCCCGCAGGTGGCCAGGGAGACAAGCTTGATCCTTAGCTATATTACTCAGGGACTACATAGCAGAGCTCCATTTCATTCGGAGTTGGAGCTTTTGGTATTTATTCTTTTGTGTACATATTTATGGGAATGGTGGGGTCCTGTCCCGCCTATATGATACGACATACTCTCCTTAGAGGCTTGTAGACATGTGTATATGGTTAGATGTGTTTGGCCTTGTCGGCCTATAATTTGGATATCATTTTGTTAGCCTCGTCGGCTTATGTACATTGATATGGGCATAATTGCTAATAATGATATATGCGTATTGTTGTCCGATGGGATTAGTATGATTGATGGATAGAAAGTTTGATTTAGCTATGTGGCTCACCTAGATGTAAATGTGAAAGTATGATAAGAGGTGCCCGGGTGGGTTAGCACCGGGTGCCCGTCGCGGCCCTCCGTTTGGGTCGTGACAGGATAGGACCCCGTCGTGCCCAAGCATATATGTACACAAAATAGTAAATCAATGGCACCTCCGGAATAATGGAGTGCTCTCAAAAGTCTGCTAATCAGCTCCTATGAATCTGGGTCGCCTCCCTGTCTACCTGTGGGCATGAACACAGCGTCCAAAGAAAAGGATGTCAGTACGAGAATTGTACTGATTATATAAGGCGTGAATAAAATGAACATAATAGAGAAATCATAAGACATGAGATGAGGATATAACCTTCTTAACTTTTAAGAGTAAGTGCATTTTCATCATATCACATATACCATGAAATCACATATATCATCATATCACGTTTGTCATATCACATACGTCCTCATCATTAACCCGCGTCCGGGTAACCATCATATGTCGCCCACTAGTGGTGGTCATGTCTGGCCCTCTAGGCACGGTGTACTCATACGCAGCCCACTAGTGGTGGTCATGTCCGGCCATTCAGGCATGGTGGAACCATAAGCAGCCCGCCCTAGCGGTGACATGTCCGACCATCTAGGCGCGGTGGAATCGTGTCATCACATATATCTCATAACTTATCATGAACCTTTCATAGATCATGCATTAGAATTTAAAGACAATCTATGAAAATCATATCATATTCGTAGCATGAACTTCATAAAAAAATATCGTATGATAGGCTTATAATCTCTAAACTTAGGCTCATAATTACCACTATCGTATTTATGGCATATCTCTTACCTTTATCTCGTATGAAATCCTCTATGAACATAGACTCGTAATTTTTCCGGAACATTTGTCATAGGACATGCAATATAGCTTATAAACAATCTATAACAATATCGAGGTGACATAAGTTCGAGAACCCCTGATTACGTTATAGAGTGATCATATTCATCATACCTCACCTTGAAGGAACTAACATTTTAAGGTGAGTGTAACACAACGAGCAACCTAAAGGGATCGTAAATAGGGTCATTAGATTGTAGAAACATCATATCGTATTCATAGCAAGAACTTTATGGAATTAGCATATCATGAACTTTAGAACTTTTAGGCTCAACTCATAGTCATCATCATCATACTCACATCGTATCTCTTTTCTTTATCTTATGAAAAACTCTTTATAACCATAGACCCATAATTTCCGATGTGTAGGAAAGTCATGGAAATATAGGAGAATTAATGCCATGGAGTAATGCCTTAGAAAGAAACAACTACACCACGTTGTAGAGGGCCCTTGAATTAGTAGGAATACCACAAGAAAATAATTTTTGGGACAAGATTTTAAGGGGCAAAAATTATAGGGCATGGCCGAATGGCCTTGTGTTTTGCTCTTCTTCTTTTTGTTTTCTCCTTCTCAATTTTTCTTGAAACTTCTTAATGAAAATGATGGATGGCCCTTTATTTATTTATCACATGGAGTAAATTATTCCATGGGCTTGGGCTAGCCATATGGCCGGCCACCCCCTAAAATTTGGGCCTTGTTTTTTTTTTTTTTTTTTTTGCTCTTTCTAGCCCAATTAATTATGGGCCCTATTTTGTAATTCCCGAAACTAATTTCCGAAATTCTCAATTTTGCCCCTAGCCTTCCTCGATATTTCTACATTAATATTTCATGAACAACACACATATATTAAATGAAATCAAATATGACCTTATTTTTTACAAGTCAAAATTATTTTGAATTTTCCGAATACGCAAAAAATACGGGATATAACATCCTCCCCCCTTTAGAACATTCGTCCTTGAATGTTCAACTGACCTCATGGGGTCTCATAATACTTCGGGGAGGTCTCTTTCTTTCCTTCAAAATTTCCCAAACGTTACCATTACTGTCCCCCTTTACGTACTCGCTTTCTTTTTATTCCCGAACATCGTTGTGCTGGAACATCTCGGCCTTAGCTAGTGGCGGAACCAGTGTCAATCTACTTTGTAATATATATACCATGTCTTTCGCTTTGTCTCTACTTCAAACTCTTTTATTGTCCTTTCTCTGCGGTTTTTGCTCTCAGCAATTCTACCTGGTAACTTGGTAACATGGTTTAAACCATCTCTGCATCTTTCTGTATCGTATCCAAGATATCGTAACTACATTGTTATCATTGAACCCTTACTCCTCTTATCAATTACTCACTCATTTGGCTTGCTTAGCACATAAATTCTCGTAAGCTGCATAGCCGCTCCTGCTTAATTCATATAAAATATATTCGATCTCAGACTTAGTCCTTTCATCTCCTGATTCATTCTACTTTACATATCCCACTCATATCAAAGTTCTCTCGTTCTATCTCGTCATATTCCTTCCCTTCTATAAGCATCCACTTCCTGATTATCGTATTATCCAAGGTCTTTACCAATAATCTTTAGCACTATCTTAATGACCGTCAGATTTATTCTTGAGTCATCAATAGACTGTTTAGGTTACATCTACTTGCTATATACCTTGCACTCTTTCAATATGGTAATACTCGATCACCGGATGTTATTACCCGTCAATATAGGCCTCCCGATATACTCATTATAAATTGATATGCCGATACGCTTGAACTCTGACCCCGAGCTAATGAATTTCATTTCGTGGCGCCTGAAAATGTTGTGATTTCTTTCTAGGTCTACTATAATATGTTCTCTCCCCCTTTATAAGGGGTTCCCTTATGTCACAATCTTCGAGTATCCTCGTTTTCGGTTATATCTCATTCTTGTCGACCTTCCCATATCCTTTTATCTACTATTAGTCCTTTCACTCACCAAGGTTTCTTGCCTTTCACCTTTTTCCGGCACTTTGACCTTTTTATCTTCCATCTACGCACTTACCTTATCTTTCCAAATATCATTGTGTTAAAACTTCCAGCCTTGACCTGTAGTGAAAATAATAACATCTTATCTTGTAACACCTGTACCATTCACCTTGTCGTTACTTGGACTTCGGTATCCTTACTCAATTGGTGCCTTCCATATCGTAGCACCGGTCGCTAGGACACACATGTCCACCGATATAAGCACATGTAGGATATCCTATGCATTCATATATGTATGTATGATTGCTACTACCTTGCCTACAAAATATTTCCAAACACTATTCAGGCCTATCCTAATTCCAAAGTCGTGACGCACTTTCCGTCTCTTCTCTGGTCTAGCCTGTCGCGTACTATGTGGCTTTTATGGTCTCCAACCATCCCATATACTCTAATTTCATTTAGGCTATTCTAGCTTTTCATTTGTCTCTTATGTCAGAATATATAGAATTCTTGCATACTTCTCAGGGGGTCACCCATCCTCCCACCTTAGCACGCTTAACCTCGAAACTTTGGTGGAACTCGGTGCCTTAATGCTGATATAATCGTGTCCACTTCCTCGTATGGCCTTTATTACATGACCTGGAGCGAGTCGAAGTCTTACAGATTCCGAGACATGTTCGCAACATGTCTTTTCTTGTACAATTACTATTTTACCCCTTTTTGATCTTCCACATTTATCTTCCACTTGTGAGTACGGTTATCTTTTAGAATCCGCATTATTCATCTTTTACCAGCCTGTATGGCTATCTCAATTGGTTTTATTGATTCGGATTTTACCTTACTTCTACTAACAACCAGAAGAGAAAATTATGTGGTAAATAGAGTATAGGCCCATCAATGCACATACTTCTAGAGAAAAGATTAATAACATACCTGGGTCTACGTTTGGTGACGCCTCTGGGTCCTGCCGGCTGGTCAAAGCATATATGCGGTTCGAAGGACCGCTAGAACTGGGAGCTCCGCCACGACGTTCGCCGCGGCCTGGTAATGTCGACGTACCCCGCCCCGCAGGGCGCATGGCTACTGAAGGAGGAGATGTGCCAGCAACTGACCCAGTGGGCTGGGTTGAACCACCTGAACCACCTCTAAACGGGCACTCCCTCATAATATGGCCTTGACGGCCGCAAGCAAAACAAGCATCCGTAGCAAAACTACATTCTCCGAAGTGGGGCCTACCACAACGAGAATATCGGGGTAGGGGTGGCCGCGTCTGACCGGGACCTCTGCTCGCCTGTGAGCCTGAAACCCTGGAGCTCTGGCCTGCCCCTGAATACCCTGCATAATCTGGTCTCCGGCCCGAGGGCTGTGGGGGTGTGCTCCGTGCTGACTGGATAGAATACCTACTACCCTGCCGCTGAGACGGCCTACTCTGAAACTCCTCAGAATACCCAGCTGATCTGGCCCTCTTGGGTTGGCTCCTGTCAGGATCCCTATCGGGCGGTTGCCTCCTATGTCGGTCCTCCATACCCTGGGCGTGCGCCTGTATACGGGCAATATCTATCCCGGGCAGAGCAGCCATCACCAGACAACTGTCAATCAAATATCAGTTCAGCCCCATTATATAACAGTGCATCCTGTCGGTCATATTAGCTACCATAGCGGGTGCATATCTGGCCAATGAGTCGAACTCTAGGCTATACTCTCGGACGCTCCTACCATCCTCCCTCAACTGTAAGAACCTATCAACCCTAGCGCGCCGCAGCTCCGGAGGCAGAAAGTGGCCAAGAAAGGCCTGAGTAAACTCGTCCCACACTGCTGGGGGAGCGCTGTCACCCCTGGACAACTCCCAGGACTCATACCAATTAGCAGCTACCTCGTGCAACCGGTATGAAGCCAACTCGACGGACTCAGTCGCTGAAGCCATAATCAACCGTAATGTGCGCTGCATCTGTCTGATAAATTCTTGGGGATCCTCTTCAGGTTTTGTCCCGAAGAACTCTGGAGGATTACACGTCAAGAACTCACGGGCCCTCGAACTATCATGTCTGTGCGCCTGATCACCTCCTAATCTGTATCTGTGCCCCTGCTCCGCCACCACTCTGGTCAGCAGCTGGACTGGCTCTCTCATGGCCCTATCCTCCGCCCCTGGCTGTAGAGCTGGAGGCTCGGGCACTAGACCCCCGGGAGCTAGTGGTGGAGCCGTCCCCTGATCAGCAGTTGCTGCTGCTCCGATCTCCTCTGGTAATGGCGGTGTAACAGAACCGGCTGACGGGGGCACGTCCTCCGGCTCAAGCTGAGCACGGGCCCTGGTAACTATCTGAGCCCGACTAGTCTCTCCTGCCTCAGCCACTGCTTTGCCTTTCTGGGCAGCCGTCGCCTTCTTCGGAGGCATCACTGTAAACATAACAATCGATCAAAAATGAATCATCCTAATAGCACAGCTCTATCGCACGATCTAAGATCCAAAGAAAGGGATAACATCCTAAATGTCCTGTAGCCTCCTGTTTATAGATGAGGTGCACCACACACCGATAAACAAGACTCTACTAGACACGGCCTGTAGACATTCCGAGGACGAACCGCTCTGATACCACTTTTGTCACGACCCAACCCCGTGGGCCGTGACTAGTGCCCGAGCTGGGCACCCGCATACACCTACCTACCAGAGTTGACATACAAATAGCTAATCAAGATTTAGCGTACACAGATTTATACAGCTGTAAGGCAGATCGCACGAAAACCTGTACATACATAAACATATACATAAGCCGCTAAGGCTATCATAACATACGGGCGGTACACGTGACAAATCACACAGACATACCTGACTGATAATGACCCATGACCCACATACATGTCTACAGGCCTCTAATAGAGATAACAGAATCAGCTGACGGGACAGGGCCCCGCCGTACCCCTGAATAAACATATACATATATAACAAAAGAAGTCAATACCAAAATGTGGGCTCCGAACAAGGAGCACTCCAAACAGCAGAGTAGATGTCCTAGGCGGGCGGATCAGCAAACCGAGCATCTGTACCTGCGCGGCATGGAACGCAGCCCCCGAAGAACAGGGGGTCAGTACGGAATATGTACCGAGTATGTAAAGCATGAAACGCAGTGAACAGAATCATAACTGAAATCATGAGTGTGGAGTATGAGCATAATAGTCATAGAACGTACCCGGCCCGTTACAGGACTCGGTGGCATAAGTATATCAGAATCATATGCATGTACACATATAGCTGTATGTCAATATCACAAATCGTACCCGGCCCATTACGGGACTCGGTAGAAGAAGTATGTCATATCATATGCATGTACACACACACACATATATATATATACCGTACCCGGCCCTCTAGTGAGGGACTCGGTGGATAGAATCATCATATGCCCTTCTGGCCGCCGTAACCCATAATCACATCATCACATCATCATATCATCATCAGATATACACATACCGTACCCGGCCTTCTAGTGAGGGACTCGGTGAACAATGCAGTGGAATGCGCACGAAAACATACCCGGCCCGGGACTCGGTGAAGGACATACTAAGGCGTGCACGAGCAGAGTAGTGAGAAACTATATGCATCATAATATATTACCAAGACTCGATATAATAATCAAATGACAGATCATGCGAAGAGGAATCGGACGGAAATCATAGTACGCACCTTTCGGATGTTACAACGGATTACGTCAAAGCAGAATTCCTGAGGTCGTTTGCACATGTTAAATATACCGTGGAACTCAATGGAATAATCAAAACGATCCTTCTCTAGTAAGCGGAACAATAGTCAAAGTTTTCCTTGAATATCACTCGAAAATAAGTCAATTAGATCAATATGAAAAGATCTCGGGGATTGCGGGTCCACCTCGGGTCAAGTCGAGGTGGCGTTCCAAAATTACGAACATTAGACTTTATAGAGTCATCTATGGAAGTTTTAGGACGATTTGATTCCGTTTGTAAGAATTACAAAGGTTCAAGGTGCTTTTCCAACAAAACATAAGTGCTTAATTCAATTATATTGAATGAATAAGGGTCAAATTTGGCTCGGATTTCTAGGAGTAGAGTCGTCCCCGAGGCTCAAATCATAACCTATTATACCTAAGACATGCCAAGAGAATGAAAGGCAAAGCTTTACATACCTTTTCCACTTCTTACGCTACTCCAAATTCAAGTTCCAAACTCTCCAAAATCTACAATTGGTCACATTTACCAAACATTAATTAGAAGCCTTTAGAAGTTCAATCTTAATTCAATATTTGCCTACAGAAATTTGGGCAGCATTTCCCCTGTAAATTCAACATCCCCGAGATTTTAACTCGGTCAAAACATCAACAACAACACCAACAACAATGCCAACAACACCAACAATCAATACAAAACACATTCTACCATACATAGTCTCCCTTTCTACACAATGCAACAACTTCTACTCCAACTCCACACTTTCAAACCAATATCAACGTTTTCATATTCATTTACTCATTCAAGATCATTCAAATACAATTCGGAAGCATTTCATATCGTTCTACAAAATATACAAAAAATTCCACCAACACCATAATTCACCCGAAACCTCCAACCTTCTACATAAATATTCACAACACATTTTTATCTTCCAATTTCATTAACAACAATCACAATTTGCACCTTAACAATTTCATTTCCATAATTACATAAATCTACCATAAAATCACAAAACTTCCTACAACAACTTAACAACCAATTTTTCATGCTAATTTGGACTAGCATCCTTCCAAATTCACCAATCAACACAACAATTCAAATTTAGGACTCCACTTCCATAATTACATAAAAACTATATTAAAATCACATAATTTCCTATAATCATTAACAACAATTTTTCATGCCGACTTGAACCATTATTCTTCCATTTTCATCACAAGGCCCCAACAACACAATTAACATAACAAATAAAATTTTAATCATCCCTCTCCATCAACACAATTTTCGGCCATACACACACATACCTATAACACACAATTTTCATACTCTACATTCCTTTCCACATTCTACAACACATATATATTTTTCTTCCAAGACAAAAGAAGTAAAATCATACCTTTTTCTTCCTAGCTTCTTCACTTGACCAAGGTGCTAAATCGACGAAACAAGCGGCGTATCTTCCGAAACAACTACACCACATTGTAGAGGGCCCTTGAATTAGTAGGAATACCACAAGAAAATAATTTTTGGGACAAGATTTTAAGGGGAAAAAATTATAGGGCATGGCCGAATGGCCTTGTGTTTTGCTCTTCTTTTTGTTTTCTCCTTCTCAATATTTCTTGAAACTTCTTAATGAAAATGATGGATGGCCCTTTATTTATTTATCACATGGAGTAAATTTTTCCATGGGCTTGGGCTAGCCATATGGCCGGCCACCCCCTACAATTTGGGCCTTGTTTTTTGTTTTGCTCTTTCTAGCCCAATTAATTATAGGCCCTATTTTGTAATTCCCGAAACTAATTTCCGAAATTCCCAATTTTGCCCCTAGCCTTCCTCGATATTTCCACATTAATATTTCATGAACAACACACATATATTAAATGAAATCAAATATGACCTTATTTCTTACAAGTCAAAATTATTTCGAATTTTCCGAATATGCAAAAACTACGGGATATAACAGTTTAGCTATTCTATCGCTTGCTTGTTCTTCTTCAGCGCTCACGTTGTTACCTTCAGGAGAGTTCGCATTAACATTAGCTAATCGATCACATGAACATGCTCAACTAAAGCTAGAGAAAATTGGGAAGCATTTCCTTTGTTTATACAACTTTCCCCATATTTTATATCAGCTCCCAAACATCTATAATAACATTCACAATATTATAACCAATAATCTTCATTCACTCTACCTTATCCACATTTCACAATTTCACTTCAATCCCTCCATAATTATGGTCATAGTTCACTATTACATTTACTCACATATAATGCTTATCCCACGTCCTTAATATCATTTATAACATAATCATAATCACAACATATCAAGAATTATGACTCATTCCAAGCTACTACTCAAAATCTCATCATTCTCATCTTTATGACCCATTTCCTATCTCCTTTCATAATCTAAGTCTTTCAACCTCTCAATATCTTAAACAACATGGAATGATCATAAAACTTACCTTAGATAGTGTATGAATGAGCTTTATGTGGAAATATTTCACTTGAGCCAAAACCCTAGTTCACTTCCAATGGAATTTCTTGACTTGGATGAACCCTAATAAGTTTCTTACACTTGATTCACTTGGTTTGATGAAATTGATCATGAATTTCTCTTGTGTTCTTGTGGAAGAAGTGTGGAGAGCCTTCCAGAGTGTTCATGAAGTGTTGGGTGAAAAATGAAATAAATGGAATGAGGTCTAAGTCCTTGTATAAATTTTAAAGCTGTCCCGACTCAATTCTACGGACCAACATACGGTCCGTATCTTTTATATGGACCCTATGTCTGGCCGTATCTTTTGTCCAGTGGAGGTCCCATTCTGGGGAGAACATACGGCCTAACATACGGCCAGTATGTTTTATACGGTCCGTATGTTGGACCGTATGTTGCCCAACTTTCCGGAATTCGTTCTCATCGACTCGTTTGATCTCCAATCCTTATGTAACCTTCTTAACACTTGTTTAACACCTCATTTACAATCTAAGGGACATTATAACTCTTCTCCAAAACATCATTAGGCCATCATTAACTCGGTACTCATAAATCTTTCTCGATACATAACGTATACCTTTCCTTTCATGGCAAACTTTCTTCTTTTACTTCGAATGTCTTTGAAATCCCAATTAGGATCATCAAATGCTATATCTTACTTATTGAAACATCGTTTACTTGGTGCCCTTCGTTATTCTATTCACTGTGCATCAACGGGAAATTTTTCGAGGTGTAACATTCTTCCCTCCTTTTAGAACATTCGTCCTCGAATGTTAAGCGCTCGGGAAAGTTTTCAAGGTGTAACACCTTTCGTCTTGTTGATAGCTATCTCATCATCGATCGGGACATAACCAAAACCAAAGCAAAAAAATTCCTGAGGAATGGGAATTGGCTCTGTGATGCCGTGTAGGTTCTTTCCCAAACCTTTCCCAGGTTCGAACCCATTCTGTAGCATAGTTGATGCAATCATCTTATATACTATTGGCATGGGTGCCTCTGTGGAATCTATCTTGTGGGCAGCTCCGACCAACTCTTTTAGATGAAAATCTATTCCTTTCAGCACAGGAACAGAATTGTCCAGGTAGTTATGAATGCAACCTTCTCCGTGGATCACCACCTCGTGGCCATCCCAGACAAAGTTTAAAGATTGACGGAGGGAAGATGGCACAGCTCCTGCCATGTGGATCCATGGCCTTCCTAACAACAAGTTATAATTTGTGGGTATTTCCATGACTTAGAACTCGGCGATAGATTTTGCTGGCCTTATTTGAATGGTAAGGTCAACTTCTCCAATGGCATTGCATCGACCTCCGTCAGTGCCCACATAGTGGTACGGCTCTGATGAACCTTCCTGAGGTCATAACCCAACTGAACCAGAGTGTACTCAGGGAAAATGTTGAGCCCAGCTCCATTGTCGACTAAAACCCGAGTGACTACTTTATTGTGGCACATAATAGTGATATGCAGCGCTTTGTTGTGATCGGTGCCTTCTTTTGGAAACTCTTTTTCAGTAAAGACAATTTAGTGTTCCTCCGTGACATGGACGACTATTTCCGCCAAATTTTCACTACTCGTCCCGGCCGGAACATGGGCTTCTTCCAACACCTTCATTAAGGCCAAAAGGTGTTGCGATGAACTCGGCAAGAGTGCTAGTACAGATATCTGGGCCGGTTTTTTCTTTAAGTGCTCTATAATAGAGTATTCTTTCGGCTGCATTCGGTTCCAGAAATCTTCTGCCTCGCCTCCGGTGATTCATATGATCGAAAAAAAAAAAGATTGGGTCACAGACAGGCCTATAATTCGAGACTCCATGCAAGAAATCAAGCGCACAGTGGCGTCACTTTCCTTTACAAACAAAATCTTGACTAGAAGGAATTTAAATAAGCATACATAACTGTACTGAACTTGAATGACAACAAGACCTCAAATAAACTGGCATGTCGAACATAATAGGCCTAAACTGATATGTGGTTATCATTCAGAGTCATAATTAAGTGAACTGCAAGTTAATTAATCAAAAGGAACATTTGTGACATAGCTTAGCGAGTTACAGACCTAAGATATGTGTAGTTAATCGTTACTGAGCATACAGACCATACTTAAACAAACATAGACATATGATTAATCAAAACATAACCCAAATAAAATTAGTTCAGGCTGACTAATCATAGGAAAGCTTATGCACATAAACATGATTAACAAACTACCTAATCTAGACTAAATATGTGACCAATGAAATGACGCATAAGTAAAAAAATGTAGACCTAAAGCACATGATGAACCTAAATTGCATACAAAGCTAAAACAATTACAGAATTAAACTAAAAATAGGAGTAATCTAAGTTTAAACATGCATAATACCACTAAAAAAACTATAAACAAGAACTCAAGCATAACTAATCAACAAATCATATAAGCAATTTAAAGCACTCAAATAATTACTAAAAATTGCTAAAAATTAACTAAAGGAAAGTGAATTGCCTTTTTTGCGCAGCCTCTAATCGAGATTGGACCTTTGGAGATTCCTGTGCACCTCAACCTCAAGACTCAGCCACACACAAACAAAGAAGAAGAAAAAAAATTAAAAAAAAAAAACTTAAACTCACTCTAATAAGTAAAGGTTTCAGCAAAATTGCTAAACCCTATGTAATTAGAGTGCTTTTGAATATGTATGTGATATTCGATGTTGCCAGCTTCTGAAATAATGTGATTTGGGGGTTCTTTATATAGAACCCCAATTTCTCAAAAACCTTAAATCGGACTCGATGTTGAGTTTTCCAATTCTGAGAATTGCATCTCTCAATACCACATCTAATGGTTGGGAATTGAGCAACCCCGTAAATAAAGTGTCGGATTTGACTCGAATCCTATCAATCCATGGGGTTCCTCATGAACCAATGGAATTTGAGGGTTCAAATTCGAGTAACAACAAAACTCATTAAAGAAATTCAATCAATGACCGTTTGATTTGCAGAAAACAAAGAAAAAAGGTGGTGATTTTACCATTTTTGGTTGTTCTACGGTAGAGAAAGGGTAAAGCATTTAATGCTTTACCCCATTTGATCGAGCATCTACTGCATAAAGCAAAAAACAACTTAATCTTTGCCATTTTAGGCCGATGACGAGATGGGAGAGTGTGGGGGGGGGGGGGGGGGCTAGGGTTTCCTCTCTCTCAGAAGAGAGAGGAACAGCTAAGGGGTGCGTTTGGTTTGAACAAAAATGAAAAAGGGAAAGGGTCTTCACCCCTTTAATCATAAAGTGGGTCGGGTTAGTCCTTTAATGGACTGGGCCCGGCTGAATTAAAAGATTGGGGCATTCATATATATATATATATACATGATATACATGTATATCTGCGTATGTGTGTGTATATATGACAAGACTCAAACGCTTAATTTAATAAATGGCCATAACTAAGACATGTAATGACTTAAACCCTTTAATTAATGGCCAAATACCACTTAATTAACTAATTAACCAAACTACTGAACATGGTTAATATGCGAATGGACTTAGATTTCAAATATAGCCTCAATTGACTTTAAACCATGAAATTGGTCTTTTCAATTATGGCCATAATTAGCCTTATCCATCCATTAAAGACTAGTTTTGAAATGATGACCTTAATTGGCTATTTCAATTAAGGCGAGGATTAAACTAATCAGACAATCAAAGGCTAATTTTGCAATAATGACCTTAATTGAATTAAACCATAGAAATTAGCCTATTTCAATTAAGGCCAAAATTGGCCAACAGTTGATTATTTAAATTGTAGCCATAATTAGCCACATAATAAACAATTTATGGAATTAACCACAATTAAACACTTGATAAATTATGATTAATTCTAATAAATTTTATAAATGCACCTTGGATATGTTAAATTAAGAATTGAGGGGTAAGATGATTAATTCATTTAATTAATCAGATTTCTTGAATTAAATGGAGTAAAATGCTTGCTAATTGATTTTTCTGATAATTTTAACAATTAAATAAATAATTACCTTCCTTCTTAAACTTAGCAAATGTTCCATATTAATTATAAAAATGTGTAAATTAATTTCTAAATGATTTATAATATTCTGGAAGTTATTTTGCCAAATGAAAGTGGCAAAATATTATCTAGATAATTTTATAAAATCATTTTGACTTGTAAAAAGGACTCTGGGTAATTAAAATAAATTATGGGAGGTAAAAAATTAGGTGTCAACAGCAGGAATTAAAAGGTGTTGACTGGATAGCTGCTATGCAAGAAGAGCTCCATCAATTTGAGAGAAACAAGGTGTGGCACCTAGTCCCCAGGCCTTCAGACAGAATGGTGATTGGGACTAAGTGGGTGTTTCGTAATAAGCTAGATGAATTTGGAAACACCACAAGGAACAAGGCAAGGTTGGTGGTTCAAGGATACAATCAAGAAGAAGGTATTGATTATGATGAGACTTTTGCTCCTGTTGCAAGAATGGATGCAATTAGATTTCTTATTGCTTTTGCATTTCATATGGAATTCAAATTGTTCCAAATGGATGTCAAAAGTGCCTTTCTTAATTGGTACCTGAAGGAGGAAGTCTTTGTCAAGCAACCTCCTGGTTTTGAAAGTCATGAGCATGTGTTCAAGCTTGACAAGGCTCTATATGGTTTAAAGAAAGCTCATCGAGCATCGCATGAGAGATTGCTAAAAAAAATCTTGAAATGGCTTTATAAGAGGAAAAATTGACTACACCTTATTTTTGAAGAAAAGAGGAAGGAATTGTTGATTGTGCAAGTGTATGTTGATGATATCATTTTTGGTGCCACCAATGATTCCCTTTGTGAAGAATTTGCCAAGCTCATGAGTAGTGAATTTAAGATGAGCATGATGGGTGAGCTAAATTTCTTCCTGGGGCTGCAAGTAAAACAAACTCCAAAAGGCACCATGATCATTCAACAAAAATACATCAAGGAGCTACTTAAGAGATTTGAAATAGAGAATGCTAAGCCCATTGATACACCTATACCCTCTGCTACTCGGTTAGATAGGGATGAACTTGGTTCTCTTGTGAATGAAATCATGTATAGAGGTATCATTGGGTCACTATTGTACTTAACTGCTAGCAGACCTGACATCCTCTTTGGTGTTGAGTTGTGTGCAAGGTTCCAATCAAGTCCAAAGGAATCTCATTTGAAAGTTGTAAAAAGAATCTTGAGGTATCTCAAGGGGACTCAAGACCTGGTCCTCTTCTATCCTTCAGGAGAAAAGCTTGATTTGGTTGGACATGCTGATGCTGATTATGCTAGATACTTAATAGATAGAAAGAGCACATCTGGAATGGCACATTTTTCTGGTGTCATTCTTGATCTCATGGGGTACAAAGAAACAAAATTATGTGGCTCTTTCTACTGCGGAAGTTGAGTATGTGGCTGCTGCCTCTTGTTGTGCTCAATTATTATGGATCAAACAACAACTTGAGGATTTTGGTGTATTTACTGATTGTGTGATAATACAAGTGCACTTAATATGACAAAGAATCCAGTGCAATATAAAAGATCCAAGCACATTAATGTGAGGTACCATTTCCTAAGAGATAATGTTGAAAAGGGCTTGATTTGTATGAAGTTCTGCAAGACATAGGACTAGGTAGCAGACATCTTCACCAAGGCACTTAGCAGGGAGCATTTTGAAAGAAATCGTTTGGACTTGGGCTTGATTAAGCTCAACTAGTCGCCTCTTCTTAAAAATCCCCTTAATTTTGGTTATGTTAAGAGGAAAGATGCAATGCTAAAAACCAATTTTTGGTGGCATCTAACTCACTCTTATACTATTATAGGTATACACGCATGGCACCTTCAGGACAATATAAGTATTGGTGACATTGCATTTCTCAGTGTTTTTGCCTGCATCTTAAAAGAGTGTCAAGGAACATGGTTCCTGTGACTCAAGTTAGTAGTCTCTTCAGTACTTATATATTTTTAAATTGTCTAAAAGGTGCCATGTCATTAAATTCCTCCCGCCTCCAATACAAATTTAGAGCCCAAAACGATACATCTTTTCTAAACTGAACCGGCGTGTAAGAAAGTTTTTTTAACCAATCAGAATCGGTTCCTTACATCCCTATTTAAACCAAAGCTTTTGTCTCTCTCCTCACTTAAAACTCACTTCACCCTCTCTCTTTCTCTCTCTCTCCCTCTCTCTCTCTCTCTCTCTCTCTCTCTCTATCTATCTATCTATCTCTCTCTTCCTGTGTAACGTTCTCAACCTTCTCCCTTCTCCTCTCTTGTGTTGTTTTGCCTAAAATTGATCATGTCTCTCAACAATTCTTCCTCTCCCATCGTACCAGAAATGAACCTCACTCTCTCACCTCCAAAAGCCCAACTTCATCAGACCCAAAATCTCAAGAATAATCCCCAAAGCCCCAATCTCCACTGACCAAAACCCCTCTATCACACCACCAAAGCCACTGATTTCTAGTCCCCCTCGGACTCAAAAAAGTTAAACCCCAAAGAAATTCTTGTCTTCTTCCACAATCCCTTCTCCAACTAAAAAGCTCGACTCGGAAGAAAGTGGTCAAACCTTTTCTATCTAAAAAAATTTCAAAATACTGAGAAACTGGATGAGAAAGATGATGGAGTCGAGGTTTCTAGCCAAACTGTGGTTACTGAGGCTATGGGTACTGAGGATCAAAGCGGGGTTGCAGAAAAATCAAGTTCTATTGTCATGCAAGAGTCTACTAGTGTTGGTGGTGCAAAGGAACAAGAAAATGTCGCTAATAAAGGAGATTCTAAGGAAAACCTTCCAAAATCAGGTAATTCCAACCCTTTTGATAGTGATAAAAGAGTAGAGGACTCTACTCTAGAATTTGATGGAAGCTTGTCTGAAAAGGCACTGGGTATGTCAAATATTTTGGAGAGTGAAGTGGAAATTATGGATAGTTTTGTTGATGCTTTACAAGCTGAGGGAGGTAGTGCAAGGATTCAGGGGGGAAAGGTTAGTGTGCTAGAAACAGGGGAATTAGAAGAGAGACCTGGTCCCTCAAGGGAAAATCTGGATGTTGTTAACCCTGAAACTGTGTCAGCCATTATTGTACCCTTGCGAGAACCCTCTTCTTAGAAGGAACCTGGTTTTCCCAATTCTTCTCAAGAGGTTTACTCTTATGATAATCTCATTAGAAGCACTGTTTTTAAGAGAACTACTGGTCCTATAAAACAGAGTGGTGTCAAGGAAAGAAAGCACCTTGCTTATAAAGCACCCACTACCAGGCAAAGGAGCAAGGCTAAACTTTTATCTGCCTTAAAGGCCAATAAGGAGAAACGTGTTGAGAAGCAAAGAAGGAGGTTAGTGAAGAGTAGGTTGAGAGATGAAGAGGTACCATCACCGGAGGATGTGGTGACAGTGCCTGATGAGGAAGAGGAGGTGGAACAATCTTCACTAGTGAGGAAAAATTCCAAGAAGAAAAGGGAAGAAAAAAGAAAGACAGTTGTTGAGGATGATACTGTAGTTGATGACTGTGAGCTGGTTGAAAAGGAGAAGAGTGCGTCTTGACCTCCTAAGAAAAGAAAAAGTAATGTGAGTGAGGAACCCTATTCCTCCAAGAAGAGGTAAAAGGTTAAGGCTTTGGAATTGGAGAGGCAAGAAAACTTGAGGGATCAAAAAGTGCTACTGGACAGAATGTTTGACTCTGACATTGCTGATAAACATAGGATGAAGGAGCTGTTGGAGATTGTCAAATTTCAAAAGTGGGATCACCTGCTTATGTCTCCTGCCCCCAGTGTCTTGAGGCTGAAGTGGCAGAGTTTTATGCCAACTTAACGTACACTGATGACTCTACCTTGGTCTTGTCAGTAAATGGGTTAGAGTTTGAGATGGATAAAGCAAAGCTGGGTGAGATTCTTGGTGTCCCTACTGTCGAACTGAAAGCTATTGAAGAGGAGACCTCAGTATTCAAACATATGATTGTCAAAAAAGAAGTGACTGCAATTAGTGCAAGGCTCTTTAAGAAACGGCTTAAGACTGAGTATGAGCTCATGTTTGATTTTGTCAACAAAGTGCTTCTTCCAAGGGCTGAAAGGAGATGTATTGCATCTGTTGTGGACCAAGTTCTTCTTGAAGCTCTAGCAAGTTTTCACTCCATTAGTCTGCCTACTCCAATGATTGAGCACATGATCAAAGTTGTTAATGCCAGGGAGGTCAAGCATGGTCTTCCATATGGCTTCTTCTTGACCAGGATCTTTGCGCACTTTAAAGTTAAGACTGGAAAGGCTACTGTAGGCACTTTAAAGGACTGTGAGTGTGTGCCAAAGAAGGGCGGTGTTGGTAGTAATTCAAACATTTCTAGTCTAATTGAGGCTCAGGAGAAGGCCACTGCAGAAATTGAAGGCTCCAAGTTGAAAATGCTCTCTTGAAAGCTCAGTTGGTTGAAAAGGCACACGAACCTGGTCCCAGTTGTGAAATGGCAACTGCTAATGCTAAGTTAAGTGCTGACAATGAAATATTGAGGCAAAATATTGATGAGCTCCATGACTAAATGGTCCAGGATCAGAGGACTGCCTGTGAGAGAGTGGATAGGCTCCTCAAGGCTTTCGCCCCCTAGTTCCTTCCTATCTTGTCCTCAATTCTCATGTCCCTTCAGCCCATTCCTTCCCCTTTAAAGTCCTGTTCTTTTACTCCTAAGTATTTGATGACATTGTCACTTATGGCAGTTTAATTATCATGATTTGTACTGTTTAGACTACTATGTTTTGGATATGATTATATTTTACTCTATTTTCTGGGCAATTACTCTGGTTTGTGCAATGCTTACTCTGTTTTTATTCTATGTTGTTCCTGTTTTTGCCCATAATGTGTTACCCAAGTGGCCATGAGTTAATGTCACTGAACTTATTTTTGCTTGTACCGCTTTTATAACTCTTTTCAATGATGCCAAAAGGGGGAAGTTCAAGGGGGCAAATTGATATGCTGAAAGTTCAAGGGCTAAAAATGAAATGAATGATGTTCATGCTAACATGTTGTCTAAGTCTGATCCGTAGGGGGAACAAGTGTTGTCTAAATCTGGTCCTTAGGGGGAATATCAATTATGGGTTTGTCATAATCAAAAAGGGAGAAATTGATAAGTTATGTCATTTTGTGTTTTGATAATTTGACAAACATCTGAGGAACCAGAGAAGGACCAGGTACTCGATCAGGTCCCCTAGGCGTCGTACAGTCAACTCCCCAATATATATACAACATGTTACAATGCTTAACGTATCACTTGCAAAATCAGAAAATCACATTCTTTCAAGTGTAGCCGCCACTGCTCTTTAAATGCTCTCAAGAACAAAGCTTCATCAAACTCAAGGATCAGATCCCAATAACTGAAGATGTCATAAGTCCTAGGTTTGTTAAGTCTTTGTCATTTTGCTCTTCATTTGTAATCCTACTCTACTTTCTTGGAGTGTCATTGAAGGAAGGTTTCAACCTTTGTTATTTTGGTTTACTAGTTATAGTTAGTCAAGGTGTCTTTGGGTGCTTGGCTAGAGTTAGTCAAGGTTAGTTTGGTTTCTTGGATAGAGTTAGTCAAGAGTTGTAGCTTACAATAGGGTTATTGTAAGAGGTAAGAAATTAAGAGTTTAATTCCTAGGTTTCAAGAGGTTGTAATCTGAAAGTTGCTCAGTTTAGTGAAGTTGAAATCCCACTTCGGTGGGTCGTGGTTTTTAATCCCTTGAGCAAGGAGTTTTCCAAGTAAATATCTTGTCTTATTTACTTTTTGTTTGTTTACTTAAGGGACCACATAGAGAACCTGGTTCTCTATAATGTTTGGTGGACTCTAGTTTCTATCACTTCCTTTGTCGGATTTATGTGGCACTTTTCGTTTCCTAAGATTCAAACTGCATGAATTTTGACCAACATTTTAACATGTATTTTTTCACAAGATTGATATGAGAAAAGCTGCAAATTAGAGTACTTTTCATGTAGTTTTCAAATATATAAATTTTAATCTTAAAGTATTAAATTAATCTAATCTAATTTAACTTCAAAGTTTAGTTAAATTGACTCTCAAATAGCAAAAAGTGCCACATAAATTGGGATGAAAGGAGTAACTCCTTTTCTTTTTCTTGTATAGCACAACCGTTTTTGTGAAATTTACCCGCATCCTATTTTTCTACCAAATCAACCATAACATAGCATGTTCATTCTATATACCTATTCTTTTATCATAATAATTACTCCCTCCTTCCCAAATTACGTGGCACTTTCTCCGTTTTAGTCAGCCCCAAAAAGAATGATATATTTCTAAATTTAGTAACAATTCAACTTTACCTTTACCTTTACCTTTCTACCCTTAATGAAATGATTTATAGCCACACAAGTTTCTATGATTTATTTTAGACCACAAGTTTAAAAAATCTTCCTTTATTTCTTGAACTTCGTGCCAAGTTAAACACTTTCATATAAAATGGGATGGAGGGAGTAATTAATACTCCTTCTGTTTCAATTTATATGAACTTATTTGACTGGACACAGAGTTTAAGAAAGAGAGAAGACTTTTAAACTTGTGGTGCTAAATGAGTCACACATATTTTGTGTGGCTATAAATCATTTATAGAGGTAAATTGTTTCCAAATATAGAAAGGAATCATTCTTTTTGACACGTACTAATAAGGAAATAGATTCACATAAATTGAAATGGAGGGACTGTGTATATATGTTCATCTTAATTATTAATAATTTAATAATAGAATAAAGGCTATTAATTAATTTGGTGTAAACATCGAATTTTGATTTCTCTTACGTTATAACCTTGAAAGATAAACAGGGAATGAAATAAAAGGGGAAGCCGGAGGGGGTTTATAAATTACAACAACAACATCCGCAGTATAATCCCACAAGTGGGGTCTAGGGAGGGTAAGATGTACGCAGACCATACCTGTACCTTTATGGGATACAGAGGTTGTTTCCGATAGACCCTCGGCTCAAAAGAAATGTAATTGATGCAGAAACGTAGGAAAGAAAAAAGGGATAGCAAAATAGCAAAACGAACAAAATAAATGCAGTAACATATATCAATACACACGAAAAAGAAACTACGCGACCACCCTAAATCATCTGATAACGACTCTATTACCTACTAACCATCTACTATAATCCTCGACCTACACACCCTCTTATCTAAGGTCATGTCATCAGTCAATTGGAGCTATGTCATGTCCTGTCTAATCACCTCCCCCCATTTCTTCTTTGGCCTACCTCTATCTCTCTTAACTCCTACTATAGCCAACCTCTCACACCTCCTCACTGGTGCATCCTCGCATCTCCTCTTCATATGTCCGAACCATCTCAGCCTCGTTTCCCTCATCTTGTCTGCCACAGAGGCAACCCCCACCTTATCCCGTATAACTTCATTCTTAACCCTATACCTCTAAGTGTGCCCATACATCAATCTAAGCATCCTCATCTCTGCCACATTTATCTTCTGAACGTGGGCATTGCTGACTGGCCAACACTCTGCCTATACAAAAGTGTTGGTCTAACCACCATTCTGTAGAATTTACCTTTAATCCTTGGAGACACTTTTTTATCACATAGAACCCCAAAGCCAAGCCTCTATTTCGCCCACCCTACCCCAATACGGTGTGCAACGTCAGCATCAATCTCCACATCTCCTTGGATTATGGACCTAAGATACTTGAAGTTGTCTCTCTTAGGAATGACTAGTGCCTCAATCTTCACATCCACTTCTGCCTCAGACGTCGTATTGCTGAACTTACACTTCAGGTACTCTGTCTTCGTCCTGCTTAACTTGAAACCTTTTTACTCTAAAGCCTCTCTCTAAACTTCCAGCCTATCATTAACTCCACTTCGCGTCTCATCAATCAATACTATGTCATCCGGGAATAACATACACCACGGCACCTCCCCTTGAATATGTCGTGTCAATTTGTTGATCACTAAGGCAAATAGGAACGGGCTAAGGGCTAATCCCTGATACAACCCCATCTCGACTGAAAAGTGCTGAGTCACCTCCCACTGTTTTAACCTTGGTTTTGGCCCCATCGTACATATCCTGGATATCCCTAATATAAGCCACAGGTACACCTCTAGACTCTAAGCATCTCCAAAGAACCTCCCTACCTTTTCTAGATCGATAAACACTATGTGCAAGTCTCTGTTCTTGTCCCTATATTGCTCTAACAATCTACTTACAAGATGGATGGCTGCTATAGTTGAACGCGGCATGAACCCAAATTGATTCTCAGAGATAGACACCCTCTTCCTCATTGTGATTCGACCAACCTCTCCCATACTTTCATAGTGCGGCTTAGTAGCTTTATACCCCTGTAGTTATTGCAGCTCTGAATATCACCCTTGTTCTTGTACAACGGAACCATAGTACTCCACCTCCGCTCCTCTAGTATCTTAGCCATCCAAAATATGACATTAACAATATAGTTAGCTAGACCATACCTGCCTCTCCTACGGTCTTCCAAAAGTCCACTGAAATCTGGTTTGGCCCGATCACTCGTCCTCTCTTCATCTTTCGAACAACCCCCTGAACCTCCGCAACCTTTATGCATCTACAATACCCGAAATCTCTGCGCATCTTGGATTGCTTTAACTCTCCTAGCACGATATCCCTGTCCCCTTCCTAATTTAAGAGCTTATGGAAATACATTTTCCATCTCCGTCTAATTTGTGCCTCTTCTACCAACACTTCACCATTCTCATCTTTGATGCACTTCACGTCCCTCCCCTCTCTTGCCTTTTCAAGCCTATACAACTTTCTATCCTCGCCTTTGCACTCGAGCTCTTCATATAAGCCCTCAAAAGTTGTTGTATTAGCCATCGTGTCTGCTAGCTTTACCTCCTTCTTCGCTATTTTATACCTCTCTTTATTTCTCCTCTTGTCCTTCTTATCTACATTTTCCACTAACACCGTATAAGCAATCTTCTTGGCTTAGACTTTTCCTTAGATCTCCTCATTCCAGCACCAATCCCCTTTATGCCTACTACTGCAACCCCTCGAGACCCCTAACACCTCTCTAGATTTTTCCCTGATGCATCTAGCTGCTCTACCCTACATACTATCTGCATCTCTACTACTCCCCCAAGCCCTCATGCCCACTAACTTTATCCCAATCTCCTGAGCTTTGGCCCCAGTCATACCTCCCCATCTAATCCTAGGCTGAACCCTTTTCTTCTTCTTCCTCCTGACCTCCAAATCCATAACCACAAGCTTATGTTGGGTTGAAGATTCTCGCTCGGGATAACCTTGTAATCCTTACATAAACCTCTGCACCCTTCCTAAGAAGCAAGTAATCTATTTGAGTCTTAGCCATCGCACTATGGAAAGTCACCAAGTGCTTCTCCGTCTTCTGAAAGCTTGAGTTAGCGATGACCAACTCAAAAGTATTTACAAAATCAAAACGCGAGACTCCTTCTTCATTCCTATCCCCAAAGCCGAAACCGCCATGTACATCAACATACCCTTTTGAGGAGGACCTTATGTGACTATTAAAATCTCCTTCTATCAATAGTTTCTCGGTTTGTGGGATACCTCTTACAACCTAGTCCAAGTCCTCCCAAAAAATCCTCTTGTTAGCCTCATCCAAACCCACCAGCGGTGCATGGGCACTAATTACGTTAAGAGTTATCCCTCCCAAAACTAGATTAATGGTCATCAGCCTATCGTTCACCCTTCTAACCTCCACCACTTGGTCCCTTAACTCTCTGTCCACTAAAATGCCTACGAAATTTCTACTCCTTGATTTTTCTTGAGAACCACAGCTTAAACCTGTCTACATCCTTAGTGGGGATTTATAACTTAAATAAATTGAAAACTAGCTTTAGTGATATGGCACCCAAGTGGCAAGCTAGTGCCGCATCACTTACCTGCCTGTGACCTTTTTATGCGAACCAGGGCACTCATCTGACAGCTTTGATTTTTTACCCCCTTTTCCATTTTGCGTTCCAAATCCTTCCAGTACAGCCTACAAATGAAAAAATATACACAATTACAAAAAGAAGAAAAATGCAAGAAGAAGCGAAAAGTTGGGTTGCCGCCCAACGAGAGCTTTAGTTAAGGTCGTGGCACGAGTCTTTATATTCTTCTTTTCTTTTTCTTTTTTATTTTTATTTGCTTTATTGTACAGCCTCAAGTAGCCTCCGGAGCAGCGCCTAATTTAACATTGCAACACAATGTCGGCTGGAGCTTTTATTTTATTTTATATTAAGCCATCAACATTAGGTTGTAAGCCTAAGGTGTGGGGGGTTTGGCTTGACCCCTACCATGTTATATTTAAGTCACAAAAACTTACAATGGTTAGAGGAGGATACAAAACCTTGCCTCTAACCTACAAAAAAACACTAATAAATTAATCTAAGAGGAAATGAGTTAGCCTATACAGTTTTCTTTTCATATCTACAAAAGGGAGATTAGCTTACAAAAAAAATTACACTTCTCATATCTTCTCCTAAACGAAGTAGTTCTCAATTTATCTAATTGAAATAGTCCATTTGCCTGTTTAAGAAGATCTTGAAGAGAATGATATAAGATCTTATTTCCACTAGTAGCAACCAGTTTTGCCATGAAATCTGTCATTTGGTTGGCTTTTATAAAGTAGTGAGAATCTGACGTTGAGTATTGTTGAGTAGTCTGGAAGTGCTGGTGATAGTATGCTTGAGTTTCAAGTTACTGGTATCCTTGTTTTTCAACATGTTGGATACAATCAAGGAATCAAGCTCAATATGCAAGTGATACAATCCCTGTTGAATACACAAGTTGATACCATAATTAGCAGTGAGTGCTTCAGCCTGATTATTACTACTACATGCACTCAATTGGGACTGAAAATACAAATATGAAATCTCCAGCCTCAGATCTCACAACACCTCCCATTCCAGCTTTTTCGTTTCATTGAAGAAGCTTCCATCAATATTCACCTTCACCATACCAGTGAAAGGTTTTTCCCAAGAAATAGGGGTACATCTCACTATGGGACTAAGTCTCTCCACTTGGTCGCATAAATTTGGCCAGCTCTCTTCAATATTAACAGAGGGAAAAACTTCATTAAGCACTGCTTTGATATTCCAAATGCACTGAGTAACCATTTTATAATGATCTATTCTTATCTCCATATCTGCAAGTAGTCCAAGATTTCCAAATTTCCTAAGCACTGGTGTAGCTTGCAGGATCAATTTATGAACTTTGTTCTTGGGATTTAGTTTCCACCAAGTACTTATAACAACTCTTATAGGCAAGTGTTGATAAATAATCCCAAGAGGATTACCCAATGCTTTCGAAATGCAATCTGCAGCCTTACCTTCCACCATTACATATTGTATGCTTTCCATTTGCGGAACATAATAGAAAATACAATCAATTCTGTCTTGAGTGCTAGAATTAGCATTATTCCAGAGCCTAGGAAAAGGGAGCTTATCAAAAAACATCGTCCAGCAAATGAAAGACATTTTAAAAGGAATTGCTCTATGCCAAATTTTGTTAATATATGTGTCAACATTTCTGTGCTTTCTTATTAGATTCCATGTAGAACTATTTGAGTAATTACCATCCTCAGTAGGATTCCAAATTGCATAGTCTTCTATGCTTTCACTTCCAATCTCAATAGAAATAATATGTAGTTCTCCCTAGCTTCTTAGTGTTCTGTACAATTTCTGAACATTCCACCAATGATCTACTATGAAATCTTGTACCTTGGCGTTATCATTATTCCTGGTGATGTAGTTTTGACAAATATGAGCAATTGGGCCAATCTTTGTCCAATTATCCCACCAGAAGCTATAAATTCCTGAGTTAATGCTCCACTGAATGCAGTTTTCACTTTTGTCTCTGGCCCATAAAAGATGCTTCCAAGCTTGAGAGTTACCAGGTTGTCATTTCTTTCCCACTGGGCGCATTCTAGGGCAGTACTTTGCAGCAAGAAACTCTACCCATATTGATTTTGTTCCCTGAACTACCACCATTTTTTAACAGCAATAGTGTTAGCAATATCACCCATACTTCTTGTGCCAATGTCAATTTCATGTTTGTGGTAGCATAAATTTTCCCAAGTACTCTAATGATACTTGTTCTTCCCATTTACATGTAACACCCTATACTTCTTAATGTGTGTACGACTAAGATGAAGTTGACGAACTTACTTTAATATAGAGGAATAAGGTTATAGTTGTTGCTTAAGTGTCCAAGTGCGTGTAAATGTTAAGTCTAGTTAAGGCGAATGAGATTCATACACAAATGAGGCCTTGGACAATGGTAGATAACCTACTACTAGATTCACCTATGTGTTTCATATACTTAGACATCCAATGTGCTTGAGCTACTTGCTTACCTATCCTATTGCCCGAGCTATTTGCTTACACGTCCTACTTGCTTGAGCTACTTGTTTCCCGGCCTACTTGTTATATAAGGACGACATACTTGTTTAGCGTAGATTAGTAACTCACTTGTGTGAATAAGTGACAAGTAGGTGCATCACCTACTTAATAAAGGAGAGGACCTGATTTTTTTCTAAAATAAACAAATGAGTCAGTCATGGGGGTCGGTTTAGGGCTTTAGGGCCTATAAGGCCAAGAAATCTGATTAATTTTCCTCATTTCTTACCTTTTTCCTCTCTTTGAGCAAACCCTCTCCGGCCAGCCCCATACGTTTCTCTCTATTTTCTCTCTGTATCAATGATATTCCCTAGCCAAGTAGCCATGGATTCTCCTCCCTTCTTATTTTTCTCATAGCTTATAGCTTTTTGTAGGGGTTTTCTATCTACAAACAGCCCAAATTAAGGTAAGTGATTTCAAGATTGAATTTGAATTCTCCCTCCCCATTGTCATATGGTGTAGTATTGATGTTCCTTAATTTTAGTTGGTTAGAAGGAGCTTTTGAACATAGCAACTGAAGAAGTTGCAAAGTTTGGAAAGCCAAGGTAGGGTTTTATTTCCTTCATTTATGTGTGAGCTCAATTGAGCACTCTAGATGTGTTTTCAGTTGGAACTCACAGGGCGGTGATCGGAAGCCATGAGTTCAAGTTTTATTTGTCATTTCTAGTTATTTGTTGGTTGTTTTTAATGGTATGGATATTGGAGGGGTTTGGTAGCTCATGTAGAGCTTGAATGTTGTTAAAAATAGGTCGGGTGTGGTGTACACCATAGAATTATAGCCTCGGAAGCTCGTTGCTCTTCGATTGCTTAATAATATTGTTGGTATATTTGTAGAATGTCGTGGGACTGTGGGTATAGTTGTTATCTGTTGATTGGGATATTGGTGATGTGATATTAGTCCGTCTTAAATAGGTTGCACATTTATCGGAGGGATTGACTTGTCATAAGTCATTCGGAGATTTGGCTAAGGTATGTAAGGCTATTTCTTTTATTGGCCACTACAACATGACGTGTGTTCATTGTCTCTTTACTTGAGTGTTGATGTATGGAACATATGCTAGCATATCGACTCCTTGTTAAATGTTTCATAAGTCAAATAAGAGTCATGTCATATGTTTTAGTATCAATATTTCATCTAGTTGTTCCACTCTTAGAATTGAGCTTCTAGAGTTGTTATTAGCTGGTCATAGTATGTCATTATGCTGAATCCTACACAATAGTTGTCACAAATCCTTTATAGGGATAAGTTTATTTGGTTAATAAAATGTTGCGATATGTTGTAGACCTCTTACTCCTATACGGACTATTCTTCTCTCACCATCAAAGTCTAGAGATTATGAAAGTACACTAATATCGAGTCATCGGTTTCATGAGTTAGATTAGAGCCATGTTATATACGTACGAATTGGTATTCCTATACGATGTCTAAAATATTAGGGTTAAGTTCAAAAGTTGGCGTTGGGAGGTTAGTATATCTGATTAAAATGAATTATGTTGATAACTCTTGAAAGGATAAAAGGAATAATAGTAGCATACTTAAGATAAATTATATGGCTAGTATTCAAGTCATTGTTAAGGGATTATAGACTATGCTTAAGATGAATTGTATAAATGGTTTAAGGATCATTGTCATAGGGACTCTAGTATTAAACTTGAGGTGAACGGTATCCAACTAATCATCCTAGGCTTCTATGGGAAAAAGACTGCTCGAGTAGTACGATGGTTTCCAGTGTGATGTAGTTAGAACTTACGAGAATTTGGATCAGGCTTAAGATAATTGATGACTAGAGTTTCTAAAGTATGGTTGAAAGGATTTTAGACTGTTGTTTAAGATGAATGGTATCAATAGCCCTTGTGTGATGACAGTTGGGACATAGAGGGTTACGTAAGGTGAATGATATGTGTAGCTTCTAAAGATTGTTAATGAATGACGAAATGATACTAAGGATGAACTGAATGACAAGATTATAGGTGGTTGTTGTTTGGTTATAGATTATAAAATAAGGTAAATCATGTGAGTAGTGTAACACACCATACTTTTAAAATCGTTAGTGCACGATGGGATGATAGATTACTACTTAAGATGAATCGCATAGTTAGTTTTCAAAAGATCATTGGCTGGTTATGGGTTCTAAAGTAAGGTGAATCACGTAAATACTTCAAGGGGTTCGTTGACAAACTTGAGATTCTATTGAGGCTTGGTTAAATGAATAAGCTTCAGAGTCTCGTTAATGGATTCTAGATTGTTACTTAAAGTAAATCATATCGATGGAGTTAGGTAATTATTATGAATCTATAGTTCTCAACTCAAGGTGAAACGTGTTGAAAGTTTGAATTATTATCAATGGGTTGTAGAACATCCTATAAGATGAACGACATTAGCATAGATGAACATAGTTCATCCCGAGGGTACGATGTATTCAAAATTCTAGAGAACAAGTTCGGAAAGTATCAAATAAGGAAGATAGACCAACAGGTGTATATGACCAGATAGTAAATGTCTTCTCCGACATGAAGTTCCATCATATGTATTTGAGTTCCAAGAACGAAGTGTCGCAAGTCTCTTATTTTTATATAGTTGCTTCTTTCTTGTAATATTATTCATATCGTACCAAGTTCTCATTTGGTTATGTAAAGACTCTTGTCTAGTTTGAATGTCAGATTCTGTCACATGATCAATTCATATGTCATATGTAAATTGAAAGAGCCAGTTTCCCACACGAACTGTTATATCGCGTATTTTGCACATTCGGAAAAATTTGAAATAATTGTGACTTGTAAGAGATAAGGCAATATTTTGATTTTAGTTAATATATATGTTGTTCATGAAAATATTGACGCGGAAATATGGAGGAAGGCTAAGGGCAAAATTGGAATTTTGGAAATTAGTTTCATGACTTACAAAATATTAACCAAAGTAAATGGGCTAAGGAAAAATGAAAAAAAAAAAGGAGAGGCCCAATATATGTGGTGGCCGGCCATGGGGGAAAAAAGGGCCCAAGCCCATGTGCTAATTTAATAGACCAAATAAATAGATAAGAAGGGCCACCATTCAAGAATATTCAAGAAACAATTGTTGAGAGCAAAAAAAAAGGGGAATTCGGCCAACAAGAGAAAGAGAGAAAAAAAAATTTAAGCCATCCATTCTTGATCCAAAAATTTATTTCTTCTTGAATTCCTACTAAGTTCAAGACCCTCGTCAACGTGGTATAATTATTTAAGCGAGAAAACCACTTTAGTGGCAAGTGAAAAAATTGAAGAAAAGGTAAAAATTCTATCTTCTTTTTATGTTATGAAGGTTTATATATATGTTATAGTGAGTAAAATTGAATGAAAATCATGGAAATGTTGTGTGTTGTGTGTGGGCCGTGTGGGTGTGTTGTGTGTGTGTGGCCGTGTGGTTTATATTGGTGGAGGAAGATGAATTAAATTTATTTAGTATGTTAGTTGTGTTGTTATGGCCTTTGTGATGTAAATGGAAGACTAATGGTTCAAGTTGGCATGGAAATTAGTTGTAGGTTGTTGTAGGAAATTATGTGATTTTAATATGGTTTTTATGTAATTATGGAAGTGGAGTTGCTAAAGTGTGAATTGTTGTTGTTGTTGATGAATTTGGAAGAAGACAATGCGCCATTGTAGTCTTGTTGCATTTGTGGAGTTTTCGGGTGGAATATGGTGTTGGTGGGATTGTTTGAATATTTTGTAGATTGTCTGAAATGCTCTTGAATTGTGTTTGAATGATCTTGGATTAGTAATGAATATGTGAGTGTTGATATTGGCTTGAATGTACGTAGTCGAATTGAATATGATAAGCTACGTAGAGAAGAAAGTTACTAATGTTAGAATGCGTTTAAATTGATTCTTGATGATTATTAGTATGGTTGTTGGTATTGTTGGTATGGTTGTTGATGAATTTGGCCGAGTTAAATTCTCGGGGATGTTGAATTTACAGGGGAGATGCTGCCGAAATTTCTGTAGACAAGTACTAGTTAGAATTGAATTTCTAAGTACTTGTAGCTAATGTTTGGTAATTGATAACGTTATTGTAGATATTGGAGAGCCCAAGACTTGAGTCGGGATTTGGTTAGCGAGCGATCGAGGTATGTAAAGCCTACCTTTCCTTCTTTTGGCATGACCTTTATGAAATGAACCAATAACGTATATGTATGCTTCTAAAGAAAATCCTATTCTTAGAGCCACTAGGATGGCTAATATCTTTGACTTCCATAAGCTATTCCATATGGCTTGATACGTATTTATGATGTTCGAAGATTGTAGTTGTTATGGTTCCGAATGTTGTTTGAAAGAAAATCGAGATGACTAAAGTCTTTGACGAATATTTTGATACGTAAATATGGTCCTAAAGCCTCCATTTGATTCGATCCATAATGTTATTCGAAAGTTACCTAATATGAATGATACCTGAATTTCCAAATATGGCTTATGAAATGTTTTTAGAAGGTTCTGTACTTCAAAAGCTCGTAACTTTCGTATACTAATTCCGATTGACTCGATACTTGTTTCTGAGCTTTCTGATATCGGTATGTATATTTATTCATCGAGTCTTGGAATTTATTTCCTTATATGCATATGGTTTCCTCACTACTCCGCTCGTGCATACTACTATGATATCGTTCCCCGGATCCCGAGCCGGTTTTGTGATCGTGCGCACTATGTTATATTCGGCAGTATGATGTGTTACGGTTCCCGAGACCTCGCCATAGGGCCGGGTACCGCATATATACAGCGTTATGATATGATATGGCATATGATATGTTCTGATGTTGTGATATGTTAGGATGATACGATATGTTCGGGGATTGTACGGAGATTTGAAACCTTCTGGAGTATGATGTGTTGTGGCGCCAGCGTCGTAGTGGCGACCACGTTCCTGAGCCCTATGCATGATTATTATTTGCATTATTTATATTTTCAGCACAGGTTTTGATATACTAATTCTGTATCCATTTTCTGTACTCCTCACTTCAGTTATGATTCGGATTACTGTACTTCATGCTTTACATACTCAGTACATATTTCGTACTGACCCCCTTTCTTCGGGGGCTGAGTTTCATGCCCGTAGGTACAGACGTTCGTTCTGGTGACCCACCAGTGTAGGACACTTATTCTGCTATTTGGAGTACTCTTTTGATCCGGAGCTCATATTTTTGGTACATATCCTTTGTTGTACATGTTTCTGTATATATGATTATTTGGGGTACGGCGGGGCCCTGTCCCGTCATATGTTTCTGTTATGGTTTGTAGAGGCCTGTAGACATATATGTGGGTCATGGGTCATGTTTGTTCGATTATGTTTGTGATTTGTGCCTTAAGCGGTCCCGTTTGCTATTATGGCCAAAACGGCCCACATGTTTGTATATGTATGTATATTCGGGCGATGTGTATTCCGCCAGCCTGTCGGCTTTTGGTATGATATTTATGTTACAGGTGACCGCTTAAGATGATGTCTGTCCACAGTATCCGTATAAATAACGTATGTTAAATTTGAATAAGTCTTTGATATGTTGATTTGGTAAGGGAACGAGTTTGGGTGTCCAATTAGGACACTAGTTACGGCCTACGGGGCTGGGTCGTGACACGAACAATCGCATAAGAATAATTTGTATACTTCCCAAGTTAACGAAGAAACTCTTGAAGATGTATTATATGCACATGTGTACTTGTATATGTATTATTTACAGCTAATGGCTCGAGTAGCATCAGTCTAGCAGTTATAGGCTCACAAGCTTGGCAGATACAAGCTCATTAGTCTGGCAGTTATAGGCTCACTAGTCTAGCATATATCAGATGTATACGAGGCCCGTGTGTGGCTCGGCAATTACCACCAGTGGACGAGGCCCATTAAGGCTCAACATATCATATATTGTGTACTCATTCGATTTATGTGTTCATTATTTTTGTATGTTATAAAGTAAGGTAAATATTGATCTAATGTACCATGATTCCAAGTGCTTTAGTGAATGATCCCAAAAGGTCGCTCCACATTGCGACCCAAAGACATCATCAGAAAGACTCAACCTAATATTCAGAACAATCTTAGTACAGTAAGATGTATCATGTGACTTCATAAAGTATTCTTTGGCCTCCTAATGTATCCATTTGTTTATTTTACATTTTGTATCCTATTTCAGTTTCAGTATATATTTATGTTTTGATGTCTGCCTTATATACTCGGTACAACTTTCTGTACCGACGCCCCTTTTGCTAGGGGCACTACAATTGTTATATTTCACATTACAGGTTCAGATATATAGGTTGGCATACATTCTTACCCTATTGCAGATATTTAGCGAAGGTGTTGTAAGCACCATCTCTATCTGGAGCTGAGTCAGGTCTAGCATCATCACGTATAGTTATTATGGGTAGGTCGAGGCCCTATCTCGACACTTGTATTAGTTTTCCGGTTGTAGGTACTCGTAGAGGCTTCATAGAAAGTGTTAGTGGGTTTATTTGTGTTCAGTTGTACATCAGTTGCATACCATTGGCCAGTGACCACATTTATATATAGAAATCAGTTACAATTCTCATAGTTACGTCATACAGACTGTTACAGGTTCATTGTAGTTTCATATAAAACAGGGTCCATCCCATTCAGGTTTGGGGCTTGACATGACAACACCCCATAAGAAATTGATTACATGTTTTTCCATGAGCTCTAATGTAACTTTAAGAGGGTTAATAGCAGACAAAATATATATTGACAAAGATTGCATGAAACTTTTAATCAAGACTTGTATACCACCACAAGATAACATATTACCTTGCCAAGCATTCAGTCTCTTAAAATTTAGAAACCATGCAGTCAAAGTAAGATATCCTTTTTCTACCAATGTATATGGGGCAACCAAGGTAAGTGAAAGGAAAACCTTTGTCAAGAAAACCAGTACAAGTTCGTATCCTATTAATTCTATAAGCATATGTTTTAGGGCTGGTAAGAAAATAAAAACTTTTATCTTTGTTTACCATTTGACCAGAAATCTTCTCATATCTCCTAATCTGCTTCATGATAAGTTTGATAGATTTGGAATTACCACTATTAAGAATAACAATATCATCAACATAAGCTAGGTGAATAATTTGAGGACCATTCTTATGCATAGTAAAAGGAATGAAGTTGGAATTATTCAGAAGATTGTTTAAAGATCTGGACAAAACCTCAGCAACAATGATAAATAGGGAAGGGAACATGGGATCACCTTATCTAGTTCCATTAATAATGATAGAGTACCAAACATTAGAGATACTTCTTCAGATTAAGTTGATCCAAACGTCATTGAAACCAAACTTGATTAAAACTTTAGCAAGGAAAGACCAAGGAAGTCTATCATAGGCTTTGTCCATATCCAATTTTAAAACCAAATTTCCACCATTTTTTTGTTTAGAAATTCCATGTACTATATCTTGAGTGAGCATAACATTGTCTACTATAATCCTTCCAGAGATAAAAATCACTTTGATTTTCAGAAATCGGGTTTGGTCATAAGGTGTTAAGTACAAGACTTTTAGAAATAATTTTATTGGTAAATTTACTAAAGCTAATAGGTCTTAACTCAAAAAAGTTAGTGGGAGTGTCAATCTTATGAATTAAGGCAAGACAATAATGAGTATAAAACTTAGTAAGTTGTTTACCATGGAACAAGTCATGAATAAATGCAACTATGTCAGATTTAATAATGTGCCAACAAGATTGGAAGAACTTACCATTGTAGCCATCTGGTCCTGGTGCACTGTCCTTGCTCATGTTGAACACTGCTTGTTTGATCTCCTTTTCATCCTGTTATTTTGTCAACATTTTTTTGTCCTCATTGGATATGATATGAGGTATGTAATCATTGATGCTGTCATCTCTATCTGGAATATTCAAATTGAATTGCTTCTTGAAATGCTTGATGGAAACTTTGGCAACTTTCTCATCTCTCTGAACCCATCTTCCTTTATGATTCTTAATTTTGTAAATCTGCAGTCTTCTTCTCTTGTTCCTTAATACACTATGGAAGTATTTGGTATTTTTGTCACCATCTTTAAACCATTAAAGCTGTGTTTTTTGTCTCAACATTGAGTCTTGAAGTTCAACTATCTCGCTTACTCAATATACCCTTTATTGAGATCTTGTCTTCCTTGATCAGTGTTATTCATCATATCCAAATCTTCTAGAATTTCCACCTTACCTTCCCAGTCTTTGACATTCCCATTGACATCACCAATGTCTTTTCTAGACCACAAACTCAGTGTTTTGCTGAGCTTTTTTAGTTTTCTTTGAAGCCTCCGCATAGGATTAACCCTTGTTTCCTTATTCCAACACTCTTGAACAGTCTCTATGAATCCAAGAACATCAACCAAGAAATTAAGGAATTTGAAGTATTTGAAATGGTCCTGTTGTCGGTTGTGATATCTAAGGAGTAGAGGTCTGTGATCAGAACCAGACCTAAAGAGATATTTAACCACATTACTTTGAAAACATTCAGCCCACTCATCATTCACCAAAATTCTATCTAACCTCATCCATATTCTCTTGCTAGGGATCCAGTAATTGCACCAAGTAAACTTAGGACCAATGAATCCAATATCACTCAGTCCACAAGAATTAATACAATTAAAAAAATCCAAACTTTTGGAGGCTCTATGAGGAATACCTCCAAGTTTCTCGGTTGGATCCATAATTACATTGAAGTCACCTTCCATGCACCATGGTCCATCAATATAAGTGTTCATGTCTCTCATGCACTATGGTCCCAAAGCTCCATTCTTTCCTCTGGGGTGCACTTAGCATAAACAGCAGTAATAAAGGTACCATTATCAGTAGGGGTATCTTTGAGTTTGTGAGTAATTTTTTGTTTAGTGATTGCAATAATCTCTATATGATCAAAGTTGTTCCACAAGCCTCAAATTTTTCCATTGACATTGGCTCTACAGTGATTAAAACCAAAATATGTCTTGTAAGCAATAATATTGCTTACATCCATAATTGGCTCATATATTGCTACAGAGGCCACCTTATTGATGTTGACAAGAAATTTTAATCTGAGAAATGACTTTGATAAAACCACAACCCCCCCCCCCAAAAAAAAAACCCTAATATTCTAAAAGATTAAACTAATCATGAATGGATGGGGGCACTTTGTCTATGACCACTATCTTTTCCTTTTGAGATGTTGTAGGTTTGATTTGATATTTCTTATTTTTTTAGTATTTCTGTTTCTGCCCCTTAAGTCAGTAGAAATATCCTTTCTTTTACTCTGAGCAGTATCCTATTAATCATTTTTGTGATTCCTGAAAGTAGTGGAATCAATAGATAAAGCATCGGTTCTTCCAAATTTCCTTTTTTCCTTCCTTCCTCTTTTGTTCCTGTGCTGAGTATCATTTACCTTCTCCTTGTCACTATTTATCTTGGATTCTTTAGAATTTTCCTCCATATGCTGGTTTTTATTGCTCTTTTCTGTCAAGATTTAGTTCCCCTGATTATCACAATTGAGTTCCACAAATAGCCCAATTCCTGGAGCATTTTTGATACATGATGGGAGGCTAAGACATTGTATTTCCCCCTCCTCCAGTTCCTCTTTCACTTCTTTGGGATTGGCTTCTTGCCTGTTTTGGTTATTCTTGTTTTCCCCATTCTTCTCATCTTCAGTTTCACTAACATAGGTGATATCCATTTGACTATCACCGTGAATAGTCACTACATTGATCTGCTTAGCCTGATCAGAAAGAGGATGTTCTTTCCTTTTACATCAGTGTGCTCCTTCATCTGCAGTTCATCTGTCCCTCTTTATTCCACATGACACTCCTTCTCTTGCTCAACCACATGCTATTTGTAAGGAATGGGTTTGTTCCTTTTTTTCCTCTTAGCAATCTCTCCAGGAGTAACAGTTTTAAACACAACCTTATTCTTCCTTTTTGAAGCCTTTTTGGTATCTTTCTTATTTTTTTCTTTTGTTGTTGAATCTCTTGCTAAGGTTATCTTTCTTCTCCCCATTAATAACATCCTCTGAGGCATTAATGTTGGTCCCTCTTCCATTTTGAGTTTGTTTCCCTTTTTTACTACTATTCTCAGTACGAGCCCCATTCATATCCTTATCTTTTTGTGTTACCCTTTGATCCTTTACTTTGCCCAGAACATTAGCAATATTTTGTTGTAGAAATTCATCATTTTTCTCCTCTTTGGTATCAGTATCATTCACATTTCCATTTCTTTGTTTGGTAACCACATCATTTTCAGTTGTACAGTATTGTTTTTTCCACCCTCTTCTTTATAAAAATTTTGGTTCTCATCTTTGGAGTTCTTGTCATTCTCATTTTTCTGCTCAACCTTCTTCTGTTCCACCTTCCTACACTAAATTATAGAATGTCCCAATATTTTGCAATGTTTGCAAAATTTGGGAGGATTTTCATATTCAACCTTTTGAGTAAAACCTTTGAGAGAACATGATTCATCGTTAGTGCCAACCCAAATAGCATTAATTTTGGGTTTAGTAAGATCAATTTCAAACCTCACCTCAGCCATGCTAGGCCTAGTCCTGTAGTCAGCAGTAGCATCCATGGACAAATGAGTGCCCAAAGTTCTAACAATTTATTTTAGGTAATTCCATGCATGACAATGAAAATGCAATTCTAGTAAAAGTACCCAAACTAGCACAATTAGAGAATCTTCAGCCGATCTAAAATCCAGAGTCCATTTTTCCAACCACATGACCTGACCTTCAATCTCAGTAAAGCATCTAAACCAAACATTTTCAAAATCATCCTTATTGTAGAAGTTCAGAAAAACAATGCGATAACTAAAGACTCCAATTTTAGATTTACCTTTCACAATAATTTTCTCCGAAAATTTTGATCTAATCTTCTCAATCTGAGGCCCAGATTTCATGAATTTACCAACGAGGGTAAGTTTGCACTCTTCCTCCATGACCCAGTTAAAATCTTTAGCTTTAAAGATAACCGCCAGAATTCCATTGTGAGAATCAACTCGAGCTTTCACAGAGGAATCACCAAATCGAGTCTTCCATTAGTTTTCTATTTCGCTGAAGTAAGGATAGCATTAGCGTAGTTTGATTATTGTGGAATTTATACCCCCGAAGAGGTCGGATCATTGAGAGGAAGTGTTTTATCTGGGAGACGCATGTCACAACCCAAATAGCCATGAGTGGCACCCAGACTAATTCTCCTAGTGGGCAATCCAATACCCCTTAACCAATCATCATTTAATTAGTCACTTTTAAAACATTCAAGGATATAATAATGATAACACTTCTCCAAACTATCTATTCATGACATAAATAAATAAAGGTGCGGAAGTCCTAACTATTAGAACCCCAAAATCTGAAAGTCATCATACAAGGACTCTAAAACATAACTGTCTATAGAATGAACAACTGTCTGAAATAATCACAAATGTCTGAAATGAAATAGACATCCAAAATAAGAAAGATCTTCAGGCGGCATGGCATGGGTCGTTATGGAAAACATAGGATGTCATGAAAAACATAGAATCACCCCACCAAATAGAACCTTCCCAAGGGTAGAACAAGCTAATAGAAACTCGATTGTATAAGTCTAAGAACTGAAAACTTGACTTGGTTGTGGCATTTGTTTGATTGTGTTGAGTCCATCGGGGGGTGACGTAGGGAATTAGAACTCCGTTGGGAATTTCGAGGCCACAGGTGAGTTCGTCTGGTGTTTTTATGTCTATGTGCATGTTTTATTTATGTTTGTGAGGCCTCGGATGAAATGTTGGGTGGTAGAGTTAAAAAACTGGGAAAACCTACGAGCTTATTGTTTTAGTGGTACTGCTGCAGAAGGGGAAGTACCGTTGTGGCGAGGCCGCTACAGTGGTGAACCTCTCGCCGCAGCGGACAAATAGGAATTGGGGTGTCCGTTATGGCGGGCAATGGACCGCTATGGCAATGTTGCTATAGCGGGATAAGGCCCGCCAAGGCGGAGGTCAGGATCAATGTGGTCCACTATAGAGGGCACTTGGCCGCTATAGCGAGACCGCTGCAGCGGTCGACTAGAACAGAATGTCAGCTTTTAAACACTTAGTTCGAAATTCTTTATTCATAAAACTCCAAAGTAGTTCCCCACAAGCACCTAGGGAGAATTTCCAAGCTAGGGGAAGAATAACCTTGAGAGGTAAGTCTCAATCATTCCTTCAATCTATCGTTATCATCTTCATGATTATGATCCCTTTTATGGGTCTACAATCGTGAATTATAAATAGTAACCCTAAAACCTAATAGACTTTGTATAGTTGATGGGTTATGATTGTTATCATGTATTTATCATCTAATGGCTTGGGCTATCTCCTTTTAATCAAGAATTGAACCATTAGAGTCATGAACTAAGTGAATTTAGTTTTAGGGTTTCATAAAAATGGTAGTTTGACCATAGAAACTGCTTGTATGAGATAATTTGATTAAGTAGCATTATAAATTGATAATTGGTGGTTGCTAAGGCAAATGTTAGGTTGATTTTCACCTAGAAATCATTCACCCACTGGAATGGGGCTAAAGTGAAGGGTGCTCTTGAACTAATTTTGTGATTAGAGTAATTATGACTCATTGAGTATTCTAATTTCTAGACTTTGAGCGTTCTGAGGCTTTACGGAAGAGAAAGGCTATAGTGGAGTAATCTGCATTCAAGGTAGGTTACGGTATACTTGAGTTATACTTTAATTAGTTGATTGTATGTGTTATGAAATTGATAAGAGAAAGGATGGCTAGTCTTCAAACATGATTGCGTGTGGTTGAGCTTCCTATATGTTGTTGTTTGAGTGATTATATGGGCTTCGTGCCACTATTCATTGTGTTTGGACTTACAGGTTGATGGTGTTGTGATGAGAAGTTAACATGATCTTCTTGGTGGAATTGAGATACGAATGATAATTTGATTATTGAAAATAATGTGACACTAGATGCAGATATATATATATATATATATATATTTATACATATATGAAAAGGCTCATTTTACCAGGGGTGAGGATGAGGCCTAGATATGAACAGGCACGTTTGACAGGAAGTGAGGATGTGGCCTAATTGTGAGCTCGGGTCCGAGGAGTGAGTCCAGAATGTGTGGTAAATGGACACCATGGGTACCCTGCAGATCATGACTACTGAGCAATGACATCAATTAGCATGTGTGTACAGTGTGTGTGGTTATTGTTGGTGGCCTTATTTTCGTTGCTTGCTTATGTTGATTTGACTCTTAATATCATTGGGTGACTTGATTGTAATATCCTTGGTTGTCTTGTTGGTTGGGTTGATTGATTATGTGTTGTTAGCTGGCTTGTTTATTTTATTGATTTTATGATGTATGCATGATACTAATCTTAGTCGGCCTATGATATCTACCGGTACATAGTGTTTGTACTGATATTATCTTGCTGCATTCTTTGAGTGCAAATTGTGATCTAGAGACTACTACCTGACCTCATATCTAGCGTTGAGGCCGTTTGCTGGCAAATTTAGGGTGAGCTTCTATCCATGTTAGTCTGCCCGAAGATCATCTTTTATGATGTCTATTCCTTTTCCAGACATTGTTGATCATTTATTTAGATTGCTTACATTCTTTAGACATGTTTTGAATTAAAGTCTTTATACGGTGACTTTCAGATTTTGGGGTTGTAATAGTTAGGTCTTCCGCATTTACTTCATTATTTTATGGCATGACTTAATTTGATTTATTTTGTACTTGAATGGTTAATAACCGATTGAAATGGTTAATCTAAAAATAGACTTGAATGAGTAGATAGCTTATTAATTGGTTCGCACACTAGGAGTTAGTGTCGATGCCAGTCATAGCGGGTTGGATCGTGACAGAGTTGGTATCAGAGCTTTAAGTTCATCGATGTCATCGTACAACGACATGTCTAGTAGAGTCTTGCAGATCGATACGAAGACGTCTACACTTATCTTCGAGAGGCTACCGGGCACTAGAAATTCTCTTTTCTTTCTTTCTTTCGTGCTACTTGATTCCAATTGGCATCTGGATGATTCAAATTGGTATCTGACTATCTTTCATTCTCTCGCAAATGGCGAGGACATGCGCGGCAACAGCCAGAAGTAGGGGTGGGGGTAGAGGAGCTGGCAGAGGGGCGACACCAGCTGGGGGTGGAGTCCCAGTAGTTGATCCGTGCCTCCGGTATCTCCTAATGAGGCCTCAGGAGATGCAGCCGCATCAGCTCAGCCAGCGGCAGTACCAGTTCCGCCAGGCATTGCAGTTGCTCCAGTTCCAGCAGGTAGGGGCGCAGGGATAGCAGCCCCAGGTCCTGATAGAGTTTAGGCTCCAGGAGTTCAGCATACCGTAGCAGTGGCATCTCGCTTGGATGTAGTTTTGGGTTTCGAGGCATTTTTTAGGCCAGTTGCAGGGCCGGTGATGATTGGTGAGGAGCATGATTTATTTTGGAGGTTTACTAAAATGAAGCCTTCGATTTTCTATGGTACTGAGTCAGAGGATGCGTACGAGTTTATTATAGATTGTCATGAGAGGCTCTATAAGATGGGGGCTGTGGACAAGTATGGGGTTGAGTTTGTGACTTTCCAGTTCTGGGTGATGCCAAGTTATGGTGGAGGGTATATGTAGAGTGCAGGCCACCTGGGTCACCTTCGTTTACTTGGGTTCAGTTCTATTCAGTGTTTCTAGATAAGTATGTCTCACGTACTCTCAGAGACAGAAGGAAGGATAAGTTTGCTAATATTGATCAGGGGAACTCGTCCGTTGCTATTTACGAGTCCTGTTTTGATTCCTTGTCCCGATATGCTCTTTCGTTGCTGCCTACTGAGGAGGAGAGGATCAGGCGATTCATGAAGGGATTGAACACTGGACTTCAAGTATCAGCTTTTCAGCTTGTTGCCACTGGGGCTTCATTCCAGGAGGTAGTGGAGCATGTCTATATTGTTGAGGGGATTAGAGGGGAGAGTCATGTGAAGCAGGTAGAGAAGAAAGCCCGAAGGTGTGGGAATTTCAACAACTCCTTCTCAAGGGGTCAGGATTCACAGGGGTATTTGGGGTGTCCGGTTCAGTCCACTATGGAGGTGTCTACTAGGGGGCCAATTATCAGTCTTCAGGTCAGCATGGGGGCTACACTGCTTCATCAGGTTTTGTTCAGTGACCTTCGCTGGACTGTGCATGTTACGAGTGTGGTGAGGTAGAGCTTATTAAGAGGTTTTGCCTCAGACTCAAACAGGGGGGGACAGGGGACTCAGTATCAGGCTTCCCGAGCTCCATTTTCACCAGATAGAGGAGGTAAGGACCCTGTACCGTCAAGGTGAGGCGGCCACACCGTGGGTAAAGTTGGCGCTTAGCCTAACTGAGGCGGTCCTCAAGCAGGCAGAGGTGGACAGCAGCCCGGCAGGGGCGGGGCTCAGACTGGATAGGGTAATCATGGTGGTTCACAGGCTATAGGTGGTCACGGTCATTTGTACGCTTTCCCAGGTAGACCCGAGGTTGAGGCCTCTGATGCTGTCATCACAGGTACTATCTCAGTTTATGACCGGATGGCTTCCATTTTATTTAATCCGGGTTCTACTTTTTCATATGTGTCTTCATATTTTGCTAAGGGTTTAGATATGATGTGTGATGCACTTGATGCCCCTATTTATGTATCTACTCTGGTTGGGGATTCGGTGGTGGTAGATAGAGTCTACCCTTCTTGCGCGATTACATTTATGGAATATAGTACTTGGGCAGATTTGATGATCCTAGACATGGTAGATTTCAATGTCATTTTGGGCATGAGTTGGTTGTCTCCGCATTATGCAATTCTTGATTGTCACTCTAAAATCGTTACCTTAGCTATGCCCGGGGCACTTAGACTTAAGTGGAAGGGTAACCTTAATCCCCTTCTTAATAAAGTCATATCCTTTGTTCGTGCTAGGAAGCTAGTGGAGAAGGGTTGTCTAGCTTATTTGGCACATATCCGTGATACCAGCGCAGATACACCATCTATTGATTCGGTTCTAGTGGTACGCGAGTTGACGGATGTGTTCCCTACGGACTTTCCAAGTATGCCATCTGACCATGACATTGATGTTCGGATTGATTTAGACCCAGGGACTCGTCCTATCTCTATTCCACCATATAGGGTGGCGCCAGTAGAATTAAGGGAATTGAAAGAGCAGTTGCAAGATCTTTTGAGTAAGGGGTTTATTCGCCCGAGTGCCTCTTCTTGGGGCGGT
Source organism: Lycium barbarum (assembly GCF_019175385.1). Lineage (NCBI taxonomy): Eukaryota > Viridiplantae > Streptophyta > Magnoliopsida > Solanales > Solanaceae > Lycium > Lycium barbarum. Next base: position 40,800,046 of record NC_083347.1, read on the forward strand.
CCTGTGTTGTTAATTAAAAAAAGGATGGGTCTATGCGTATGTGTATTGGTTACCGTCAGCTGAATAAGGTGACTATCCGAAACAAGTATCCCATCCCCCGTATTGATGACTAGTTTGATCAGTTACAGGGAGCTTCTGCATTCTCTAAAATTGACTTGAGGTCAGGGTATCACCAGTTGAAGATTTGGGTAGAGGATGTTCCTAAGCCAGCCTTCAGGACCAGGTACGGGCACTATGAGTTCTTTGGTTATGTCTTTCAGGCTTACAAATGCCCCAGCTGCGTACATGGATTTGATTAACAGCGTGTTTAAGCCCTTTTTAGACTCTTTCGTAATAGTGTTTATTAATGATATCCTGTGTATTCTAGAAGTAAGTAGGAGCATGAGAAATACTTGAGGATTGCTCTTGGGGTATTGCGGGAGAAGAATTTGTATGCTAATTTCACCAAGTATGAATATTGGTTGTCTTATGTGTCCTTCTTGGGGCATGTGATTTCGAAAGAGGGTACTATGGTCGATCCGCATAAAATTCAGGCAATCAGCAAGTGGGCTAGGCCCACATTAGTGACCAAAATTCGTAGTTTCGTAGGTCTGGCTAGCTATTATCGTCAGTTTTTGAAGGGGTTCTCCTCTATTGCTTCTCATTTTACATGACTGACTCAGAAGGAGGTACCATTTCATTGGTTCGACGAGTGTGAAGAGAGATTTCAAAAGCTCAAGACATTATTGACGACAGCGCTTATTCTAGCATTGCCCGTGGAGGGCAAGGATTTTATTGTTTATTATGATGTTTTATGTTCTGGTTTGGGTGCTATTTTGATGCAGGACAAGAAGGTGATTGCTTACGCTTCTCGACAGTTGAAAGTGCATGAGAAGAATTATCCAACTTATGACTTAGAACTGGCAGTGGTGGTATTCGCGCTGAAAATCTGGAGGCACTACTTGTATGGTGTCCATTGTGAGGTGTACACTGACCACCGCAGTTTGCAGCATGTGTTCACTCAGAGGGATCTGAATTCTAGGCAGCGGAGATGGATGAAACTGCTGAAAGATTATGACATCACCATTCTCTATCATCCTGGTAAGGCAAATGTGGTGGCTGACGCGTTGAGAAAGTCAGCTAGTATAGGAAGTCTAGCTCGTTTGATCTCTTCAGAGCGTCCATTATCTAGAAAGGTTCAGACTCGGGCTAATAATTTTATGAGGCTGGATATTTCTAACACGGGTAGGGTGTTGTCTTATGTTGAGGCCTGATCGTCATTTCTGAAGCAAATTAAGGCTAAGCAGTTTGAGGATGCTAAGTTTTGTAAAATTCGTGACAAGGTGTTACGCGGTGAGGCCAAGGAGGCTGTGATTGACGAAGAGGGGGTGCTGCGGATTAAAGGGCGAGTTTGCATGCCACGTGTGGGTGATTTGATATTCTGACAGAGGCTCACAGTTCGAGATATTCGATTCATCCTCGCACTACTAAGATGTATCACGATTTGAGACAACACTACTGGTGAACTAGGATGAAGTGTGATATAGTGGAGTTTGTTGCTTTGTGTTTGAATTGCCAGCAGGTGAAGTATGAGCATCAAAAACCTGAGGGTACACTTCAGAGGATGCCCATTCCTGAGTGGAAGCGGGAAAGAATAGCGATGGATTTCGTGGTTGGTCTTCCGAAGACGTTGGGGAAGTTTGATTCTATCAGGGTTATTATTGACAGGTTGACTAATTCTGCCCACTTTATTCCGGTGCAGATAAATTATGACGCGGAGAAATTAGCTAAGATCTACATTCGTGAGGTGGTTAGGCTACATGGGTTTCCTATCTCCATTGTGTCTGACAAGGGCACAACTTTCACATCTCGATTTTGGGAGCATTTGCATGAGGAATTGGGTACTAGATTAGACCTTAGTACAGCTTTCCACCCTCAGACTGATGGGCAGTCTGAGCGGACTATTCAGGTTCTTGAGGATATGCTTCGGGCTTATGTGATAGACTTTGGTGGTCATTGGGATCAGTTCTTTCCATTGGCCGAGTTTGCATATAATAATAGCTACCACACGAGCATCGACATAGCTTCATTTGAGGCATTGTATGGGAGGAGGTATAGGTCTCTTATTGGGTGGTTTGATGCGTTTGAGGTGAGACCTCGGAGTACGGATCTTCTGAGAGAGTCCTTACAGAAGGTGAAGGTGATTCAAGCTAAGCTTCTGGCACCACAGAGTAGGCAAAAGGAGTTTGCAGATCGTAAGGTCCGAGATCTTGAGTTTGGAGAGGGAGAGCAAGTGTTGTTGAAAGTCTCACCCATGAAGGGTGTGATGAGGTTTTGGAAGAAGGGAAAGCTTAGCCCGAGGTACATTGGGCCATTTGATATTCTAAAGCATGTAGGAGAGGTAGCTTATGAGTTGGCTTTACCTCTGGGTCTATCAGGCGTTCATCCGGTATTTCACATTTCGATGTTGAAGAGGTACCACGACGATGGTTCTAACATAATCCGTTGGGATTCAATTTTTCTAGATGAGAACTTGACATATGAGAAAGATCCTGTTGCTATCTTAGATAAAGATGTTCGTAAGTTGAGATCAAAGGAAATAGCCTCCGTGAGAGTTCAGTGGAAGAACCGCCCGGTGGAGGAAGCTACATGGGAAATAGAATCGGATATGCATAACAATTATCCTCAGCTTTTCACCAAGTCAAGTAACTTTTCCTAGGTTTCTCATCTTTGTCCATTCGGGGACGAACGGTGTTTTAATTGGTATCTGGTTTAACGACCCTCCCAGTCATTATGGAAAACATAGGATCACCCCACCAAATAGAACATTCCCAAGGGTAGACTTGACTTGGTTGTGAATTTTGTTTGATTTTGTTGGGTCCATCAGGGGGTGACCTAGGGAATTAGAACTCCGTTGGGAATTCCGAGGCCACGGGTGAGTTCGTATGGTGTTTTTATGTCTATTTGCATGTTTTTTTTTTGTGTTTGTGAGGCCTCGGATGAAATATTGGGCGGTAGAGTTGAAATATTGCGAGCTTACTATTTCAGTGGTACCGCTCAGTGGGAGAGGTATCGCTGTGGCAAAACCACTACAGCGGTGAACCTCTCGCTGTAGCGGACAAATGGGAATTGGGGTGTCCACTATGGCGGGCAATGGACCGCTATGGTGATGTCACTATAGCGGGACAAGGTCCGCCATGGCGGAGGTCAGCATCAGTGTTGTCCGCTATAGTGGGCACTTGGCCGCTATAGCGAGACCGATGCAGTGGTGATTTGACCGCAACGGTCTACGGGAATAGAATGTCGGCTTTTAAACGCTTAGTTCCAAATTCTTTATTCATATAACTCTAAAACAGTTCCCCACAAGCACGTAGGGCGAATTTCCAAGCTAGGGGAAGAATAACCTTGAGAAGTAAGTCTCAATCATTCCTTCCATTGTTCGTTATCATCTTCATGATTATCATCTATTTTATGGGTCTACAATGGTGAATTACAAATAGTAACCCTAGAACCTAATAGATCTTCTATAGTTGATGGATTATGATTTTTATCATGTGTTTATTATCTAATGGCTTGGGTTATCTCCTTTTAATCAAGAATTGAACCATTAGAGTCATGAACTAAGTAAATTGGGACTTAGGGTTTCACAAAAATGGTAGCTTGACCATAGAAACTGCCTATATGAGATAATTTGATTAAATGGCCTTATAAATTGATAATTGGTGGTTGCTAAGGCAAATGTTAGGTTGATTTACCCCTAGAAATCATTCACCCATTGGAATGGGGCTAAAGGGAAGCGTGTTCTTGAATTGATTTTGTGATTAGAGTAATTATGACTCATTGAGCATTTTAATTGCTAGACTTTTGAGCGTTTCGAGGCTTTACGAAAGGGAAAGGTTGTAGCAGAGTAATCTACATTCTCCTAGCTCTGCATTCCAGGTAGGTTACGGTCTACTTGAGTTAGACTTTTATTAGTTGATTGCATGTGTTGTGAAATTGATAGGAGAAAGCATGTCTAGTCTTCAAACATGATTGTGTGTGGTTGAACTTCCTATATGTTGTTGTTTGAGTGATTATGTGGGTTTCGTGCCACTATTCATTGTGTTGGGACTTACAGGTTGATGGTGTTGTGATGAGAAGTTAACATGATCTTCTTGGTGGAATTGAGATACGAATGATAATTTGATTATTGAAAATAATGTGACACTAGATACAGATATATATACATTTATAAAAAGGCTCATTTGACCGGGGGTGAGGATGAGGCCTAGATATGAACAGGCACATTTGACAGGAGGTGAGGATGTGGCCTAGTTGTGAGCTCGGGTTCGAGGAGTGAGTCCGGAACGAGTGATACATGGACACCATGGATCCCCTACAGGTCATGACTACTAAGAAATGACATCAGTTAGCATGTGTGTACAGCGTATGTGTGGTTATTGTTCATCAACTTATTTTCGTTGCCTGCTTACGTTGATTTGACTCTTGATATCATTGGGTGACTTGATTGTAATATCCTTTGTTGTCTTGTTGGTTGGGTTTATTGATTATGTGTTGTTGGTTGGCTTGTTTATTTTATTGATGTTATGATGTATGCATGATACTAATCTTAGTCGGCCTATGATATCTACCGGTATATAGTGTTTGTACTAATACTACTTTGCTGCATTCTTTGAGTGCAGATTGTGATCCAGAGCCTGCTACCCGACCTCATATCTAGTGTTGAGGCCGTTTGCTGGCAGATTTAGGGTGAGATTCTATCCATGTTAGTCTGCCCCAAGATCTTCTTTTATGATGTCTATTCCTTTTCCAAACATTGTTGGTCATTTATTTAGACGGCTTACATTCCTTAGACATGTTTTAGATTAGAGTCCTTGTACGGTGACTTTCGAATTTTGGGGTTGTAATAGTTAGGACTTCCATATTTACAGCATTATTTTATGACATGACTTAATTTGATTTATCTTGTGCTTGAATGGTTAATAACTGATTGAAATGGTTAATCTAAAAATGGACTTGAATGGGTAGATGGCTTATGAATTGGTTCGCCCACTAGGAGTTAGTGTGGGTGCAAGTCATGGCGGGTTGGGTCGTGACAGGAGCTCATCCTCGGATCTGATCAGGAACTGTCCTCACGTTAAATGTGAGGTCTGCTAGATGTCTCTGGATCATAATTTGCACTCAAAAGAATGCAGCAAGGTAGTATCAGTACAAACATTATGTACCGGTATATATCATAGGCCGACTAAGATTAGAATCATGCATACAATCACAAAATCAATAAAATAGACAGGTTGGCACAACATCACATAACCATATGAAATTATCAACAAGAATCCTCCAACCCCGAAATATCAACCAACACAGGAATAAGATAAGTCCACACAATTAGCAATCAATAAGAGTAACTCAAGTCATGTAATCACCAACACAGCCATAACTCACAAATTATATCAACTCTGTCACATATCCGTACACATATGCTAAATTGTAGTATTTTCCCAAATAGCCATGACCTGCAGGGGATCCGCGGTGTCCAAGTACCACTCGCTCCGGAACTGACCTCGAATCACGAGCCCATAACTAGGCCACATCCTCACCCCCTGTCAAATGTGTCTTTTCATATTTATATGTTCTTTCTCATCTCAATGTATTTCCGTTCCACAATCAATAAGGAATGTCAACAATCAATAAATAAATATCAAGGAACATAAGTCACTATGCCACAAGTCATATCAAGACTCAAGAATCAATTTATCAATAGCTTGAATAAGGGATTACTCCAAGTCATCAAGAAGAGCATTCATTAACTCCTTCTTTATCATATCATCACAATTCATCACATAATCAATCAATCAATATCAACTTAGGAATCTCCAACCACACTTTATGTCTGAAGCCCTAATCATGCTTCTCATATCCATTTCATAACATATACAATCAACTAATCAAAGTTTAACTCAAGTTGACCGTAATCTACCTCAAAACCAAACTGGAACAATGCAATCACTCCGCAATAGCCTTCCCCTTTCGCAAAGCTTCAGAATATTCAAAGTCTAGAAATCATAAGGCAAAGTAAGTAATGGATCATCTTCTCAAAAAAACCACAATTGGGGAAGAGAACCTAACCACTTCTACCCTTTTAAAATGGGTGAACAATCACTAAGTGTGAATTCATCATAAAATAAACCCCAACCATCATGCTATCCCCATTCATGGGTTTTTCTAATCAATTCAACCCTTTTACAAGCAATTTTTATGCTAAAGTTCCCATCTGTATGAAATCATAAGTCTCAATACATCATTAATAACCAAATTCTCATCCTAGGAAGTGATATCCTATACTCCTAGATGATTAAACAACAATAAAATCAATAGCCCATTAATTATTCGAGGGTTCGCAATTTCTAGGGTTCTATCCTTTCATTCACCATTAGAGAACCTTTAACTAATCATGGAACCTAAAAATATGATGGAATAAACAAACTAAAGGGTTGAGACCTACCTTTCAAGAGTATTTTATCCCTAACCTTAGAATTTGGCCACAGGAGTTCTTGGAAACTGTTTTGGAGTTATGTGGGGAATGGGTTCCGAAATAAGAATATAAAATGTTGATTATGCCTCCCGTCTACTGCTGCAGCGATCTTGCTATAGCGGGAAATGTCCCGCTATGGCGGACCTCATTAGTTTCCCCCGCTTCGCGGCAGCGACTCTGTTACATCTCCCATTTCGGTACGTCTTTAGTTTATGGTATATTAATCATTTTGGCCTCGGGTTTTGAGGTTCGTCTTCTAAGTTATGGGATGTCGAACATGTTTAAACCTTGTATATGAGTTGCTAATTCTAATTATTGAAAGTATTGAAAGGATTAGAAGTTAAACGAATCAGACAAAAATAAGTTTCGTCGAGGTTCAACATTTATTTGAATGAAATACGGTCCAAGCTATAATACCCCGTATTTTTGGACTAGGACATTGGACCGTCCAACATGAGCAAATTTACCCGAGCCCGGAGAATTCGGTCATATTCAAACATGAAATTCAAGAACTCGGTGTATACAGGAATGAAGTTCCAAAATGGTTTAGGACTTAAAAGTGTGATGACGGTGATTGGGAATAATATTTCGTGTGTGCCAAAGAGACTATGGACTAGTGCCATATGACATGATTGTAATAATAGGAATATGAAGTGTGTTAAAAAAAATTATTATTGATATCAAGAAATTAATTACGAGGAGACATTACATTATGATGGTGCATATTTATTAACAATGAGATCAGATTTATTTTAGTGAAGACACGTGACAACTTGCTGGCATAAGAATGGAGGTGGCCAACTCACTTAGTGCCACTTAGTGGATGAGTTATATAAGATACATCTTCATCTCTTTATGAGAAAATGATACAATTTCATTTGCATATTTTTTGGAGGGTATGCCAAAAAATTCATAACGTACCAGGTATGTAGAAGTTGATCTTGGTTTGTTTATTCTCAATGGGTATAGTTGAAATGGGACAAATTTTTTATCTCTCCCGTTAATATTTCAGCAACACCACCGTATGAAACATTGCTAACAATGAACAAATCAATCATAAGTTTTGACTCTTTTTTTAGGGAAGCACACAACAATATTTTGTTGCCCCTAATTATTGGTGCAATGTGAGAGGGGTGGAGAGATGTGGCCTACAGTTAGGTGGTCTAAATGGAACAGAAAAAAATGCTCTATATCATATGCAATACAAATTTCTCTTGTTGTTCAAGAATTTTCAAGAATCATCAGAAGAGCTCAGGTTGGGGTTTCAACTTCACGAGATTGATGTCTATTTAGTCGTTTGGGACTCGCGGTAATATCGTTAACCTGGAATTGACTCTGAATTGTTCATAAAATGTAGATAATCAGTTGTAAAGGATACGAGAGCTCGTGTGACGGGATTCGCTTCAACAACAAGGTATGTTAAGGCTATCCTTTCTTTCTTTTTGGCATGATCTTATGATATAAACCAACAAGCGAGCAAAGGAGCTTCCATATTACTCTACTCTTAGAAGTATTGTAACACCCCGTAAACCTAAACTAGGTGTGAATGTGTAAAAATCTAGTGTTAAGATGATATTATATCTATGTGAATCCATTCTTGATGAATTCTGGTGGAAGATGGTCGTTTTGAAGTCAAACCAACAATTCAAATTCTTAAGGGCTCTTAAATTCGCCTAAGTTTTGGTAGGTCTGTCTTCTGGGAGATTTTCATGAAATTGTGTTGTGAATTTGGAAAACCTTCCTTGATGAAAGTTGTAGATATTTGAAATATCTTTCCAATGGTAGGTCTCCCAGCCCAAGAAAAGTTATGTAAAAAAGGTTATGTCCGTTTTACTGAAGGGCACAAAAGCTGGAAATTTCGCCCAAAGTACGCCCAGAAAGTACGGGGTGTCCTTTAAAGTACAGGATGTCCTTTTAGGACGTACTTCTTCTTTTCCTCACTGTTTTTGGCAGCCAAAGTACGGGCTACAAGTACGGGACGTACTTCAAAGTACGAGACGTACTTTGTGGCCGTACTTTCACCGTTTCTGGCAGAAAATTTGGTTTAAAATGGGTGTGGTCTTATTTTGTTCCCATTTTTTTCTCATTCTCCCAAACTCTAAAGGCAAAAATCATTCCTCCAAGTCTTCAAATCAAAGGTAAGGACACCCTTAACATTACTAATCCATTCTAACATCAAACCCATGATTCTTAACATGATTCTTGTGACCAAAACCTAGGGTTTGCAGCATAATTCTTCCCAAAGTGATTCAAGCTAGGGTTTGGGTGTTCTTCATTAGGAAAGTGAATTGTTAAACTTTGTTTAACGTATTAAGGTATGTCTCTTTAAAAATAAATCCTTTTTGAACTTAAAGGTAATTTATATGTCTCCTTTGCAAATTCTCTTGAAAGATTGATTCTTTATAAAAGCATATTTTGAATGATATGATGAATTGGTTTTACACTCTTGAAATCTATTACATGTTTTGATTAATGGTTAATGTGCGTGAGGGGACAAGCCCACATTAAACCTTGATTGTATTATCCTCTATATACGTATATGAAATCATAATCGTTTTCTTCTATAAGAGATTATCAGTGATGATGGTTAATTGTTGGTATTGATGATTTTACAAAGAAACTATGACAAAGGAATCTTGTTTAAAGAAGTGGAAACTTTTTCAAGATTATCTATGAATCTATGGATTTTCATAATGGCATAATGAACTTTAATGCTATTCGATGGAGTGACTACTTTGAAAAAACATTGTGAATCGGCTTCTATGCTATGAACTTTGTTGTTGTGTTTGACCTAGCTACTTGGGAGGAAGGGTAGCCACTATGGATCCTAGTTTGGTAATTACCTAGCCATTCGGGAGAAAGAGTGGCCACTACCGGGTTCTCTACCCGGAGTGTGGTTTATGCATAGCTATTCGGGAAAAAGGATAGCCACTGAGAATTACATATTCCGGTGTGGTGCGCTGTGTTTAGGGAACCTCTACAGTCATCCCTTCGATGTGATTGATTCTTGGGCCTGTATTGGCATGTGTGATATTCTTATTCTCTCATGGAACTGTCGTTGACAATCATGATCAATTTGAAAGGCATAATTGAAAGTTGTAACTTGACAAAAGGCTTTATAATCGGTTTTGATAATTCTTATTGAGATACACAAGCTGAATAACTGTTTTTATATTGTGTAATGGCTTTGTAAACTATTTAACAAATGATATTAAGAATCATAAAGTGGAATGACTGTTTTTATACTATCTTTTTAGAACTGATTTCTTTATGTATTATTATATTTTATTTTTATATTACTTGTTGTCCCCGAGGCACTCACTGAGTACGAAAGTACTCAGGCATACCATTGTTGTTTTTTATGGTATGTTAGGTAATGGAGAATAGCAGGTTCGTGATACTCTCGACGCTTAGGAGAACTTGCTGCTATTGATTTGGTGAGCCCACATCCTTGTTCGTGGGACACTTCCTGTTTCATTTATTATTCTAGATTTCCGAGTTGTGTCCTAAAGTTAGATGATTACTGTGTCTCTTAGAAGCTCCATAAATAGTTGTCAGAATTGTGGGTAGATTATCAAAGTCTCGTACGACTTAATGGGTGTTTGCCATGTTTACAACTATTTACTTATATTAGACTCTGCTGATTTTATTTCATAATTGTGATCCTGATATATGCAGTTACTTATAACTTTGTTTAATTTAATAAGGAAAGATTATTAAAAAGGAACTTGATGTTTAATTATTTTATAAGGTGCTTCCGGTGTTGTTTATAGCACCGGATGCCTGTTATGTCCAGGGTGGGTTTTGGGGCGTGACAAGTATTAGGAGTACTTCAGTCTTTAATGTTCTTGTACCCCGCTTATGATTATTCCTTCTGTTCATGGGTCCAGTTCTATGTATACAGTTTATTCATACATCACATTCATTCATATATATATGCATATTGACCAGTGACCAGAAGGAGTTATATACGCGTATAATATATGTATATGGGGTATTAGGAGTACTTTAGTCTTTAATGTTCTTGTACCCCGCTTATGATTGTTCCTTCTGTTCATGGGTCCAGTTCTATGTATATAGTTTATTCATATATTACATTTATTCATATATATATGCCTATTGACCAGTGACCAGAAGGAGTTATATATGCGTATAGTATATGTATATGGGGTATGGGGAAAGGGATAGGAGTTATATATGCATTACCACCTGATCAGCTGGTGCACCTTGATGATGATATGTGGATCGGGCCGTATGTTCCTCGGCACTATTATACATGGATCGGGCCGTACATTCCTCGGCATTTTATATATGGATCGGGTCGTACGTTCCTCGGCACTATTATATGGATCGGGCTGAACGTTCCTCAGCACTATGTATATATATATATATATATATATATATATATATATATATATATATATATATATATATATATATATATATATATATATATATATATAATATCATTTAGAGAATGCATGTTACACGCCCACAGAGGCATGGTTAGTCATACAGAGTTATACAGATACGTTCAGATATTCAGTCATACATATGTATTCAGACCGTCAGTTTGGCTTGTGAGTTTTAGATTCCGTTCATGATTATTTTGTATATGTTACTCTTATGCCTCACATACTTATTACATTATCCATACTGACTCCCCTATTGCTTGGGGGGCTGCGTTCATGCCCGCAGGTCCCGAGATACAGGTTGGTGATCCATCTAGTAGGATGTCAGCTCAGCAGTTAAGATTATTGCACTCGATTTGCTTCAGAGATGCCAGGGGTCAGCATGATTATATATTATATATATATATGCATGGGTATGGCGGGGCCCTGTCCCGGCCACGTTATGTTATGTTTTCCAGTAGAGGTTGTAGACAGTTATGTACAGTCAGATAATGTTCAGTCCGGGTGTTTCATATATTTCCACACACATGATCATGACAGCCTTGTTGGCTCATATAGTATGTCCAGTATACCCACACAGATGAGTCTTTATGCATGTTCCTCATGAGTCTATTCAGTACCATATGATGTTCCTACTGGCCCACCTATGTTTATGTTGATGTCCCAGATGCATGTCAGATGGTGCTTGTCTAGTACGGTCAGGTGCCCGTCATGGTCCTCTAGTTTGGGTCATGACAAAAGTGGTATCAGAGCAGTTCTGTCCTAGGGTTGTCTACAAGCCGTGTCTAGTATAGTCTCACTTATGAATGTGTTGCGCGCCACATTTATAATAGGGAGGCTACAGGGCATTTAGGATGGTTACTTTATTTTCATCTCTTAGATCGTGCGATAGAACTAAGTCATAAGAGATAAGATTCATTCTACTAACCATTGATTGTTTTACAGCTAAAAGATGGCCTCTACAAGAGAGATGACTAGTGATTCGGGGGCTACGGGACTAAGTACTCATATGAGACGAATCCATTTTGGGTTATGTATTATGTGGAGACAAAGGGAGGTAAAATTATGGTTTTGATGAAATGTTATAATGCAATGAGTATACTTTTGAAATATCTGTAAAATATGTCGGCTAATGAGTAGAGTTATTAATTGGTTCGAGGGAAGAAGTAAGGAGTCGATGTTAAGAAAAAAAAAGTTTTAGATTACGACTAGACAATGAGTTAAAGTTTGTGGTAATTGATTAAGTAATGGAGACTGTTATATTGAAAAAGGGGATAGTATGACTAATCGAGATATGTCTATTGTAAAGAAAGATAGGAGAATCAAATAACGTTTAACCCAATGATGAATTCGACTTGTCTGATTACGGATAAAGGAAGTTGAAAGAATTAGTAAAGAAATAAGTGTCCCGTAATTGCGACGAGGAAAATCTAAGGGAATGGGTTAACAAAAGTTAGATGCTATGGCTCGAAGCTGTAAAGAAGGATGTGCAGATGCGTTACATGAGGTAAGTTTTACTACGTCGTACTCTTACTTGACATTGATAGCCCTGTGTGGCTAAGTTGTAGTTTATATATATATTTGGCCCTGTGAGGCATTGGACGTAATTTCTGGGTTGTGTGCAGGTTTGGGATTGTTATATTTAAAGAGGAAACTCTGCCGAAATTTCCCGAGAATCTAAGAGAAATTGTGGAAACCTTTAAGTAGGACCATGACGAGAAGAAAGAAAGGGCCTAGTAGCGAGTGATTAGAGATGAAGTTAGTAGTCAATTGCCAGATAAATGTAGCAAGTATGTATTAAGCATGAAGTAACGATGTTTAGGGCAGGATAGGATAAGAAACATGCGAAGGGAAAATGATGTGTTTGGTGTAGAAAGAAGCTTTATGTGCCAAGGAGAATTAAAGAGATAAACATTCCAGAAGGAGTTCACAAGTGAGAAGAATTTGACTAGCCCTTTTATGTTTTTGGAAGATAGAGTTATGAAATGAACTTGATATATATGTATAGGCCTATGCATGTAATACCGATTCAAATTATTAAGTTAGATTTCACCCGATGATTATAGCGGGGAACCTTTTAAGTCACTATAAGCCAGCCCAATTGACCTTAGCGATACCTCGAGGTAATAGATTGAAAGGGATATGTTTACTAAAGCTCCTTGCCTGGTAATTGGTTGATCTTATGACTGCAGTTGCGTTCTGTGTTATAGTTCAGGTTATTTATCCTGGAACTTACCCGAATGGTGACACGATAGGATTTTTTTATTACTGATATGAAGAAAAGTGAGAGATGCAGAAAGGAAGAGATTCAGGCTATGATAATGAAAAATGAGATAAGGTTGCTCAACGAAACAAAAGAACGATAAGTGACGAATGTCCAGTATGTGTGATGTGTGTGATAAGAAAAAGAAAAAAACATGTTGGAGGCAGAGAAGGAAAGGTAGTAGTGAGGCAAATAAAAGGAATGTCTACTAGAGCAGTAATCTGATGAACAGAGTACAAGAGAGAACCAAACTCTGTGGATATCCCAGTACTAAACGAGAATGTTAATAGATGTTATGAAATGATTGAGATTTTGAATCGTATTATAAGTAATTTGTGACTAATTAGATTATGACGAAGGATATGGGATTATTTGTTGAGTAAATCTTATGCATAAAAAGTGACTTTGTGCACAATATCGCACCAAAAGATTCCAAAAGGATCACATACTATCCTGTTACTAATATATTGAGATAGCAGTGGACAGTGCTCCTATGACAGTGTGAACTGATCGGAGAAGAGTATGGAATAATTAGCATTGAGCCTTAAGTTGTAATTTTACTAAAGAGAAGTTAATGGCCTTCTGGAATATGCTTTTGACTATTGTACTATGAATGAAATCATTTAAGCAAAAGGCTGAGAAGCAAGACAAAAGAAGAAACAAGGTCTGACCGTAAATAATCAGTGGACTGACTTTACATATACAGCAACAAATAGAATTACATCTCTGGTGAATTATGCGGAAATGTCCCAAGGAAATATTATTGAGAAAAGGCAAGTCAAGAGATGGCCACTCTTTGGACGATGCGATACAGTGAACATAGATTGGTTACGAGAACATAGATTGGTTACGACCTAGATCGATGAAAATGACTAATACGTAAGACAATCTATGGGTCTTAATGAGATCGTGGAAAGATGCATTAGGATAAAGGCAAGTCCTTCATGGTTGTAGCAATCAGATGACAATCAGAGGGCAATCAAAGAATTAATCTTCGGCATTTCGAGACAATATGGCAAGTGGAGACATAAGGATGAGATAATACAAGATATGGGCCGTAGAACGGAAGAGGGGCGGAGATCCCAACATGCAAACTGTAAAACGATAAGGTAGATTATGAGACAGAATTAAAGGATGGGCATATGATAGAAAAGCAGTATTAACTGCGGTACAAATTGGTGCGGATTCAATATGTGGATACAAGTAGTTACCAAAAAGGGTACTCTTACAAGGCCTATTGTGCCGCATTATTAACATAGAATTTAAAACCCCTTAAGATGATAAATCATATGAGTATTATGGCTTCTGTTCATGCATAAGATAAATGAGAATAAGACGGTATTGGGAATGATTTCATAATGGGGATATAGAGGCAACGATTATAAGATTGAGATTAGGGAAAGAAGTAAATGATAAGAACAAAGGTATCTCAAGTAATTAAGTATGAACAAGGATTGACGAGTTTAAATATCACGAAGGGTCATACCAGAAGAGCGACTTACGTGTATCGTTTCAAAGGATATTCGCGAGGTGTCAAGGGAGTGGTTATCGAAGATAGCTGACGTATTATAGACCTCAACAAATTCAGAACGAGGATGGATTTAAATAATGACTCACAAGAAATGTATAGTACTAGACGAGCTTGACGAAAAAGTACCAGAAGATATAGCAGCGCAGGTAGTAAGAAAAGGAAGAGGCAAGTGTTGAATAAGTAACTCAGCAGAAGATGGAAGGTACACAGGATAGGCAAAGATATAAGCAGATAAAGAAGAAAAACTAGAAACAGCGAGTCATTAGTAAGGAAGGGACTCGTTCTCGATTATTTAAATGGAGTGTTATAGATGGTGCATGTCAGAAGCGATTCCAAGAAGAATGTATGTTGTAGCCTTTATGATCTAAATAAAGAATGGAAGTGGACCTGTAGGGATTAAAAAGGGAGCAGAAGAAGCTAGTATAAGATGATGACCCGACCTAAGGGGAAAATAACTCCTATTATACAATGTTATTGGAAAGGCAACTTCAAGACAAGAAAACTTAGCTTAAGCTTCGAGTATAGATGGATATAGTAAGTTATGGTCAATTACGAAGGTAGCTAAGTTATGACCACTTTCTTTGGAGATTCGATATTAACTGATGTCACGTAGTGAATAGTATTAAGATTGGCGAAGAAAGATACATCATGATAGATGGTTTATGATGAGAGGAAAACGGACAAAGGAGAACAACTTCGCAGAAGTAATGGAAGGGATGGTTAACATAATGATATGAATCATAATACTAGAGAAAGCAAGAAATATCAGACTACGATGTTAAAGAACTACGACAGGAGTAAACTAACTAGAGGGATATGGTCCATAAAAATGCTCAGACTTGGGAATGTAATTAGATAGACCAGTAGATGATGTCCAAGTGATTGAGCAGTTATCATATGAGAAAATCCCATTGGCTATATTAGATAGACAAGTCTGTCGGTTGAGCACTAAGGATGTGGCTTCCGTTAAAGTTCTTTGGAGGAATAATGACGTTGAGGAGATGACTTGGGAAGCTGAAAATGATATGAAATCCAGATATCCACATCTATTTCAACCTCCCGAGGAAGTCCACACTTCAGGTATGTGATATTTATTCTATTGGGTCGTGTGAGGCCACAGTTATTATTGTTTCGTGTAGCCCTGTGAGGCTTTGTGTTGTTGGGTTGTTGTATGACAGGTTGGTATTGGTACAGTTATAGACGAGACTCTGCCAAAAATTTTATAAGACTCTATAGACTAAACATTCGAGGACGAATGTTCCTAGGGGGGGGGGGGGGGGAGAATGTTACATCTCCCATTTCAGTACGTCTTTAGTTTATGGTATATTAATCATTTTGGCCTCGAGTTTTGAGGTTCGTCTTCTAAGTTATGGGATGTCGGACATGTTTAACTCTTGTATATGAGTTGCTAATTCTAAGTATTGAAAGGATTAGAAGTTAAATGAATCGGATAAAATAAGTTTCGTCGAGGTTCAATATTTATTTGAATGAAATACGGTCCAAGCTATAATACCCCGTATTTTTGGACTAGGAAATTGGACCGTCCAACATGAGTAAATTTACCCGAGCCCAGAGAATTCAGTCATATTCAATCATGAAATTCAATAACTCGGTGTATACAAGGAATGAAGTTCCAAAATGGTTTAGGACTTAAAAGTGTGATGACGGTGATTGGGAATAATATTTCGTGTGTGCCAAAGAGACTATGGACTAGTGCCATATGACATGATTGTAATAATAGGAATATGAAGTGTGTTAAAAATGATTATTACTGAGATCAAGAAATTAATTATGGGGAGACATTATATTAGGATGGTGCATATTTATTAACAATGAGATAAGATTTATTTTAGTGAAGACGCATGACAACTTGCCGGCATACGAATGGAGGTGGCCAGCTCACTTAGTGCCACTTAGTGGATGAGTTATATAAGATACATCTCCATCTCTTTATGAGAAAATGATACAATTTCATTCGCATATTTTTGGAGGGTATGCCAACAAATTCATAACGTACTAGGTATGTAGAAGTTGATCTTGGTTTGTTTATTATCAAAATGGGTATAGTTGAAATGGGACAAATTTCTGATCTCTCCCGTTAATATTTCAGCAACACCACCATGTGAAACATTGCTAACAATGAACAAATCAATCATAAGTTTTGACTATTTTTTTAGGGAAGCACCCAACAATATTTTGCTACCCCTAATTATTGGTGCAACGTGAGAGGGGTGGAGAGATATGGCCTACAGTTAGGTGGTCTAAATGGGAACAGAAAAAAAATGCTCTGTATCATATACAATACGAATTTCTCTTGTTGTTCAAGAATTTTCGAGAATCATCAAAAGAGCTCAGGTTGGGGTTTCAACTTCACGAGATTGACGTCCATTTAGTCATTTGGGACTCGCGGTAATATCGTTAACCTGGAATTGACTCTAAATTGTTCATAAAATGTAGATAATCAGTTGTAAAGGATACGAGAGCTCGTGTGACGGGATTCGCTTCAACAACAAGGTATATTAAGGCTATCCTTTCTTTCTTTTTGACATGATCTTATGATATGAGCAAACGAGCTTCCATATTACTCTACTCTTAGAAGTATTAGGAGTACTGCAGTCTTTAATGTTCCTGTACCTCGCTTATGATTGTTCCTTCTGTTCATGGGTCCAGTTCTATGTATACAGTTTATTCATACATTACATTCATTCATATATATATATGCATATTGACCAGTGACCAAAAGGCGTTATATACGCGTATAGTATATGTATTTGGGTTATGAGAAAACGGATAGGTGTTATATACGCATTAACACCTGATCAGCTGGTGCACCTTGATGATGATATGTGAATCAGGCCGTACGCTCCTCAGCAATATTATATGATATATGGATCGGGCTGAACGTTCCTCAACACTATGACCTATGTATATATATATA
This sequence comes from Lycium barbarum, assembly GCF_019175385.1. NCBI lineage: Eukaryota > Viridiplantae > Streptophyta > Magnoliopsida > Solanales > Solanaceae > Lycium > Lycium barbarum. Next base: position 40,817,704 of record NC_083347.1, read on the forward strand.
TATATAGAGAGAGAGAGAGAGAGCATGCATGTTACATGCCCACAGAGGCATGGTCAGTCATACATAATTATACCGATACGTTCAGATATTCAGTCATGCATATGTATTCAGACTGTCAGTTTGGCTTTTGAGTTTTAGATTCCGTTCATGATTCTTTTGTATATGTTACTTTTATGCCTTACATACTCAGTACATTATCCGTATTGACTCTCCTATTGCTTGGGGGCTGCGTTCAAGCCCGCAGGTCCCGAGATACAGGTTGGTGATCCATCTAGTATGATGTCAGCTCAGCGGTTAAGATTGTTGCACTCCATTTGCTTCAGAGATGCCAAGTATCAGCATGATTATATACTATATATATACATATGTACATATGTATGGGTATGGCGGGGACCTGTCTCGGCCACGTTATGTTACATTTTCCAGTAGAGGCTTGTAAACAGTTATGTACAGTCAGATAATGTTCAGTCCAGGTGTTTCATATATTGCCACACACATGATCATGACAGCCTTGTTGGCTCATATAGTATATCCAGTATACTCACACAGATGAGTCTTTCAGATTAGTTGGCATATGCATGTTCCATACGAATCTATTTAGTATCATATGATGTTCCTACTGGCCCACCTATGTTTATGTTGATGTCCTAGATGCATGTCAGATGGTGCTTGTCTAGTACGGTTAGGTGCCCGTCATGGCCCTCCAGTTTGGGTCGGGACAGACCCTCTACCCACTATGACGGATCCGCTACAGCGGCCCCACTCCCCCTGCAGCAGTCCATTTTGACCAGTAGCTCGGGTTTTTCCACCAGTTTTCACCCAAATATCCCAACACCAATCCGAGGCCCTACAGACGCAAATCAAACATACACATATACATAAAAACATGCTACGGACTCAACCGCGACCTCGTAATTACCAATGGAGGTCTAGTTTACTAAGTCACCCCCATAACGACCTAGCGGGTCGTTATAATGCACCAATTCCGATAGACCCGCGCCCCCATAGAACAGCGCATGTCTCTCAGACACGAGAAAGGTTGTGAAATGTTACCGTTATGAAGTAACGGTCATGTGTGTACGGAGATCGTTTATAGAGAGAGGGGTTTTTTAACTACAATGAGAGAAAATATTTTAAGCCAGCTTGAGTTACCTCCCAAGAAGTGCCTTAATTAACGTTGTGGCATAATGATACCTCATTTATGGGTCAGACAGATCTATCGAAGTCTTGTGTCTGTCAACATCATCGCCCCAAATATCCCTTCACCCTTTGTCCGTTTACAAGAAATATTCCTCCAATCCTAAAAATCGCAACTCAACTGCCACACGCATTATGACGCGAACAACGATAAATGGCCCTGACCACCTTGACTGTAGCTTTTGACGGAACAACCTCAGCCAGAAATTGAACAAGAGTACCAATTGGCCAGGTGTGAACTCACGATGTTGAATATACCTGTGCCACCTCTTGGTCTTTCCCTTGTATAATTTGGCGTTTTCACAAGCATTGAGTCTAAACTCGACAAGTTCATACAGTTGTAACATTCATTTCTCACTCGCTAGGTCCATGTCTAACACTACTAAAAAAACTCAAAATACCGAGGGACTACATCGATTTTTCAATGATTTAAAAAAAAAAAAAAAAACCGATAGACTTTTTCGAAAACCGACAGCTGTCCGAGGGTTAGTTTCGCGGAAAAATGCGCAAAAAACCATATTTTTAAAAAAAACATTTAATATTTTTTTTTCTTAAAATCGACAGACGTCGTCGGTTGTAAAGCGCAAAACTACAATTGATGGGTATAAATAAAAAAAAGGAAGTAATTAATCAAAGAGCTTGAGTGATCTAGTGGTAAAATTGTTGAATGTCATCATCCATATTTGGGTTAGATTCTCAGTTGCCACATTCCACTCTTTTATCATTCCTAAAAAAATCCCTCAGTTTTTTAAAAACTGACGAAGTCGGTGGGTTTTTTTTAAAAAAAAATCAGGTTGTAAATAAAAACCGAGCAAAATGAATTTAACAAAACCGACGGTGTCCCTCGGTTAAAATTGACAGACTCCATTGGCTTGAAGAAACTAACCCGCCTTAAACCAACATTGTGTAGGTCATCGGTTTTGGGTCGATTTTCATAAAAATTGACCTAGTCCGTCGGTTTTGGCCCTCGATTTTGACCCTTTAGCTAGTAGTGTAAATTAAGCTTTTTGAGGGCCCAATAAGCTTTATGTTCAAGCTCGACTGACAGATGACACGCTTTTTCCGTAAACTAAACCGTAGGGAGAAGTCTAAATAGGCATTTGTATGCAATCTGGTAAGCCCATAAAATGTCATCTAGCTTTGACTAATCCCTTCACTGCACATTGACCGTCTTCTCAAGAATTTGCTTAACTTACCTATTGGACTCTTCAATATGCCTACTCGTGTGGGGGTGGTAAGCACTTCAACTGTTCAAGATGATCGAGTCTCGTGCTGATAATGTGTTATGAAATAATAATAGACAACAAGAGATATAACCAAAGAAGTTCGAGTTGGGGGTGGAGAATATTTTATTGCTCTTCAAACTAATGTACAAATGAATTGAATTAGCTTTCTATTTATAGAAGAAAAAAAAAAGATGTTGCGAGGTTTTCCAGGAAGCTGTTGTGAGGCTTTTCAAAAGCTGTTGCTAGCTTCCTGCTTGAGCTATTTGCAAGCTGTCTACTTGATCACAAACTTATCCAAGAATCTGTGTATTTAAATAAACCTCCACAATACGATATATTTATAGCAAGAAATTATGTTTGCTTATGTTTTATAACAAGAAAGACTTTAGGAAAGATTATGTTTGATTGTTTGCATACACTAGCACGTCCATTATCATTTAATCAAACACCCATTTTATAAAATTATGTACCAAAATGTGAATACTATAATTCAAAATAAATTATTCCACTATCCATAATTATTATACTTTTTATCTAAACACCAAATTCTAGAAATATTCTTGAAATGACATTTAATAATTGCATGTTAGATAAATATGAGTAATAACATTTCTCACTACTAAAAAAACTGTAATTACCGACCTCAAACGACCCCATGAGGTCGGTATAAGCCTCCTGTTTATTTTTAATTTTTTTCACAAAAATCGACCTCACGAGGTCGGTATTTACTAACAAAATTTTGAAAAAATAAATATCGAATTCATGAGGTCACCAATATGTTTCGTGAACTTTAGCGACCTCATGAGGTCGGTATCTATTTAAGAAAAATTAAAAAGAAATTAATTTGGCTTCATGAGGTCGGACATGTATTTCAATAAAAGTTAATTTTAGAAACACCGACCTCATGAGGTCGGTATCTATTTAAGAATAATTAAAAAAGAAATTAATTTTGCGACCTGATGAGGGTCGGAATACGTATTTAAAAAAAATTTAGAAATACCGACCTTGTTACGGTTCGCTTTTACGCGGTTTAAGGCATAAAAGTTACTACGTGGTTGTTGGTGCTTTATTTGGATTTTAGTATTTTTAGAGTCTCCACCTAATTTATTATGGAAAACTAGGAAAATCGGGTTTAAAGATTTTTTCAAAAATAAGTAAAAATCTTTTGGACCAAAGTTTGAAGTAAGGGCTCTGGTGATCCCCTAGAGAAGGTTTTACGCACCCTAGCATTGAAGATCCGTAGAATATGGTTGACCTACGAGCTTCAATGTGTGATTAATGTACTTATTTGTTTGAAAATGTTTAACTTTCCGCAAAATGTCATTTTTTATTCATATCATAATTTCGAGAAAAAATTCGGCAAAAGTCCCCTTTATAAAAGGGGCTTTCGGGGTTGAAAATCCACGCAAGTGTTCAATTCACTTTATTGCCGGACTAGGACACACCCGGGATTTCTCCCGAGTAGAGTCGCTACTATTCTAGTCCTAATAAGATGAGTTTAGTTCTTACGGGTTTTATTTTTATATAAAAAAATATGGAGTTTTCTCCTATATTTAAACATACATACATACATATATATATATATATATATATATATATATATATATATATATATATATATATATATATATATACACACACACACACACATTTACCAGTTACGTGAGGCTCGTGTTAAGCCCGGGCCCAAACTCAAGATATAAATGTAGTAATATTTTATTTAAGAAAGTATAATCTATTACCTATTTTCTTACCGCATAATTAACAATTCAGTGGCACGTTAAATATGTATGTTGATAAGTCTTCATTATTATTAATGCTCTTTAGTCAACTCATTAGATCATTTTAAAACAAAAATTATTTATGAGAAAGGAAGTTTGGCAGAAAAATTATCAAATACAAAAAGGACACAAGCGACTCGACATTCTGTAAAGTAACATAACTTAAATTATGTAAAATAATTACAACTTGGTGAAAAATCATAAATTAAAAAATATTGACTTTTTTATGAAGCTGTGAGCAAATAATTTTTGTATCTATAGAAGTAGAAGTTTTTTATAGTTATTAAGTTTTAATTTTACTCGTAATATTTCATGTAACAATAGTTTATGCTAGCTAAATGTGGTGATTCAATCTTACTTTTAGACGAAATTAAGAAAAAAATTAGTTTCATTAAATGAACGTCAAGAACCAATTTAGTTCTTCATATATAGTTTATGCTTAAAAATCTTAATTCTAAGTTAAAATTGCAATTTATAGAACTTTTTGTATTTTTAATATCTAAATTTTAATTTAAAATATTAAGTTGATCTAATTCAATTTAACTTCATAATTTAGTCAAATTAATTCCGGGAAGATGAAAAATGTCACATAAATTAATAGGGGGGCAAGAGTAATTAGTAAGATCCAATAAATGCTCGAGTTCAAAACGATAATGCGGCTCCATAATTGCCTAACTTTTCCTAATATGTTTGTTAATAACAAAAAATGTAAAAGGTAATTTAATAATCCTTTCAGTTCATATTATATGTTGTTTTTAAATTGGGCCAAAAAGTAAGAAGCGCTTCACTAACATACCTTAAGTAAATAGATACCTACTTAATATGATTTTTTTTTATTTATGTAAAAATTCACTTATCTAAATAATGAAAAAATTGGTATAATGAAAAGCTATTAATAAAGAAAAATAAAAGATTCACAAAAAGTTACTGCACTACAATTCAATATACACCAATTACATAGGACTACAGAAAAGACGAAACAAAGCCACGTCTAGCAACACTATAGGATTAAAATTCTTGTGAGAACTACAGATTGCATCCTCCCTTATATATAGTTATAATTTTTTTTGTTATGTGAAATTCACTTATCTAAGTAATGGAAATTTCGTTATAAAAAAACTATTGATATCTTCTCAATTATATAAAAAAAATATTCAAATAAATATAAAAGCTAAGAATACCATATAATATGAACCGAAGTAAGTAAAGAGAAAGAAAGGGTTCACAAAAAAGTTACTACAATTTAATATACACCAATTACATATGTCCACATAAAAATTTAATAAAGATAAAGAATGAGTCCACAAAATTATTTGTAGGGATATAGTAGCTCAGTTGGTTAGCTACCTGAACCCTCGCCTGTTAGTGAGGGTGAGTGTTTGAATCCCCACGTTGTAATCCCCTTCTCCTACACCTTATGTAAAAAAAAAAAAAAAAAAGAGTCCACAAAATGATAATAGGCAAGGAAAAGACAAAACAAAGCCATGTGTAGCAATATCATTAGATTAAAATTCTTATGAGGAATACAAATATTTTTGGGGTCCTCCTTATATATAGTAGTAATATATATAACGAAAAGGAAAATTTTATTAAGTCCGAATTTTATAATTTTTTTGAAGCCCATAAGGTCAAACCACATTTCAAGTCCAAAGTCCATCATACCTCAATCTTGGTCCAAAATATTCCTCTTATTTTAGTCCGTGTGATCTTGGGCTTTCGGGCCCAATGTTCTTTTTCAGAAATGTATCCAAGGAAGAAGTTCAAATGATCCAAATTTGGTATTGGGCTTCTAGGCCCAAATGTCTCTTTTCGCCCTTGGTCCACAATCCTTTGGCCCAAATAATCTCCAAATCTCTTTTAAATCCAAGTAAAAATTTATCCCAAACAAGGTCAAAACCTTAACTTTAACAAAAACCCCAGATTTTCTCAAAGTGGTCAGAGCGTTTATAAAAAAAAAAAAAAAACAATTCCACCATTTAAACAATATTAGGCTACTTCTTGAATTTCATTTTTTCTGTAAGCAGTTTGGTTTCATTAGTGGGCTTAAGGCCCAAAAACAGTTCAATTACTTCAAGATATTAATTTTCACAAAAAGGGCAGAAGACCCCAAATCCTTTTACCGCTTAATCAACTTTGAAATCATCTTGCCCTTATTTAAAACACTAGTCCAGTTTTAAACTTAGTTAAAATTGGATTAGGTTCTATTTCAAGCAAAGATTTAAGTTATTCAAACTTTGAAAAAATGTTTAGGCGACATGCCTAAAACTTTAAATGTTGTCCTAAGTTCTAACATCCATAGGGGTTTCAGTATACAAGTGTTGTTTACAACATATATACAAGCAAGATGTATATAATGCAAAGTAGGAGTAAAGTAAGGTAAATTTCAACTGATGGGCCTACCCAAGCCCATCAGTGTCATTTTCACCCATGACTGGGCTTTCAACATATTAGTTTCCACTTCTACCCCATCGGACTCGATAAAAGAAGGTAGTTGGGCCTCTGGCCCAACAGGTTTCATGCAAGGATGCGACCCAAACAATCATGTTTCCTGCAAACAAGGAAGAAAGGGAAATATGGATTAGAAAGTATCTAAAACTGAGACTTAATGAAAACAAAGCTTTTTGTAATAAATACATATAAGTCATATGATTCTAAAAATATACTACATTCGATGAAATATGAACTCAAACTAAAACATACACATCCACATGGACTGAAACAACAAAGAAACAAGCCCAAAAATGCAAATAACTATAGGCCAAGAACTTAAGGCCCACATAGATTGAAATAGCACAGAACCAGGCCCAAAACTGAAATAAAATAAACAGGTCCATAGGGTCATTTTCTTAAACAAAATAGGCAAAACCACACAAATAGATATACACACCTATCAACCATATACCATTGATATACACACCCGTGGAAATACTAAAACAGCCCAAAAAGGAAAGCTTTCACTCTCTTGTTCCTGATGCTGCACAAGATTCAAGGGATTTTCAGGAACCCCAGACATGGCAGACACCAGGGAAGGCTTAAGCTTAATCCCCAAGGGTTATTTTTGCCTTTCCATTTATGTGTTAGGTTTACAGTATATAGGAGCGGGAGTGTATATCTAATGGCCCAATATCAAACAAGTTGAAGAATACTAATGGCCCAAGTTGTTTATGCTATCAGAATCGAGTAAATGAGCCCAAGTATGGTAAAAGAAATCATGGCCCAATCTAAAGCACACACAGAAGAGGCCCAACAGTTATAAAATGGTATAAGTCTACACTATATCAATTTACTTTAAAGAAAATAAGGAGGGATATATATATCTATAGACATTAAGTATACCACTTCATATACACTGGAGTCTATATGAAGCTGGATATACCTTGTATATCATATGTATATCTCCTGTGTTTGGAGAGTTCAAAACCAGAGGAGGCAAGAGGAGAGTGCAAGAAGACTATAATATTTTACGCACACTTCATGCAGATATAGGAATAAAACAGAAACACACACACCACATCAAAATATAGGTTTTGACATCAAATAAAACAAAGCAGTCCCTACAGATCCTCTATTTCATTTACTTGCTTCAAACATACTCTCATACTAAATTTGGAGTCAAGCAGTCACATTAATTAGCGCATAATGAAAAAAAAGATGAAGAGAAAGAGTTCTCATACTAATCAGACACAGACAGACATAGCAGAGACTACATGCCATGCACTTTGTTATTTTTTTGTTCAGTAAAGTTGACAAAAACATAATGATCCCATCTTTCATACAAGTCCAAATAGACATCATATTAAGTGGGGTACTTATTTGGCCTGCTGAGTAGGCATGAATAAGTTTCATTTAGCAACAGGATCAAGCAATACATTTGAAACCCTAGGTTTTTCGAGTTTTTGCCTATGCAAGTGAAAAAATTTCAGATCCCCCCAAATGCAAGTTAGGGGTCCTTTTATATAGAAATCGCTAAATCCCCCAAACCCTTGGTGTATCGATGTGGGATTAATCCCAAACTTTGGATTTCCTCCTCAGATATAACATCGTAGGGATAGGATCAAATCGAATATAACATCAAGGGTCTGATTTTAATCAACAAAACTCAATCCCAAAAGTTCTTCAAGAACCAACAAGAACGCCTCAATCAAAAATCAGAAACAAACAAGAACAATTAAAGATTTACCGTCTTTGACCGTTTGAAAACAGAAAATCAAAGAAAGAAATAAAAAACAAACAAAGATAATACCTTGTTTGGTTGCAATAGAGGAGAGAGGAGGCCAAGCAATTAATGCTTGCCTCAAATCGTCCATATCAGGCCTGTTAAAGGCCTTACACCTCTGAATCTTTGCCAAAAATGGCGAGATAACTAGAGAAAAGAGAGGGTGGCCCCGCGGCAGCTGGGGTTTCTGTCAAAGGAAACCATTTCTTTTCTCTTAAGGGTCGTTTGGTATTGAAAAAATGAAAGGGAAAGCGGGAGTATTCCCCCTTTAGAAACTGAGGTGGGCCGAGTCAATCCCTTAACGGGTTGGGCCCGGCCGAATTTTGAAAGAAATAATGGGGGCCTGGTTTTGATAATATGTATACGTCCTCACCACATATATGTATACATGATATACACACATGTATATATACATGTGTGTATATTCGTGTATACATATATGTGGTGAGGACATTTCAGGCAAATTTTAAGAAGTGGCCAAATTGAAGTAATGTCCATTAATTGGATATTTTCAAAATAAGACCCCATTTAAACTAATTGGTCAAATTTAAAAGAAATAATAATAATAATAATAATAATAATAATAATAATAATAATAATAATAATAATAATAATAATAATAATAATAATACTAATAAAAATAAATAAGTTTTGTCCAAAGACCTTAATTCAATTTGGCTAGTTCAAATTATTGCCATAATTGGCTAATAACTAATTATTTCAATTATAGCCGCTAATGGCAATTTTCAAAATAAATTGCAATTAAAACCTAATTAATTATGATAAAAATCCAATAATTTTGTTAAATAGGAAATGAGGGGTAAAAATGGTTAATTTGCTTAATTAAACATATTAACAGAGTAAAATACTTTGACATCTTAACAATTTGGACAATTAGCAAAAGTACTATAATTTTGAAAATACTTAAATAATTTTATAACATTACAGAAATTAGTTTACCTAATAAAATTGGTAAAATATTATCTAAATAATTTTAGAAATTTATTTTGACTTCAAAAAAAACTCATACTTCACTCTGCTTAATATTCAAGGACTATGGATAATTAAAGCAACTAATAGGAGGTCAAAATTTTGGTGTCAACAATCGCCCCTTCGGTGTTCGGGGATGGCGGGACCATCCCTGAGCAATGAAATTTGACTAACCCTGACTTTTGACAGACCCAACTTACATTACCTCTCATTTTCATACAATTTTCAAAATGTATGGTCGGACCCTGGTTTCTGGGTTTCCTCCATATCTCAGGTTTCATGAGAATTCAGGTCGTTTGTAGTTCGACTCAATTATGACTTCTAAATGCACATTTAAACAAATCTCAGATTTTTCGAGTTATTAAAATGGGAAATCCGGAGTGATTGGTTGGGGTTTGATTGACTCTCTTGTATTGAGTCCGCCTACATATCCCTATTTTTGAGAATCAAATCACTTGTAGTTCGACTCGATCAAAGTAAAAGGGTATCCCTTATGTGGGAACGCCTTTGTGTGTGATGGTGTGTGCCCGACTGGTGGTGGAATAATAAAAACAAACAAGGCACATAAGCAAATAAGCAATCTTGTGTGGCTGAGCCTGGTAGGGAGTGATCTTCCAAGTCCTGGCTGGAGAGCTTGACTCTCATGGGCACCTTATCTCGACCGGCTGCGTAAGAAAGAATTTCACGTTTGCTCCGCATTCTGTCTGGATTTGATCTAATCAACCTGCTCTGTTTGGCGGCTACAAATCTGCTTCCATCTACTGAGTAACGTTGATTTTTTTGGGTGACGAATACTGCGGTCATTTGACCGAGTTTACATCGTCTTGTCTTTTTGAGCGAATACTGCAGTCTCTTGACTGGTTTTACATCGCTTTGTCTTTTGGGTGAATACTACGGTCTCATGACTAGTTTTACATTGCTTTGTCGTCTTGCTATATTTGGTAGTTTATATGCATGGCCCTTTCGACAATTGAAATGAATGGCCCTCTTGGCATGTTTGTATGAATGGCCCTCTTAGCATGTTTCTATGATGGCCCTCTTGGCAGCAGGAAAATAAATATGAAATAGCCTTCTTGGTAAATAAGAAGAAGGGATGACCCTCTCGGCAGCAGGAAAATAGATATGCAATGGCCCTAATGGAAAATAAGAAGAAGCGATGGCCCTCTCAGCAGCAGAAAAATAGATATACAATGGCCCTCATGGAAAAATAAGATGTGATGGCCCTTTCAGCAGCAGGAAAATAGATATGCAATGGCCCTCATGAAAAATAAGAAGAAGTGATGCAAATGACAGATATGGCCCCTTTGGCTAAGTCGTCTTTCTTTCATCCTTTATGTCGGTTGTGGCCCTCCTGGTCAGGTATGCATATTGTTACTACGACCCCCATTGGCCGGTGATCTTGCCTATTTTCCTTTTGTTTTTTGTGAGCCCTTATGGCCAGGTGTTTGCCCTTGGGGCATTTAGATCTTTCATAGCCCTTGTGGCTAGATATTTAAATTTATAGCATTCCGATCTTTCCTAGCCCTTGTGGCTATATATTTTGTCCTTGGTGGCATTCAAAACCCTATAGCCCTTGTTGCTGGATATATATTTTGAAAGCCTGGTCCCAGGTCTTGATCTTCTTTTGGCGAATCGCTTCCTGCACATAAAGCAAAGTTAGAAAAAAAAGATCGTCCTCCGATGTCCTGGGGACCTACAGCAGAAATGAATTAGTTTTTCCCTATTTAAAGTTGATTCGTGTTGCCGGATCTATCGCATCTTCGGGTTCCTGGACTCGAAACCCCCTCAACTCCGGTATTTGGAAGACAAATTTATTTTCATTATGCAGAAAAAATCATTTTTTGTAAAGTTACTATAAAAATATTTATTTGTAGGGAAATAAATGTGTTGTTTTAAAAACTGTAAGATTAATTGTCATGACATGTGCTTTGAATGAGGGAAATTCCTTCTTTCGTGACTGGGGTTCTTGGCTTTCTTCGCGCAGAATTTTTGAGAATTTTTCTCAAAAATTCTGCCCCAGTTCGAATCTTGATTGACGAACTCTTGTGCCGGATCGTCCGAGTTACGGGAAATTTTGAGGAGACCTCAAAATTTCTGCCCCAGTTTACAGTATTGAATAAATTAGGAATTTTGAGAGCTTCTCAAAATTTCTGACCCAATTTGAAACTTTGGGTTGGCTGACTCTTTGTAGCGGATTGATGGCGCGAATTTTTGAGATCTTCTCAAATATTCTGCCCCAACTGGGCATGCAGTAATCCTTGCGTCCTTTATGAAGTCTTATCTCTGAGGCTTTCTAGGGGTTTTTCTTTTGGTGCGACAGAGCTCAAAGAGCGCCGGTGCATCCTGTCACAGAAGGAATTCAGGTTGAACGTAGTTCAAAATAAAAGTAAAGAAGTTTTTGGTTTTTACTGATAGCGTGACCGGGTCCCAAATGGACTGCCTACGTATCCCACTTGGGGAAGTTAGGTCATTATGTAGTTCATATTACAAAAGATGTTTTGGTCTTTCTTATCTATTACAAAACGATTACAAGCAAAAGGGAATAGCTAATATAAGCAAATGTAAAAACGATTACATGCAAAGGGTACTATTACAAACTGAACAACTTCCGCCTTCACGCATAGTAGCGTTTGATTGCATCTGAGTTGATTGGCTTCGGCCACTCTTGTCCATCTATTTCTGCCAATACTACCACTCCTCCGGAGAGCACTTTGCTGACCACATAAGGACCTTGCCAATTGGGAGCAAACTTCCCTTTGTATTCATCTTGATGTGGAAAACCTCTTTTGAGCACCATTTGCCCAATTTGGAAAAGCCTAGTCCTGGCTCACTTGTTAAAAGCTCTTGCCATCCTTTGTCGGTACAGTTGACTGTGACATACGGCAACCATCCTTTTCTCGTTAATTAATGCCAATTTCTCATATTGAGCCTGGACCCATTCAGCATTGTCCAATTCTGCTTCATGAATGATTCTCAAAGAAGGTATCTCAACTTCGGCAGGTATGACTGCTTCAGTTCCATAGACCAGCAGGTATGGAGTTGCTCCTATCAAAGTTCGAGTCGTAGTACAGTATCCCAATAAAGCATAAGGCAACTGCTCGCGCCAACCTTTATAATTATCAGTCATTTTTTCAATATCCTTTTGATATTTTTGTTAGCTGCTTCTACAGGTTCGTTCATTTGTGGCCAATAGGCTGTCTAGTTTCGGTGAGTGATCTTGAATTTCTCATAGATATCCTTCATCAGATGGCTATTCAGATTTGCTCATTTTTCTGTTATGATGGACTCGGGTATACCGAATCGGCATATCATGTGGTTTTGCACGAAGTCAGCTACCACTTTCTTTGTTACTAATTTGTGAGACGTTGCTTCCACCCACTTAGTAAAGTAGTCAATGGCAACTAAAATGAGTCGGTGGCTCTTTGAAGCTGTGGGTTCAATGGGTCCAATAACATCCATGCCCCAAGCAACGAAAGACTATGGTGAACTCGTAGCATTAAGCTCACTTGGAGGGACCTTATATAAATCAGCGTGGATTTGGCATTGATGGCACCTTTGTACATATTTGCAGCAATCACTTTCCATGGTCATCCAATAATATCCAGCTCGTAGAATCTTATTTTCTAGTACAAATCCATTCATATGTGGTCCACATGTCCCAGCTTATACATCTTCTAGAACTTTGGAGGCTTCGCCGGCATCTACAGTAGGCATGTTTTTCTTTAAGATTTATCCTTAGCGGGTCAGTGTGACTGCTTTCGGGTGCTAGATCATTAATGCTATTGTGGCCAGTGCATCGGCAAATTCATTCTGAGCCCTCGACGTATGTCGAAATTCGATCTTTCTGAATTTCTTGCACAATCTTTGGGCCAAGTTCACATATGGCTAGATCTTTTCATTCTTAGTGGCCCATTCACCTTGTACTTGATGAATAAGCAAGTCGGAATCTCCAATGACTAGTAATTCATTGATGTCCATATCTAGTGCCATTCGGAGACCTAGGATGCAGGCCTCATATTCAGCCATGTTGTTGGTACAACGAAAGTTGAGCTTTGCGGCCATAGGGGTAGTGTTGCCCATTTTCTGATGTCAAGATCGCTCTGTTTCGGAACCTTTGTAATTCACTGCTCCGTCAAAGAACAGTTTCCAGTCAGTATAAGGTTTTGTCACTCCTTCTTCTATAGCCAACGCCCCTTCATCCAGGAAATAGGTGCGAAGTGGCTCGAGCGCTTAATCTACGGGTCTTGCAGCTAGTAAGTCAGCCAAAGCCTATCCTTTAACGGCTTTCTGGGCTATATACACGATGTCAAATTCACTTAATAGCATGTACCATTTGGCCAACTTCCCGATGGGCATGGGCTGGCGGAATATATACCTCAACGGGTCCATTTTGGATATAAGGTGAGTGGTGTACGAAGACAAATAATGTCTCAATTTCGAAGCCACCCAAGTTAAAGCACAACAGGTTTTCTCTACTAGCGTGTATCTTGCCTCATAGGCTGTGGCCTTCTTGCTCAGATAATAAATGGCACGCTCTTTTTTCCCTTCTTCATTGTGTTGTCCTAACACGCAACTGAAGGCCTTTTCAGCAACTGACAATTATAGCAGTAATGGGCTCCCGAGCCTTGGAGGTACCAAGACTGGCGGGTTGGATAGGTATCTCTTGATAGTGTCGAATGCCTATTAGCACTCCTCCGTCTATTTTGTAGGTGCGTCCTTTTTCAGGAGCTTAAGGATGGGCTCCACAATAATGGTGGATTGAGCTATGAATCGCCCAATGTAATTCAACCTTCCCAGGAAACTCATGACTTCTTTCTTAGTTTGGAGAGGAGGTAATTCTTGAATTGCTTTGATCTTTGTTAGGTCTATCTCTATGCCCCTTCGGCTGACTATGAACCCCAGTAGTTTTCCCGCCAATACTCTGAACACACATTTGGCCGGATTCAATGTCAAGTTAAACTTTCAGAGCCTGTCGAAGAATTTCCTCAAATGTGTGGTATACTCTGAACTTTCTCTTGACTTGATAATGACATCATCCACATAGACTTCAATCTCTCTATGGATCATGTCGTGCAAAATGGCAGCCATTGCTCTTATGTATGTTACGCCAGCATTCTTGAGGCCGAATGGCATTACCCTGTAATGGTACACGATAAAGGTTATTTTCTCGGCATCCTCTCTATCCATTAGGATTTGATGGTAGCCGGCGAAACAATCCACAAACGATTGTAGCTCGTGTTTGGCATAACTATCTATGAGTATGTGGATGTTCGGGAGTGGAAAATTATCCCTTGGGCTAACCTTGTTAAGATCTCGGTAATCCACGCAGATTCTTATCTTGCCATCTTTCTTGGGTACCGGTACTGTGTTAACCATGTGGGGTATGAAGTCACTTCCACCACTCCTGACTTAATTTGTTTCTCCACCTCGTCTTTGATTCGGATACTAAGATCTGATTTGAATTGTCGGGTTTTTTGCTTTACTGGAGCAAAACTGTCATTGATGGGTAACCTGTGGGATACTACGCTAGTGCTTAGTCCTGGCATGTCGGCGTATGATCATGCGAAGATATCCACGTACTCCCTTAGTAAATTTATCAATTCTTCTTTTAAAGGCGCCTCTAGATGCGCACATATCCTTGTCTCTCTGACATTCTCTTCATCCCCTAGATTTATGGCTTGTGTTTCATCCATATTTGGCTTCTGCTCATTCTCAAGTAGTTCTACTTCTTCCGCGAGACCCTCGGGTAACATTATGGTCTCATCGTATTCATCGTACTCTTCTTCTTCTATGCTGTCGAACTCATTTTTGCAACATGTCATGACATTTAAGGTTGCTTTATTGTTTTTATTACTGAAAAGAAATTCAATGCAAAATATGTTAGTATAAAACATGCATGCAACAAATAAATAAAACAGTTTTGATAAACCGAGGCTTTCATTAATTTAAAAATATTCAGAAGTACAAACTGTGGTCCTGGCTTGGATCAAACCATTTTTGTTTTTGAAAACATTACGAGGTGTGTAAGTGATAAGAGGGTGAGAAATTGGGCCTCGACCAATTCTCCCCATTTTCAAAATAAATTCATCTTTCTCTATCGAAGAGTCAGTAGCGGGTTAGAGGTCCAGTTGGACAACTGCTTGCCCTATTCTGCCTCTCTGATAGTGGGCGCTTCAGCACATTCTTCCAGAATCACGGAGCAATTTTCTTCTTGGAATAGCATCCTTATCCCTTCTTCAATGCCAACGTCTCCAGGCATATGCATTCTGTGGGGAAATGACTGGTACAGGTTTGGAATGGGTTTGCAAAGATTTGCAACCTCTTGTTTTTTCTTGGTAGGACTCTTCTTCTGCTGGCACGTAACCAAGTCCAAAGCAGAAATTGTCTGGAGGATGGGAATGGGCTCAGTGATGCCTTACAAGTTCTTCCCTAGACCTTTCCTGGGTTCAAACCCGTTCAAGATCATAGTAAAAGCAATCATTTTGTATACTGTCGGCATAGGAGCTTCTGGGGAATCTATCTTGTGGGCAGCTCCCACTAACTCCATGACATGAAAATCTGTTCCTTTAGGTGCGGCTTTAATGACAGGTACAGAGTTGTCTGGGTAATTTTGCATGCTGGCTTCTTCGTGGATCAGAACTTCTTCCCATTCCCAAATAAATTTTACAGATAGATGGAGTGAGGATGGTCCTGCCCCTGCCATGTGGATCCACGGCCTTCCTAGAAACAAATTATAATTGGCGGGTATTTTCATGACTTGGAATTCAGTGGTGAACTCAGCTGGACCTATTTGAACGTCCAAGTCAACTACCGCAGTGGCATTGCATCGGTCTCCTTCGAACGCTCTTATAGTAGTATGGCTCTGACAAACTTTTCCAAGGTCATATCCTAGCTGAGTTAGGGTAGTCTCGGGACAAATGTTAAGTCCCGCCCCGTTGTCGATTAATACTCGGGTTACCACTTTGTTGCGGCACACAATAGTGATGTGCAACACTTTGTTGTGATTTATACCTTCTTTGGGCAATTCTTTCTATGTGAAGGCAATTTGATGTTCCTCCATGACATGAGCGACTATTTCAGCCATATTTTCACTGTTTGCTCCAGCTAGGCTGTGAGCTTCTTCGAACACCTTCATCAAAGCCAAGAGGTGTTGAGGTGAACTTTGGAACAATGCTAGTATCGATATTTGGGCTAGCGTTTTCTTTAAATGCTCAACAATGGATATTCTTTTAGCTGCACTCGGCGCTAGAAATATTTAGCTTTACCTTCGGTGATAGTCCTTTTCTGCTTTCCCTCCCTTTGGGGTGCCCCTTGAGCCAGGTCTTCGGGAGTATAGCATCTTCCTCATCTTGTAATGCCATGTGCGGCAGCAATTTGGACTATGAACTTCTTGCGAGGTGTTGCTGGAGTCACTTGAGTTGTATGCGCTGTCATTGGCGCAGGGATTAATAATTGAATCGCGGACGTTCTTGCAAGGATAATGACGTTACTGTGTGCTCAAGTTCTTTCACCGAATTATGGATTGTGGGCCTTCCTGCGACCCAATCTTCTTCTCTCTCAATCATGTGAATCACATTGTTGCCATGGTTTGGCAAAAGGGTTGGTGTTCACATTTGGAGGGGCTATTTGGAGTACAATTTACTTCCGATTAATCAGATCGTGTATTTTGTACTTGAGATTGATGCAATCTTCAGTACTGTGTCCTATGCCATTAGAATAATAGGTACATGTTTAGTCAGCTCGGTAAAACCAATTCTTTGGGTGGACGACCTTTGGGAGAAGCGCTTGGATCATCCCAGCCGTACTTAATCTTTGGAATAAATCATTCCGGGATTCCATTAGTGGGGTGAATACTCGAGGTGGTTTCTTTTCGAAATTCTGACGTGGTGCAATATAGGCATTTGGTGGTGGTTGATTCTGGTAGGTATTGGGTTGGTTATTTTGTTGAGTGCGGTAGATGGGTGGGGGAGTTTGATAATTTGGCTAGGGAGCTCGGTAATTTGGGGGTGGTGACTGGAAGGCATTTTGTGGAGCTTGGTAATTTTGGGGTGGTGATTGGAAGGTTGGTTGCGTGTAATATACGGGCACCGTGTTGTAAGGGGTGGGAATGTAGGTATTTGGAGGAGGTGAATCGTATGCTTCCATCGGGAAATCTTTCATTCTGTTGGGTTTGGGGCTAGGAGTGTGGGATATGTCAGCCACGTCTTCCTTCTTCTTGCGTATGAACCCGGTTGAGCTTGAACCGACAGATTTTTTGGTCATACTTACGATTCGGCCAGTCTTGAGACCATCTTCTATGGCCTCGCCCATTTTGACCAGTTCAGAGAAAGGTCTTCCTGCCATCGAAAGCATTCTATCATAGAAATTTATTTCTTGTGAACGGATGAAAACCGACACAAGTTCTTCTTCGCCCATAGGGGGTTGTACTGGGGCAGCCTCTGTCCTCCACCTGCTCGCACTCGCGGAAGTTTTCAGTGGACTTTTGTTTTACTTTCTCCAAGCAGTATCTATCCGGTACTGTCTCCAGGTTAAAGCGAAACCTTTCTACAAAAGTCGCAGCCATGTCTTCCCATATGATCCAAAGACATATGTCTTGCGCCGTGAACCATTTTGAGGCTTCTCTGGTCAAACCTCGGCTGAACAGCCTCATAATGAGCGCTTGGTTGTCTTGGACACCGACCAATTGGTCACAGTAGGCCCGTAGATGAGCTTTAGGATTGCCCGTCCCATTGAACAACTCGAAGCGGGGCACTTTTAAAGCCCTCGGGTAAATCCAAGTTGGGATGCATACACAAATCATGATAGCTCAGGCTTGTGTCACTGAGGGTATTCCTGATGGATCGTTCCAACATTGCGGTCATCTTCCGCTCAAGCCTTTCTTCCTGTTTTTCCTGCTCAGCCTTCCATGCCTTTTCCATCTCCTCATAATGGTCAATTTCTTGATCGGGAGAAAAGGTGCTTGGTGCAACAGGTGTGTGGAAGGAAATAGCAAGGCGAGTTCATGTAATAGGGGTGCTTTTGTAGGTTTGTAGTGGGGTGACATTTGGCTATATAGTGATGCTAAGATGGATATTTTGTGGTGTTAGGTAAGAAGGGATAGAGTGAGCGATTTCGGGAATTTGGTTAGTGTTAAGTGGTGGTAGAGTATGGTTCGAGGCACCAATGTGCCCATCAATTGGGGTAAATGGTATGGTGGTCATAACGGACCGGGTGGGGAAGTGATCGGGTAATGGTAAATTCAGAGATGGGAAAAATGGTAGAGGCCTTCTTTCTTCAGTAGGGGCCTCTCGGGCGGCATTAGCAGCTTTGTTTCGAGCCACCTCCTCGTGATGATGGGCGATTTTATCAAACATCATTTTCATGACATCTTCGATAAGTGACGAATCAGGCAGCTCGCGCAGAGGCGATTCTCTGAGAGCAATGTTAGTAGGGGTAGTTTCGTTCTCGGAAGTACCAGTCATTTTTTCTTTGCCTCTATCTTGTTGGGATAAGGATGCCATTGCAGCTTTGGATCTTGTGAAGTATGCCAGTGTGAACACGAATCAACTTCTCTTTCTATAAGAAGAGAATAACTCAAAGGTAAACTGAGTTAGTCTGTCACAAAATGGAAAAAAAAATCAAGATATCACATATAGATGGCAGTTTAAAACACTTAGCACATAAATAATCATATGTTCGATTTAAATGCTCAATTGATCTCTTGTAACGGGTCTTCGGTACTTAGGTTTTTGTCGAGTGAGGAGAATATAATATTTATAATATATAAGGATAGAGTCTTACGTAGACCGCCTACGTATCCCTCCGCGGGAAGTCAGGCCCTTCCGTAGTTCGGTTTACATAAGATAAGACTCCTTATTTTAAAACCTACCCATGACTAGGCCCGATAGGGGATTCCTGCGTATCCCTCCTCGGGACATCAGGTCGGCGCAGCTATATTTACATAAAGTAGAGGGGGAAAATCCGTATTAAGTACAAAAAATCCCCTAAAACTACCCAAAAGGTGACCTTTTTTTAGGTCAACGGGTTGTTTGTCCGCTCAACCTTTTCTAGCCTTAAAGGTCCCAAATCCTAGTACTAAGATGGGAGCACCAACCAAATGGCGTTCTTGTGGACCAATTCTCTAATTCGAACTTGAACGCATCGCACTCTTCTATGTCGTGCCCCAAGGCTCTAGAATGGTATAGATACATTTTACGGCGGCCAACTTCTTCAGTTTGAGCCCTTCTGGTTCTGATGGGGCTAATCTTCCTAATGCTGACCAACTTCTGGAAGATGCTGGTGTAAGAGTCCCTAAATACTGTGAAGTCATAACGCCAAATACGAGTACTCAGCATAATCCTTTCAGTCGGAATAATGTTGTCATGGAACAAAAGTGAATGCGGTTCCCACATATTGGTGATGCTTTTCTCATCTATCAGCTTAATGAGTCTCTTCTTGAAGGCTAATCATTCATTGATGTTGTGCCCTGCCTGATCTTGGTGATAAAGGCATCTCTTGTGTGTGAAGACCGGAGCACGTAGTGGCAACTTATCGAAGCAAACACTGACTATTCCTTTGCTTCGAAACTTGATCATCATTTCCTTACTCGTAATGCACTTAGGCGAGACGTCGTAATGACAATCCAATGCCTTGATCGCAATAGCCCACCATTCGGGCGAAGCTTGTCGGGCATACCCTATTTTCTCTACGGGCTCTTCCCTAAGGCTTGATGGCGCAGCAAAAGCTCCTTCCCCTTTTAGGCTTGACGGTGCAGTAGAGGTTTCTTTCCTTTTTGGGCTTGACGGTGCAGCGGAGGCAGCCCCTTTGATGGCCACGTGGGCTCCTATAGGTCTGAATCCATTTCTTCTTCCTCGAACTCATCCATTACCGGGATGTATTCGGGAAGAATCCTTTTCCCTTGTCCAAGACATTCTCTCGGGCAAACTCTCCGTCGAATCCATTAACTCATCCGCCTTTTTGATCTTGGCTTTGACCGCTCGGATCTGCTTTCTGAGATCTTGAATCTTTTGGCGAAGGGAGACCTCATTCTTTCTCATAACCTCTAGCTCTGGTGCATTTTTGTTGTTCATCTTCAGATTCTGAGAAGGTTGTTAAACTTAGTACGAGTAGTTTTGTTCATTGTTTTTCTTTGGGTGAGTGGGCGGTATTCGAGATCAATTAAGCGTTTAAGAGAAACATATGAAAGTAAATAAGTCACACAAAGCAGTTTATAAGATTGTACTACGGGCGCTCCTAAGCATACTGATCGCTTGAAACATAAATGTGCCAATTGAATCAAACTATTTCCCCGTAATCATAATAGTATTCTTCCTCGAAGGGGTACAAAGATAAATCAAATACAGTGCATAAGATAAATCAACAAAAATGTCCTCTGGTGGTGGATGACAAAGCCCGATCCCGGTCAGTCTTAGCTTTCTTCGCCTTTCGAAGGGTAGTCTGGATGTGAAGATGGGCCGATGTTAAAGTGGCCTCCATCACAAACCCTTTCTATGTGAAGGTCAGTGGAGCGACATCATCTAAAGTCTTCTTCATCCGATCATCTAGCTCAATCAAACAATCATTAGTAAGCTCTAATTCATGTCTCAGACTTTCTATGACGACTTTGTCATGCTCAATTTTCTCCAAATACTTAGCATCTCTGTCGTCAGCTCTCCTCTGAACCAAATGGGCTCGGATCTCGGCTTGCGAATCCTTGTCTTGGACACAGCTATAGAGAATAGGTCTAGGAGGAAGTGTGCCTTGTAAGTCGGCCCTCAACCAATCCTTATACTCTACCACACAACCTGGACGAAACCTATCTTCGACTGAGGTATCGGGATCCCAAATCATGCGACCCTTCTATTCTCGTATGCAATCCAAAGCTCTTGGCAATGTCATAGTCAATGATAAAATCCCCCATGCCTCCAATTTGGGGCACGACTTGAATTCTCCCAAATTGTCTCAAGACCCTGGCAGGTGCATAAGGGAGAATCCCACGAATTCCCATAAGTGCTAAGAATGAACACTTTCTTCCCTAAAACACAACTTCAGTGGACACGAAATCATGGAACATCCATTGAATGATTACTTCCTTTAGTCTAGAAAAGGTGAATGTCCAACTTTGTCTGTTTTGCTCTCCGGAGTTTGGGCAAAAATCCTGAAGACTATCCCTTTCAGCCGGCTTACTTAAGCGTTGTTCACCCCTAACCTTGATCACGTGCTTGAGGATCCACTATTGCAGGAGCAGGTTACAGCCTTGGAAGTATTTGTAGTGGTTCCGGCAGAGGCTCAGGGCTCGGTACAAATCGGCTAGTATGATTGGGTTATGTCAAAGTATTTGGTTTCCTCTTGTTGGGTTATGTCGTAGAAGATGGCATGGGTGACTGAAATGACTCGGACATCTATGGCTAAGGACCAATCCTTGGAAAAAACCATAGTTCCTAAAAAGCAAATGGCAAAAGCTAAAGGTTTGGTGACCGTCCATTCGGCATAAGTCTTGAATTCCCCGGGATACTCTAAAAATCCATCCGGGCTTCCAAACCTTTTGTATAGCTCTTTGAAAGGTATGGTGGGGCCACGGGCCCGATTGGCATAATTCAAAGACAGCATCCTACAGATTTGGGAGTAAGTGGGTTTTTCCGGGATTGCAGCATTTTGGTCGGGTTTCGCCCCGAGCCTACGCTAGTCAACACATCCCTAAGCTCCTCCAGAGTTGGTGTCATTTCGATGTCATCCTCAAATCTGAAAACCATCCTATCTCTATCCCAGAATCGGGTAATTACCTCTATCAATTTATTGCAACTGGTCATAGTCATAATGGATGTTAAGTTCCCCAAGTGACATGAGACCCCCTTTTTATCCTTCGGGGCCATTTGGCCCCACCAAATCCGCAGCAACTCAGGTGTAGTTAGGATCATATCAAAAATTAAATTGATCGACATCTACAAAACAGAAACAAAGTTAATTCCATCCCTTCCCCCCTCCCCCACTAGGCAATGGTTTCATTCATAGGCACATTTACACGTTTCCAAATAGCACATACTATGACATGCGATGTTTTTCGGGTCATAGACCGTACTTGACACGGGGTAGTCTCCCTATCGGGTTTGGTTACGTCTAAAATATTCAAACCACCCAGTCTACTTCACATTTGGATTTGGCTTAGCTCTAACCTAGGCATATGCAAGAGTGGATTTTTTGAATTGACCTTGGACCCTAGCGGACTACTCAGGGTGAACCGTCGTCGGCTGTTGGGTGACCGCACACCAACTTAATGTTCAACGTGTTCCAAAGAAAGGTTGTTCTGATTTTTTTAGTGACGGCAAGACCGTGATTCTGCGTGTCCCCTTTGAAACCATGCTTTTTGTCAGGAGTGGTGGAATTTTATGATATGAAATGAATGACAGTTATAATGGTGGAATTTAAACACATAAACAGATAAGTACAATTAAAAATCACATTATATTGAAACCCTTATAGTTATAACCTAGAAAAATTCCCAACGGAGTCGCCATCTGTTACGGTTCGCTTTTACGCGGGTTAAGGCATAAAAGTTACTACGAGGTTGTAGGTTCTCTAATTGGATTTTAGTATTTTTAGAGTCGCCACCTGATTTATTATGGAAAACTAGGAAAATCGGGTTTAAAGATATTTTCAATTAGTAAAAATATTTTGGACCAAAGTTCGAGGTAAGGATTTTGGTGATCCCCTAGAGAAGCTTTTACGCACCCTAGTATTAAAGATCCGTAGGATACGGTTGACCTACGAGCTTCAATGTGTGATTAATGTACTTATTTGTTTCAAAATGTTTAACTTTCCGCAAAATGTCATTTTTTGTTCATATCATAATTTCAAGAAAAAATTCGACAAAAGTCCCCCTTATAAAAGGGGTTTTTGGGTTTGAAAATCCACGTCAGTGTT
This sequence comes from Lycium barbarum, assembly GCF_019175385.1. NCBI lineage: Eukaryota > Viridiplantae > Streptophyta > Magnoliopsida > Solanales > Solanaceae > Lycium > Lycium barbarum. The sequence continues at coordinate 40,841,013 of NC_083347.1, forward strand.
CAACCCACTTTATTACCGGACTAGGACACACCCGGAATTTCTCCCAAGTAGAGTCACTACTATTCTAGTCCTAATAAGATGAGTTTAGTTCTTACGGATTTTTATTTTTTATATAAGAAAATATGGAGTATTCTCCTATATATATATAAGGAAAAAGAAAATTTTTATTAAGTCCAAATTTTATCATTTTTTTGAAGCCCATAAGGTCAAATCATATTCCAAGTCCAAAGTCCATCATACTTCACTTGATCCAAAATATTCCTCTTATTTTAGTCCGTATAATGTTAGGCTTCCAAGCCCAAAATCCTTTTTCAGAGATGCATCCAAGTAAGAAGTTCAAATGATCCAAATTTGGTGTTGAGCTTCCAGGCCCAAATGTCTTTTTTCGCTTTTGGTCTACAATCCTTTGGCCCAAATAATCTCAAAATCCCTTTTAAGTCCAAGTCAAAAGCAAACTGTTTTTATCCCAAAAAAGGTCAAAACCTTAACTTTAACAAAAACCCCAGATTTTCTAAAAGTATTCAGAGCGTTTTTCTTTTTTTTTAAAAAAAAAACAACAAACAATTCCACCATTTAAACAATATTTGGCTACTTCTTGAATTTCATTTTTTTATGTAAGCAGTCCGGTTTCATCAGCGGGCTTAAGGCCCAAAAACGGCCCAATTACTTCAAGATATTCATTTTCACAAAAAGGGCGGAAGGCCCAAATCCCTTTACCATTTAATCAACTTTGAAATCATTTTGCCCTTAATAAAACACTAGTCCAGTTTTAAACTTAGTTAAAATTGGATTAGGTTCTATTTAATGCAAAGATTTAAGTTGTTCGAATTTTGAAAAAATGTTGAAGTGACTTTCCTAAAAATCTAAATGTTGTCCTAAGTTCCAACATCCATAGGGGTTCCAATATACAACTGTTGTTTACAACATATATACAAGCAAGATATATATAATGCAAAGTAGGAGTGAAGTAAGGTAAATTTCAACTGATGGGCCTACCCAAGCCCATCAATGTCATTTTCACCCATGACTGGGCCTTCAACATATTAGCTTCCATTTCTCCCCCATCAGACTCGATAAAAAGAAGGTAGTTGGGCCTCTGTCCCCAACAGGTTTCATGCAAGGATGCGACCTAAACAATCATGTTTCCTACAAACAAGGAAGAAAGGGAAATATGGATTAGAAAGCATCTAAAACTGAGACTTAATGAAAACAAAGCGTTGTGTAATAAATACATATAAGTCATATGATTCTAAAAATATACTACATTCGATGTAATACGAACTTAAACTAAAACATACACACTCGCATGGACTGAAACAGCAAGAAACAAGCCCAAAAATGCAAATAATTATAGGCCTAGAACTTAAGGCCCACATAAATTGAAATAGCACATACACAGGCCCAAAACTGAAATAAAGTAAACAGGTCCATAGGGTCATTTGCTTAAACAAAAATAATAAAAACTACACAAATAGATATACACACCTATCAACCATATACCATTGATATACACGCTCATGAAGATACTAAAACAGCCCAAAAAGGAAAGCTTTCACCCTCTTGTTCCTGATGCCGCACAAGATTCAAGGGGTTTCCAGGAACCCCAGACATGGTAGACCCAGGGAAGGCTTAAGCTTAATCCCTAAGTGCTATATTTGCCTCTCCATTTATGTGTTAGGTTCACAGTACATAGGAGAGGCAATGTATATCTAATGGCCCAATATCAAACAAGTTGAAGAATATTCATGGCCCAAGTTGTTTATGCAATCAGAATCGAGTAAATAAGCCTAACTAAGGTAAAAGAAATCATGGCCCAATCTAAAGCACACACAAAAGAAGCCCAACAATCATAAAATGGTATAAGTCCACACAACATCAATTTATTTTAAAGAAAATAATGAGGGATATATATCTATAGACATTAAGTATACCACTTCATATACACTGGAGTGTATATGAAGCTGGATATACCTTGTATATCAGATGTATATCTACTATGTTTGGAGAGTTCAAAACCAGAGGAGGCAAGAGGAGAGTGCAAGAAGACTATAATATTTCACGCACACTTCATGCAGATGTAGGAATAAAACAGAAACACACACACCACTTCTAAATATATGTTTTGATATCAAATAAAACAAAGCAGTCGCTACAGATCCTCTATTTCATTTACTTGCTTCAAACATACTCTCATACCAAATTTGGAGTCAATCAGTCACATTAATTAGCATATAATGAAAAAGAAGATGAAGAGAAAGAGTTCTCATACTAATCAGACACAGACAGACCTAGCAGAGACTACATGCCATGCACTTTATGATTTTTTTGTTCAGTAAAGTTGACAAAAACATAATAATCCCATCTTTCATACAAATTCAAACAGATATCATATTAAGTGGGGTACTCATTTGGCCTGCTGAGTAGGCATGAATAGGTTTCATTTAGCAACAGGATCAAGCAGTACATTTAGCAAGTTTATCCCAACATGGCATTTCAAACATTCAGTGCACAACTTTGACAGAATACTAATGCTGGTTCAGAGATGCAGCAGGTTAAACTCAAGCTCCCCTTTGACATATTTTAAAGTTTATGACACTAGACCAACAATAGAACCAAGCAGCATAAACCTTATAACTTGGCATAAGATGATTCAGGAAACATATAGAGGTTTTGGACATTACTCAGTTAAGCCATAAATTCATTTTAATCTCAAAAGATTCAGTTCAGGCCCAGTAACATGAAGTTTATTCTTTTTATCGTCAAATACATTTCAAAGACAGAGTTTGATTCAAAACAAAACACAGTACAGAAGAGACAGTCTAATGCCTCAGAATATGAGTCATAAATGGTTATGCTTAAGCATGAACAAGTATGAGCATTTGCCTACAATCAATCACTAGTACAAGTTGGTTCAAAATCAAGGAGGTGGTTTGGTGCATCAGTCTTGTTGCTAACAAAGGAACTTAAGAACCAATTCAATATGCATTTAGATTAGGAAGTTAAGTCTAACATTCTAAATGAACAACCATCACAAACAATCAACACTGCCCTTAGACACATATCAGTCATGTTTGGCATGATTTTGTCCATCTAAACCAAATGCAGTTTCACCAAACAACACAACAGTAGGCCACACAGAGTCAATTCAGAGAATAGGCAAGGACATGATGATTCTCAGTGCACAGATTTTTGGAGGCATATAGACATATCATTAGTTTAACCTTAGGCACTTAATCCACAAAGATTTCAGTTATGCATAGGTAGAAAAACCCAGCATTTTAGGTGAAGAAAATGATTCAAAACAGGCTAGCATTTGATCACTAAGGTGTTTCTAGTATAATTCCCCTTTGTCCTTCTATCAGGATACCTCTAGCATAATACATGAACCATACAAGATTTTGACAGGACTACACAATACATTTAAAAAGGCAATGAACAAGGGTCAAAACATGTAAACAGGTCCAACTACTAAGCATTAACTAAGGCAGAGGGACATTACTCATCTAGTATAGCTGCCACATAAACATACTTAAACACACTAGCTAGTACATAAAATCACATTTAATTAAGGTAGGTTAAACCAAACAGCATGTGACCAACATTCAAGAGTAGGAAATCAAAAGCAAATAGCCAACAAGACAACTTAAGCATGATGAAACTAACTGTGTCAATACACTTAGTAGGCTTCTAAATCATATTGGAACATGGCAATAGACAAACATCATTATTAGTAAATTCTAGGTCCATAGTTTAACCTAGATGCTAACAAACAATCATGCCTTCATAACAGTGCTTAACCAAACCAAAATAACACTTGTAAAGAATAGGCTTGGCTCAAATAGGTTAAACTAAACCCTATTTAACATGACAGATGAATAAGACTAGGCTAAGTTGATATACAGGATCAAATGGACTGAACTAAACCACCCCACAAAGATGAGCTTCTACCACTAAACAACATTAAGACATATGACATTTTTATTTAACTAACACATAACCAACATGCATGCTAAATTAATCTAATACATAAAGCTTCATTTAACTAAGATAGATTAAATTAGATTTAATAAGGACTAAACAAATCTTTAGACTGAGATTTACACACCAAAGCATACTGTATGAACAAACTTAATAAGCACAGAAAAAGCATTTTTAACCAGATTCAAACTAAATTAACACATAAAAACATCTAACCCAAATAACTAAATAACTAAACAACAACATCAACAACAACAACAAAAAGGGGAAGACTATCTCTCCTTGGCGCAGCCTTGAGTCGAGATTTGGACTTGAAGATCTTCTCCTCCCAAATTAACTCAACCACGAACCCAAAGAGAACAAAGAAGACACTAACAAACTCAAAAAAGTTAAAGGTCTCAAAATGTTTGAAACCCTAGGTTTTTTAAGTTTTTGCTTATGCAAGTGAAAAATTTTCAGAACCCCCCTCCCCCTCGCCAAATGCAAGTTAGGGGTCTTTTTATATAGAAATCCTTAAATCCCCCAAACCCTAGGTGTATCAATGTGGGATAATCCCAAACCTGGGATTTGCTCTATATATATAACATCGTCGGGATAGGATCAAATCGAATATAACATCAAGGGTCTGATTTTGACCAACAAAAATCAATACCAAAAGTTCTTCAAGAACCAACAAGAACGCCTTATTCAAAAATCAGAAACAAACAAGAACAATTAAAGATTTACAGTCTTTGACCGTTTGAATACAGAAAATCAAAGAAAGGAATAAAAAACAAACAAAGATAATACCTTGTTTGGTTGCAATGGAGGAGAGAGGAGGCCAAGCAATTAATGCATGCCTCAAATCGTACATACTAGGCCTGTTAAAGGCCTTACACCTCTGAATCTTTGCCAAAAATGGCGAGATGACGAGAGGAGAGAGAGGGTGGCCCCGTGGCGGCTAGGGTTTCCTTCAAAGGAAACCCTTTCTCATCTCTTAAGGGTCGTTTGGTATTGAAAAAATGAAAGGGAAAGGGGGAGTATTCCCCTTTAGAAACTGAGGTAGGCCGGGTCAATCCCTTAATGGGTTGGGCCAGGCCGAATTTTGAAAGAAATAATGGGGACCTGGTTTTGAAAATATGTATACATGATACACACACACGTATATGTATACATGTGTGTATATTCGTGTATACATATATGTGGTGAGGACATTTCAAGCAAATTTTAACAAGTGGCCAAATTGAAGTAATGTCCATTAATTGGATATTTTCAAAATAAGACCCCATTTAAACTAATTGGTCAAATTTAAAAGAAATAATAATAATAATAATAATAATAATAATAATAATAATAATAATAATAATAATAATAATAATAATAATAACAAATAAGTTTTGTCAAAAGACCTTAATTAAATTTGGCTAGTTCAAATTATTGCCATAATTGGCTAATAACTAATTATTTCAATTACAACTGCTTAATAGCAATTTTCAAAATCAATTACAATTAAAACTTAATTAATTATGATAAAAATCCAATAATTTGGTTAAATAGGAAATGAGGGGTAAAAATGGTTAATTTACTTAATTAAACATATTCCCTATATTAAACAGAGTAAAATACTTTGACATCTTAACAATTTGGACAATTAGCAAAAGTACTATAATTGTGAAAATACTTAAACCATTTTATAACATGACAGAAATTATTTTACCAAACAAAATTGGTAAAATATTATCTAAATAATTTTAGAAAATTATTTTGACTTCTAAAAAAACACATACTTCACTCTGCTTAATATTCAAGGACTCTGGGCAATTAAAGCAATTTATGGGAGGTCAAAAATTAGGTGTCACCAGACCTCAGTAGGTCGGTTATTGTAATTAAAAAAAAAACGATATACTATACCATCCCATCTCTGTCTCAAAACACTCTCTCTCAAAACCCTCACTCACTCCACCGCCAGGTCCAGCGTCTCCCTCACTCCGTCATCCACCTGTCCGCTGCCCACTTGTCCATCCCACTCCACCGCCCAGTCCAGGTATTTTTTTTTTCCCCTCTTTTCTGCTAAAACTTCTGTCGATTTGCTGTTTGGGTGTTCGGAAATTGTTGTGTTGGGTGTTCTTTGTACAATTTAAATTGTGCAATTTCCAGATTTAATCACATACGTTGTTTCTTGAGCTAAATCTAAGACCAAACCACATTAAATATTCTATGTACTTCTCACTCAGTAACTTCAGTTAGAACCTTGGATATGAAACCATTCCCTTCATAGTTACTTGTCAATAGGAAATGAAGTATTAATATCTATTATAGAAGGTAAAAGTTCTTGACAAAGTTATCAATATGGTAGTGGGTATGACTTAGTCTTTATTCAGGTTCAACCACCAACAAATGCAATGCACAAAATAGATTGAATTATTAGTAATTAATTTGATTTATAGTAGTACTTTTTATATAGTTTCTAAATATGCAAATCTTAATGGAACTCAACCAGCTACTTGGGTTTCGAAATGGTGAAGTCATTGGTTCCTTAATTAGTGTAGAATCTAAGTGACAATCTAGAACTTATCTTTCTGCCACTCAATTAGAAATGACAAATTTTAACTGCATTATGGGATTGTTAAACTATGTTAACATGTTAATATTACTATATAAAGATACTATTTCATAGTTAAGATTGCTTCACTGCTTTGTTGATTGTCTGTCACGACCAAACTCGTGAATCGTGCGGGCACTCACACTATCCTCCCTGGTGGTCGAACCCTTCCCTTCTCTACCTCTTTTCTATAAAATGGGCAGAAGTTAAACAACAATTACATAAACAGTCTCGATATATATAAATACTGAATAGTGTCCAGAAATACAAGACATAAACCCCTAGGATCTGGTCTAAATCATAGTATAAGAGCCACTAGCATAAATACAAGTCTGAATGAATACTATGTCTCAATACTAAGAGATAATGTCTCAAGAGTGCAAAAGAAAGACAAGCATGTAAGAAAGAGTCTCCGGGCTGCGGATCCATCTAGTAGCTCACCCTGGAAACTCTAGCAAGTAGGCTCGGGATCACTCGCGAGACTGGGATGTGGATCCAGTGACAAACTCTGCACTCAAAGAAAGAGTACAACAAGAGTAGTATCAGTACAACACTAGTACTGGTAAGCATCATAGGCCGTCAATGACTAGTTTACATATAAAGAAAAGAAACTAACAGGTAGGCAGATAAGCAATCAAGTACAGTCAATGAACAGTCTCAAGTATAAATCAGTCAACTGTGCAATATTAGTCAATGTATAAGATCAGCCACATGTATTAAAGCCACAAACACATTAAAGATGAATGAGTGAATGCATATAAAATGCAATGCAATGCACTGGTCAACCTTTAATTCGTACACACATGCTAAGGGCAATGCCTCATAGCCATGAACCATAGGGGACCCGTGAAGTCAATGTACTTACACAGAAATATCCGCTAGGGCTCACATAGAACGTCGCCACTAGGTTCACTCAGAATACCAATATCCACTAGGGCTCACACAGAACGCCGCCACTAGCGGTCACACATAATTCTTTTGCTACCTTTGCCAATTGAGCCTACACAGAGTATCCTTGTTTCCATAGTAACCATTGACGCATATGAATGGATGATATATAAATGATTGGATACTCAACTACTCGAATCATCAATACATAATAAGAATGCATGCCATGCACGATGTCAACATCAACAGTAAATCATAGCAAATCTCATCTCATCACTCACTTGTCAAGAAGCACACATTAAAATTCATATCATTTTCATATTTCTTTCTTTCTGGGTGATAAATGGGATTTCAAGAGAGAGATGAATGCAAACACAATTCACAAATATAGCAAATATGGCGACAGGCCCACATAACAGCTGACGGAACCAACCTAATTGGATTTTCACCTCCACGCCATGACGAAAGGCCTATCATGCATTCTCGGTCAATAACTAAACACTACATATGCTTCACTAATTGAAGTCTAACAACAAGGTAAGTCGAAACCAACTTCAGTGCCAAGCAGGTGCCACGAACTATCCAACTTGAGCCTTCCCTTTATGAATCGCCTCCGAACGATCAAAGTCTATCATATTGATATTCTACATTAGAATCTGACACTAACGATACCCATATTGCAATAATACTATTCGAAATCGAAAAAACCTTTAAGAAGGAAATCCGAGCCCGCAAGGCAAAATGGGAAATTTAAGTTGGAAACGGTTTACCAAAGGCCTAGGAAGTCCAAACACTAAATATCGTCAAAAACTAATCCCAATTTAGCATCTATTTCGTCATCAATTAAAAATCCTCAATTTTAGAGTAAACTCCCAATTTCCATAATCAAACCTTGAATAAAAGAGAGATTCAAGCTTAGCAACTAGTTACCTCAAAGATTTGACGATTAGAACCAAGTAAATTCCCCAATAAAACATGATTTAGAAATAAAAGATGATTCAACTCAATCTTGGATTTATCACCCCAAAATCCCCAACCTAACATAGTTTTCTACAAGATTTCCCCCACTTTTAATGATAACATAAACAAGATAATTAAATAGAAGGCTTACGCAATGGAAGAATCCTCTCAAAGTTCCTCAAAATCGCCCCCAAATACTCTCTAGGTCTCCAATTTAGTGAATGGGAAGAAATGGTTCAAAATTGGGAATATAAGGTTTTCTGATTCCAGCGATCCCGCATCTGTGGACACCTTGTCCGTAAATGCGACTTCGCCTCTCGAAGAAGTATTCGTAGATATGGAGCCACTTGCCGCCGCATTTCCTCGTGTCTGAGGGCCAAGTCCCGCATAGGCGGTCCTGCAGAGGTGAACCCATGACCGCAGAAGCGGCACACCAGAAACTAAAAAATTCTGGTTTCTTACTAAGTCCAAACCGAAATCCAAAACTCACCCGAGACCAACCGGATACAAAACAAACATGCATACCAATGTAAAAACACGCTATGAACTCACTCGTACCCTCAAAATTCCCAATGGAGGTCATCCTGACCCGTTCAACCCCCAAAACCCCAAATTAAGTTTCTAACCAAGGGACCAAAATGCTCTCGAGTGACTTGGGAACCGAACCAATCCCCCCACTAATATAAATGACTTTCTGGACCTCATGGAATCGACGAAATTCCTTAAAAAGTTCGTTTACCCAAAAGTCAACTATTGGTCAAAGGTTTTTCACTTTAAGCCTCTAATTTCCTCAAGACCAATCCCGATCACTTAGGGAACTGCGCTACAATTCTCACGAGTCAAATATGCTCTAACGAAGCTAAGGGGAGGATCAATAGGGTTAAAAGGGTCAAAATGCCTAAATGACCAAACGAGTCCTTACATTGTCTCAAACAATTTAACTAATGTAATTGTTTCTTATGTGGTACAGTATTTTCTTTGCTACTCAATTAGCAAGGAAAATATTTTATTTATGAGATTTCTTTGACTGCATTAAGCATGCTAATGTGTTTAAAGATGAGGGCCTGAGTATAAAGAAACTGGAAACTTTACACAGGAAATCAAAAGGATAAAATCATAGTATTCAAATGGAAACACAAGACTCCCAACACATAAACACTTGAAAGAATATTTATTTGATCCCTTGTTAGCATGATATCTGAGCTCTGCTTGAGCATAATGCCAGCGTTGTTACTTTACTTAGTCTGTAGTTCAAGTCTCGAGTCGCTTATTTTCTCTTTTTCATTTTGGGTGCATTGTCGTTACTGGTTAAGAATCTACTTAAAACACAAATGGAATGTGTTTCTGCTTGAGTCTTATATTTTCTTTTCTTTTTTGATCTAAATGTACACGTGCATGGCCTCCTTTTTTTCATATCTTAATGTCTTTTTGTAAAACGATTATTCTAATTTTATCTTTTATATTCATAATCAACATCAACAATTAGTGGAGGAGTTCCGTCGTTCTCAGCCACCCGACATGCTACTTACACAACAACAAATAGAAGAAACGTGGCTTGAGACTATTGGTGGCCCCACTAGGCTTGGCACAACTTACTGTTGCTCCCAAACGCACACGTAAGTATACGTTGTTGTACAAGTAATATAGGATTTAAGTCCAGATATCGTACCCACAAAGACTTATACTTTCTACGGTTAACTAATTCAAATTCAATTGTAACTATTCAAGAGAGTAAAATCAAGATGTTTGGTGTAACTAAACTAACTATTTAACGTAATTAAATAAAACAAGAGATTCAGAACAGAATATGACTAGGACAATGTTCTTTAAGTTTATCATATGAGAAAGAGTTTATTAAGTCTTCTGACAGTTCTACCTATCTTATTTCCTGGGTTACTAGTTGACGGGTTAATTATTACTTTATGAGTATCTTCTGAGTTTCTCACAAGTCTATTCAAGCTAATCCAACGCCTATATTCCTATAGTCATCAGAAAACAACAAGGACGCGTTTAAATCTCCGTATTCAACTAAGCAGGGCTAAAGGGTATATTCCTATCCTTAATAGTAAATTGATTATTCGAACAAGCTCTATCTATTCTTATTGCGCATGCAAATTCCTTATTCTTATTTCAATTCACACGCCACAGATAGTGTTTAACTATTGACCAGGTAATTAAACAATTAAGCACAAAAATAAATAAGCAACCCAAAAGATGAAAATTCAATAGATAGAAATTGTCGTCAACAACTATCATGTCTTTTCCAAAACCCTATAATTAGAGAGTTTAGCTACTCATGATTAGCAAAAAGAAGCAAGAATTTATGAATTACCTAGGGTTTTGTGACTAAAATTAAGAAGAAAAGAAATAAACCTAATAATGACGGCTTACCATGCTCAAGAATATGTCACAGCCGTCGTTTACAATGTAAAAACCTATTTTTATAGTCTAGGATAAAGTCTGTGATAATTAAAACCAAATCCCGATCAAATCGAGAAAACTGGACGATGTCCTGTGATGGTTGTGCGACGCGAGCCCATCACGGATGTATATCTTGTCTTCTGCAGAGATTTGGTCAGAGAGTGCATCTTTGCACGATGCGGACCCATCGTATGTCTGCCTTCAGTGATCCTTTTTTTCGCTCTAAGTGTTGCACGCTTCTCTCATCATTTCATTCAATGCAATAAGCTCCAATTTCAACCAAAATTGCTCGAATTTCCTTCATTCTACCTTGTTGTACCTAAACACACAAACATACAAACATAAGCTCGAATAAAACGATTTCACTATAAAGAATGCGATTAAAGTACTAAGAATTAGAGGAAAAGTGACGCGAAATATAGTTATTTGTTCCAAATATCACTTACGGAATGCCAAATCATGCATTTCGTCAATACTGGTCGTTCCTGGAAGGCCTAAATTCTTCCAATGATGTTGAGTCCTTGGATAGAGTCAGTGTTATGGCCATGGAGTAGAAGATTGATGAGCAATTTGTCAAGCCCCAAACCCGACCCTGGTGCAACAAACATCCGATGCTATGAATAACACCGGAAGCACCTTATAAAATTAATAAACATTTATTCTCTTTCAATAGTCTTTTAACATTTAGTTGATACAAGCTATGAATAGCCAAATGTAAGCATACTCTTACTTATTAAAACTATGGAAGTCTAATATGAATAATCAATTATAAAACATGGCAAACGCCACAATAAGTCGTATGAAACTTTCAACATGTAGCCACAATTTGACAATTATTTATGGAGCTTCTAGGATAAATAAATAAATTTCTAACTTTTGGATGCAACCCGGAAACTAAAACAATAAAACTAGATAGATGGGGTGTCCCATGAACAAGGGTGTGGGCTCACTAATGAGTCTGGAAAGCAGCAAGTTCTCCTACTCCGTACGCGTATCACGAACCTACTCTTCTTCGTTACCTAACATACCATAAAAAATAACAATAGTATTCTTGAATACTGGGTACTCAATGAGTGTTTACGGGACAATAGTTACTAAATCAAAATAATAAGTAAATTAGTAAAACAGTATCAATAAAAAAATAGTTTGAAATCCAAAGATAGAGTAAGCCATTAACCTTATAATAAAATCACCAGTAAAAGCCAATAACATAGGAATATATCAATTTCAACTTATTATACCATTCATCATGTTAACTCTTTTCAATCCAGAACCCAAGATCATCAATAAGCCACTCACAGGTAACCAAAGTATAATACATGCCAATACAGGCCCAAATCAATATAACGAAGGGATGCCACTTAAGGCTCCTTGAACTGCATAGAAGCACCACATCGGAGCTATTAACCCATGACGGCTACCCTTCCTCCCAAATAACTAGGAAAAGACCACACCAGGGCTATCAACCCTCGATGACCAGTATTCCTCCCTAAGAGCTAGGAAAAGACCATACCAGGGCTATCAACCCTCGATGACCAGTCTTCCTCCCGAATGGCTAGGCATGAACCAAACAGGGGCTATCAACCCTCGATGACCACTCTTTCTCCCGAATGGCTAGGCTAACCTTACTAAGATCCATAGTAACTACCCTTCCTCCCCAGTAGCTAGGCCAAACACAAAACAACAGAAATTATGGTCTATTAGCCGAATCACAATCATTGCATAGAAGCTGAATCATTCATTATGGATTATGGTCATCATCCCGTTAATAGGGGTATACCAATGTCATTAATCAATTTAGAAACCAAGTTCAAATAATTAATCAATTTCAATTCAACAGAACCCGTTCATAGGGAAAAACACATCAAATATCTAAGCCTTCGAAATCAAGTTTAAAGCATCCCTTATAGGGGTAAATCATGTTCAAAGTTTAAAGCTTTACAATTCAATTTCAATTTCCATTGATAGGGGAAATCGCGGACACACACACATACACAAACACACACACACACACACACACACACACACACACATATATATATATATATATATATATATATATAATACACATAAGGTTTAATGTGGGCTTGTCTCTCGTGCACGCAAACCTTGCCAAAGAAATCATTTCTAAAGGTTTAAAATATGTCGAAAAGAGACATACTTCAATTCCCGCTAAAGCACTACCAAACAGAATTTTTGAGGTTCAACAATCACTCTACAATTGAATTGTATGATAAAGGTTAGAACTTTACACTTTTCTCTTGAATTCCCACCCTTTTCGGAACTAGGGTTTTTAAGCCAATTTCATGTTCTTGCTTTCATACGATTCACCCAGGATTCTAACGTATTTAGAATGATATATGAACCCAAAATAATTCCATAAATATACTAGAATTATGGAAACCTACCTCACAATGACTTCTCAATGATTCTTTTCTTTAACCATTCTTGAATCGAATTCTCACAATCTATGGAATAGATTAGGATTCTAGTGTTAATCCTTGCTAGATTGAGGTAATGATCCTGGAATTTGAGTAAGAACTTACCCTAGAGGTTTAGGGGAAACCTTAGGGTTTTTTTCTCTCCAAAAGGTGGGTTAGAACGAAGTGGGAAAGGTTTTACGAAGTTAGGCTTTTATAAAATTCAAGAAAAGTCGCACCAAGCATAAAATAGCATGGCATGGCGCGACGCGTGTGGCGGCGCAGCCCGCATCCCACTAGGCACATTTCACTGAGCCTACTGATTTTTTCATATCTCTGAAAATTTTTCTTGGTGCAGGGCGCGGGGTGTGGCGGTCCGTGTCGCGCTAGGCCAATTTTTCATTGAATTAGCAGCGTTCGGTAAAACAGGCATAACTCTTAGCACAGAGCTCCAATTGACCTGGTTCATATATGGTTGGAAAGGTATTTCAAAGGGTTACGACTTTCATGTTTTAAGTTTTCTCAAATTGCCCACGGATATTTATGTATACTTGCTGGAATTCAGACCTACTGTAAACTTAATCGATTCTATCGAATCTTACGTACCCCACTATTCGTTTTGATCTTAAAACAACTATTTCCACCCAAACTCATCCGATAGGACTTCATATGGCTAAAATATCACATTAAAACATAACCCAGATTTACGAAGTGTTACACTATCTAGCTAGCTACAGCAGCGAGGCCAGGGAGCGGTGGAGGGACGAGCAGCTTGATAGTATGAAGGCCCAATTATACGCATTACTTGCTTCAGGGGGATTCCCCCATGTCCCGATGATACTTGTAACCCCCGTACTCGACCTCCTCTTTCTCAATCTAGCGGTGCGGATGATGATGCGACTCACTTGTCAAACACACAACAACATATTTAAATCTTAGTGTTGTGGTGGATTTGTGGATTGTATAAGTGTTTTGTATGTTTGAGAAGGGTGAAGTAGTTTAATGTTGTAGACCAACTTAATGTAGACTAGTTTAATATTTTGTGGATGTTTGAGAAGGTTGAAGCAGTTTAATGTCTTTTGTGAATGTTTGAATGACGTTTTGATTCAACTTTGAAGTAGTTTCGAGTTGAATTTGATGTAGTACAGGTTGTAGTATATGTGTTTGTTGAAGTTGTTTAATGTCTTATGTGTTTGTTGTAGTTTGGTGAATTGTTGGCAGCTATTTGAGCTGGTTTTATCCGAGTATATAATTGTATTCATTTTGGCAGGTGGACAGCTGCAAAAGTAGCCAAATTCCAGTAATTGCAAAAATCCGATCTCATGAGGTTGATAATCTTCATAAAATTATATATTCATATAAATTTCCGACCTCATGAGGTCGGTAATCTTCATAAAATTATATATCCATATAAATTTCCGACCTTGTGAGGTCGATAATCTTCATAAAATTATACATTCATATAAATTTCCAGCCTCATGAGGGTAGTAATGTTAAATAAATAAAAAATTATTTTGGATAAACCGAGCTTAAGAGGTTGATAATTTTACATATATAAAAAAATTATTTTGGAGAAACTGTCACGCCCCAAAACCCACCCTAGACGTGACCGACATCCGAAGTCGTGAATAACATCGGAAGAACCTAAACGACACAATAATAGCACTTGAACCCGCCAGGTTCAACATTCGCCTCCAACAGTTTGTAAAATAAATATAACATCAAGTTGCTTTTTAATAATCTTTCCTTATTAAATTAAACAAAGTTATAAGTAACTGCATATATCAGGATCACAATTATGAAATAAGATCAGCGGAAGTCTAATATAAGTAAATAGTCATAAACGTGGCAAACACCCATTAAGTCGTACGAGACTTTGACAATCTACCCACAATTTTGACAACTATCTATGGAGCTTCTAAAAGACAAAAAAAATCATCTAACTTCGGGACGTAGCCCGGAAATCTAGAATAATAAATTAAACAGGAAGTGTCCCACGAATGAATGTGTGGGCTCACCAAATTAGCAGCAACAAGTCCTTCCTAAACGCCTGGAGTATCAAGAATCTGCTCTTCTCTGTTACGTAACATACCATAAAAAACAACAATGGTATGCCTGAGTACTTCGTACTCAGTGAGTGCCTCGGGGACAATAAGTAATAAGAAAATAGAGTGCATAATACATAAAGAAATTAGTCTTGCCAGTCATGCGAGAGCGATGTAAGAACAGTTATTCAGTTTATGTATCTCAATAATAAGTATCAAAACCCATTTATAAAGCCTCTTATCAAGTTACAACTTCAAATATGCCTTTTAAATCAATTAAGATAGTCATCAACAATTCCATAAGAGAATAAGAATGTCACACATGCCAATACAGGCCCAAGAATCAAGCATATCGCGCATAGCGCACCACACCGGAACATATAATTCTCGGTGGCTATCCTTCCTCTTCTCGGTGGCTATCCTTCCTCCCGAATAGCTAGGCATAAATCACACCCCGGGTAGCGAATCCAGCGGTTGCCACTCTTCCTCCCGAATGGCTAGGCATTAACCACACTCTGGGTAGCGAACCCGGTAGTGGCCACTCTTCCCCCCGAATGGCTAGGCGATTACCACACTAGGATCCATAGTGGCTACCCTTCCTCCTGAGTAGCTAGGCCAAACACAACAATAAAGTTCATATCATAGAAGTCAATTCACAATTTGTCTCAAAGTAGTCACACCATCCATTAGCATTAAAGTTCATTATTCCATATCGTAAAGATAAACCATTTCAAAGAACGTCTTGAAAACGTTTACACTTCTTTAACCAAGATCTCAATGCCATAGTTCAATATGAAAACATCATTACCAACCCTTAGCCATCATTATTGATCATCTCTTATAGAGGAAAAACATTTATAGCTTATATATGTACGTAGGGCATGATACAAACTAGGTTTAATGTGGGCTTGTCCCCTCACGCACATTAACCATAATTAAAGCAAAAAATAGAGTTTTAATTCATGAAAAGTTCACCTTTTTATTCAATGAAGAGCCTTAAAAGAGACATACAAATCACAACCACAGAGTTCATAAAAACCGACCGAAAGAGTATGTTCAAAAGAGACATACAAATCACCTTTATAGTCAAAAATGGTTTTTAAAAAAGACATACCTTAATTCCCGCTCAAGCGTACTTCCCACAATCCAAGAATTATTCTACAATATTTTTAGATAGGAGAAGTTAGAACTCTAACCTATTTCCACCTATAAACCCTTCTTACCAACGAAGGCTAGGGTTTTCATCACTAGAACGTGTTCTTGAATACTTCATGAATCAATCATGGATTCTAATCTCATAGGACAACCTACACTAATATCACAAAATTCAAGGATCATACCTTATTGAATGAATATTAACTTCTCCCAAACGTCCCTATCTTCTTCTCTTTCTTGGGTTTCAAGAATCTAGGGTTTGTGGAAGATGAACTAGTGTTAATTTGATGTTAGATTGATGAAGTAATGATGGGAATTGATCAAGAACTTACCTCATATGTTTTGGGGAAACCCTAGGGTTGTTTCCTCTCAAAAAGTCATCCAAAACGAAGTGGGAATGAATATAACGAAGTTAGGCTTTTATAAAATTCGGGAAAATTCGTTTCAGGCGTAAAATGGCCTGGTGCGTCGCCCAGGGCGGCGCACACAGTGTATCCATTTCGACGACGCCAAAATTTTGAGTTTGCTGGAAATTTGGCTTGGGGCGCCGCTTAAGGCGCCGCGCACGCCTAATTTTCGCACTGCACAGATGATGCTCAGTAAAATAGGTATAACTCCTAGCACAGAGCTCTGTTAGAGCTGGGCAACCTACCGTTGGAAAGGTATTTTAAAGATCTACAACTTGCATTAAGGAAGTTTTCCAAAATTCCCAATCTATTTGTACGAAAATGGCTTATAAGTCAGACCTACTGAAATTTAGACGAGTTTGAGAACTCTTACGAAATTCACTATTTGCAGGGGCGGAGCTACAGTGTAACCGGGGGGTTCGGCCAAACCCAGTAACTTTTGCGTAGACCCTATATTTGTACTAGAAAATCTAGTAAGTTTATATATTTATTTGCATCCGAACCCACATACAAATGCAAGCTGATGATTCAGTGGTTTGAGGCGCGGCTTGTAAGGCCCTTTGTTTCCCCGAGATGTGGGTTCGAGACCCACATGTTTCATTTTTTACGCTAGTTCCTATTTTGCTATATATATGCTCTCTTTTTTAAACAATAAAATAATATATACAATAAAATAATATAGCTCACTCCTGTATTAGTTTTTCCCTAGGCTTAACTCGTAAGCTTTTTTTTCTTTTTCCTATGTGTAGGTTTTTATTTTTAAAAAACAAAACATAAAATTAATAATTGAAAAAAATCAAAAAAGCAACGTCTGCTCTAAAACAAAACATCCGACTGTTTAATATATTTATTTCAATAAATTAATTACCGGTACTTGTTCATTAGTTGGCGGTTGTTATACATTAACTTGAGGTCATTGTACTGTCTTAAAATTCCGAACCCCCAAACCTCAAATCCTGGCTCCGCCTCTGACTATTTGGGTTGACTTCAAAACGACTTCTTATCACCCAAATTCATCCCCAATGGATTAATATAGCCAAAATATCAACTTAATACTGGTTTTCATACATTCACACCTAACTCAAATTTACGGGGTGTTACAGAAACCGACATCATAAGGTCGGAAATTTTAAATAAAGAAAAAACTATTGTGGATTAGAGGCCGTTTTTTTTTTAAGGTTGGTAAATGTAGGGGCGGACCCACGCTATGCTTAGGGGTGTCATCCGACACCCCTTCATCGAAAAGATTTTGTATATATATATATATATATATATATATATATATATATATATATATATATATATAATCTGAAAAACTGGAATATACATACACATAATATAAATCACACTACTTGATCAATTGAGCTGTGTAGGCCAGTTGGTTTGGTGCCATAGTAAGGCAGCGCTCTTCCTGAGTTTGAGCCACAGCAAGCACGCACTAGTTTATTTTATTTTCATGTTTTTTAATTAAGTGTACTAAAAAAGTTAATGTTGCTAGTGAGATTCGAACTTCCATCTCCTTGTCAAGTTAGAAGAAACTAGACCAGCCTGACTAGGATTAAATTTAGGTAAAATGGTAGAGATTAAATTAGGTCAAGTTACAGAATAGAATTTTGTCCAACGAGGAACTGGATCCCAGCTTATGAGTACGATTGGCTGGAGTATATTGTCAACACTGCTTACAAAAAATCCTGCGTACGTCACTGGGTAAATGCGGTTATTTAGTATTGTCTATAGATATTTAAGTTTATACTTCTTGATAAGAGGTACATTCACAAAACACGTGTCTCAGAATTAGCAAGTTTTAAAAGGGGATACATGAGACGTGGAGGTCTATTAACGTGATAGAGGCCTAGTTGGGCCAGTTTGCTAATGATAACAGCATTTTTATCCTATTTTTAGTAGTTCAGGGGTTATTTTTTTTTATTTTCAATAGTTGAGGGGTAATTTTTCCCGTTTTCAGTATATAAATCACAAGGGTAACAAAAGAAAAAGAAGAGAAAGAAAAGGGGGGAAAACAGACGTAAAGCAAAACCCATTTCTGGGGCAAAAGGGTAAATGGTGGTAAGTGGAGGAGAAAGGTCATTGTGACATAAGCAAAAGTTTCGGGGATTTAGCAGAAAAACAAAACCCAAAGGGGCGCAGCCATCACAAAGCCTCGCCTATCATCTTTCCTTCGCACAGAGCAGACCTAAAGGTGCATTTTTTAGCTCATTATATTCTGATTCGATTTCCTTGGCTCCCTCCCTATATTTTGGGATTATTGTTTTTTATTTCTCTCTGATCTTGTTCCGTAATATTTGCTGATAAGTATATCGTCTACTGGTAAGTATGTGTCAAGGAGATTTAACTCTATTTTTGGGGGGTTTGCTTGTTATGATTTTGTGGTGGGGTTTTTGTTTGACTAAGCAATGGATCATGATTCTTTGTCTGATCTGTGATATTGGTTTGTATGTGCCTAGTTTGATTTTACTTTTGGGTGCTTCAGGGAAACTGCTTGTTGATTTTCTCCGTAAACAATTAGCGATGTTGTTTTGTATTTTGGTGTGCATTTGACTAGGCATGATTACGTTTTGTAGCTTAATGGTAACTGGTAGATCGAGTAGTTTAAATAGTTTTACGGGTTTCTCATTTGTTTAAGTTTATTGGTGTTGGGCAGTATGGAGAGAAGAACATTATTCGGTTATAATTACATTTTTGGACCTCTCAAAAGAATAATAGCCAGCAAATGTATAGGTTCTGTATTATTAAGTATAAATATACATAATCAATGTATACGATATGTATATTTTCGGCTGATGGGCCAAAAATGAAAAAAAACCCAAAATTATTTTGGGGGTTGTGGAGTTGGATTCAACCATCTTTCTTATTCTAAGAACATTTAGAGAGCATCATGTAAAGCTCCATTTGATTTTTTTTTTTTTTGGCTGGCTGAGCTTCATGTTGGTTTTCTGTAAGTGATAGTGTACCATGTTTATTTCATAGCTGAGCGAACTTGATTGTGACTGAAGCATAGTTGTTTGTTGCGTACCTTATACTCCCTCTTTTTCAATTTAAGAGAATCTATTTCTTTTTTACGCCGTTTAAAAAAGGATGATCCTTTTCAAAATTTGGAAAAATTTATTTACCCATTTTACCAATAATGAGAAGCTTTTAGAGCCACACAAAGTTATGGTATGTTTAAGACCACAAGTTTCATACAGCCACACAAATATTATGTCATGTTTAATATCACTGGTTCCAAAAGTTTGTCATTCTTTCTTAAACTCCGTGCCTAGTTTAATAGGTTCACATTAATTGGAATTGAGGGAATACTGTGTTCGGTTGGGGTGGAAATAGGAGGGTTGTAGGAGTTTTCATTTCTCTCCTTGATAAGGAAGTAAATGAAGATGGATGAATGTGGAGGAGTTTAATGCCTTCTCGGTGGAAAATCCTTGAACCCTTCAAAGTATGGTTGGAAATGAGAAGTATGACACTTTTACTTCCCGTCCAACCACACCAAACAATTGCAAGTTTTAATATTTCACCTCCCCATTCCCTTCTAGGAATTAAACTCTAATAAACATTAGAAACTTGCTTATGCAATGGGTATGTAGATTATTTAAGAAGAAGTCCTTTGGAAAAGGTGATGAAAGAGAAATATGGAATGCAAAATCAATGGTGTACTAAAGAAGTATGGACCAGCAGGGGTTGATTATGTAAAGATTTATATGGTTACAGTCATATTTGTTGAAAGAATTTCCTATAGAGTGCGGAATGGGAGGAAAATAAGAATTTGGCACGACAGTTGGCTTGGTCACACTCCAGTCAAATATAGAATTCATCACAGGGTGTCTGGGTTTATTAGAGACATGCAATGCACTGTTGGAGAAAACAGTGATGAACTGATTTGGAAAAAGAATCGAATATTTCTCTGAGTCACTTCTGGAGGAAGTAAGGCTGAAATCCCAGTGGCCATTTAAGCAGATTTTGAAGTTTTTAGCCCTACCAAATTTGTCGCTCTTGTATGGATTCTAGCTCACAATGCTTGCCTGACACAAGATAGATTGAAGAAAAGAGGTATTAGCTTGGGCATTAGATGTTATATCTGTGAAAAGGATGAAGAAACAGCTAACCACCTCTTCCTACAATGCAATGTCACAGCACAATTATGTGGATTAATTTTGAACATAATGAACCTGCACTGGACAATTCCAAGAACAACGGAGGAGCGGCCCAATTTTGGTCAGTGAGCGGAAGGAATGAGGATATACAAAAGATTATTCTGACAATGCCAGCAAGCATTTGGTGGAGCATATGTGGGAAGAAAGAAAAAAGAGATGTTTTGAAGGAATCTATAGTTCTGTCAGCAAGTTAATCCCAGCGTGCATTTGGTGGAGCATATGCGAAAGAAATATCATAGTGCTGACTTTTGTTAATGAAAATTTACTTCACCGTTTAAGCAAAAAAATGAGCTTAGGAAATGATTGTATATATTTTGGTTGTTGCTCTCGAATTTGGCAGAAAACAAGGAAGAGTATATTTCTTCTCTAATTAATTGGTCAGGTGTTATAGATGTTTAATTTTGACGTCCTCTATTGTTGTATCTAGGAATTTTGGGGAATTGATGGCGTCCAAGATTCAACAACTGCAATCTCAAGCATGTCAAGCTACAAAGTTTGTTGCCAAGCATGGTACTGCCTACTACAAACAGTTGCTGGAGCAGAACAAGCAGTACATTGTGGAGCCAGCCTCTGTTGAAAAGTGCAACGAATTGTCCAAGCAGTTACTCTACACTCGTCTTGCCAGGTTATATTCTCTCCCACTTAACTTGGTCTAAGTTTTTGTAATTAGCAGGGAAAAAGTTGCTTGGATTTGTTGTTTAATTTGCTTAGGTGCATAATGCAAATTTTGGCGTCTTCCAATCACTGATGGATCGTAATTATTTTTTTTATGCTTCATAAATACGTTTAAATGAAGGGACATGGATAGTGAGGATTCGTATAGCCGATCTAACTAGCTTCGATTGAGCTGTAGTTGTTGCCGTATGCTATACAAAAATACATGTAGGCTTTGCTCGAAAGTTAAATAGATGTAGTCCTGAACTTTTTCAATTCATCTAGGACTGCTCTTTTTTTTTTTCTTTTTTTTTTTTTTGAGAAGGTAACATGTTGTGTGTATTAAACACAAAACAGTACATGGGTTGTACTGAAACCATATTTACAAGTGAGCAGAAGAGAGTAAAACCAGTCTACAGTTCTAACAGGAACCTAATGAGTCTAGGATAGATATAGTATCCTCTGGGTAGATCTGGTTACACCAAAAAGAAAAAAGCTTAATACAGTTAAGTTTGATCTCCTGCATTGTGTTGCTGCTGTTCTCAAAGCATCTAGAGTTCCTTTCTTTCCAAATTGCCCACCAAATGCAAGCAGGGACCATCTTCCATCTGTTTATGTCATCTGCTCCAGCTCCAGCTGCCTCCCAACTAAAGAGAGCTTCAGTAATCTTTCTAGGCATTATCCAGGCTATGCCTCTGAGATTAATGAAGATCTTCCATAGCTGATCAGTTATCCTGCAGTGCAAAAATAGGTGACCAACTGTCTCTACTTCTTTTTCACAAAGAAAACATCTTGAGCACATAGTCCAGTTCCTCTTCGTTAAATTTTGATGTTTGAGCACAGCTTCCTTTGCCAGTAACCATGAGAAGCATGCAACCTTGCATGGTATCTTGGTCTTCCAATATGCTTCCAGGGCCAGTTGGTGACTTGAGGTGTTGGTTGGTTTATCATTTTATAGGCTGCATTAACACTGAATTTTCCACTACTATGTCCCTGCCATCTCAATGTGTCATCTCCGTTTTGAGTTCCTGTGAAGTTATCCAGTTGTTTGTAGAACTCAACCATTCTACTTATCTCCCAATCATTCAGGTCTCTTTTGAGTATCAATTCCCAACCTTGAGGTTCACATTTCAGCTATAGATCTCTGTTGGTGATGAGCTAAAGCATATATGTCAGAGAATAGATCCTTCAAAGCTCCATTACCCAGCCAATTATCATTCCAGATTCATCTAGGACTGCTTTTCATTTGTTACAATAGCAAAGCGCAAAACTTTTGTGCATTATAATGGGCAGTGTCAGATAAAATATCTAAGTATAGTAGATAGATAAAGTTGGTCTGTTAATAAATTCTCTTAAGTTGAATGAACATAGTGGATCACTTGCCTTCTATACTATGTAATTGAATCTTGCTCTACCTGACTTATTAGCTCACATGCAATGCAAATCCCTGTTATTTGTGCTTTTTCATATGATCAAATAGAAAGTGGAAAGGTCATATGCTATTCTATTTGGCTTTAAACTTCACCTCCAGCAACTATATGTGATTTTGAGTGTTATATTCTTCTACTAGATGCCCCGATGATTAAATTTACGCCCTTGCTGCATAATGTGCTATCTGACATTTCTGTCTGAACCCTCAAATAGCAGCATATGAGCCAAGTGGTGTGCATCTTTACATGACAGTTGGTTACAATAACCAACTGGATACACTGTTCATGATCATTTCTTAAACTTCTTTTTCTGTCCGACAGCATTCCTGGCCGTTACGATGCATTTTGGAAGGAGCTTGACTCCGTCAAGCAAATGTGGAAGAATAGGAAGGAGTTGAAGGTTGAAGATGCTGGAATTGCTGCTTTGTTTGGTTTGGAGTGCTTTGCATGGTATTGTGCTGGTGAGATAGTAGGAAGAGGGTTTACATTTACTGGTTACTATCCTTGAAAATCTCAGCTATGAAATTCATTGGGCAAATTGACCACTTGTAAGGGCTCGCTCGTTATTAGGATGGTTTGAGTGACAGGAAATCCATACAAGATTTTGTTCCCCCCAAATAGTTTTTGAAGCTGCAAGTCAGTGTTTACAATTATGTCGCAAATAATCTGCCCATTCTGTCTTCTTTTTCCCACTTCAGTGAAGTGGCTTAGATTGAACTTTGTAATAGTGAATTTAAATTTCCTCAGTTCACTGCTACCTGTGACAGTATTCGTTCTTGTTAATTCCTTCGAGCCTGATGTTTTGCATATCCATGTTTCAGATTGAAATATCTGTTGGTAATGTGAAAGTTATATTGGTATTTACAGCACACATTATTGATCCGAATTGTGTTTAGGATTATCATTTTTGTTTTTCATTCTTAGTGCATCCTTGCATTTGGACAGATTGAGAAATTTAAGTTATGGATAGCACTATTGAGATGTGAGTAATAAAACCTCTCTTTATGTTTTACAATTTTTATTCACCATAATTAAAGCATAAGTCTAGCCTTGGGATTGAGTCATAGTTCTTTGGCTAGAGAACAGGTCTACAATTTCTTTCCTGTCTAATTAATTTCCCTAATTTTTCAATTCTATGTTCCTAAAGCATTGGCGATCATGTTTGGAAGACCATCTAAATTGTCGTCGTTAGAACGATGGGAGCTGCTCTTGTAGATTAAGATCTGGAATGGGGGTTGAATTAGTGTATTTGGACATGATTATGTTCAAGTTCGGGCAAAATAATAATTGAAGTCTGTTTACCTCAAATTTGGATAATCAATTAAATTTGTGAGAGGGTATAGGACATGTGGTTAAGCCTCAATCTATTTGATGGAAAAAAAATATATATGGATATGATATGAAGAGACAATAATGATCAGAGATTCGCTATAGATTTATGTATCTACTAATATATGAGTATCACTTGATCGAACAAGCTAAAGAGATGAACACAACGAATTCGGATCAAAATACGATATTGAGAGAGATTTGTATATATTTTATAATATAAAATGTTCTTGATATGAGGAAGCCAACCCCCCAAAAGTAGGACAATGAGCCTTATTTATAGTATTGCCCCATGGGCTTCATACAACATGAGAAATTAAAAAATAAAGAGAAAACTCTGAGAGGGGTTAGGTTGGCCGTACGGTCTGACACCCGTACGATTGGCAGTTGAACATGGAAGGACATTATCGACGCGTGACAATCGCGTAACGGATCTCCCGGTCCAACGGCTGCGATCAAACGGACTAACGGCCACGATCAACTCGGCTATGGGAAAATCAGACCAAACAATGTTCTTCCCTTTCCTCGGTTCAAGCACTCCTCCGATCCAGAAAGTAAATCTCCATACCCGTGTTGACCTCTTTCTTCCCTCGGTCACCGGTCTCACCGGTCTAACATATATTCAATTTTTACCGTATACAGATAGTCCCCACACTTTCCGGATCAAAGTTCTATCGGAGTAACGGGAAGTGGATGAATCAAGAAACCGGTGACTCCATTTGTCCGTTGTTATCCTTTCATTTTGGCGGGAACTGTTGCCTCGTGCCCCTCTGCCATCGGCCACGTGCTTCGTCCCGGACGGTCCGCTCTGACAATCGCCGCAACGCACGTCGCTTCAAGTCATTCCTCATAATGATGGGACACGTGGCATTCCCTGATTGGCCGGGAACTGTAACCGCCTCAACCCCATGTCTATATAACGTCTTCCAACGCTCCATTTTTCCATTTTACGATGCCCTTAATCTCGTCTTCAATCCTTCATTTCTTACAGCTTCAGTTCTTCATTTCTTCTCCTCACTTACCATCTTCCAATTCACATCTCTTGTTGATTTGTTGCTTGTAGTACGTAAAAAGGAACGATTCTGCCAACTTCTCCACTTTAACCATTTTCGTTGAGTAGGCTGCTGCTTCTTCTTCTCGTTTTCTGCCATTTTTGAATTATCTGTCTGTTCTCTAATCCACTTTTTAACATCCCTTTCGAATTTTGCCAAATCTTTCTTCCAATCTTCAAATGTCTGCTAACACTGAAACCACTTCCCATGATATTCCCTCGGTTTCGTCTCAAGGAACCGAACCAACTTCTCCACCTAAGGCAAAAAGCACCTTCGAGCCCACTACCTCGGACATTATATCGGTCAAACCTAACTTCAACAAAGATTTTGAGGTCGAAAAACCTTCTTCGGTATTCGATAGAAGGTTTGATGTGAGACGATATCCCTCATCCATCACTGAGGTAAAACTCGAATTAGTCCGGGCTGATTGCGGGTGGGACACCCGATCAGTTCAAGTTTTTGCCCCCGGACCAAGCGAGTCAGTCACTGACCATCGGGAAGGTTTCTTATACGTTTATACTTACCCTTTCACTCTCAAGCTCGACCCCCCGGTCGATCCGGTCATCTTAGACATGTGCCGGACCTATAACGTAACCTTGGCATAGATTGGTCCGATTGTTTGGAGGGTCGTGGCCTGCCTCCAGCTGTTGGCCAATAATGCCAGGAAGGAGCTCACGCTGGCCCACTTGATACGCTTATATTCCCCGAGGTTGTTCCGGGGTGGCGTAATAAAACTGGCAAAGTGTAGCCGGAATCCATTTTTCTCAAAAATACACGAAGATAGAGAGGGGCTGGTTGGAGAGATATGCCCGGGTACGGACCTCAGACATTATCCCGGACAACTGCATGCCTTTTCCGGAAAGGTGGAATAGTAATCGTAAGTCTGAATGCTTTTAATAATTGCTTGTGTGTTTTGTTGAACTTCAGTTTATCCACCTTCTCACTATTCTTCTTATCTATGTTAGCCGTGGGTTGGATTTCTCCGGTCGTCCGGGATCTCAACGAATGGGTTACTGCTCTCCTCAGCCAACATGCCCACGACGATCGGACGTGGGGACACCTGTCACGTGGCCGATGGGTCGCCCAGAACCACGGTAATACCCGGCTTATATCCGTATTCATTGCATCTTCTACCCTTTTGTAACATCTTCGATTTTCAGGTCTACCTAAGGGCTCGGTGGATCTAAGGCCGGAGTCAGCAGTAGAACCAACAACGTCGACACCCGAGTTCGATTCAGCGGGTGCCTCTCGTATCCTTGCTGCCACCGCCAAGAGAAAAAGGCCCTCGGACAAAGGGCAGAAACCGAAGAAAAGGGCGAGGAGCGTTGTTAGGACTTTAAGGGACGAAGCAGAGCCCGAGCTCCTCGTTCGGAGGATTAGTGAGGCCCCTTCCGTGACTCCCATTCCGGAGGAGGATATCCCCGTGTCACCTCTCCCTTCAGCCGGGGAAGGACCTTCGGCTCCGGCATTACGCACAGGTGGGGAAGTAATTCATTACCCGGCTCCTTTAAGGTCGATTGAATTCATTGATATTTCAGGTGATGCTTCTTCCAAAGAAACCCCTCTGCAAAGGACAAGAAGATCTGAGGAGGCACCTGCTGCCGGAGCCGGTCAAAGGATTGAGCCGGTCCCCGAGACCGAAGCCCCCACAGATGTTGATCTGCTGCCCTACTACGAGACTGTCGCAACTTCAGAGATCCCTGCCTCTGCCGAAGCTGCTGAGATCCCTCCGAGTTCTCCAACTCCGGCCTCAAGACCGGATGAGTTTGATGACATGTTCTCGGACACTCCTTCCGCTATCGGCGAAGCTGCAGGATTTGGACATCTCCTGATCCCTCGGGCCACGAGGGCGGCTAATAGGACCACCGAGTCTGGTGCCAGGGACAACTTGGTGCGCACCTTTTCGGCCCCAAGTGTGGAACCGAGAAGGACAAGATCGGCTACGATCACCGTTCCCGAGGATTGCAGCTTTCTTTCTCGCCCGGTGGGTGTGGCAAGCTATCTGAGGCCCCTTGTCTCGGACTCGGACAAGCGAAAGATGAACGGGGTCCCTTGGCAGTGCCTCATTAACGAGGGTATGCACGCGGCCAACCGGGTAAGTTTATCAGCCAACTTTGCATAGTTTCACTGAGAATTTTAGTCTCGTTTGTTCAAGTTTTTAACTTGATTCATTTGAATAGTGTGGTGCTTGTCAACGAGGCTTTTGTCTGTGCTCAGCAAGAGGTGGACGATCTTAGGGGCCAACTGGATGCCCAAAGTCGAGAGACGGAGAAATTTCAGCACCTTCTGCGGGTGAAGGAGGATGAGTTGAACCGAGCAGTTACTCTTTCCAACCTCCAACCTGAGCTCGATGCAACAAAGCCTGAAAATCGTCGATTGAAGGGTGAGCTAGCCGAGATGGTCGAATATAACCAGAGTCTCGAAGCGGACAAGATCGGCCTTAGCCGAGATAACGCCCGTTTTTCCTCAAAGCTTGGTGAGCTCGAAACCACCATCTCTCAACTCCGGGAGGAGCTGGACTCTGTCAAGTTCGAAGCTACGAGCATGGCCGAGAGGCATCGGCTGCTCGAGTCTGAGAGTGCCCAGTATAAAGAACGTATGAGGGTGTTTGAGGAGAAAGCGGAGAAGAGGGCCCAGATATGTGATGATCTAAAAGCCGAGCTCGTGGAGACGGTTGATGCTAATGATGCTCTCAAGGCCGAGCTTGAATCGGCTACTCAAACGCAAAAGGTCCTCGAAGAAGATCGGGATGCTCTGATGGCAAAGCTGGCCCAGGCCGAGGCCGATTTGGAAGAAGCTCTAAAGAGCGTAGAGGCCACCGAGGCTAATACTACTATTGTAGCTGAGTAGGAAAAGTGGAAGTCTCGGAGGATCACCCTCGAGCAAGCCGAGCATGGTTTTGCAGATCTTCCGACGCTGATACTCGAAGCCAAAAGGGTCGAGGAGGATGCTAGAAGGGCCCTCGACGCAGATTCTGACTCCCAGCAGACAGTGTCCAATCACTCCGGATCCAGCCATATCGGATAAAAAGGGGCCCACACTTGGCTTTTTTTTTCCTTTGTAGGACTTTGGTTTTGGTGTAAAAACAACCTTTGTATAAATGGGAAATGCATTTTTCTTTACTTTGTTTGAATGTTCGTTATGACTTCTGCCCGAATTGTCGGTCCGTTTTAAGGGGTCATTATTTCTGACTGTGCCTGAATATCGGCTTTTTTCATCCGGTACATTTCGTCCGGGAATTTTATGGAATTTTTGCCCGTGGGACTTACCTTATGCTTTGTGACTTCGGACGTCTCCGAATCACGACGGGCATTTTTAGGGCCGGTATGTTTCGGCTATTTTGATTTTTTAGGGCCGGTATTTTTCGGACACCTGAATCTCAGCCTTAGCTAAATTTTGATGTAAAAGTCCCCGTTTGTGGGATTAACGATTTTGGCTCGGTTCACTATGACCTTGTTGCCTTTGTCGAATTTCGACCGTAGTGCCCGGTATAGGGTATATGAATGAAGCAGTGCCAAAATACGGCGATAATCATCGGGGTAAAGTGTTAATAGGAAGACATCCGAGATATCGTTATCCAAACTTTCGATAATTTTTGCATTGCAAGTATTTATATACATGAGAATTCCTTCTTCCTTTGCCGTAGCAAATACTAAATGGACACGATTCATTCTGATCGTTTGGTCCTTACATCAGAACCTAATGCAGAAGGTCCGGTTCTTGGTTTTGCCGTAGCAAATATTGTGTGGACACGATTCATTCTGATCGTTTGGTCCTTACATCGAAACCTAATACTATAGGTCCGGCTTTGTTTTGTTGAGCTCCTCCGATTTCCGCTAACTGGGGTATAATAGTCCCCTAGCGCTTATCCGAGCTGCAAGATCTGGTAAGCGCTATTAAGTCCCCATTCGTAGGGTGTGGCCCCGAGTTTCCGGGCGTTTATCCTTATCTTCGTCGAGTAGCACGTTGTACTTGTTGCCTAATTAAAAACCTTGTCGGAAAACCCATTTTGGGGTAAAACCGTACTAAGGAAAAGAGTGCAACACGTGTTTTCAGGCCTAGATTCTAACTTTATCCAGTACTCGACTTCTTGCAAAAAAGAAAGGTTAACAGAAAAACACGGGGAGTCCATACCTTAACAGTAGTATCTTTTCAGATGAGCCACATTCCAGTTATTGCGCAACTGTTGCCCGTCCATGGATTCCAACTGGTACGATCATTTGTCTGTTATCCCGGTTATCTTATACTGTCCTTCCCAGTTCGGACCCAGTTTTCCTTCGTTGGGATTCTTGGTGTTCAAGGTAAATTTTCGAAGCACCACGTCCCCAACTTGGAAATGCCGAAAATTGGCTCTCCGATTGTAGTACCTTTCCATTCTCTATTTCT
This sequence comes from Lycium barbarum, assembly GCF_019175385.1. Lineage (NCBI taxonomy): Eukaryota > Viridiplantae > Streptophyta > Magnoliopsida > Solanales > Solanaceae > Lycium > Lycium barbarum. The sequence continues at coordinate 40,870,882 of NC_083347.1, forward strand.
GGGCTGCAATACGGACTAACGCGTTTTCGCGAAGTTCATCCGTGAGGTCGAGTTTACGGCCATGGTCTCCTCGTTTGACTCCTCGGTGGTATAGTTGAACCGGAGAGTGGGTTCACCGACTTCTACGGGAATAAGGGCTTCAGCCCCGCAGACCAACGAGAAAGGCGTTTCTCCCGTGCTTGATTTCGATGTGGTTCTGTAAGCCCACAACACCTCCGGTAATATTTCCCTCCAGTGATGCTTTGATGCTTCAAGTCTTTTCCTCAGATTTTGGATTATTTTCTTGTTTGTGGATTCTGCCTGTCCGTTCGCACACAGGTGATATGGAGTTGATACAATTTTATTGATCTTCAACCCCTTGAGGAAATTGTTGACTCTGCCACCCACGAACTGGGGTCCGTTATCAGAAGTTATCTCAGCAGGGATGCTGAAGCGACAGATGATGTGGTCCCATATGAAGTCAATGACTTCTTTCTCTCTGATTTTTCAAAAGTCTGCGCTTCAACCCACTTAGAGAAATAATCAGTCATAAACAGAATAAAACGGGCTTTACCTGGTGCCCATGGTAATGGACCAACAATGTCCATTCCCCACTTCATGAAAGGCCAAGGTGAAACCATTGAATGCAGCAACTCCCCGGGCTAGTGAATCATCGGAGCATGTCTCTGACACCCATCACATTTTCGGACCAAATTTCTCGAATCTTCCTCCATCCGGTTTCAGTAATAACCGGCCCTGATGATCTTTCGGACCAGAGCTTCAGCACCGGAGTGGTTGCCGCAGGTTCCTTCGTGCACCTCTCTCATTACATACTCCGTCTCTCCAGGACCCAAACACTTAGCCCGGGGTCCGAAGAAAGACCATCGATACAATTGGCCGTCTACCAAGCAGAAACGCGCAGCTTTGGTCCTTAATGACCGTGATTCTTTTGGGTCATTCGGGAGATTTTCATCACGCAAGTAGTCAATGTACTTGTTGAGTCAATCCCAAGTTAAACCCATTGTGTTTATTTCGGCATGTCTGTTTTCTATCGGCGTGTTCAACAAGTGCACCGTAGTCCCGGGGTTGATTTCTTCTCCTTCGACCGAAGATCCCAAATTCGCCAATGCGGCTTCGCTGTTCTGCTCCCTCGGTATATGCTGCACGGTCCATTCTTTAAACCGGTGTAGTATCACTTGGATTTTTTCCAGATACCTCTGCATTCGTTCGTCCTTGACCTCGAAGATGCCGTTCACCTGGTTTACGACCAAGAGCGAATCGCACTTTGCCTCGATTATTTCGTCCCCCATGCTCCGGGCTAATTCCAAACTTGCAATCATAGCCTCATACTCGGCTTCATTGTTAGTCAATTTAACAGTTTTAATGGATTGTCGAACGGCATCCCCGGCCGGCGTTCTAAGGACGATTCCTAGCCTCGAACCTTGGAGGTTCGAGGCTCCGTCCGTATGTAGTGACCAAATGCCCGAGGCTTTCCCCGAGGTTAGCAGAAGTTCATTCTCAACCTCGGAGACCATAGCCGGGGTGAAATCCGCCACAAAATCGGCCAAGATCTCGGACCTGATGGTCGTTCGAAGTTTGTATTCGATATCATATCCGCTAATTTCTACGGCCCATTTGGTTAGCCTACCCGATAATTCCGGTTTATGCATGATGTTTTTTAGGGGGTAAGTAGTCACTGCACATATCGGATGGCATTGAAAGTAGGGCTTGAGTTTTCTAGAAGCACTTACCAATGCCAATGCCAATGCCAATTTTTCCAAGTGGGGATAACGGGTCTCCGCATCCCCCAAAGTTCTACTTACATAATAAATAGGGAATTGCGTACCCGATTCTTCTCAGACCAAAACGCCACTTACCGCTATCTCGGAGACAGCAAGGTAGAGAAAAAGCCGCTCGTCCGCTTTTGGTGTGTGCAGCAGCGGTGGGCTGGACAAGTATCTTTTTAATTCTTGTAAAGCTCTTTGACATTCCGGTGTCCAAACGAAGTCGTTCTTCTTCCTCAATAAGGAGAAGAAGCGGTGACTCTTGTCCGAGGACCTCGATATGAAACGACTTAGCGCCGCTATCCTTCTGGTGATCCTCTGCACTCCTTCGACGTTATTCACTACCTCGATATCCTCGATGGCCTTGATTTTGTCCGGGTTGATTTCAATACCCCGGTTTGACACCATGAAACCCAAAAATTTACCGGACCGGACGCGGAAGGCGCATTTTTTCGGGTTGAGCTTTATGTTATACTTGCGGAGTACATCGAAGGTTTCCTGCAAATGCTTTAAATGGTCCTCTGTTTCCAGGGACTTAACAACCATGTCGTCAATATAAACTTCTATTGTTTTCCCTATTTGTTCTTCGAACATTCCATTAACTAGGCGTTGGTAAGCTGCACCGGCATTTTTTAGTCCAAAAGGCATGACATTATAACAGTAAGTCCCATATCGGGTAATAAAGGATGTTTTCTCTTGATCCTCCGGGTGCATCCAAATTTGGTTATACCCGGAGTAGGCATCGATAAAACTTAACATCTCATGCCCGGCCATCGCGTCGATCATTCTATCGATGTGAGGCAACGGAAATGAATCCTTCGGGCGTGCTTTGTTTAGATCCTTGTAATCAACACACATTCAAAATTTATTACCTTTTTTCGGCAACACTACTACGTTAGCTAGCCAGTCCGGGTACTTTACCTCCTGGATAGAGCTTATGTTCAAAAGCTTTGTTACCTCTTCTTTTACGAAGGCGTGTTTTGCTTCTGCCATGGGCCTTCTCTTCTGCTTTATCGGGCGAAACCTCCCGTCCAAACTGAGCTTGTGAGTTGTTACTTCCGGTGGTATACCTGTCATATCTATGTGGGACCATGCGAAGCAATCGGCATTAGCTCGAAGAAATTCAATTAACTTGTTCCTGAGCTCCGAGGTTAACCCCGTGCCCAGGTATACCTTTCTGTCCGGTAGATATTCGAACAAGATGACCTACTCCAGCTCCTCTACTGTTGACTTGGTTGCATCTGTGTCATCCGACATGACGAATGATCTGGGTACACCGAAATCATCCTCTTCGTACCCCGGGTCCAACCCTGTGTGCTGTGATTGCTATTTGGTGTCCGTTCCCCCGGTTGAGTCTTTTTCCTTTTGATCTGATTTTTTGGGCTGAGGTGTCGCTTCCTCGACCGCGAACATCTCCCTTGCAGCGGGTTGTTCACCTCGGATGGTTTTTATCCCCTCTGGTGTCGGGAATTTCAGCAACTGATGCAATGTCGACGGCACGACCCTCATGCTATATATCCAAGGTCTACCCAGTAATGCGTTATACTTGATGTCCCCTTCGATTACATAGAACACCGTTTGCTGGATAGTGCCATCGATGTTCACCGGCAATGATATCTCCCCCTTTGTGTTTTCGCTCGCCATGTTGAACCCGCTGAGGACCCGGGCTACCGGTACGATCTGATCGAGTAGCCTTAACTGTTCGACCACTCTCCACCGGATGATGTTGGCCGAGCTACCTAGGTAAATCAAAATACGTTTAACCTGAGTTTTAAAGACAAGTATAGAAATTACCAATGCATCATTATGCCGTTGAATGATGCCTTCTGCATCTTCGTTGCTGAAAGAAATAGAACCCTCGGGTAAATCACCCCGGCTGCGCTTCTCGCGAACAACAGAAACCTTGGCCCGTTTCATCACCGGCCCTCGTGGGGCATCGGTACCCCCGACTATCATGTTGATTATATGCTGGGGTTCGACTGGCTCGACCCTTTTATGAGCCTCCCTTTCCTTGTAGTGACCTTTGGCTCGTTCACTCAGCAATCCTCGGAGATGGCCATTCTTCAGTAACCGGGCTACCCCCTCTCTTAGCTGGCGACAATCCTCGGTTCTGTGTCCATGGGTTCCATGGTATTCACACACCATGCTCGGGTCCCGTTGGCCCAGATCTGACCTTAGAGGTCTCGGCCATCTTACATCCGGGATACGGCCAATAGCCGAGACGAGACCCGAGGTGTTAACGTTGAAGTTGTACTCCGATATCTTCGGCAAGTCTTTGTTGTCGGCAGATCTTCCAGCATCGCTCCTGAATGAGAGACCTCGACTGTTCGATGGGCACTCGACCCGTTTATCACTCCGACCGGAGAAATGGCTCGGGCCAACCCTTGATTTCTCCTACCTGAAGCTTGGTTTCTCCGAATGAGAATATGGCCGATACCTTTCTTTCAAAGATCTGGCTTCCGGTTCGTAATTTTTCTTTAGTCTCTCAAAACTTTTGTTCATATTTATTGGCCCTGGGGGAAGCCCGAGTTGGTCATCCTCCACCTGAATCTTCGACTCGTACCGGTTATGGACATCTGCCCATGTCATAGCCTCTTATTCTAGCAAGTTTTCCTTTAATTTGAACGAAGTCGTCGAGCTCTGAGGGTTGAGCCCCTTTGTGAAAGCTTGTGCGGCCCATTCCTCGGGAACCGGAGGGAGCACCATTCGGTCCCTTTGAAACCGGTTGACAAATTCACGCAGCAACTCATCGTCTCTTTGGGCTATACGAAAAATATCTGCCTTACGGGCCTGCACCTTTTTGGCACCGGCGTGAGCTTTTATGAAGGCATCGGCGAGCATTTCGAAAGAAGTGATTGAATGCTCAGGCAGATGGTCGTACCACATCAATGCTCCATTCGACAAAGTTTCCCTGAACTTTTTCAGCAACACTGATTCGATTTCATCTTCCTCCATATCATTGCCTTTTATAGTGCAGGTGTATGAGGTCACGTGTTCGTGTGGGTCTGTTCTGCCGTCATATTTCTGGATATCCGACATTTTGAACCTCTTCGGGATTAATTTCGGAGCTGTACTCGGGGGAAAAGGCCTTTGGATGTACCTCTTCGAATCCGGTCCTTTCAGTAAAAGCGGAGCCTCCGGGATTTGGTCCACCTGAGAGTTGTATGTTTTCACCCTCTTTTCGGTTGAATCTACCCGCTTTGCCAAAGTTTCGAGCATTTTCAGAACCTCGGTGGAGGAACCATCTCCGGACCCATTGCTCTCAACCATCCGTGCTTCATCCCTTCTAGTTTCAGCAACACCCTTCGTCTTCTCCGGGGTCGTTTTATCTCTTCCACTTTGCAATTGGGCAATTGCGATTCCTTGTTCGGCAATCGCTGCCCTCTGTTCCAGCAACATTTCAAAAATTAAACGTAAGTCGATATTATCATTCGGGGTATCCGGTTCTTTCTGGCCCTGCGTCTGGGACAAAGTAATTGAATTGTGAGTATTTAAAGGATCGGTGGCCTGCTGGGCGTCATTCTCCTGGTTCACGGTGTTTTGCCGGTTGAGACCCTCCCTCGAGTTAACGGGGTTCGGGTCAGCGGGGTTTGGTAATCCTCGTGGCCTACTGTCTTCATTTTCGGCCACGATCTTGTTGTTGTTGACGTGACCAGATTGCCCACTGTTAGCCATTTGGTCCGTTTTTTCAGAGACGAACAGAAGATATTTTTTATTTTGATGGGTAAGATAGAGATCAAGATCAAAGACCACTATTATCCTAGCCCCACGGTGGGCGCCAAACTGTTTACCTCAAATTTGGATAATCAATTAAATTTGTGAGAGGGTATAGGACATGTGGTTAAGCCTCAATCTATTTGATGGAAAAAAGATATATATGGATATGATATGAAGAGAGCAATAATGATCAGAGATTCGCTATAGATTTATGTATCTACTAATATATGAGTATCACTTGATCGAACAAGCTAAAGAGATGAACACAACGAATTCGGATCAAAATACGATATTGAGAGAGATTTGTATATATTTTCTAGTATAAAATGTTCTTGATATGAGGAAGCCAACCCCCCAAAAGTAGGGCAATGAGCCCTATTTATAGTATTGTCCCATGGGTTTCATACAACATGAACTAAAAAATAAAGAGAAAACTCTGAGATGGATTAGGTTGGGTTAGGTTGGCCGTACGATCTGACACCCGTACGATTGGCAGTTGAACATGGAAGGACATTATCGACGCGTGGCAATCGCGTAACAGATCTCCCGGTCCAACGGCCATGATCAAACGGACTAACGACCACGATCAAACGGACTAACGGCCATGATCAACTCGACTATGGGAAATCGGACCAAACAATGTTCTTCCCTTTCCTCGGTTCAAGCACTCCTCCGATCCAGAAAGTAAATCTCCATACCCGTGTTGACCTCTTTCTTCCCTCGGTCACCGGTCTCACCGGTCTAACATATATTCGATTTTTACCGTATACAAAGTCTAAGTTGAAAAAGGATTTTTGGAACTATACTTACAGAGTGACTCAAAATGAAGTTTTACCAAGAGGAGTTGCAAGGCTGCGATTGATGTATCCCGTGAGTGGTAGCTGTGGGTTTTCGGCGGACACGCGGTAACGTTTTTTACAATTTCATTGCACGGCTCAATTCAACTTGTAGTGCCTCGGTTGCTAGTTAATTAGCATACCTTTATATCGACTGAATCACTCTTTTGGTTTATCCAGTGCAACCGGCGAACCACGCAAGCTGATTAGATGCGTGGACTAAGGGGTTTCCCATGTTTGTAATTGAATATTTTATCGATTCTTTTTTTTTTTTTTGGATTTTGGCTAATAAGCTATGTGGATCTGTTCCTTCCCCTTCAAAAAGAGTAACTTGGGGAAGTATGGTGACAGGGCCCAAGCAAGTTTTTTTTAGGAATCTAAGTTTTAATTATTAGGTGACAGGACACCTTTTAGGATTAGTGCTAATTAAGTGAAGACAAGTTAGCTGAGCGTCAAAACAAACCTCGAAGCTTTAAAAAATACATTTTCGTCCAACAATATAAAAAAACAAAATAAAAATTATTATAACTATTCCAAGCTTTCAAACCAACTCCCAAGTTTTAAAAAATACACTTTTGTTTGAATCAAATTATTAATAATTTTGCCAAAATAGCAAAAATCCCTGCTGCCCCAACTACTTCTTCTTCATGACTGCCGCCATTAATTCTCTTCCCCTAGCTCGTTCCTGATTGTAAAATTGCTGATATACAACTCTGTCCCTTCGTCTTGCTTGGATTCATCGCCCTCAACTCCCTTTATTCGTCCTGCTTGGATACCTCCATTTTTATTCCGGTAATTTTTCATTCAAATCATCGAAATCGATGGCTTGTGCATTAATCGCAATAGTTGTAGTCGTCTATACTTGCACCCAGTAAGTTATAGAATTCGTTGTTGCATTTATGAGGATTTACTTTTGTGGTTCTGCGAATCTCTACAAATTTTATTTTAATAAACAATTAATTTCTTTTCCAGTTATTTCCTGTTTAATCAGCTCTGCTTTACAAGATTTATTTGATTGAAGTTATTTTAGATAAGCTGTTATTTTATTAGTCTAGTTGAAGTTATTTTAGACGAGCTGTTCTTTTATTAGTCTAGTTTAATTGTTATAGAGGATGGTATTTTAGTAGGCGGAGAATATTATGGTGAATGGGTGGAGACTTCAGATTGTTGGATTTGACATTCCAGAAGAAAGCTGACAGTACCAGTTGAAATTCAAAGGTCATGTACATATAAGCAGTTGGTTGAAAGCGTCATTGAAACTGGTCAGCTGAAATGCTCGCCTATCGACGTGACGATTAGTTATACGATTAGTGTTGCGTCTACTAGGGAAAAAATAGCTCCTGCATTCATAAAGACAGATTATTAGGTCCGTCTGTATTTTCTTAATATTGCTTGTGATGGTTCTAGGCCTATTTTAAGGATAAATGTGGTTGAGAGTTCTGTTGGAGGTTCAAATACCATGGCGGCAACATCACCCCCACCCCCCACCATCATTATTTGTTGAAGAATCCAGGAATAATCCTTGTCAAGAAAATTATGACGATTTTCCCATTGATTTCAACAAATATGGCTCATCATAGTATGCTACAACACAGCCCAGCCAAAGCCTTATCGAAGACACTAGTTGTTTCTGTGGGCAAACATCAATGATCACAAAGGCATTTGTAAATGCATTGATGCTAGCTTTCACGAAAATAAATCATCGATCGCGGAAAAGGTGTCGAAGCCATACTATGGATACCGGGGAAGCATCTATATCTAGGAAGAGGAGATATAAATGCTCAATGTGAAAAAAATACAGCCATAAGAAGACGATCTGGACGCAATGGAGACTGATTTGTTTTCCTTCAAGCTGTTGTAATGATCTTCTATGTTGTGTTCTGTTGTTGTTATTTTTTTTTTTTAGTTTGAACTTCTTGATTTTGTTGTGTTGTGTTGTGAACTTGGAACTTCTATTGTATTGTCAAGATATTTAATTAATTGTACTATTTAGTGTTCCTGATACATATTAGAATCGATGATATTAGAACTTCTTTATGGATATTAGAACTCAGATATTCGATATTTAGATTTCAAACCGAATGATAGGCAAACTGATCACTAGACCACTTTTACGCTTATTAGAACTGGAGATATTCAATATTCAGAATTAAAACTGGACCAATTGACAAGTTGTAATGTCTAATCTAGGACTTGAACATGGGAAAAATAAATTTGTACTGAAAATTGGAAATAATACGAAATAGAAATAGACATTAACATCATTAGCATTAATATAATATGAATGATTACATTTGGAGAGAATAGTAAATATGCTATATAATAAAAAATTAATTAGGAATTATGGGGGTAGGGGGTGAATTGGTAGGGATATTGAAGTCTGCATTAGGAGGGGGAGAATCTGAAGGGCTGTTGAATTCTGCAAGAGCCTGTCCTCTTTCCTCGAGAAGTACAGTGAGTATCCTCTCTATTCTTCTGACGGCCTCGTTGAACCGTCCCTCGTAACCCCAATGTTTAGCGTTGCAGCGATTGATTTCATGATTTAGATTCCCTATGTCAGTTTTGAGACCTCCAAAATCCCATAACAAGCGGCTTAGCATTCGTTGTACATAACCATTTTCTTGTCCATTCGGTACACCATTTGGTAGTCCATTTGGTCCACTGTTTGGCTATCCATTTGGTGCACCGTTTGGTAGTCCATTTGGTAAGCCATTTTCTTGATCCATAGTGATTCTGTTGTCTAGTCATTTGGGTAATGAAATTGAATTGTGAATGTCACTAAATTCGCAAAGCATGGTATTTATAGACCCGAAAGGCGAAAAGGCACCTTGAAAAATGAAAAAGCACCTTCAAGTAAGGCGACACCTTTTCATGTGCCGTAGAATCTATACATATCATATACCTTATAATGATATTGTAATTAACTATCCATTCTAATTTTTCCCTTACGAGTCACTTTTACGTGAAGCAGCACCTTATCAGGAGAGGTTTCATAAGTGTGTCTTCTAATAGATTGTATTTTGGATTCTACTACACCATAAGTGTAGACACGTGATTCTTGGCCCTCCCAGGATGTTTTCACTGCCTTATTGACTAATTTTTCTTTTCAGTCTAATCTTTGACTCAATTCCAAGTGGCGACTCTGAATAAATAATTAACCCCTATTCAAAATGTCACTTCAATTGGAAAAACTCCTGAGTTTATCGCGCGGAGCGGAAAAAGGGGTGTGACAATAAGGACCATTGCTATTCTTATATACTATCTGGACCCTTCTAATTTTCCCCTTACAAGGAACATTTATGTGAAGCAGCACCTTATCGGGAAAGGTTTCATAAGTGTGTCTTCTAATAGACTGTATTTGGATTCTACTACACCATAAGGACCTTTGCTATTCTAATACACTATCAGTACCCTTTTAATTTTCCCCTTACAAGGAACCGTTACGTGAAGCAGCACCTTATCAGGAGAGGTTTCATAAGTGTGTCTTTTACTAGACTGTACTTGGATTCTACTACACTATAAGGACTATTTCTATTCTAGTATACTATCAAGACCCTTCTAATTTTCCCCTTACAAGGCACCTTTACGTGAAACAACAGCTTATCAGGAGAGGTTTCATAAGTGTCTTCAAATAGATCGTATTTAGATTCTACTACACCATAAGGACCATTGCTATTTTAATTTTCCCCCAAAAAAATCCAATTAAGTATTAATTATGGTATTTCAAAATAAGCTTAGTCTACGGATAATTAGGGTATTTATCTTTTAAGCTTATCAAGATTTGGTATCGGTAATAGTTGAAACTACTTAATGAGGTGTTTTTGGACCTGAGAAATGCGTGTACTCATATTAATATATGCAATGATTATTTAGAATAGGCGTGCAAGTGAATTTATTGTATCCAGACGAACAATTTAGTAGAATAGTCAAGATCACAAACACAAAACCCCAAATTAATACATAAATTGTCTTTTTTTAATTCAAACACATGATTATCAAAATATTAATCTCATGGCATTTTGGTTATACATGACAAAAAATATAATCATTGTTGAAATATTACAAAAAAAAAAAATCATTAGTGGTGAAATATTACAAAAAACATCAATATTAATATCAACATTACAAGTTTGTAAAGAGTAATCCTTAGATAATGTAATGTTTGAAGTGTAATCTATGTTAATTACACATTATTTCTAATAATTAATACATCAAGTCACCAATTTCATGCCGTTAACATATTTTTAGTCACCATTTTAAGTTTTTTCAAATTTAAGTGTTATTGTAGACGAGTATTTTATTATAATTATAATTATAACACTATGCTACATTAATATCCTAAAAACGATTATTAATAGACCCCAGTTGTGCATCTTCCCATCGTCAAATCAACTCGTAAAACGAAATGATTTAATGGTTCACTGCACCAATCGACGCAATGGATCACTAAAGCACGAACCCACACCTCTACACCTTTTCACTCCTATAAATTCAACATTCACACCTCTTCCTCTTCTCACTTTTAATCCTTAGATAATGTCATGTTTGAAGTGTAATCTTTACGTGGGTTAAGGCATAAAAGTTACTACGAGGTTGTTGGTGCTCTAATTGGATTTTAGTATTTTTTAGAGTCGCCACCTAATTTATTTATGAAAAAATAGGAAAACCGGATTTAAAGAGTTTTTTCCAAATAAGAGAAAAAAGTCTTTTGAACCAAAGTTCGAGATAAGGGTTCTAGTGATCCCCTGGAGAAGGTTTTATGCACCCTAGTAGTAAAGATCCGTAAAATACGATTGACCTACGAGCTTCAATGTGTGATTTACTGTATTTATTTGCTTAAAAATGGTTTAAGTTTCCGTGTCATTTCATTCATATCATAATTTCAAGGAAATTTCGGCAAGAAGATCCCCTTATAAAAAGAGGTTTTGATTTGAAAATTCAAGTGTTCAACTTACTTTATTGCCGGACTAGAACACACCCGGAATTTCTCCGGAGTAGAATCGCTACTATTCTAGTCCTAATAAAATGAGTTTAGGTCTTATAGGTTTTATTATACAATATATAAAATATGGAGTATGTCTCTGATTTTTGTGTATGTATATGAAAGAAATACAAGTATTTTTTTTTAAGTCCAATTTTATCATTGAAGCCCATACAAGTCGACTTATATTCCAATCCAAATCCGTCTCAACCTCGAAAATGATCCAAATAGGTCCCTTTTATTTCAGTCCAATTGATTCTGGGCTTCCAGGCCCAAATAACCTTTATTTTTCCCTCAAAATTTTGTTCAAGTCCAGATCCAATTTTTTAAAATTGTCCAGATTAGCACAAGTCCAAAATTTGTTTTTTGGTACAACCAATTACACATTTTTTTTTAAATCAAGCTATTCCTTTAAACCAATTCTAAACAAAAACACACTTATCCAACAGTTTATCATTCGAATCACGGGCTTGAGGCCCAAAATCTGTTACTTAACATTTGAAGAAACATTCTGCCTTGTTCAATTTTAAACTTAAAAAAATCCCGCTCTTCATTCTTTGTGCTTAACTTCATTCTTTGTGCTTAACCTTACCTTTAAAACAGTTTTTAGACCTAAAACTTACTGTTAAGTTCCCAGTTTATGCGAAAATAATTATCATCCAAGTTTTCTTTGAAAATCATTTGGCAACTTTCCTAAATAGTACGTATTTTTCCTAGTTCTACACGTATAAGGGTTTCAATATTTTACATGAGTATTTACATATACATATACATCTATGATATACAAACTGGAATTGAAAAGAAAGAAAATTAAGCTGGTGGGCCTACCAAACCCACCAGCCTCCATTTTCACCCATAGACGGGTCTTCATCATATTTGTTTCCCTTATTTATGCGGACTCGATCAAGAAAGATAATTGGGCTCTCGGCCCAATAGGTTTATGCAATAGAAGCAGACCCAAAAGATGGTGTCCCATGCAAACAAAAAGGAGAAAGGGAAAACATGGATTAGAAGACATCTAAAACTAAGATCAACGAAGACAAAGCTTTGTGTAATAAATACATATAAGTCATATGATTTTACATCTGTGCAAAATATACTATATTTGATGAAATGAAAACTCAACTAAAATATACACGCCCATATAGACTGAAACAACAAAGAAACAAGACCAAGTGCAAATGACTGCAGACTTTGAACTCAAAGCCCACATAGACTGAAACAGCAAAGAAACAAGCCCAAATACAAATGACTGCAAACTTTAAACTCAAGCCCACATGACTATACTTAGAGAAGGTTAGAAATGGCCCCATCTTTAACCAAATGAAAGTAGGTATCATCTTCGTCCGGGAGTATACAAAATATACTTCTTTGTATACACAAGTCAAGTATACTTCGTATATATTCAAATCATGACACTAACATAAACAACACATAGGAGGCAAATGTGAAGCTTTCATGGAATTAACACTCAGTTTTTATACAGAGGTCCAGGCAAGAACAAGATAAGAAATTTCAGAAAAAAAAGGAATGCAGTTGATTATCCCTTTTAGTCATAACGAATTAACCAAAAATCTTTTAAAATATTACAAAGTTTCTAATTCCTTTCAAAGTAGAAGACTGTGTACACTAGGTGACTTGTTCCTTACAATAAGCAGTTATGCATCAATACCAAGCTACATTCATCTTTATACTTATTTTAAATATAGCAACAGACCACTTAAGTGTGAGGGTATTGATTTAGATCAAATTTAAGAGGGTGTACTGGACTGATTCCTTTAAAGGTTTACTAATGGCTAGTTTTATATTATCAAGTATAGGATTTACCCATTAGGCCAATTTCAGACAGCAAGCTAGTGATTAAACAACATCAAGTAAGACTCAAAACCATATAAAAGTATATATATATATAAACAGAACCAACTTTCACTTTTTTTTTTTTATAAATCTAGGTAAACAATATAAGTGCCAAACAGTCCATGAAGGCAAATAATAGTTCCTAAATGAGATTGAGAACCTGGACTTTCTATTTCTCTTTTTTTTTTTTTGAAAAAAAGTAAACCAGACATAAGATTCAACAAAGGAACCAACTAATCTTAGTTAAGCCAAATACTTATTTTTTTAGACATTGTCCAAATAAAAGGTGAAGAGTGAAATGGACCTTGGACTAAAGTCTAGTTCTTTATTAGTTTAAAATCCTTTTTAACAAAACTCACCCATAATAAAAAAAACAGTACATGATCACTAGCCTTCAATGTTGATTTGAAATATAGACCATCATATTACAATAGCTTTTTTCTAAAATAGTGAAACCCACTTTGCAAATTAGGGGATTCCAACAAAACACAAAGCAAGACCTTCTTAGTTTTTATTTTAGACAAATGATTAGAGACAATCCAAGCTAATTTAAGACTATCTGACCCTAGATGGAGATTAGACAAATCAACACAGGATATATAGAGGGTAACATTTTCAGGTTTTAACAGGTTTAACATGGTGTTTCTTATTTAAGCAAGTTGTGACTTAGACAACAATGGGGTCTAGGCAACTCAATCATATTTCCAAGCATACATATGTATAGCACAGTCTCTTAACCTTAAAGACAAATCACACAATTCTCAAAGTAGAATCATTCCTTATTACATGGAAACCACTTTAATCAACTTGTTAACAAAGACATTTCAAGCAAAATGTTGTATACTACCCAACCATTAGTTCACCTCTTGATTTTACTTGTAATGAACATGATTCTAAACAGAGTTCTAAACAGTCTAAACTACAACATTCAAACAAAAGCAGAGCAAATTAAACTAAGCACAGTTTCATTCTTAATCTACTATATTAAATTAAGCAAACAAGCTAAGCCACCTTGAGTGTCATTTTATACTAACTACAATCCTAAGTAGAACAAACTAAATGACTAGACATAGTTTCATACCAACTACAATACTAAGCAAACAAACTAAATGACTAAACACAGTTTCATACCAACTACAATACTAAGCAAAACAAACTAAATGACTAAACACATAACAAATAACTCATGATTACATCGAAACCAAGACCAAAAATAAATAAAGGGATCGAATATTACCTTTTTCGAGTGCAGCCTTAGTCGAGTGTTGGAATTGGAGATCCTTGTGCTCCTTCACCTCACACTCAACCACAAACCCAAAAGAACAATGAAAAAACACAAAATTTTTAAACTAACTTAACTCTGAAAAAGTTAAAGGTCTAAAAAATGTTTGAAACCCTAAGTATTTCGAGTTATGAGTATGCAAAGTGAACGTTTCAGATTGCCAGATGCCTTTCAATGAAAATTGGGGGTTCTATTTATAGAACCCCAATCCCTCAAAACCCTAGTTTTCAACCGATGTGAGAGTATTGCAATTTCACAATTGCATCTCTCAAATACCAACATCAACGGCTAGGAATCGAATAGATCAACAAATAAAGGGTCAGATTTGACTCGTAGTTGGTCAATCTGATGAGTTCTTTGCTAACCAATGAGATTTGTGAATTCAAATCATCATACAACAAAATCCATTAAAGAAAATCAGAGTTTTGACCGTTGTCACACAGAAAAGTAAAAGGAAATAGAGAGAGGTGAGGAACTATACCGTGTTTGGGGTTGAATTAGGCGAGAATTGGCAGAAGCATTTAATGCTTTGCCTTTCTCGGCCTTGCCAGGCCTGTACAAGGCTGTACCCTCTGCAAATTTGCCATTTCAGGCACGGATGATGTAAGAGAGAGGTATTTCGCCCCATGGCGGCGCTAGGGTTCGGGGTGAGGGGAAGAGAGACACGCAGAGGTGTGTTTGGTTTGGGAGGCGGAGAAAATGAAAGAGCAAGGGGCCTTTGCCCCTCTTATCAACGCATTGGGCCGGGTCACGGTCTTATTAGACCGGGTCTGGCTAAAAATAAAAGAGGATGGGGCAGCCTTTGTGTATACATGCCTATACACATGATATACTTGTATACACATGTATATCTATGTATACGCGTGTATACATATAGAAAGAACCCGACATTGTATAAAAATGGCCCTAATTAAAAAAGCCCATTAATTTAAACCCTTTAATTATAGCCAACACAATCAATTAACCAATTAATAAAATTAATGGACACGGCTAATTATACAATTTGCAACTATGGCCTTAATCGAATTTAGACCTTGAAGTAGACTGTTCCAATTAAAGCAAGAATCAACCTATTCAAGCGATTAAAGACTAATTTTGTAACAATGACTCCAATTGAATTTAAACCATGGAAATTTGCTATTTCAATCAAATTCAGAATTACCCAACAAATCGATTATTTCAATTATAGCCCTAATTAACTGTATAGTAAAAAATTCTTGAAATTGACCACAATTAAACACTTGATTAATTATGATTAACTCAAAAATTGCACAAAAATGCAAAAATGACTATGCAAAATTAGGAATTGAAGGATAAAATGATTAATTCTTTTAATTAATCAAGTTTCTTAAATTAAATAGAGTGAAATACTTACTACTTCCCAAATTAAAAATTTAAACAATTAAATAAATAATTATCATAAATTATTTTCCTTCTTGGTTAAATTTGGAAAAAGTATCATGATTGTAAAAAATATGTAAATTAATTTCCAAATTATTTATAACATTATAGAAATTATTTTATCAAATAAGAATGATAAAATATTATCTAAATAATTTTATAAAATCATTTTGACTTCTGAAAATACATCTTTCACTCTATTTATTATTCAAGGGCTCTGGGTGATTAAAATAAGTTATGGGAGGTCAAAAATTAGGTGTCAACAGTATCAACTTTACAGCCGATCTGAATCGGCTAACTTAATGTATCAACGAGGATGTTGAGCGCCAGGAGATGAACATCGGGCGCATTGCTCGCATGCTGAGGGCCCTATGTCTTTTAGCAGGGATTGACATGGATGATTTTATAATCCGCCCCCCCCCCCCCCCCTCCAAACTCCCCTCCTCATGTTTAAGTTTTATTTATTTTGAACAACAGCATGTTATTTTTAAATATATGAATATTTAAGTGATGTTATGTTTTGTTGCTGTTGAGTGTTCTTGTTTGCATATGTTAGGCAAATTTATAGGAATTTCTTTAGGCAAATTTACAGGAATATTTCACCACTAGACTCAGTAGACAAAACATTCGTTATAATAACTGGTTCGTTAGGTAAATTTACAAGAATATTTCACCACTAGACCACTACACAAAACATCCATTATAGTAACTGGTTCATTAGGAAAATTCACAGGAATATTTCACCACTAGACCACTACACAAAACATCTGTTATTATAACTGGTTTTGTTAGGCAAATTTACAGGAATATTTCACCACTAGACCATTACACAAAACATCCGTTATAATAACCGGTTAATGGTGACCAGTGAAAATTGTGAAATTTAAAGTTCAAAAAAACAAACCAATATTTGCAATTAATGAATTGGTTCATTGATAAATAAAATAAATAAATAAATAATGGTAATCGAATTTGCAAAAACATGCTTCCGCCTTAGGTAAATTTGCTTCACCACTAAACTCAGTAGACAAAACATCCGTTATAATAACTGGGTTGTTAGACAAATTTACAGGAATATTTCACCACTAGACTACTACACAAAACATCCGTTATAATAACTTGTTAATGGTGACTAGTGAAAATTGTGAAATTTCAAGTATAAAAAAATAAACCAATATTTGCAATTAATGAATTAGTTCATTGATAAAGCACTAGACAAAACATCTGTTATAATAACTGGTTCGTTAGGCAAATTTACAAGAATATTTGCACTTATACAAAAAAATAACTTAAATAATTGTTCCAAAAAGTAACTTAAATAATTGTTCCAAAAATAGACCTAAATAATTGTTCAAACAACTTTTTCATTGACAGTCTCACAACCATTTTGCAACATCTCCAACCTCTTCAATGTCAACCTTGCCATTTAGCTTTTCTAAGATATTAGCTATTCTTCGATCAGGTGATCTATCTTCACTAGCAACAGCAGAATTAGCAACCTCACCAACAACATCACCAGGAAGAGCGGAATCAGTAAGAAGACCCAATGGATCATCATCATGATCAGGCAAAGGAATAGAAGGGCCATCAACACTGGGGACATGGGCAGGATCACTCAAAGGAGACCAAGGAAGAGTCTTGCAATTAGGATCATCAGCATGATCAAGCAGAGGACTAGAAGAGCCTTCAACATTGGTGATATGGGCAGGATCACTCAACGGAGAACCAGCAAGAGCATTCACTGGGTCAAAATTAACAGAGGTGATTACCACAAAAATTGACAATAGACCATAAAAGTTTCTACTGACTAACTTGAATGTAACAAAAGTTGACATTACCTTTGGTCGTCTTAGCATTGGCACATTGAAATGCCTTCATGATCATCTTCCTACTGGACCTAACTGAAGAAGAAACGCGTGGTTTAGAACTCCCATTACCCAAATGGGAACCAGCTAGAGCATTCACTGGGTCAAAATTAACAAAGGTGAGTAACACAGAAATTGACAATAGACCATAAAAGTTTCTACTAACTAACTTGAATGTCAGAGAAGTTGACATTACCTTTGGTCTTCTTAGCATTAGCACATTGCAATGCCTTCCTGATCCTCTTCCTACTAGACCTAACTAAAGAAGAAACACATTTAAAACGCCTTCTTGGTTTTCCCTCGAGCAATTTGCGAATGCAAACTAGTTCTTCCCCAATTGATGTCAATCTATTTGCAATGACACTCGGTCCACGACCACAATGGATGCACATCTCTTTACCCAGTCCTCCAAGATCTTGATCTTGAACTTGGTCTTCATCATGATCATGTTCGTGCCCAGAACCGGATGCAAGTTCCTTTTTTACGAGAAATTGACAAGTATTCCCAATCTCCCTCTTTAGGGCATCAATATTCGGTTCCGATACTTCATCGTCATAATCTACAAGATTTTTAGTGTAGTCATTCCTCTTCTCCTCATCATCGGGGTGTAGAAAAGGTCTCACCACCTCAAGTTAACAAAAACAACAACAACTTAAATTAGAATAGACAACCACCAACCTAAGTTCTAATGCATTAATAGGTTCGTATCATTACCGTACGATTGTTAATTGCATTTTTGAAAGGATCATCTTTGGGCTTCTCCTCCGTTCTCCATCTCAAAATCCTTGGAATCAACAAAGGACGTTATTTATATAGGGAAACAATTTTTCCAACAAATGACATAGCTTCGTATGCCCATGCCTATAGTAAACAGGAATAAACAAACAAGTAGAATAAGCAATAAGATAGCAATCACTAATCTATAAGAAATTTCTCAGCTCGAAGCATTTCTTGCCCCATGGATATTTCTCAAAGAAATTAATAATATTCTCCATAGTGATCCACTTCTTATCATTCGATACATCGTGAGCCAACAAGACGGTATGGACAAATACAGCCATTACAATCTTAAACTTCTCTAAATTGGTCAATTTACTTTTTGAACTAATTTCAGTAGCTCAGCAGTGGTCAACCCCGTCTGGTAAGCTTTTTTTAGTTTATTCCAAAAAGCTAAACCTCTTGAGAAAATCATCTTCTTCGTTTCCTCACCGGGAAAAGCTCCGCAATTCAAACCCGTGACCAGTACTCCCTCGACCCAAAATAATAGGACACTCCCTCCACTATGAACCACAACTCATGCTTCTTCTCATTCTTTGTAACTTGACGAAGAAGAAGAGAATGAACAAATTTTCCGTTGAATCCATTCCATAAAGTTGACAATGACATGAAGTGGCCAAAACAAGAGTGTTCAAAATATTCGGTAAGTTTTTGAGCATTAATAATTTTTAGCAATTTGAAAAAAATTGACATCCTAGACCTAACTGATATCTTCCAGGGAAAGTACCACCAAGTTTAGCCCTCCATGTGGTTAATCCATATCTTGCGAGGTCTATGATCATCTCATCAGCATTATTTTCTTCTTGTTCTTCGTCCTTTTCTTCCTCTTCTTCTTGTTCTTCTTCTTCTTCTTGTTCTTCTTCATCATCATCATCATCTTCTTCTTCCTCCTTTCTTTCTTCTTGTTCCTCTTCTTCATCCTTCTCTTTTTCTTCATCATTTTGTTTCTTCTTCTTCAACATCATCATCATCATTATTTTCCCCTTCATTTTGAACACTATTTTCCACCGATTCTTCTTCTTCGTGAACATCACCATTCTTTCCCTTTTCAACAGTTTCTTCTTCCTGAACATCACCATTCTTTTCTTTTCTACTTGTTTATTAAAATCCTTTTTGTGTTTATCCATGTAAGTACGCAACACAAAGTTTTCATCTACTTTCTCCTCCACTCTCAACCTTATCCGACCTTGCCTGTCATTTCCAGCAGACTCCACCACTGATTTACCTTTCCCAATAGATATTTTCATCTTTCTCGATTTTTTTCGATACATTTTTCGTCCTAACCATGAATATAATGAAAATTCGAAGAGACAAACTGTGAACAAAAATAGGAAATATTACAAACCGATATCCTAAAAAGAAATAAAAAAAAGGATAAAATTAGGGTTTCATACCTGTATCTTCAAGGTAGAGTAAATCCTAAAATCGCAGCTTTCAAGGAAGTTGAAGAAGGGGATATGCAAGAACTTAGAATAACTGCTGATGTATCTAGGATTTCCTCAAGTTTTTGTAGTTTGGAGAAGCAGGAAGATCAAACAATGGATATAGGGGAAAGGACGGTGAAGATCGATCAGTTGGAGCCTAAATATTAAGTTTTTTGTTAGTTTAAAACTAAACCCCAAAGTTTTTAAAAATACAAAAAGGCTCCGCGTGTTTTCTAATCAGGTCATTAGTAATTTCTGGACAAAAAAAAAAATGGAAAAGAAAATGGGGGCCCTGCCAATTCGAAAAAAAACTTTGGGGTCCTGCCACCTCAATCTTCCGAGTAACTTCACCAAAAATTTCAGAAAGAAATTAACGTTGACCTAGTCACATCCACATCACGACACATTAACGTGGAATAGAAGTTTAGTTAGATATGTTTATTATACCAGAATCACTTTTGCATCAAGATCAATCAACGTGCAATAGAAATCAGCTAGATATGTTCACTACATCGCTTCCATAGATCGCGCACCTGTATTTTAAAAAAAAAACTAGCTAGTATGTTCAGTGCACCATTTCTCTACTTACAAATCTTTCGTTTCATGACTCGTTAGACAAGATATTTATCTGAGCAAGCCTCCGAACTTTCAACGGAGAAGAAGAGGGTATTCCTGCACGTCAATTGCCTAAAAAAAATTGCACTCCATTGTATTGCTTCTAATTTTGCCCGGTCCAAACTTTCATAGCACAACAATATCTAACTTTTACTTATAAGTAGTAATCACTCCGTTCACTTTTACTCGTCCACTATACAGAAAATATATTTTCACTTTGTCACATTTAGCATATCAAGAGAAAAATATATTTCTTTTTCATGTTTTACCCTTAACATTAATTACTTATTCCCTGAATCACTTTTCAAATCTTATGACTAAACATCAATTAATATGGTATTGTGGTAAAATACCTCTCTCGGTTATTATTTCTTAAAGGATGTACAAAGTCCAAACTAGACAAGTAAAATATTATTGGCGATGCGTGCTTGATAAATGACAAGCAGGCAAACTTGCTAGATCGATCGTCCTTGTAACTTCTATCGCGTCTTCCAGATGTACATGCAATTTATTGCTAAAATTAATATCATGAGTTGAAATAGTAATGATCTCCTAATCAATGTTTTGTTATTAGTTGGCCTTACTGTTGAGAAAAATGCGCGCACACACAACCCAACGCTCCACGTGAGGCTAGCCGGCTAGGGTATCGAGTACTCTCTTTGTTTCAATTTGTTTGTCTGATTTGACTTAACAAGGAATATAAAAAAATAAAGAAGACTTTTGATTCTTGTGATCTTAAACTAAAGATATGTAGACTGTACTAAAACAACCTTTAATCTTGTGGTCCTAAACATGTCATTTGAAAGTTGGAATCAAAGAGTTGCCAAAAAAGAAAAGAGACATTCTTTTGTTAAATGAACTAAAAACGAAAGTATGACAAACAAATTGAAACAGAAGGAGTATATATTTTTTTATTCAATACCATTTTATATGATGCATTTTTCTAAATTTATAAAAAAATATCTTTTTATATTCAAATCAATATAACTTTAAACTTTTTTATTAAATTTAATAAGATGATTTATAGTCACACAAATATCTACAACTTATTTTAAATAAGACTAATTTTCCTTAGTAGACGTTTGGACATGAACTTGAAATAATGATTTGAAATCATTGATTGAGCAGAGATTGATTTGAAGTTAAGATTTTGTTTGGACATGTAATTTGGATTTCAAAAGTTGTATTTTTTCTTATAAACATGAAAACCTCGCAATTTGTGGAAACTATCAAAGTTTTTCAACTCTAAAACAATCTTATCAAATGAGCAAATCGTAATTCATAAACAAGACATCGAAATATCCTAATGGCGTTGCGTTAATAAAATGCTTGTGATTACAGATTATGTAACACCTCAGACCTTTAACTTAAGCTTTGACCATGATTCTAGACTTAGAAAACCAGATAAAGAATGTGGGAATTGAAAATTTTCTTATAGTTGTCAGATGGGGACTTACGCCCCAAAATACGGACCGTATTTTAGTATACGACCCGTATTTCAGATCGTAATTTGGCATCTAAATCGCAGTGCATTCTGAAAATTGGCTCAGGAAATTTTATAGTTAAATACGGACCGTATTTTGAAATACGGCCCATTTTTTATGGTCGTATTTGGTAAGGAGTTTGTGTAGTGTTTCTGTCCGTTGAACATGCTTAATTACGATCCAGGTTTACTGACCGTATTTTGGTCCGTATTTCTCAGCCCGCACCATAAACTATAAATACCTGGTTTCAGTTCTACTTTTATTTTTACAAGTTCCTAGCACGACTTATTTCTCTTCTCCAACCCCAAGAACTCTAAGGTAAGCAAGTTCTACCCATTCGAATCAAATTCTATCATGTATTTAGATAATCTAAGATAGAATTCATTGTGCTTAACCTAGGATTTTCATGAAAACCCACAGATAAGGTTTGAGACACAGGCTTTTGGGTTCTTCTCAGAATTCAGACTTTTGGATTGAGGATTGTGAAGCAAATAAGGTATGTGAGGCTAACTATCTACGTGAGGGAATGTTCATGATTCTCCCTACGCCTAATTCTTCATACTTATCAATAAATTGACTCAGAATATAGTTTAGCCCTAGTTCTTGAATAGTTGTAGAACTGTTACCTTCTAGGCTTATAGTTTCAGAATGTCACGACCCAACCCCGTGGGCCGCAACTAGTGCCCGAGCTGGACACCCAGACGTACTCACTTACCAGAATCGGCATACAAATGGCAAACCCAGATTCGGTGTACACTGACTTATACAGATACGAAGATCAGATGTCGTCTTAAGCGGCCACTTATAACAAACATATCATACAGAAGCCACCAAGGCCGTCGTAAAACATATCGCCTAAAACATATACATACGTATACATACATACAAGCCGTTAAGGCTGTCATAGCAAATAGAACCGCTTAAGATGCATATCACACAGACATAACCGAACAATAACGACCCATGACCCACATACATGTCTACAGGCCTCTAACAAAGACAACAGAATCATATGACGGGACAGGGCCCCGCCGTACCCCTGAATGTATACATACATATATACAACGGAAGAGTTTGTACCAAA
Organism: Lycium barbarum; assembly: GCF_019175385.1. NCBI lineage: Eukaryota > Viridiplantae > Streptophyta > Magnoliopsida > Solanales > Solanaceae > Lycium > Lycium barbarum. The sequence goes on from NC_083347.1 coordinate 40,893,968, forward strand.
ATGTAGGCTCTAGAACAAGGGAGCACTCCAAAGCAGCAGAACAGATGGCCTAAGCTGTCGGGTCACTCAAGTGAACGTCTGTACCTGCGGGCATGAAACACAGCCCCCGAAGAAGAGGGGGTCAGTACGGAATATGTACCGAGTATGTAAGGCATGAAGTACAATACAGGGGATCATAGCCAAAATAGAAACTCACCAGAACCAGTATGACCGTTAAAATTATCAATACGTTTTCCTTATGAAATGAAGTCGTGCATTTCAAATCATGAATCATACACATATGTATATATATATATATATATATATATAACGTGTCCCGGCCCTCTAGTGAGGGACTCGGTGAATAAGGTCACACATGTCAACATCATATATCATGTATACATATAACGTGTCCCGGCCCTCTAGTGAGGGACTTGGTGGATAGAATCATGCATGTAAACATCATATATCATATATACATAACGTGTCCCGGCCCTCTAGTGAGGGACTCGGTGAATAGGATCATGCATGTCAACATCATATATCATGTATGCATAACGTGTCCCGGCCCTCTATTGCGGGTCTCGGTGAATGAAGTCACACGCCATCCTGGCCGCCATCCCCGTATCATCATATCATCATATACATATACATATAACGTGTCCCGGCCCGCAAGTGAGAGGGACTCGGTGAACAATGCAGTGGAGTACGCACGAGAACGTATCCTGGCCCGGGCTCAGTGAAGGGGACATACTGAGGCTTGCTCGAACAGAGTAGTGCGAAACCATATGCACATAAATCAAGACTCGATAGAAAAGTATACTTACCGACACCTGAAGGCTCAGAAACAAGTTTCGGGTCAATCCGACTTAGTATAAGGAAGTTATGGACGTTTTAAGTACAAAACCTTCTACGAACGTTTCAGAAGCTATTTTTGGAAAATCAAAGCAATAATCATGTTAGGTACCTTTCGAATATCGCTATGGATCAAATCAAATAGAGCTTTTGAAACCATATGTACGTATCAAAATATATCAAAGACTCAATGGAATAATCAAACGTGCTATCATTAGAAAATCAAGACATTAGTCATATCAATTATCTTTCAAATACTATTCGGAAACATATCCAGTAGATCTTCGGACATCATGGATACGCATCAAAACCATATGAAATAGCTTATGGAAGTCAGGAATATTAGCCATCCTAGTGGCTCTAAGAATAGGAATTTCTTTGAAATCATACATATACGTCATTTGCTCGTTTCATAAGGATCATGCCAAAAGAAAGAAAGGGTAAGCCTTACATACCTTGCCCGCTTTCTAAGCTAATCCGAACTTAAGTCTTTGGCTTCGCAAGATCTACAACAATATTAGTATATACCAAACATTAGCCATAAACACTTAAGAGTTCAATTCTAAACCAATACTTTATCTACAGAAATTTCGGCAGCATTTCCCCTGTAAATACAACCATCCCCGAGAATCCAACTCGGCCAAATCATCAACAACAAATCCGAGAATTTAACTCGGCCAAATTATCAATAACAAATACCAACATTTATTCTAACAATATCCACAATCAATTCAAAACGCATACTAACGTTAGCAACTTCTTTCTAGAAACTTTGACGACTTTCCATTTACGTTCAATTCATAATTGCTTACATATTCAAGTTCTAATCCGCAACCATTCAAACAATGTTCAAGAATACTTCAAACAATCCGTACAATATTCAAAATAATCCAACCAATATGCCATTCCGCCCGAAACCTTCCAAATGGAACAAGAACAATAACAACACATTTCCTTCCTTCAAATTCATGAACCACACCAACAATTCACACACTAACAACATTATTTTCCATAAATACAAGAAACTACATTCAAATTACATTGGCTTCTAAAACAACTCTCCAACACTTACAACTTCAACTAGAATCATCAAACTTTCATTATCAACATAGAATCCACAACAACAACAACCAAAACACTAGATAAAATTGATTCATTCTCTTCTATACCACACAACAACCACACGGCCACAATACTATATATACACGGCCACAACACAACATCCATATTTTCATAAATTTCATCAATTTCTACATACTACAACATACACAACCATCCATAACATATAAAAGAAGATTAATTCTTACCTTTTTCCCTTAACTTCTCACTTGGCTATGGTTATGAACTTGCAACAAAGAGGGGTCTACTTGCTCCAACAATTATACCACGTTAAAGAGGACCTTCAAATTAGTAGGAATACTAGAAGAAAATATTTTTTTGATCAAGATTTGAGGGCTCCAATTTTTCTTCACTATGGCCGAATAGGCCTTCTTGTTTTCTTTCCTCTCCAAGTTTCTTGAACTCTCTATGGATGAAGATGAGAAATATGACCATTAAGTCATCTTTTATGCACATGTAAAATTCATCCATGTGGGCCAAAGCCCACCCACCTTGGCCGGCCACTTGGCCCATATTTTTTTTCAAGCCCACTTTTTTTTTTGTAACTCATGAAAAATTATTCTCTAAATTCCAAATTTGCCCTTAGCCTTCCTCAATATTACCATAGACCACCTTGTGAATTTCCCTTTTTACCCCTAGCCTTCCTTAATATTTCCACATCAATAATTTTCATAAACAACTTGTGTATTAAACAAGATCAAAATATAGCCTTGTCCTTAACTTCTTGCAATTGCCTTGAGTTATCCGAATGTACAAAATGCGGGATATAACACATAATTCATTCATGGTGATTAATTTGAATATCATGAACTCAGTACGTAATCAATATAGACGTGTGAATTGTATCTCATGAGTCTCAGTATGAATACTTAGAATTATTATGAACAGTTTCCAGTTTTATCTTCATAATCAGTAATCAGTATCATGTTATCAGTTATATCTCAGTCTCAGTGCTTGTTATTGATTAAGTGTATTAGGGCATCAGACCCACAGATATGGACCTAAGGTCACAGATTATGTATACGTATACTTAGGCATCATGCCACAGATTTTGCATGCATATTATTATTATTGGACCTAAGGTCACAAACAGTAAACAGGTTATTCGTTATTCAGGACAGGGAGTATCCATATCTTTACTTCTCTGTTTCAGTCCAGTTATCAGCATTTTAGTTTCGTTTCAATTCAGCTTATTATTTCATTCAGTTGCTTTACATACCAGTACAATTCTAGTGTACTGACGTCCCATTTGCTCTGGGCCTACAGGGTGCAGACGCAGCTCGCTAGGAGGCTTTCAGATTCAGCTAGTCAGTGGCGAGCCTCAGTTCTCCGAGGCCCTATCTTTATCTTTATATTCAGTCAGTTAGTAGATAGTATTGAGGTATTGAGGTATGCCGGGAGCCTTGTCCCGGTAGTCAGTCAGTATTTCCTTATTCAGTAGAGGCTTCATAGATTACAATCAGTCAGATATTTCAGTATTTTGTTGGATTATTGAGTTAGCCCTTTTGGCTACCACTTATTCAGTATTGCAGACTTTTAGTATTTCTTCCGCACAAATATATTTCAGTCAGTTATTCTCACTCGATTAGCATGTGTTTATCATACTTAGATATCAGTATACCACATGTTGATCCAGCAGCCAGTTGGTTTGCTCGGTCACATGCAGACAGGCACCGAGTGCTGTGTTACGCTCAGGCCATGGTTCGGGGCGTGACACATTATTACAAATTTTCAAATACACAATCTTACAAAGATCCACTAGTTCAATAAAATGAACAACATTAGTAACTAGCTATTAATCTTTATTGTAATCCTCCCATATAATACAAACAATAGCTCCACGCGAGCATGACCTTTTTTGTAAAATTTAAAATTATGTGTCTTTTATTTGTAAATTAAAAACTTATGAATTAAGTTTTAAATTTTAAGCTAATTAAAATCAAAAACTTAGAATTGAAATTTACCGTTTATGTGAATTTGAATTTGAAATCAAAATTTCAAATTGAAGTTGAAGTTTTGTTCAAATGTCATAAACAAACACAAAAATTTCAAATTTAAAGTTTAAATTGCATGGCCAAAAGGGCCTTTCGACTCCGTGCCATGTCACGTAAATTGGAATTAAAAAATAAAAAACTAAATTTTCAACCAGTAAGGACCAGTCGAAAATTTGAATCAAATTGATCCATACGGGCTGGTCCCACAAGACATGGATCGACCAATGATAGAAAGGTTGCTACGTCAATAGGTTCCCAAGTCTCAACTTTTCCCCCAAGGAGAAGACAAGAAAAACAAACAGAAAGCCTTTAACTCTAATTGACATTAATTATCAGAGGATACAAAAAAGGCGACAATTCTCTCATGGAGAAACGCGCCGCCTCATCATTAATCCTTATTACCACATTATTATTATTACTCTTCTTCTCTCTTCCCATTGCTCATTCCACCAACAATTCTCAGGTAATTCTTACTTTCCCTTTTCAACCTCAATGCATTTTCATTTCATTGTCATTTTTCTTCTCATGAATTGTTTATTGTTGACAGGTTCGATGTAGCAAAACATGTGTGGCTGACAACTGTAATTGTACGTTCAGCTTTTTCCTCATTTAAATTTTTAAATTTTTATTTTTTTATTAACATGCATTGTTAATTTGATTTTTTCTTTTCCTTGAAATTTGAATAGCAATTGGAATTAGATACGGGAAATATTGTGGAGTCGGATGGAGTGGATGTCCAGGGGAGAAACCTTGTGATGATCTAGATGGCTGCTGTAAGATCCACGACGAATGTGTAGAGAAAAATGGTATTTATTTTCTCCCTCCTTTTAATTGTTGTTACAATTTTCATTTTAAATTTCATAAATTTTGTTTCATTATGTTTTTTTTTTTATGCCCTTTCTTGGAGTTTTGGTTACTACTTTGAGCTTGGATACAGCTTGTCTGTTTTCATTTCCTTGGGGTAGTTTGGTTGCTAGTTAGAGTTATGCAAGGTTTAGTTATTCATTATTAGTTATTCCATTTTCTATCGTGCATAAAAAAAAAAAAAAAAGATTCCCTCATAACTTATATATGTATTAGTTATGGGGATTCCCTCATACAAACTTTGGTTTTATGAGCTGATCTAGACCTCTAAAATGATTTGCTTGGGATTCATCATTGGTTGATGTGTCACTTTAACGGAGGCGAAGTTAGGATTTGAAGTTTATGGGTTCAAGATTATAGCCCTTTTAAGTTACTGGGTTCTAATTAATAATTTGTACATATTAAATAGATTTCATAAGACAAATACATAGTTTGGACCAAAGTTACTGGGTTCAGTGTTTTCAAGAACCTTAGGATAAAATCAGTCGTCATACTTGGAACTACGTAAATTTTATCTGATTGACATATTGTAGTTAAAATGAATACCAATTGAAGTTGGATTACTTCAACGAATAGCTAAAGTGATAATCGATTAATTCAAGAACAGGATAATAGGAGAACTGCAGAATGCAAGTCTCTGGTATTTCAAACTAATGATATGTGGCTCATAAGATTGGCATTTTTTGACAGACTTGGTAGAAGTCATTTTGGACTCCTTACTAGTAGATAGTCAAAGAAAGGAATTTTATCTTTACGTCTTCGAAATGCATATGAACCTAGCAGATCTTTGGTTTCGGTAAATCTGAAGTCAAGAAAATCCCATTTAAAGGATTAACAGTTGATTTAAAGTGTCAAGTATTGCATAAAATGCACCTTTTTTACTCGTCTAAGACAAGAAACTGTCAGCACGTATTTCTGCTGTAACTTAAAAATATGATAGGCCTATTATGTACTGAGAGGATATAGAGGCTTACTTGGTGTTAAGCCTTCAATCTTTGACATGATGGTGAAAATCACATCTTAAAAGTCCGGTTACACCAACCTGAATTTTGATCTGAGCATACTAATTTGATGTGAAATGAATCAGTTTCAAGTCCTGTATTTTGTAGTCCATAGAGCTATATATACACCATTCAAATTACAGCCCCAAAGAGAATGTGGATATACCTTTAGAAGATCCTAACATTGTTTATGTACTTTGTCGAAATAGTAGAAGAGCACCAATATGATATTACCTTTAAGGTGAAAATGGAGTAATATCTAATGGCCATTTATCTATCATCACTACTATATTCTGACCACTTAGGATGTAGTTAAGCTATTACAAATCGGACAACAAGGAATCTCAAATCAATCTGACTGCGTAAGAAAAAAAAAATACAAAGAATACAAACAAGGAAACACTGCTGTTTTCGTTTTCCTTTTGTCCTCTGTTGAGATGATTGCCTGAAGAACAGCGTTTGCATACTACTCTTGATACATATATCAAATACATTACTTTTATTTCTCATCTGCAATTTTCTAGCCATTGCCAGTGCTCTTTCTGATACCCTAGACTCTAGAGGTCCGCTATCACCTGCAACTTAACCTGTGATTCTCAGTATATCTATATATATCTATATATATATATATACATTACTTTTATTTCTCATCTGCAATTTTCTAGCCATTGCCAGTGCTCTTTCTGATACCCTAGACTCTAGAGGTCCGCTATCACCTGCAACTTAACCTGTGATTCTCAGTATATATATATATATTTGTTTTTTTAATTTTTTGTTTACAATTCCAGCATCTTTTCTGGCTACAGTTATTTTTCAGCGACCTTCAGTCAAGCATCCTCCAGAATTCTGCCTTTCTGATTACTTTTACAAATTATCTGATCCTTGGAGGCTCAATCGAGGCTTTCGACTTTAGCCCAATTTTTTTCTGAATTTCCCGGTGATATATTGTATGTCTTTGGCGAATAGATTATTCCTGCAACCTTTTCATGCTTGAATATCCTATACGATTATAATGCGTTCCTTAGGCGTAATAGTCTCTATAAGTAGCTTCCGTCACTCCAACTATAATCCTGTTTAGTAAACTATGATCGGCGATCATATTAGCAAATAAATCTTTTACTGAATTAATGCTCATTCTTTGATGTGTATTATTATCTGTTGCGCATTTGGCTTTGTGTCTTGCTATTTTGCTGTCATATTTATTGTATCTGCTTTGGGCAAGTTCTACAAAGTGGTGGTTAGACCGATTATGTTGTATGAGGCGGAGTGTTGGCCAGTTAAGATCTCTCACATTCAAAAGATGAAAGTTGCCGAGATGAGAATGTTGAGATGGATGTGTGGCCACACCAGGAGTGACAGGATTGGGAATGAGGATATTCGGGACAAGGTGGGAGTGGCTTCGGTGAAAGACAAGATGCGAGAAGCGAGATTGAGATGGTTTGGGCATGTGAAGAGGAGAGACACAGATGCCCCAGTGCGGAGGTGTGAGAGGTTGGCCATGAATGGTTTCAGACGAGGTAGGGGTAGGCCGAAGAAATATTAGGGAGAGGTAATTAGACATGACATGGCGCAGTTACAGCTTACCGAGGACATGACCTTAGATAGGAGGGTTTGGAGGACCTAGATTAGGGTAGAAGGCTAGTAGATAGTCTCGTTATCCTTTCTTATTAGTAGTCGCATTATCACAGTATAATTTCTTGTGCTCTGATTTCTGCTATTATCTGTTATTTCCTGTGCTTTGATTATCCTGTGCTTTGATTATCCTATGTTATCTGTGTCGCTTGCGTTATTTCATTTCCATATTGCTTTGAATCTCTTAGCCTTATCTGACCTCTTTTATGCTTTTTATTGAGCCGAGGGTCTTTCGGAAACAGCCGTCCTACCTTGGTAGGAGTAAGGTCTGCGTACACTCGACCCTCCCCAGACCCCACGTTGTGGGATTTCACTGGGTTGTTGTTGTATTTATTGTATCTGCTTCAAATTCTTTTTCTTTTTTTTTCCTTCTCTTTTGAGCCGAGGGTATTTCGGAAACAACTTCTCTGCCCCACAAAGGTAGGGCTAAGGTCTGCGTACATCCTACTCTCCCCAGACCCCACTTGTGGGATTACACTGGGTATGTTGTTGTTGTTTACTGAATTAATGCTCACAAACAATAAGGGATCAGCTTAAGGAAAACTAAAGAAAGCACTAATGGCAATGGTAAGTAGACTCCTAATCCCTTGATATTATGCTGTAATTTGGCTTTCCATATGTTAAACATGGAAACCTGGACAAAGACCCCAGAATTCATGAGCATGGTGCTTCTAGAATATCTCCTCTTTGTAATTCTTAAGTGCTTAGGAAATATGGTCACAGGAATAACACATGTTAGTTTCTTGTTGCACGAAGTTTCACCTATGCCTAAGTTTGTGGTTCTTCAGGTTATTAAAAAAAAAAAAAAATGGTATGTGGTTCTGGGCAAATGGAGTTTTGCCATGGAACAATCTGTACGAAAGAGTAAAAAGAATAATGACTTCCATTTTTTTTCCAGATTATTGTGCACCAGATAACCTTTCTTATTAGGTGTGGCTGTCGGATTAGATACGAAAACTTTGGAAATTGCATTTTGGGTCTTGGGATTCAAGAAGTTGGAATCCAAATCCAATCCAAATAAGTTCGGATAAGATCAGTTTTTAAAGTTCGGATTAGGATTAATCAGTTTGGTTATTTTGGATTTTTTATTTTTAGCCTACAAATTGAGCTTCTTCCTACAAAACTGAACATCCAAGTAAAGTATTCATGTCAAATTGCGTTAATAATTCCTCATGCCTACCACATTCATCCAAATAAAGTAGAGTTAATGGTCAAAAACACACCTAATTTATCACCTTTTCGCGAATTTCATACCTCAACTATCTATTATTCCATCTAACTACCTAAACTCTCACACAACTCGATGTAGAGTTGGCCTTCACACGCCTGTTGTCTATTAATTTCAAATATTTGGCCAACTAAGCATCAAGGTGTGTTTTAATACAAAGGGAGTGATAGTTTAGGTAGGTAAAGGGAATAATGGATAGTTGAGGTATGAAACTCGGGAAAAAATGATAGTTTAGGTGTTTTCTTACCATTAACTCAATAAAGTATTCATGCAAGCATTGAAACCATTATCAAGGAAATTCCTCGCAACAAGCATTGAGGCCTGAGATTTAACAAGCCAAACATAGTAAAACCCATGTCCAAATAGAAAGCATTTTAACAGCTAATCACAAATTTCGTATTCAAATACTTCAAAAATCTGAAGTCCCAAATCAGCAATGCAATTTAAAATCCAACCAAAAATTCAGATTTCGGATTTGCCCAAATTATGCCCATCTCTATTTCTGATACATTTGGCTCGTGATTCTCATCATTGATAAACATGAGATTTTCATAATGATGCATTGTTATGTTGCTCAGACTCTTCAAAAATGTCAACGGGTGACCGACAAGGTTGGCTCAGCTGGTTGAGCATGGGGCTTCCATAATGGAGGTCGCAGGTTCGAAACCCCTGCCTACGACAGCAGGAGATTTTGCCTTCTGGGTCGAGCTCGTCGCACGGGGATTGCCTAGTGTGAATTATCTCTCTTGTTTGGTTTGAGGGCTATTGCACAGGAGCGGGGTTTACTTTGTGCGCACTCGAAGGGTATCGGCTGCGGGTTCCCTTGTCATAAATAAAAATGTCAACGGCTGCATGCCGGATTCTCCAAAAGTAGTGTATTTTTGGAGAATCCGACATGGTTATGGAGAATCCACCACGGGTGCGGCATTGAACGTTTAGATGCAGAGTACTCAGTCATTCTTCTAGAACTTGTTATACTGCATTTCAATGGAGACCTAAGTTGCGCGGACTCTTCACTTTCCATGCCGCACCCGTGTTGGATTCTCCAAAAATACACTACTTTTGGAGAATCCGACACGCACCCATTGACATTTTTGAAGAGTTCGAACAACATAGATTGAGACATAAAATGCATTCTTGGTTTAACGTCTAAAATGAGGCACTAGCTCTTATGCATAAAGTTAGGAGTAGATGACCTCCCTTTCAGCAGCCTATGGTGCTACAGTCAACAAAACTCATGCCTTTTGGTTTTTAAAATTCTTAGTTGTTTGTCTGTCTGGTGCGACATAGCACTACAGGATGGGGATGGGGCTTGGTTCTTGGTGTAGAATCACACATACTTTGAATCTTTACGCATCTAGTTTCTACATTTTACTGGAGAAGTGATTTTGTTGATTTAACTGAACTATAAAATGAGTCGCAGTCATTCACTTCTGTTAAAATCGTTCTGATGAGGAAGCACCAAGAATTTTTTGATAAAGAAAGAGCAATAAACTCAATGGGGAGCCTGTTAAGTGGTAGTTTCTTTTTATAGCATGTATTTCCATGTGAAGCTGTAAGCTTCCAACTTATGCCTGCCTACCTTCCTGTCCCACAATATTCGCAAAATTAATCGTTTGTTCGCAAAATGCCTTTTTACATCCTAATTTTGGTAGTTACACCTGTTAAATAGAGGAAGAACTTGCAACATAATATGGTTTGTTCGTCGAACTTTATAGCTCAGTGTTTGATTCAGCTGCTTCCAACTTCCAGGTATGACTAATGTTAAATGCCATGAGAAGTTCAAGAGGTGCATAAAGAAAGTGCAGAAGTCTGGGAAGGTCGGGTTTTCTAGAGACTGCCCCTATGATGTAGCTGTCCCAACGATGGTACAGGGAATGGACATGGCTATTATGCTTAGCCAACTCGGAAACTCCAAGCTTGAACTTTGATCAATTCATCTGGCTACCAGGACACAGTATACTTGCAATACTTGTATTAACCATTGCTTGTTGATTCAATTGTACGACAAGAATGTTATTCGTCTCTTTTTAGGAGCTTTTCCTTTTTCAGTAGTCCATTTTGTATTAGCACCAAGACGTAGCTATTCAATTGTAAAGATTTATCAGTGGAGGTTTCTGTGTGATTCGAATTGGTTTCACTTTGTATCATCTGTTTAGTGAGTTTTGAATAGGAAGAGGAAATAGTTTATATTTAACCTCTAATATACTTTACAAACAAAAACATCCCCACCGTTAAGAATGTTGTTAAAAATACCCTTATTTTTAACGGAAGCCCATTGTGACAATGACCCAAATTCTAAAATCTCATGTGGCCTGATATTTTGAATGAGGTGGATGCCACATGGCATGACGGCTCACTACTGTAGCCCTATTTTACCCCCTCCCACAATACCTTCTCTTCCTCTTCCATCAACATCTAAAGCTACCAACACCGCCAACACCGATACCAAAAACTTAGGGATCAAAGTTCATGCTTCAATTAATAATAATCTACGTCCCTTTTCACCCATTCTTATTCTCAACGTCTTAAATCCCTCCGTCACTTTCCCTTTATATCCCAGATTATTCTAAGCTATAGAATGTGTAGTTAGTTGTTTTTTAACAGTGATTTTTTAATTTTTATTTTTTTAAAAAAGGAAAAGGACAAAAGCTTCCTGGGAAAGCTAAAAGAGAAAGATGTCTGTGCCCTTTTCTTTCCCTACATGAGTTGACTAATAAAAGTAGGGATGAATATGGTACGGTATTAAAAATTTCGGTTCGGTAATTTTGTTTTTCTGTTTTTAAAAATACTATACCCTTAGCGTACCACATTAATTCCGTGTTTTTAAGTTTGATTTCAGTATTTTGTGATACGGATCGGTAATCATAGTTTGTTCGATTTCGACTTACATATACTCTTATAATCGAGAATTATGACTTCGACATTTCAAGAAATGTCTTATATCATACTAACACCTTACATATGTAGAACTATTCAAAAGAAAGTATAAGCAATTCTCTTAGTTAATCAATTATACAAAAATGACATTTCATTCAAGTTAGAGTAGTCAAAGTTCCAACATCTAAACAATTAGTTTTGAACTAATACTAGATTATATATTTGTTAGTATTATAATAATATACATGAATTCTATATGTAATTATATTCTTTGATATGATATTCGGTACTCTTTTTATAACTAGTCTGTGATCACGTGCGTTGCACGTGTAAACCATATCGATTTTACATAATGCATATAAAAAAGAGTTATGAGTTGCTAAAATACATACACATTCTAAAAGCATTTGAAGGATCAGTTATAAATTATCAATTTAAAAAATACAAAAAGTTAGCATTGTTGTAAACAATCAAATAATGCAGGAAAGTTACTAGCCAGGTTGAATGATGCACTATGAATATAGAATTGTCCTCTTTTTTATGTATTGCTCCGACAGTAAAAGCAGACATAAAAATAGCATAAAAATGTAATAATGAAGCAAGATAGAAAATCTATCAGGAAAATACTACCACGAAAATAATTGAAAAAAGTGCTTTTGGAAGAGAGCAACGTACCCAACAAATCCATAGCCGAATGTCACTCGAAAGTGAAAAGGTTGGGACAATTATGTTCTAGATCATATAAGGATCATAAAAGTCCCCAAATATCATTGATGTTAAAGGGGCTTGGTTGATACTTGATACGCAGATATCTTGATGAATTTGAAATAAAAATGTTGAATTCGGGTGGAGCAAAGACTAAAGAATGTTATACGGTAGAATGTACAGAAAGAGCAACGAAGCTGAAGAAATAGAAGGGTTGGGTTATAACAAAATATACATTAAATTCTTTTGATAATTGTAAGCATTAGTAACTGTTGAGTTATTCCTATACATTGTATCTGTGTTTAATGCGGCTGTTTCACCAGTCCGTATTCTTTTTTAATTAGCTGCTTCTTTGTAAAATTTATATATAATTGAGTAGTATTATAATTATATATTTAAAATGCTATTACTCTTTTATACTCAACATTAAGAGAATAATACTTATATGATTAGAGGGCAAAATGGTCGTTCAACATATAATGTGCATTATCGTAATTCAACTTTTTGACTTAGGGGCTTCCAATTTTAGTATTATTTATGATTATCGGATACCAAAAAAATTAAAGATGCATACTAAAGATCATAATATTGAAACCGAAGTGTTAAAAAGTTCAATTTCAGTATGGTAATACACCACTTTGTGCAGACACAGTCTCGTTGGGAGTGTACTTTCCTACGGACCTTCCTCCAACAGAATCAATGACATCGGATCTAACTCCACCCTCTCTCTTTTCTGCTTAGCCTACTGCTCCGCGGGCTAGTATCAACTTCGGTCGTGCTTCCGTTCATGTCTTATTTGAAATAGCTCCTAAGGCAGGGAGTCTTCTCAAAGCAGTCTAAGTCTTGTAAGGCTCCCATATCTATATATAGAGAGGTCATGGTATGGAGGGAGGATTTCGTAGTGCAACATCGTAGTTGGTGCATTCCTTCTTCTTTTAAAAAAAGAAGATCTTACATCGGATAAAGCCCAATTTTCCAAAATAAATAGTCTTTCAAATGGGAGACTAATATTTAGATACAGTTATAGTACATTAAACCTATATATTATGCTAAGTGGTCATTACCTTCTCGTCGGCGATCACCGTTGCCAAGAATGACATAGTTGCAAAGCTTCGTCTTGTCATACACCCTTTCAGTAGCTATCCACACAAGCATATTGTTACACCTTGGAAAAATTTCGCATTATAAGTAAACTAACATAAGCCTAAAGTGGAAATGAAGGCCTTACAAGTTTAAGGAGGATATCTAACAAATTCTAAGTATGTACCTTAAGGTTTCGGAGTTAAATGAATCGGCGGAAGCAAGTTCGTGAAGGCTAGAATTGGTGTCATGTTTTTGGAAGGTTTTGCATCATTTGTGCTATACATTGTTTAGCATTAGCCTGAGAGGGATTTGTATGAATCCTCAGATGGTTAATGAAGGTTTACATAAGTGTCAAGAAGGTATCATAAGGATTGGAGGTCAAACGAATCGAAAAGAACGCATTTTCGCAATAATTGGAGTTTGTGGGCAGTTTTCGGCCGCATATTGAGTTTGCTGTGCAGCATATGGGCAGCAAACTCCCATTTTTGGGGGAACTTACTGCCCATCACCACCCCATATTGTGGAGGGAGTATGCGGCCGCAAATCCCCACTTGCTGGGCCGCATCTCCCCCGCAACACGCGGCAGTGGGGCGGTTTCAAGCCCTTTTTAAACTCCAAGAGATCCCATTTTTATATCGACTTTCCACGCTTCTCTCTCCATATTATTAGAGTGTTCTTGGAGGTTCTCCATATTTTCAAAACCTTCCAAACCATCCAAAGAGAAGATCAAACTCCAAAACCCAAGCTAACTCATGGAAGATGATTGTTCTTGTTTCTATTTGAAATTGTGGTGAATTTAGTCTTGGAAGAAGCTGAGTGAGGTGAAGTTCTTCTAGTAAAAGGTATGTTCTTCATCTTATTTCTTATGATTGAGTTGACTTAAAGGTTTAACAAGTCTTGAACAGGAAAGGAATCATAGTAGAGAGGTCACACAGCATCAAGTTGAAGTGGATGACTATGGGTTGATTTTAAAAGGGGATTTTGGATTGAATTAAGTTTAATTTGAATGAAATCTCTTGATTATGGTATTGTTGATGTTATTATTGTTGTTTGGGAATTGTTTTGGAATTTGGTGGAAGTAGATGGAATAGGGGAAGTGTTGCCCAATTTTTGTTAGCTCACTAATTACTCTAGTTTGACCTTATGAGAGTTTTCAAGGCTTAACTCTAGTATGAATTGTCTTGATTGTAGATTTACAAGCTTAGGAGGATAAGCGTTAAGTGGTTAAGGAGACGACAAGGTATGTTAAGGCTAACCCTTTCCTTCTTATGGCATGATCACCTTGATATGAGTATATGTTTATGCAAATGTCCCCCTATAATGACTCTATTTCTAGAAATACTAAAAAGCTTATGGCTCATGATGTTCCTATGATATTATTGATCTTTGTTTCATGGTTATTGATCTTTTTCATTGTTGTTGATCTCACCTTATGATTATTGTTCCTTCAAGGTGAGATATAGCGATGATGATGATTCCATAATGGCAATCGAAGGTTCACTGACCTTATGTCACTCTGATAGAGTTGTAACGTCTTCTTTGGACTCTCATGCATGCTTTATATATATGTAGCTATTTTCTCACACCTAGCCACGCTATAGTCGGCTAGGTACGTCACCTATTGTGCACACCACTGCAGTGGGTACATTATGATGTTACCCCGGACGCAGGATGATGATAACACCGAGCCTATATGGCCAGGTACGGTACTATATATATGTATGTATGAAAAATCTTTTTTTTAAAAAAGAAGCTAAGCATGCATGACATCCCCCTTAAGAGGCATTCAGATGTACATGTTATTTCGTTTATCTCATATTTCTTTTATATCCTTATTATGTTGTTATTCATGCCTTGCATACTCAGTACATTACTCGTACTGACGTCCTTTTGTTGTGGACGCTGCGTTCATGCCCGTAGGTAGACAGGAAGACGGACCAGACCCCTAGGCTGCTTCATCAGCGATTATGCAGGAGCGCTCTGCTTGTTTCAGAGCTGCAGTTCAGCTGGTACTATTCTTTTGTGTATATACGGGCATGGCGGGGTCCTGTCCTGTCCTTATGATGTTATGCACTTCATGTAGAGGCTCGTAGACAGATGTATTTAGTTAGATGTTCTATGACCTCTTCGGTTGATATTTTGTATATCATTTTGGGCAGCCTTGTCGGCTTGTACATATGGGCATAGTTTGATAGTGAGTATATAGATGTGCATATATCTCTTGGACTCGTGTCCCTTAAAGATCATGATATTTATGAGTTAGTTTTGTGGTCCACTTAGGTATAGATTATGAAATGTAAGTCAGGAGGTGCTCAGTAGGTTAGCTCCGGGTGCCCATCACGGCGCTCCGGTTTGGTCGTGCCAAAAGTGGTATCAGTGCAGTTCGTCCTAGGGTTTGTCTACGAGCCGTGTCCAGTAGAGTCTTGTTTATGGGTATGAAGCGCGCTACACTTATTAACAGGAGGCTGCGGGGCATTTAGGAATGATTTTCCTTTCTTTTTCATCTTAGATCGTGCAATAGAGCCATGTTATAAGGGTTCTCTTTTTCTAACAATATGCTATGATTTCAGCGATGCTTGTGAAGAGAAAAACTACAGCGGCTCACAAGGGAAAGTCAGTGGCAGGTAGGAGAACTGGATGGGTGCCTCTTACAGATGTAGAGGAGGGCGAGTCCCAGAATGAGGTTCCATCTCATTCCTCTCACACTCCGCTCGCTCCAGAGGAGTATAGGAGCTCCAGCTCCAGCACCCCCAGTTCCTTCACCGGATGCCTCAGCCTAAGAGATGAGAGAGGGTATTCAGTTATTGACCCAGTTAGTAGCTGCTCAGGCCCAGCGTCAGGGTACGAGTCATGGTGATAGGGTTGTTAGTGCCAGAGTTCGTGATTTCATTATAAACCCTCCAGAATTCTTTGGGTCGAAATTAGATGAGGACCCGTAGAACTTTATAGATGGGATGTTGAGGACATTGCGGGTGATTCATGCTTCAGATATTGAGTCGGTAGAGTTAGCCTCTTACAGATTACGAGATGTGGCTGCTCATTGGTATAATACCTGGGTGTCTTCTAGAGGGGTTAATGCACCTCCACCCGTGTGGCAAGAGTTTGTAAATGCTTTCCTTTGACATTATTTACCGCCAGAGATTCGACGGGCCAGAGCTGATAGATTCCTAAACCTTAGACAGGGGAACATGAGTGCTCGGAAGTATAGTCTTCGTTTTAATTCACTGGCTAGGTATGCTCCAGCTATGGTAGCTGATATAGGAGATCGTGTTTACCGGTTTGTGAGTGGATTGGGACCATATTTGATTGATGATTGTTTGACGACCTCACTTCAGCCACGTATGGATATTTCCCGCATTCAGGCCCACGCTCAGAATCTTGAGGAACGTCAATAACAGCGAAGGGTTGAGCGTGAGCGTGATAGGGGTTATAGTAAAAGAGCCAGATCCTCAGGTTCTGTTAGTGAGTTCAGAGGGGGTCAGAGGCAGCAGTATTCTAGGCACTCAGGCCATTCAGCGGCTAGTGCACCTCCACGATTCGCAGGTCAAAGATTTGATCAACCTATGTATTCAGGACCAGGTCAGAGTTCCAGAGCCTCGACTTCTCAGTATAGGGGTGATTCAGGCCAGATGAGGCCACCTTTACCGTGATATACCTAGTGTGGTAAGCTGCATCTTGGACAATGCCGCTTGGGTTCAGATGCTTATTATGCCTGCGGTCAGCCAGGCCATATTATGCGTGACTGTCCATCGAGAGGTGGTAGGGGTATAGTTCAGCCCATAGGATCAGCAACTGGTTCTTCATCATCTGTACGCCCTCTGGGGAAAAGCCCACAGACATCATCAGGCCATGATAGAGGTAGAGGGGGGAGTGTCCAGTTCAAGCAGTCCTCAGAACCATATCTATGCACTGGCTGGACGACAGGATCTTGAGTCTTTACCTGATATTGTTACAGGTATATTATCAGTATCTTCTCATGATGTGTATGCATTGATTGATCCGGGTTCTAAATTATCGTATGTTATTCCTTATATTACTGGTTGGTTTGGGGTGAAACCCGAGTCAATTAAACCTTTCGAAGTGTCTACACCTGTTGGTGACCTAGTAATAGCTAGACGGGTGTATAGAAATTGTGTGGTTATAGTCTGTGATCGTCATACTATGGCAGATTCGATTGAGTTAGATATGACAGACTTTGATATAATTATGGGTATGGATTGGTTGACTTCTTGTTATACTTTGGTTGGCTTCTTGTTATGCTAATGTTGATTGTAGAACGAAGGTGGTTCGATTTCAGTTTCCAGGAGAACCAGTTCTAGAGTGGAAGGGTAATACAACATCGCCAAAAGGTAGGTTTATTTCCTATCTCAAGGCAAGGAAGATGATCGCTAAGGGTTGTATTTACCATTTAGTCCGGATTCAGGATACAGAAGCAAAACCGCCAACCCTTCAGTCTGTTCCAGTAGTTAATGAGTTTTTAGATGTATTCCCGGACGAGCTTCCAGGCCTTCCACCAGAACGGGAGATTGATTTTTCCATTGATGTGTTACCGGATACTAAGACAATATCCATTCCTCCTTATAGAATGACACCTACATAATTGAGAGAATTAAAGGATCAACTCAAGGATTTGCTGGAGAAAGGCTTTATCTGGCCCAGTACGTCACCGTGGGGAGCGCCAGTGTTATTTCTGAGAAAGAAAGATGGCTCCTTGCGGATGTGTATCGACTATAAGCAGCTAAATAAGGTTACAATAAAGAATAAATATCCACTTCCAAGGATTGATGATTTATTTGATCAGTTGTAGGGTGCTAGATGGTTCTCGAAGATAGATTTAAGATCCGGGTATCACCAGGTGAGAGTTAGAGAGAAAGACATTTTAAAGACAGTTTTCAGAACCAGCTATGGCCATTTTGAATTTTGTGTAATGTCGTTTGGGTTAACGAATGCACCGGCGGTATTTATGGACTTGATGAATAGTGTATTCAGGTCTTTCCTAGATTTGTTTGTGATCGTGTTTATTGATGATATTCTGGTATATTCTCGATCTGAGGCAGAGCATGCAGATTATTTACGTATTATCCTTAGAGTTCATCAGGCTCAGATGTTATATGCAAAGTTCTCAAATGTGAGTTCTGGCTGAATTCTGTGACTTTTTTGGGGCACATTATTTCAGTTGATGGTATTCGGGTGGATACCCAGAAGATTGAAGTTGTGAAGACTTGGCCAAGACCTACAACACCCACAGAAGTTCATAGTTTCTTGGGTTTTGCAAGCTATTACAGAAGATTTGTAGAAGGTTTTTTTTCTATTTCTGCACCACTGATGAAGCTGACTCACAACTCGGCTAAATTCCAATGGACGGATGCTTGTGAGCACAGTTTCCAGGAGTTGAAGAACAGATTGACTTCGGCCCCTCTTCTGACACTTCCAGAAGGATCGGAAGGCTATGTTATCTATTGTGATGCTTCAGGTGTTAAAATAGGTTGTGTATTGATGCAGCACGATAAATTTATTGTTTATGCTTCAAGGCAGTTGCGGAAACACGAGAAAAACTACTTGACCCATGATCTATAATTGGTTGCAGTGATTCATGCATTGAAGATATATAGGCATTATTTGTATGGTGTACATATTGATATTTATACGGACCATAAGAGCCTCCAGTATATTTTCAAGTAGAAGGAATTGAATTTACGACAAAGGCGATGGTTGGAGCTATTGAAAGACTATGATGTCAAAATTTTATATCATCCCGGGAAGAACGTAGTAGCCGATGCCCTTAGCCGTAGATCCATGGGTAGCTTATGTGATGTTCCGCTAGAGAAAAGGGAGTTAGCTCGTGAGCTTCAGCAGTTAGCTAACTTAGGAGTCCGATTATTAGGCTCGGGCAATACGGGAATTACAATTTGTCACGACCCAAACTGGAGGACTATGACGGGCACCTGACCATACTAGTCAAGCGCAACCTGACATGCATCTGTAATATCAACATAAACATAGGTGGGCCGATAGGGCCATCATATGAATCTCGATAAACTCATAAGGAACATGCATGTATCAACTAATCTGAAAGACTCATCCGTATGAATATGCTGAACATACCGCATAAGCCGATAAGGCTATCATAACCACCTGTGACAACATGTGAAACCACAAGTCTGGACCTCATACATAACTGTCTACAAGCCTTTACTGGAAAACATAACACAACGTGGCTGGGACAGGGCCCCGCCATACCCATACACATATGCATACATAGATATATCTATATATACATGAGACCATGCTGACTCCTGGCATCTCCAGAACAAATGGAGTGCATCAACCTCATCCGCTGTGCTGATATCCTAATAGATGGATCACCAACCTGTATCTCAGAACCTGGGGGCATGAAATGCAGCCCCCCCCAAATAATAGGGGAGTCAGTACGAATAATATACCGAGTATGTATGGCATGGAAACACCATATACGTAAGAATCATGAAAGGAATCTGAGACATAAGAGTTAATCTATGTATATGAATGTATCTGTGTGACTGTATATCTGGAAGTGTTTGTATAATTCTATATAACTATAAGTACCGCTGAGGGCGTATGATATGCATGCTTTCTTTCAAAAATCATATACATATATCATAGTATAACTGTTAGTGATGCGGAATGTACAGCCCGATCCATAAATGTTAGTGCTGCGGAACATGCAGTCCGATCCATAAATATTAGTGCTGCGGAACGTGCAGTCCGATCCATATATCATATCATCCCACTTCCGGGGTAACCTCATAACGTACCCACTGCAGTGGTGTGCACATCTACGTGCCGTACCTGGCTGACTATAGCACGACTCGGTGCGAGAAAATAGCTTTACATATATATAAATGCATGAATAACTCATAGGAATAACTTCTGGCTTTTCGGAGTGACATAGGGTCGGTAATCTCCGAATATCATTATGGGCTAACATCATCACTATATCTTACCTTTACTGGATCAATCATCGCAAGAACAATTCAAGAATCATAAAAAATGAAGTAATAACATTATCAGGAATCCAAAGAGACATAAGCTTTCTAGCATTCTAAGAATGGAATCATTATGGATAACATTCGTTCGTTTCGTTCTTCTCATATGATTCATGCCAAAAAGAAGGAAAGGGATAGCCTTAACATACCTTTACTTTCGATCCTTTGCCGAGAACGATGGAACCAACCTTCCTTTAAGCAAATCTTAATTGTTGGAACTACCAACTCTTTGCTTGAACTTTCCAAAAACAATACTATCTTCTTAATGATCTTTATGAAGGAAATGAAGAGATTAAGAGAACTTTACTAGGTCTAATGGAGTCACGGTATAAATTGATTGGCACGTTTTAGGAGAAACATGCTTGAGAAAAGAAAAAAAACATTTTTGTCTCCAATAAATGAAGAAAAACGTTACTGCATATTCAAGAATGTTTCTGTCATGACCCAGCTAGGGGCCGCGACGGGTACCCGGAGCTAGTTACCGAGCACCGCTCACTCTACTACTTGTCTTGCTCATTTACTCTTTTATCAAAACATAAATAATTTATATACATTTGCCTCTCGGCCATCAAAATGATATACATACATATGAAAGCATCTTGTGAGACCATCTAACCCACACTGCGTATCTACGAGCCTCTACTAACATAGTGAATACATAGACGGAACAAGACTCCGTCATGCCCAAAATATGCATATATGAATGTACATCAAAAGTATAGCCATAAGCACCTCCGAACAATGGAGTGCTATCTATCAGCTGACGGCTACTGAAGACCTGGGCCAAGCTCTCCTCCCTATCTACCTGTGGGCATGAACACTGCGTCCGAAGAAAGGACGTCAGTACGAATATTGTACCGAGTATGAGAGGCATACATAATGAAAGGAGACATTAGTAATATGAGGATAACATCAACATGAGACATCTGGATCTGACTGGTAATCATAAATGAAGTAATGCATGCTATCTTACTCATACTCATCATCATAACATGTATGCATCATATGCAAGCTGCCCGTCCATGTCGGAGCGGTGTGATAATCAATAATATTAGCCCGCATCCAGGCCTCCCGCGTCCGGGGTACCATCTTATGCTGCCCACTAGTGGTGTCTGCCCACGCCCGTAGGTCGTGGTGTAGCCGTATCGCCGCCCGCCGAAGCGGTGTCTGCCCGGCCAACTAGGCCCGGTGTGAAATGCTCATGACATGCTCAATGTAAATGCTCATAGTAATATGCTTATCATAAAATACTTATCTTATCATAATGCGTATATAAGACTCATGATCAACTTTACTCTATCGGGGTGACGTAAGGTCGTGATCCCCCGATTACATTATGGAACCATCATGGGCATTCCGCCTCGCCTTGAAAGGACTAGTACATAAGGTGAGTGTAGGCAAGGAATAACATCATCATCATTCTAGTGTCATCATATCGCATAACTTATCTCATATAGACATTCATAGGCATAAGCTTTTAACTTCTTAGAATGTAAGAACTCATGGAAGGAATAAGGATTCAAGCTAAAAGATTCATGCCATTAGAAGGAAGGACTAGCCTCACATACCTTGGTCGTTTAGCTAAGATATCACTCACTTGTTCTCCGTCGATATCACGTCGTTACCTTCATAAGAGAGTTCATATCAACATTAGTAAACTAACTATGAGAACGCGTCGCAAATTCTAGGAGAAGTTGGACAACGCTTCCTTCGCTCATACCACCTTTCTCATGTTCTATATCAACTCCCAATATTCATAGTATTATTCGCAATATCATAATCAACAATCGTCATTTACATACATTTGGCAAAATCCACTATTTTCCTCCAATTTTCCCTTATTTCTACTTCTAGCTCATCCTTGCGTTTTCATGCATTTAATGCTTGTTTCATGATATAAACATCATTTATAACGTATCGGTACTCACAACACTTCAATATTCATAGTTCAATTCCACTATCATTCATTTATGTCACTATTCACTCAATAATGACCCATTTCTATGTTCTTCTACATTTCAAGTGTCTAAGCTTTCCAATGCTTCAAACAACATGGAATAATCATGAAACTTGCCTTGGATGATGGCTGCACAATCCTTAAGTTGAAATACTTCAATTAGCCAAAACCCTAGTTCCACCTTCTTGGGAATTTCTTGACTTAGAAGATCCTTTGATGTGTTCTTACACTTGATTCCATGAAATTAGTGTTGTTGGTCTTGATATTCCCTTTAATTCTCTTGAATTCTTGTGGAGGAATTATTTGGAATGTTCTAGAGGTCTCTTGAGTTGTTGGATGAATAATGAAATAATATGAAGTCTAAGTCCATTTTAATAATCCCAAAATCTGATCTTTAATGAATTCTTGTCGGGATGAACAGTGGTCGTAAACCACCATATACGGACCGTATTTTGATTTACGGTCCGTCCACTGTGGTCGTTTTTAAGCATATGAAAAACAGAAAGTTTTGGCGGAAGAACATGGTAGTTTACGACCTGGTTTACGGACCGTAAACCAGTTTACGGGCCGTAAACTGGGTCGTATTTAACCATGTCAACACTTTGACAGAAACTCAGATTTTTGGCAAGCTAAAGGACGATTGCACTATACGGTCCGTAAATCACTTTACGGGCCGTATAGTTCCATATACGACCACTGGACAGAAAATTTTCCGCGACTTTCTTATTTTCCAAAAATTCTTAATTAGCCATTCCCGACTTAATAAAACATCATTCACTCAACTTTTCATCATTCCACTCATCATACAAGTACGGAGGAATTTCCGAGGTGTAACATTCTCCCCCCCCTTTTGGAACATTCGTCCTCGAATGTTCGACACTTGGGAAATCTAGAAAATTTTTGCCAGAGTTTCCCTTGTAATTTGGACAATACCTTTCCATTACAACAACCCACAATATCTTCGCCTCACAGGGCTATATCACAATATCAACGCATTTATGGCCACACACGACCAAAAACATAAAATTAAAACATACATACCTTACACCATCGACGTCTCATCTTGAATCTCTTCTGGGGATTGGAACAAATGGGGGCACATAGATTTCATCTTCTCCTCCGCTTCCCGATTATTGTTCCGCCATAGAACTTTGACTGAAGCAACCTCTTTATTCCGAAGCCTTCGTACTTGTCTATCCAAAATGGCAATAGGCATTTCCTCGTATGTTAGCTTCTCTGTTACTTGCACATCATCAACCGGAACTATTCGTGTAGGATCCCCAACACACTTGCGGAGCATCGAAACATGGAATACCGGGTGAACTGATTCAAACTCCGAAGGTAAATTCAATTCATATGCTACCTGTCCCACCTTACGGACAGTTTTATAAGGTCCGATGCATCTTGGACTCAATTTCCCTCTTTTGCCAAATCTCATCACCCCTTTCATTGGCGATACCTTCAGAAATACCCAGTTGTTTTCCTGAAATTCTAAATCCCGTCGGCGGTTGTCTGCATAAGACTTTTGGCGACTTTGAGCTGTTAACAGTCGGTCTCGAATCACTTTAACCTTTTCAACTGCTTGTTGGATCAAGTCGGGGCCTATCAATTGTACTTCTCCGGTTTCAAACCATCCAATTGGAGATCTGCATTTTCTTCCATATAAGGCTTCATACGGGGCCATTTGAATGCTGGAATGATAGCTGTTGTTGTAGGAAAAATTCGTTAAGAGGCAAATGCTCATCCCAACTACCACCAAAGTCCAGTACACATGCTCGTAGCATATCTTCCAAGGTCTGAATAGTACGCTCGGCTTGTCCGACGGTCTGCGGATGGAACGCCGTGCTAAGCTTAACTTGGGTACCTAGACCTTCTTGGAAGGACTTCCAGAACTTGGCTGTGAACTGTGCCCCTCTGTCTGTGATAATGGCCAAAGGAGTACCGTGAAGTCGTACAATCTCCTTGAGATACATTTTAGCATAATCTTCCGCTGAATATGTGGTTCTAACGGGGAGAAAATGAGCCACTTTCGTGAGTCTATCCACGATCACCCATATAGAATCATACTTCCCCCGCGTACGGGGTAGTCCTACCAGAAAATCCATGTTAATTTCTTCCCATTTCCACGTAGGAATTTCAATTGCTTGCAATAAGCCTCCTGGCTTTTGATGCTCAGCCTTCACTTGCTGGCAATTTGGGCACTGTGCTACAAATTCTGCTATGTCTCGCTTCATGCCATCCCACCAATACATCAATTTGAGATCGTGGTACATCTTGGTTACACCTGGATGAATAGAATACCGGGAATAGTGTGCTTCCTCTAAAATCCGTTGGCGCAAGTTTGCCACATTCGGTACACATAGCCGGCTTTGATATCTAAGAACCCCTTCTATGGAAACTTCGAATGGAGACTTTTCCTTTTCTTGAGATAGATCTCGATAGTGGCTTAACTGAGGATCTTCATATTGCCGTTCCTTCACTTCTAGATTCAATGATGAAACTGTGGGGTCATTGATGCTAATACTTGCGTCTCCTGAATCAATTGGCCGTACGCCGAGACTTGCTAACCGATGGACTTCACGAACCATTTCTCGCTTTTCCGAAGGAACTCCAAATAAACTGCCCATCGATCGGCGGCTAAGTGCATCTGCTACTACATTCGCCTTCCCTGGATGATATAGAATGTTCACATCATAATCCTTCAGTAATTCTAACCATCTCCTTTGCCGCAGGTTCAACTCCTTCTGTTTGAAAATATATTGAAGGCTTTTGTGATCCGTAAAGATGTCCACATGCACACCATATAAGTAGTGTCTCCACATTTTTAATGCATGAATGACCGCAGCTAGCTCAAGGTCATGAGTGGGATAATTCTGTTCATGTTTTCGTAACTGCCTCGAAGCATATGCAATAACTTTCCCATTTTGCATCAATACACATCCTAATCCCACACCGGAGGCGTCACAATATACTACATAGCCATCTGATCCTTCTGGAAGTGTTAGCACTGGCGCTGAGGTCAACCTGTTTTTCAACTCTTGGAAGCTACGCTCACAGGCATCACTCCACTAGAATTTAACCGACTTCTGGGTTAACTTTGCCAATGGGGCTGAAATAGATGAGAAACCCTCTACAAATATTCTATAGTATCCTGCTAACCCAAGGAAACTACGAACTTCCGTGGGCGTCGTAGGCCTTGGCCAAGTCTTTACAGCTTCTATTTTATGAGTGTCGAATCGGATACCATCATCTGAAATAATATGACCCAGGAATGCAACAGAATTCAGCCAAAACTCGCACTTTGAAAACTTTGCATACAATTCTCGATCTCGAAGAACGCCAAGAACAATTCTTAGATGATCTGCATGTTCTGACTCTGTGCGAGAGTACACCAAAATATCGTCGATGAACACTATCACAAAAAGGTCCAAAAACGGCCTGAACACATTATTCATTAAATTCATGAACACTGCCAGGGCATTTGTCAACCCAAACGACATTACTCGAAATTCGTAGTGACCATATCTTGTCTTGAAGGCAGTCTCTGGAATATCTGCTTCCCTAATTCTCACCTGATGATAACCCGATCTCAGATCTATCTTGGAAAACCATTTAGCACCTTGCAATTGATCGAACAAGTCGTCAATTCTAGGAAGGGGATATCTGTTCTTTACCGTCACTTTGTTCAGCTGTCTGTAATCAATACACATTCGTAACGAACCGTCCTTCTTCCTTACGAACAAGACTGGTGCTCCCCACGGCAAAGAACTAGGCCTTATAAACCCCTTCTCAAGTAAATCTTTTAGCTGTGCTTTTAGCTCTTTCAGTTCTGCTGGAGCCATTCAATACGGAGGAATAGAAATAGGCTCGGTGTTTGGTAGTACATCAATAGCAAAGTCGATTTCCCTTTCTGGAGGAAGGCCTGGAAACTCGTCGGGAAACACATCTGGGAATTCATTCACTACCGGGACAGACTGGAAAGTTGGCACTTCCGCTTCCGTGTCATGAACCCGAACTAGATGACAAATATAACCTTTGGCTATCATCTTTCTCGCCTTAAGGTAGGAAATAAACCTACCCTTTGGGGAAACTGTGTTACCCTTCCACTCAATTACGGGCTCTCCCGGAAATTGGAATCGAACTACCTTTGTCCGGCAACAAACATTAGCATAGCACGATGCCAACCAGTCCATATCCATAATTACGTAAAAATCTATCATCTCAAGTTCAATCAAACCAGCCCTTGTCTGACGATCACATATAATGACTACACAGTTCTTATATACTTACCTCGCTATTACAGGATCACCAACCGGAGTGAATACCTTGAAAGGTTTAATTGGCTCAGGTCTCACCCCAACACAATCAGCGATATACGGAGTAATATATGAGAAGGTAGAACCCGGATCAATCAGAGCATATACATCACGGGAAAATATAGTCAAGGTACCTGTGACAACATCTGGGGAAGACTCAAGATCCTGTCGCCCAGCTAAGGCATATACACGGGGCTGAACAGCACCTGAAGTGGATGTTCCCCCTCTACCTCTGCCTCTGCCTGCTATAGTCTGGGGAGTTTGTGCTGTCGGGCACGCTGAAGAAGAACCCGCTGCTGAACCTGTGGGCTGAGTCCCCGCTCTATCTCTCGCCGAAGGGCAATCTCTCATCATATGACCAACCTGCCCGCAAGCATAACAAGCATCCGAACCCTGACGATACTGTCCGGAATGTAATTTGCCACACTGGCTACACCGCGGTACGGGAGGTCTCCTCTGGCTAAAGTCTCCCCTAGACTGCGAATCTAAGGCCCTCGAACTCTGCCCCTAGCCTGACTGAAAAGAACGGTCAAATATCCTATCCGAGAATCTGGGAGGTGCACTGGTCGCTGAATGACCTGAGTGTCTGGAATGTGTCTGTCTTGGTCCCCCTCGGTACTCACTGCTCTCCCCCATAGATCTAGCCCTCTTACCTAGTCTTCTGTCACCCTCACGATCGCTCCTCTGCTGTCGTTGTCGTTCCTCGAGGTTCTGAGCATGGGCCTATATTCGGGAAATATCCATCCCGTCTTGCAAAGAGGCTGTCAAACAATCTCTGTACAGATGTGGCCCCAAAGCACTCACAAATCTATAGACTCGGTCTCCCATGTCAGCCACCATAGTCGGAGCATACCGGGCCAATGAGTTAAATTGCATACTATACTCTCGGGCACTCATGCTTCCCTGTTTCAAATTCAAGAACCTGTCCACTCTAGCTCGGCGGACTTCAGGTGGCAAGTAGTGACGAATAAAGGCATCTACAAACTCTTGCCATACGGGAGGTGGTGCATTCTCCCCTATTGTTATCACCCAATTCTTATACCATAGTACCGCCACGTCGCGAAGTCTATATGAGGCCAACTCCACGGATTCGGTCTCGGAAGCATGCATAAGTTTCAGCGTCCGCAACATCTCATCGATAAAACCTTGTGGGTCCTCATACGGCTTCGACCCGAAAAATTCTGGAGGGTTTAGAGTAAGGAAATCACGGGCTCTTGTACTAGCCGAACGATCACTTGGGCCCGCGTTGTGTCGCTGTGCCTGAGCGGCAACCAACTGTGTCAATAAATGTATGGCCTCGGACACTTGTTGACCCGAAGCACCCGGTGGAGCAATCGGAGCTGAGGCTCCTCCCTGCTCTTCTACATTGGGCGCGGCCTCACTCTACGATTCACTTTCCTCTACATCCGCCGGAGGCTCCCTTTCTGCCCGCTTCTTCGTCGTAGTTTTGCCTTTCTGGGCAGCTGTAACTTTTCCTTTCGGCGACATTTTTTTTTCTGAAACCATAACGCACTTTTAGGAATGATATAATCCTAGACATGGCTCTATCGCACGATCTCATGAGAAGAAAGATGGTCATTTTCCTGAATTCCCTGTAGCCTCTTGTTTATTAGCGTGGCTCGCAACACACCATAAACAAGGCTTTACTAGACACGACTCGTAGACACTTCCTAGGGCGAACTGCTCTGATACCACTTCTGTTACGACCCAGCTAGGGGCCGCGACGGGTACCCGGAGCTAGTTACCGAGCACCGCTCACTCTACTACTTGTCTTGCTCATTTACTCTTTTATCAATTTACATACCGAGTGTAGCAAAATCATATTTTATCAAAACATAAATACTTTATATACATTTTCCTCTCGGCCATCAAAATCATATACATACATATGAAAGCATCTTGTGAGACCATCTAACCCACACTGCGTATCTACGAGCCTCTACTAACATAGTGAATACATAGACGGAACAAGACTCCATCATGCCCAAAATATGCATATATGAATGTACATCAAAAGTATAGCCATAAGCACCTCCGAACAATGGAGTGCTATCTATCATCTGACGGTTACTGAGGACCTGGGCCAAGCTCTCCTCCTTGTCTACCTGTGGGCATGAACACAGCGTCCGAAGAAAGGACGTCAGTACGAATATTGTACCGAGTATGAGAGGCATACATAATGAAAGGAGACATCAGTAATATGAGGATAACATCAACATGAGACATCTGGATCTGACTGGTAATCATAAATGAAGTAATGCATGCTATCTTACTCATACTCATCATCATAACATGTATGCATCATATGCAAGCTGCCCGTCCATGTCGGAACGGTGTGATAATCAATAATATTAGCCCGCGTCCAGGCCTCCCGCATCCGGGGTACCATCTCATGCCGCCCACTAGTGGTGTCTGCCCACGCCCGTAGGTCGTGGTGTATCCATATCGCCGCCCGCCGAAGCGGTGTCTGCCCGGCCAACTAGGCCCGGTGTGAAATGCTCATGACATGCTCAATGTAAATGCTCATAGTAATATGCTTATCATAAAATACTTATCTTATCATAATGCGTATATAAGACTCATGATCAACTTTACTCTATCGGGGTGACGTAAGGTCGTGATCCCCCGATTACATTATGGAACCATCATGGGCATTCCGCCTCGCCTTGAAAGGACTAGTACATAAGGTGAGTGTAGGCAAGGAATAACATCATCATCATTCTAGTGTCATCATATCGCATAACTTATCTCATATAGACATTCATAGGCATAAGCTTTTAACTTCTTAGAATGTAAGAACTCATGGAAGGAATAAGGATTCAAGCTAAAAGATTCATGCCATTAGAAGGAAGGACTAGCCTCACATACCTTGGTCGTTTAGCTAAGATATCACTCACTTGTTCTCCGTCGATATCACGTCGTTACCTTCATAAGAGAGTTCATATCAACATTAGTAAACTAACTATGAGAACGCGTCGCAAATTCTAGGAGAAGTTGGACAACGCTTCCTTCGCTCATACCACCTTTCTCATGTTCTATATCAACTCCCAATATTCATAGTATTATTCGCAATATCATAATCAACAATCGTCATTTACATACATTTGGCAAAATCCACCATTTTCCTCCAATTTTCCCTTATTTCTACTTCTAGCTCATCCTTGCGTTTTCATGCATTTAATGCTTGTTTCATGATATAAACATCATTTATAACGTATCTGTACTCACAACATTTCAATATTCATAGTTCAATTCCACTATCATTCATTTATGTCACTATTCACTCAATAATGACCCATTTCTATGTTCTTCTACATTTCAAGTGTCTAAGCTTTCCAATGCTTCAAACAACATGGAATAATCATGAAACTTACCTTGGATGATGGTTGCACAATCCTTAAGTTGAAATACTTCAATTAGCCAAAACCCTAGTTCCACCTTCTTGGGAATTTCTTGACTTAGAAGATCCTTTGATGTGTTCTTACACTTGATTCCATGAAATTAGTGTTGTTGGTCTTGATATTCCCTTTAATTCTCTTGAATTCTTGTGGAGGAATTATTTGGAATGTTCTAGAGGTCTCTTGAGTTGTTGGATGAATAATGAAATAATATGAAGTCTAAGTCCCTTTTAATAATCCCAAAATCTGATCTTTAATGAATTCTTGTCGGGATGAACAGTGGTCGTAAACCACCATATACGGACCGTATTTTGATTTACGGTCCGTCCACTGTGGTCGTTTTTAAGCATATGAAAAACAGAAAGTTTTGGCGGAAGAACATGGTAGTTTACGACCTGGTTTACGGACCGTAAACCAGTTTACGGGCCGTAAACTGGGTCGTATTTAACCATATCAACACTTTGACAAAAACTCAGATTTTTGGCAAGCTAAAGGACGATTGCACTATACGGTCCGTAAATCACTATACGGGCCGTATAGTTCCATATACGACCACTGGACAGAAAATTTTCCGCGACTTTCTTATTTTTCAAAAATTCTTAATTAGCCATTCCCGACTTAATAAAACATCATTCACTCAACTTTTCATCATTCCACTCATCATACAAGTACGGAGGAATTTCCGAGGTGTAACAGTTTCAGCATATCCTTTTCTTAAGAAAATCATCTAATCTCCTTATAATGGACATGGGGTCCACTTTCACAATTTCCTTCAACAATACCAACCTCTCTTATAAAGATGCCACCAAATATTTGTATAGCATGAGTCATTAGTGCTGCCACCACGTGGATGGTGTCTCATTGATATATATTTATACATATATATCAAAAATTACACACACAACTAATATAAATAAATCAAAAAAAATATCTTATAATTATTTACACATATACCAACATTTCATAAATATTGAAATATTTAGAAAATATATTTCATCACATTTTAATCTTCTAATCTACTATCAAAAGTATAAATTTTTGTACTATAAATTCTCGAAATGGGTAAAGATAATTTTTATTATGAAAAAAATAATAATTTATCCTTATAATAAAAACATCATTTAAAAGGGAATAATATACCACCTCAAAAATCATCTTGTCTTTGAACTTATGTCGATTCACTTACAACAAATTCAACATACAAAAGTACGAAATGTAACATCGTTCCCCCTTTTAGAAACATTCGTCCTCGAATGTTAACTCTTAGAGACTTGCGAAAATTTTGATAGAGGCTCTGTTGTAAACTTAACTAAAATCCAACCTGTACGCAGCCAGAAAACACACTATATATGTCACACGCAAATATCCATAAATAGCAACACTTGGTTTCACTTGACCGCAATAAAAGCTCACCTTAAGATCTACTGGCTTGTGCCGAATTTTTGAACTCGAGTATCATCTAGTCATAAGCCATGGTATATGACTGAACTACAATCCTACGGTATCCTTATATTGGCGATCCCATTGGGATACGATTGCATACTGACGAAAACTTGATTCACTCGGCTTGAAACTGTTTGAAGATCCAACTATATAAGAACGGAAGGCTTCATTTCGTATTTCTTTATCTTAGTGTAGCTCACATCATGGTAAAAGGTACAATCCCCACTCTGGCTCTTATAATTCTCGTTTTACATTTCTGAAGCTTAGTCATTGATCTTTGGCTTCAGTTGTTGTAACATTCATATTTAACCTCCTGTCACGCCTTGTATAAGATATCCATATATTTATGCTTCCTATAAGGAGTGAATGAGTTAGGACGGGTTTCAACTCTTCAGTCTCATATTCTATGTCACTCTCCTGAAATTTGAGCTTAACTTGCCATCTTAGTCCATACTTCTGTGATAATTCGCCCATTTTTACTTAGCATCGCTTGTCCTAACGGACGCTTTCGGATAGGACATAGGCGATCTGGATATTCATTCGTCCATGTTATATTCGATGTCCCTCTATCATCTCCAGACTGTTGATTACTCCGTCTAAATAATCGAGAACGAGTCTTTTCCTTATTAATGACTCCCTGTCTCTAGCTTGATTCTTTATCTTGCTTACATCTTTATCTGTCCTGTGTACTTCCCATCTTAAGCTGAGTTACTTATTCAGCACTTACCTCTTCTTCTTCTTACTACCTGCATTGCTATATCTCCTGCTACTTTTTCGTCAAGCTTGTCTAGTATGAGGTCTTTAATACGTTAGCTATCTTCGTTAACCACTCACTTGACACCTCGCGAATATCCTTTCAAAAGATACACGTAAATCACTCTTCTGGTTGGCCCTTCGTGGTACCTAAACTCGTCAATCGTTGTTCATACTTAATTATTCGAGATACCTTTTTTCCTTATCATTTACTTCTCCCCCTAATCTTAATCTTATAATCATTTCCTCTATATCCCCATTACGAAATCATTCCTATGAACCCTTTGTTGTATAGGGATACTATCTCATTTTCATTTATCTTATGCCTGAACAGAAGCCATAATACTCACATGATTTATCATCTTAAGGGGTTTTAAATTCTATGATAACCATACCCCGTAATAGGCCTTGTTAGAGTACCCTTTTTAGTAACTACTTGTATCCGCATATTGAATCCGCACCGATATAGGTAATCTTCTTTGTACCGCACCTATCATCATCTTAAGGTTAATACAGCTTTTCCATCATATGCCTATCCTTTAACTCTGTCTCATAATCTACCTTATTGTTGTACAACTACCATGTTGGACTTTCCGCCCCTCTTCCGTTCTACGGCCCATATCTTGTATTATCTCATCCTTACATCTCCGCTTACCACATTGCCTCAGAATGTCGAAGATTAATTCTTTGATTGCCCTTTGATTGTCGTCTAATTGCTACAACCATTAAACCATGAGGAATTTCCTTTATCCTATTGCTTCTTTCCATGATTCTATTAAGACCCATAGATCGTCTTACGTATTAGTCATTTTCATCGATATAGCTCGTAACTAACCTATGTTCCCTGTACCGCATCGTCCACAAACTTGCCATCTCTTGACTTACCTTTTCTCAATAATCTTTCCTTAGGACATTGCCGCATAACTCACTAGGGATGCGATTCCATTTGTTGCTATCTTGACATACATATAAAGTCAGTCCACCGATCATTCACAATTAGACCTTGCTTCTTCTTTTGTCTCACTTCTCATCCTTTTGCTCAAATGATTTTTTTCATAGTACAATAATCCTAAGCATATTCTAGAATACCATTGACTTCCTTTTGGTAAAACTATAACTTAAGGTTCAACGTCAATCATTCCATAGTCTTCTCTGACCGGTTCACACTGCCATAAGAGCATTGTCCTCTGCTGTCTCAATATATTAGTAACAGGGTAATATGTGGTCCTTTTGGAATCCTTTGGAGAGATGTTGTGCGTAAAGTCACTCTTTATGCATAAGATACTTTACTCAACAAATAATCCCATATCCCTCGTCATAATCTAATTAGTCACACATTACTTATAATACAATCTAAAACTCCAATCATTTCATAACATCTATTAATATTCTCGCTTAGTACTGGGATATCCACAAAGTTTGATTCTCTCTCGTACTCTGTTCTTCGGGTTACTGCTCTAGTAGACATTCCTTTTCTTTGCCTCACTTCTACCTTTCCTTTTCTCCCTCTAACATGTTTTTTTTTCTTTTTCTTATCACATACATCACACATACTGGACATTTGTCACCTATCGTTCTTTTGTTTCGTTGATCAACCTTACCTCATTTTTCATTATCATAGTCTGAATCTCTTCCTTTCTGTATCTCTCACTTTTTTCATATCAGTAATAACATACTCTCATCGTGTAACCGTTCGGGTAAGTTCCAGGATAAATAATCTGAACTGTAACATAGAATGCAACTGCAGTCATAAGATCAACCAATTACCAGGCAAGGAGGTTTAGTAAACATATCCCTTTCGATTTATTATCTCGATGTATCACTAAGGTCAATAGGGCTGGCCCATAGTGACTTAAAAGTTTTTCCGCTACAATCATCGGGTGAAATCTAACTTAATAATCTGAATCGGTATTACATGCAAAGGCCTATACATATGTATCAAGTTCATTTCATAATTCAATCTTCCAAAAACATAAAAGGGCTAGTCAAATTCTTCTAGCTTGCAAACTTCTTCTGGAATGCTTATCTCTTTAATTCTCCTTGGTATATAAAACTTCTTTCTACCCCAAGCACATCATTTTCCCTTCGAATGTTTCTTATCCTATCCTGACCTATGTCACGACCCAACCAGAGGGCCATGACGGGCACCCGGAGTTAACACACCGAGCACCTATAAACATACATCTCATAATTATTTCCGGGTGGACCACAAAGATAGCTCATGGATATCATAATCTGTAAGGACATATATCACAACATAACGACACATTTCTGCATAATCATCAATAATTATGCCGATCGTCACAAACCGACAAGGCTACCACAATATTACACAACACTATGAACTGATAAAGCTATAAAACGTCTAACTGTACACACATGTCTACGAGCCTCTACATAGAGTACAAGTGACCATAAGGACCAACACCAAGAGACTGCAGCTCCGAAGAAAATGGAGCGCTTCTGAGATTTCGCTGATGAAGCTCCTATGGGTTAGATCCGTCTACCTGTCTACCTGCAGGCATGAACGCAGCATCCACAAGAAGGGACGTCAGTACGAGCAATGTATTGAGTATGTAAGGCATGAATAGTAACATGATAAAAGCAGGAAGAATAGCGTAAGATAAAAGTACCGTTTATACCTCATGATACCTTTTAAGACATTCATCATGCCTACCTAACCTTTTTCTAAAAGAAACATTTCAGATATCCATATACGTACCTATACAATACAATACAATACAATACAATAAAAATATAATACAATACCACACAATACCGTACCCGGCCATATAGGACTCGGTATTATCCGTACCCGACCATAGTAAGGTTCAGTAGTATCCGTACCTGACCATAGTAAGGCTCAGTAATATCCGTACCCGGCCCTTTTGGGACTCGGTCATATCCGTACCCGACCCTTTTGGGACTCGGTCACACATGACTATATATATACATACATAAGAGTACATAAATAAAAGCACATCATTATCATCATTATCATTATCACCATATCTTTCCTTAGAGGATCAACTATCGTAAGATGAGATCAATAGTGTCATGAGAGTATCAAGAACGATGAACTTGGATAGCATTAGAAACGGAATTATCATCATCGCTATATCTCACCTCGAAGGAATAAGTATTATAAGGTGAGATCAACAACAATGGATAAAATCAAGGAAATTATGAAATAAACTCAATAATCTCAGAATAGCATCAAATCCGTAAGCTTTGGAATCTCCAAGAATGGAATCATCATCATCGTCATTATCATCATAGAACACATCTATCTTTGGCATCATAAGAACTTTGAGAATCATGAACTTTTAGCCTTTTGGGATTAAGGATGTTATGGAAAACATGAATATGTTCATAAGAAAGGAATCATGCCTTTAGAAAGAAAGGGACTAGCCTTAACATACCTTATCGGTCGCCTTAACTTTAACTACTTAACGTTTGTCCTCCCAAGCTCGTAAATCTACATTCAAGAGAGTTCATACCACTGTTAGGCTTATCGTCATATGCTTATCTTAAGTATTCAAATTAATTCCTTTTAAAATCTGCAAATATTCGGGCAGCATCTCCCCTGTTTATATCCCTAGCCCGAAATCACAATACCAACAAAATAAAAGCAATAGCAATACTAATATCAACAACATCATCATCAACACTAATATACTCCATAAAACATCCCAAATGATGTTTTTCCCAATTTCTCGACCAACCATAACAATATCCACAATACCATAATCAAAAAATTATATTCAATTTAATGTCAAATTAATCCAAAATCTCCTTTCAAATTCATTCCATAGTCATCATCTTCACTTTAATACTTTGCAACTTCTCTACCATGATTATCTTCTTTTATAGGACTTGATAAACCTTCAAATCAACTTAATCATGAGAAATAGGATGGAAAACATACCTTACACTAGAAGAACTTCACCCCACTCAACTTCTTCCAAGACCAAATTCATCACAACATTAATTAGAGACAATAGCAATCCTTCTCCATGAATTAGCTTGGGGTTTTGGAGTTTGATCCTCTTTTGTGATGGTATAGAATGTTTTGGAATGGTGGAGAACCTTCAAGAACACTTTTATAATGGAGAAAGAAGTGTGGGAGATTCTAGAGGGGTGTGGAGATGTTAGGAGATTTCTAGAGGGTTGTGGAGTTGAAGAAAAATGAATAAAATGAAGTGTAGAGGCCTTTTTATAGGTGCCAAACTCGGATTGGGCTGGGTCACCACATAAGTGGGATTTTAAGGGAGCTTTCCGAATTTTCCGCCCAGGTTCGGATTCCTCTGGCTGTCCATTTTAAAATGCCCATAATTCCCTACTCCAACGTCGTATTGATGAACGATTTTGTTGCAAACTAGACTCGACGAACTTTATTTTAGGCTCTTGAAACACCTTAAAACTCCTGATATACCCGGAGATATACCCCTCTAAACTTGACCCAAAATTCTGCCAACTTTTTCCAAATTTTTGACAAACTTATTTTCTTCGATTTGCTTGGTCCCGGAATCTTTCGAAACTCTCCATACATGATATTTATCATTAATCGTACTTGATAATAGTCATGTCCTTCGGTTCCAAGGTTGTCCTTCCCGGTTACGACTTAAAAGATCGTAATTCATTATGTACTTCATTGCTACGTACTTCCCATGGCTTGTACCTTTCAAAACTTCAAGGGACGTCTCTGATAGTCCATTAATACGGTGAAGTACGTGGTATGCTCATGCTCTCAAAGTGTGAGGTGTAACAACTTATCATCATTCCTGCTAGCTTAATACGTACTTGCTACATTTATCCCGCAATTGACTACTAACTTCATCTCTAATCACTCGCTACTAAGCCCTTTCTTTCTTCTCGCCATAATCCTACTTAAAAGTTTCCACAATTCCTCTTAGATTTTCGGGAAATTTTGGCAGAGTTTCCTCTATAAATATAACAATCCCAAACCTGCACACAGCCTAGAAAACACATCTCATGCCTTAGAAAGCCACATATACAAACACATATGATATACAACTCAACCACATAGGGCTGACTACTATAAACGAATGTAAAGTAATAAAGCTCGTCTCATAATTTATGAACACTCTTTCTAGAATTCCATTTTATTCCTTCCAAACATTTCATCAATCAACTCCCTTCACGGAGGTTTACGTACTCGTAAATCATATTTTCCCCTTATTTTCCTCTTCTTTAACACCTTATAAGTGAATATGGATTTATTACTACAATTAATACTCATATTACATGACTTACCTATAACATCCCAAAATCACCGAACGATAAACTTTACTTCCTTATATAAGCATTGACGTCCTGAAGTTCCAACAACGGAAATCCTTGCCTTGGCCCCACTCGAGAACTCTGATCCAGTATAATTCGGTCCAATGGGAGTTGGGGGAGTTCTTCATCTTGTTGCTCTTCCACCAGTTGTTCTGTGACACCCACACCGTCTACAAATGTACCAATTATATTGGCCCTCCTAGATTTCCCACTGTTCTCATTTGTATATAAACAACATGCTAATACAGTTTTACTTCAATTAATTAGCAAGTCTCCTTAATTCAAATCACATTTTTTACTTTATTCACGAAATTACGTTAAATATATTTTTATACTTTATTATTTTTAGTTACAGTCTATTATTACATGGAAGTCGGAGGAACTGATTTTAAACACAGATAAGATTTAACACATGGTTTTGAGAAGCCATGGTTTTGTGAAGCCCATGGTTTTGGCACATGAGTTTGGATAAAAAGTGGTTTACCTTTGCCTATATAAAGGAGGACTTCCCCTCTCATTTTTCTCATCACTTGCACACTACCTCACACACATTTTTCTTCTCTCTACACTCTCTAGATTTTCTTTCTATAGGAAGACTAGCAAGGCTAACACTTTCTTCCTCTTTTTATATTTTTTTTAAAATTGTCTTTATATTTCATTCATACATTGCTTCTTTACTTATTCATATATATTGTCTTTACATTTATTTACTTGCATTGTCTTTATATATTTTTTTATATATATACATTGCCTTTATATTTATTTATCTATATTATTTTTACATTTATTTATATACATTGTGTCTTTAAATTTCTTCATCTATTGTTTCTATATTTTTGTATTCTCTATACATTTTTCTTTACATTTTACATACATTTTCCTTACACTCTCCACACTTTTCCTTTATATTATCTTACATCTATCTATTCTTTCATATATTTTTTATACAAATACGTTATATACATATACATGTACATATTTACATTACTTAACCACTAAGAAAAGAAGAGAGAAACTTTTCATTAAAAGGAATGCACTTATTGTCTCTACATTTTTTTATGCATTATCTTTATATTTTGCTATACTGTCTCTACAACTTTATTTATTTTCAATACATGTATACATTGTCAAGTATTTTCATTACACTTTTGTCAATACCATCACACTACATGCCTATTTGTTTCTATATATTTTGCTATTTACATTTACTCTACATTGGCTATACATCATATTTATATTTACCTATATTTTCATTTGTATTCTTATGTTCTTTTTACATACATCATTCACCTATACATTTGTTACATTACATACACTACACTAATCCTAGGGGCAAATCAAGTTTCATCATTCTTTTTCAAATCACTTTTTCAAAAACTTTATGTCAAATCATCTTTTCAATAACTTTTTGTCAAACTACTTTTTCAACGACTTTAGTCACATTACTTTTTCAAAGAATCTTTATCAAATCACTTTTTAAAAACTTTATGTCACATACCTTACTTTTTGACTTTTTCAATTTTTTTTAACTAATACTTTTTCTTTCATCTTGCAATTTATTACAAATAATACACTTTTGGCCGATGAAGAAATTTTCGTCGATTTCCAAGGCCTCCCCTGTACAAAAGACGGGTTTTTATGTTAAGTTTATTCATTATTTCTTTAATTCATTCGATAGTTATTTATTCTCTTACTAACACTTTTACTAAGTGTTTATACAGGTACACGGAGACACATTCCGAAGACGACACTCGGAAGGAACCCGAAGACTTCATCGAATCTTTATACACTTTTATACTTACGAGGTACATTCTCTTTATATATTCTTTTTTAATATTCATACTTTATAAACACTTGATACTTGATATAAATATACATTTATACACTGTATATACTTAGTATATTATCACCTAGTGTAGCTTTTCATGAAGTCATAACATTTTGAAAACATGTAATAATAATGATAAATGGATAGATAACCCCCCTTCTAGTGTTCAGTTAAACTAAGTTTAAGGACTGTCTTCGGACAGGCTCTGAGGGATGCTTAATACTATTACACCTCGAAAAATCTTCCGTTGGTACGCAAGTGAATGAACTATTGGAAATACGAGTAACGGGTTAATGATGACTTGAGGGCATTTTGGGAAGGAGTTATAACGTCCCTTAGATTGTTAATGAAGTATTAAACAAGTGTTAAGAAGGTTCCATAAGGATCGTAGATCAATCGGAGTGACGAGAATAAGTTCAGTGGACTGATGGGTTATACGGCTCATTATACAGACTGTATAATGTTTTACGGACCGTATAATGGACCGTAAAACCATCACAGAAAAGGTTGCTCGCTGGTGAGGTTTTACGGTCAGTTATACGGATCGTATAATGGACCGTAAAACGTTCACAGTGAAGGGTGAAGGAAAGACCCATTTCACGGTCAATTATACGGACCGTATAATCATTATACGGACTGTATAATGGACCGTATAATGAACCCGACAGATCAGTGATGGGTTATTAAATAAGAGGCCAAGTTCATGAAATCATTTCCACATTTTATCCTTCTCTCTAAAACATCTCTCTACATTTATTACACAAGTTTTCAAGGATTATAAGCCATCAACAACATAAAACAAGTGAATCAAGAGTAAGAACCCATCAAAGATCATCTAAAGTCAAGAAATCCAAATGGAGGGAAACTAGGGTTTTGCTCAAAGTGGAGTATTATCAACTAAGGCTCATTCCTACGACATCTAAGGTAAGATTAATGATATTTATATGTTGTTCAAGGTGTTTGAAGGTTAAAATGCTCGGTCATTAGAAGAGTATAGCAAAATGGGTTATGAATGATGAATAGTGACGTTTTTGAGAAATAGTTTGAATTGAATCATGATTGTTGTTGTGTTGTGACATGAATGTGTTATAAATGACGTTAAGACCATAAATAGGCATTGTATATGAACGGACGAAGTTGGGTGTTGTGACCATGAATATGGATGAATGGAAGTGAATTGAGAATGTGGATAATGTAGATTATTAATGGCCATTGTTATGATATTGTGAATGTATTGTTGACGTTTGGAAGTTGAATTACGATATAGAGGAATGTCGTATAAATAAAGAAAATGCTGTCCGATTTTCTCTAGCTTTAGCCATGTGTGCTAATTGTCGAATCTAATGATAGTACGACTATAATGAAGGTAGAAACGTGAGCATCCAAGGAGTACGTGCAAGTGTAGAACAGTTCGATGAAAAGGTATGTAAGGCTAACCCTTCTTTCATAAGGCATGGTTCTTTGGCCAAAAGTCTAAATCCTCTATAAGTCTACGATTCCTTCAAATGATTGACCTTCTGAGCTAGTAAGCCTATGACATAGATGTAACGATAACGATGAGGACAGAAATGATGATAGAGATGCTTATGAGCTACTATATGTTTGTGTGCCTATGAAGGGCTATAATATGACCCCGAGCTTATGATGTCGGGTAAGAATATATGTATATGAATATGTATAAAGTATGTATATGATTACGTAACGCGCGCGCACCTCTACAGATGGTATGGATAACCCTGATGTATTGGTAGGGCCAGGTATGTATGACCTTGAGCCTTGGTTGGCCAAGTATGTATGAAACACCGAACCTTCATGGTCGGGCAAGTTATGTATATGTATGTATATATGTGAATATTTTATGTATATGAGATGTAAATGATTATGAGAGTAATTAAGTACGGATGTGGATGTATGTATACGGATACGCAATAGAAACGGAATGCCCCTATGGAAAGCAAGTAAGTGCCATGATGATGATATTGTTGTCTCCCCTCCTATGTTACTGCCTAAGTTGTCTATTATGCTTCTATATTGCTGTTGATCATGCTTTACATACTCAGTACATTCTTCGTACTGACGTCCTTTTGTTTGTGGACGCTGCGTCATGCCCGCAGGTGCACAGGGAGACAGACTGGACTCAAAGTTGCTTATTCAGAGATTGCATAGCAGAGCTCTATCTGATTCGGAGTCATAGCTTTTGGGTACTTATTCTTTTGTGTACATAATTATGGGCATAGCGGGGTCCTGTCCCGCTCATGTGATATGCTATACTCTTAGAGGCTCGTAGTCACGTGTATGTGGGTAGTTATGTCTGGCCTTGCCGGCCTATATTTTGTATATCATTTTGTTGGCCTCGTCGGCCGATGTACATTGTTGTGGCATAGCTGCCTATGATGATTAAAGATGTTGTCGTCCAATGGGACTAGTATGATTAATGCTTAGAAATGTATGATTGATGATGTGGCTCATCTAGATGCGAGTATGAGTGTAAGCTAAGGGGTGCCCGGGTGGGCTAGCACCGGGTGCTCGTTGCGGCCCCCTAGTCGGGTCGTGACAAAAAGTGGTATCAGAGCAGTTCAGTCCTAGGGTGTGTCTACGAGCCGTGTTTAGTAGAGTCTTGGTTATGGGTGTGTTGCGCGCCACACTTATAAACAGGAAGCTGCGAACATTTTAGGAATAAATGACCTTCTTTCTTCATAAGAATCGTGCGATAGAGCTATGATGTAAGAAATTCTTATTCCTTAATAGTGTGTTGTGTATTTCAGAGAATGCCTGTAAAGAGAAAGGCTACAGCGGCCTAAAAGGGCAAGACGGTAGCAGAAAAGCGGGCTGGAAAAGCACCGCCACCGGTAGTAGAAGAAAACTAGGCCCAGAGTGCGGCCCAATCTCAGCCCTCCCAGACAATGCCTATTACTGAGGGGCGTGAGGGAGCTTCAGCCCCAGCTCCAGCACCTCCAGCTCCTCCACCGGATGCATCTGGCCAAGATGTAAAAGAGGCCATACAGTTGCTTACACAGTTGGTTGCTGCTCAGAGTCAGCGGCAAGGTACGAGGCAGGGTGACAGGGCTGTTAGTGCAAGGGCCCGTGATTTCATTACTTTAAACCCTCCGGAGTTCTTTGGGTCAAAGCCGGAGGAGGATCCTCAGGACTTTATTGATGATATGCTAAGGACGCTCCGATTGATACATGCTTCAGACACCGAGTCGGTAGAGCTAGCGTCATATAGATTGAGAGATGTCTCGATCCAGTGGTATACGGTATGGATGGCTTCACGGGGAGCCAATGCACCTCCTCCGGTATGACAAGAGTTTGTTGATGTTTTTCTCCGTCATTATATGCCTCCAGAAGTTCGGCGAGCTAGGGCCGATAAATTCTTGAACTTGAGGCAAGGTAGTATGAGTGCCTTAGAGTATAGCCTCCGCTTTAACTCCCTGGCTAGGTATGCTTCGGCCATGGTAGCGGATGTGGGCGACCGGGTACACCAATTTGTAAAGGGCCTAGGGCTACATTTGATGGACAAATGCTTGACTGCGTCCCTTCAGGACGGTATGGATATTGCGTGCATTCAGGCACATGCTCAGAACCTAGAAGAAAGCCTGCAGCAGCGGAGGAGTGAACGTGAGCAAGATAGGGGACATAGCAAGAGGGACAGATCTTCGGGCCCAATGAGTGAGTCCAGAGGCGGACACAGGCAGCAGTTCCGTAGACATTCAGGTTATTCTACGACCAGTGCACCTCCACGGTTTTCAGGCCAGAGCCTCGACAGATCTACCCATCCCGGGCCAAGTCAGAGTTATTCGGGGTCCTAGTTTAGAGGTGATTCAGGCCAGTCAAGGCCATCTAAACCACGATGTTCCCAGTATGGGAAATCGCATTGGGGTCAATGCCGGTTGGGTTCAGATGTTTTCTATTCGTATGGTCGACCAGGCCATATTATGCGTGATTGCCCCTCAGTACATGGTAAAGGTAGGACCCAGCCATCAAGGTCAGTAGCCGGGTCTTCGGCATCTATACGCCCTACGGGGCCAGGTTCACATGCGCCAGTCGGCCATGGTAGAGGTAGAGGCAGAGCTCCCAGTGCTAGCGGTCCTCAGCACCGTATTTATGCTTTGGCTGGACGCCAAGATCTCGAGTCTTCTCCTGACGTGGTCACAGGTATATTATCGGTATTCTCTCATGATGTATATGCTTTTATTGATCCAGGCTCCACATTGTCTTATGTTACTCCATATATTGCGGGTCGACTAGAATTCGAACCGGAGTCGATCAAACCTTTTGAGGTGTCTACACCCGTTGGTGA
Source organism: Lycium barbarum (assembly GCF_019175385.1). Lineage (NCBI taxonomy): Eukaryota > Viridiplantae > Streptophyta > Magnoliopsida > Solanales > Solanaceae > Lycium > Lycium barbarum. The sequence goes on from NC_083347.1 coordinate 40,937,632, forward strand.
ATCGGTGATAGCTAGCCGAGTGTATAGAGATTGTATAGTTATGATTTGTGATCGTCGTACCATGATTGATTTGCACGAGCTAGAAATGGTAGATTTTGATGTCATTATGGGCATGGATTGGTTGGCTTCTTGTTATGCCAATGTTGATTGCCGAATGAAAATGGTTCGCTTCCAATTTCCGGGAGAACCATTCTTAGAATGGAAAGCGAATACGGCGTCACCAAAAGGTAGGTTTATTTCCTATCTAAAGGCAAGGAAGATGATCACGAAAGGATGTATTTATCATCTAGTGAGAGATCAAGATATAAAAGTTGAGTCGCCAACTCTTCAGTCAGTTCCCGTAGTTAATGAATTTCCGGATGTATTCCCGGAAGATCTTCCAGGCCTTCCTCCCGAGCGAGAGATCGATTTTGCTATTGATGTGTTGCCAGACACTAAGCCTATATTTATTCCTCCCTATAGGATGGCTCCCGCAGAATTGAAAGAGTTGAAGGAGCAATTGAAAGACTTGCTTGATAAAGGCTTCATTAGGCCTAGTTCATTCCCGTGGGGAGCACCCGTATTATTTGTCCGAAAGAAAGATGGCTCTTTGAGAATGTGCATTGATTATCGACAATTGAATAAAGTGACGATCAAGAACAAATATCCCCTTCCGAGGATCGATGACTTATTTGATCAATTGCAAGGTGCCAAATGGTTTTCAAAGATCGATTTGAGGTCCGAGTATCACCAAGTGAGAGTTAGGGAGAAAGATATACCTAAGACAGCTTTCAGAACAAGATATGGCCATTTTGAGTTCTGAGTAATGTCGTTTGGGCTAACTAATGCGTCGGCAGCATTTATGGATTTGATGAACAATGTATTCAGGCCTTTTCTGGATCTATTCGTGATTGTATTCATCGATGATATCTTGGTGTATTCTAGATCCGAGGCCGAGCATGCGGATCATTTGCGTATTGTCCTCAGAGTTCTTCGAACTCGAGAGTTGTTTGCCAAATTTTCTAAATGTGAGTTTTGGTTGAACTCAGTATCATTTCTGGGCCATATTGTTGTAGCCGATGTTATTCGAGTGGATAATCAGAAGATTGAGGCCGTGAAAACTTAGCCAAGGCCCACAACTCCTATAGAGGTTCGTAGCTTTCTAGGCTTAGCAGGTTATTACAGGAGATTCGTTGAGGGATTTTCTTCTATTGCCGCACCACTCACAAAGTTGACTCAGAAATCGGCAAATTTTCAGTGGACAGATGCTTGCGAACGTAGTTTCCAAGAGTTAAAGGGTCGATTGACTTCTGCCCCAGTCTTGACACTTCCCAAGAGATTGGAAGGATATGTTGTTTATTTCGATGCTTCAGGTGTTGGGCTAGGCTGTGTATTGATGCAAAATGGTAAGGTGATTGCGTATGCTTCAAGGCAATTACGGAAACATGAACGGAATTACCCAACACATGATTTAGAATTGGCTGCGGTGGTCCAAGCATTAAAGATATGGAGACATTATTTATATGGTGTCCATGTGGATATTTATACAGATCATAAGAGTCTCCAGTATATTTTCAAGCAGAAAGAGTTGAATTTGCGGCAACGACGGTGGCTGGAATTGTTAAAAGATTATGATGTTCATATCTTGTATCACCCCGGAAAGGAAAATGTTGTGGCTGATGCTCTTAGCCGCAGGTCTATGGGGAGTTTATGTGATGTGCGACAAGGAAAGAGGGAAATGACTCGTGAGCTCCAGCAGTTAGCTAGTCTAGGAGTCCGAGTGATGGATTCCGGTAGCCGGGGAACTACTATTCAGAATTCAGCAGTTTCGTCGCTAGTAGCGGAAGTGAAGGCACGACAATATAAAGATGCCATACTAGTGCAGTACAGGGATGCCCTTCCTCAGAGAGAGGAGTCATCATTTGACATTTCAGGAGACGGAGTTCTCCGATGTCAAGGCAAGTTATGTGTCCCCGATGTGGCAGGTCTACGCCACCAAATATTGAGAGAAGCTCATTGCTCCCATTATTCTATCCACCCCGGAGCGACGAAAATGTATTATGATCTTAAGTCTATGTATTGGTGGAATGAGATGAAGAAAGATGTAGCAGAATTCGTAGCCCAATGCCCCAACTGTCAACAAGTGAAAATAGAGCACCAAAAGCCGGGCGGATTGTTGCAAGCTATAGAAATCCCAACTTGGAAGTGGGAAGTGATTAATATGGATTTCATTACAGGCTTACCCCGAACTCGACGTAACTGTGATTCCATATGGGTGATTGTGGATAGACTCACTAAATCAGCTCATTTCTTACCAGTCAGAACGACGTACGTGGCAGAAGATTATGCAAAGCTTTACCTTAAGGAGATAGTGAGACTCCATGGGGTTCCAGTATCGATTATCTCGGACAGAGGAACTCAGTTTACAGCTAATTTTTGGACGTCTTTCTAAGAGGGTCTAGGACCAAAGTGAGCCTTAGTACGGCATTTCACCCACAGACCGATGGGCAAGCCGAACGTACTATTCAGACTCTTGAAGATATGTTACGGGCATGTATGATAGATTTTGGAGGAAGTTGGGATGATCATTTGCCACTCATTGAATTTGCTTACAATAATAGTTATCATTCTAGCATTCAAATGGCACCGTATGAGGCTTTTTATGGGCGAAAATGTAGATCCCCAATTGGGTGGTTTGAAACTGGAGAAGCTAAATTGATAGGGCCAGACTTGATCCAACAAGCCATAGAGAAAGTCAAGCTCATACAAGATCGGTTGCTAGCGGCCCAAAGTAGTCAGAAGTCCTATGCGGATAATCGTCGAAGGGACTTGGAGTTCCAAATTAAAGATTGGGTATTCTTGAAGGTGTCGCCAATGAAGGGCGTTATGAGATTTGACAAAAAGGGGAAGCTTAGTCCCCGGTATATAGGGCCTTATGAGATTGTGCGCAAAATAGGCAAAGTGGCCTATGAGCTAGATTTACCTTCAGAATTGGGATCAGTCCATCCTGTATTTCATGTCTCGATGCTTCGAAAATTTATTGGAGATCCTACTAGGATTGTCCCAGTGAAAGATGTGCAAGTGACAGAGAGACTGACTTATGAAGAGATACCCATTGCCATATTAGACAGGCAAGTACGAAGGCTTAGAAAAAAAGAAGTGGCCTCAGTTAAAGTTCTGTGGAGGAATAACAATCGAGAGGAAATGACATGGGAAGCGGAAGAGAATATGCGATCCAAATACCCACATTTATTTCAGCCTTTGGACGAGGGCCAAGATGAGACGTCGAAATCACAGGTATGTATGTTTTCCTTTTATGCTTTTGGGTCGTGTGTGGAAAAATTTTAAATGCTATTATGTTGTGGCCATGTGAGGCATCGATATTATGGGTTGTTGTGGCAGGATGGTAGTGCCATATCATAGGGGAAACTCTGGTGAAATTTTTATAGGATTCCCGAACACTTTAACATTCGAGGACGAATGTTCTTAAGGGGGGAAGAATGTTACACCTCGGAAAATCTTCCGTTGGTACGCAAGTGAATGAACTAGTGGAAATACGAGTAACGGGTTAATGATGACTTGAGGGCGTTTTGGGAAGGAGTTATAACGTCCCTTAGATTGTTAATGAAGTATTAAACAAGTGTTAAGAAGGTTCCATAAGGATCGGAGATCAATCGGAGTGACGAGAATAAGTTCAGTGGACTGATGGGTTATACGGCTCATTATACGGACCGTATAATGTTTTACGGACCGTATAATGGACCATGAAACCATCACAGAAAAGGTTGCTCGTTGGTGAGGTTTAGCGGTCAGTTATACGGACCGTATATTGGACCGTAAAACGTTCACAGTGAAGGGTGAAGGAAAGACCCATTTCACGGTCAATTATACGGACCATATAATAGACCATATAATGAACCCGACAGATCAGTGATGGGTTATTAAATAAGAGGCGAAGTTCATGAAATCATTTCCACATTTTATCCTTCTCTCTAAAACATCTCTCTACATTTATTACACAAGTTTTCAAGTATTATAAGTCATCAACAACATAAAACAAGTGAATCAAGAGTAAGAACCCATCAAAGATCATCTAAAGTCAAGAAATCCAAATGGAGGGAAACTAGGGTTTTACTCAAAGTGGAGTATTATCAACTAAGGCTCATTCCTACGACATCTATGGTAAGATTCATGATATTTATATGTTGTTCAAAGTGTTTGAAGGTTAAAATGCTTGGTCATTAGAAGAGTATAGCAAAATGGGTTATGAATGATGAATAGTGACGCTTTTGAGAAATAGTTTGAATTGAATCATGATTGTTGTTGTGTTGTGACATGAATGTGTTATAAATGACGTTAAGACCATGAAATAGACATTGTATATGAACGGACGAAGTTGGGTGTTGTGACCATGAATATGGATGAATGGAAGTGAATTGAGAATGTGGATAATGTAGATTGTTAATGGCCATTGTTATGATATTGTGAATGTATTGTTGACGTTTGGAAGTTGAATTACGATATATAGGAATGTTGTATAAATAAAGAAAATGCTGTCCGATTTTCTCTAGCTTTAGCCATGTGTGCTAATTGTCGATTCTAATGATAGTACGACTTTAATGAAGGTAGAAACGTGAGCATCCAAGGAGTACGTGCAAGTGTAGAATAGTTCGACGAAAAGGTATTTAAGGCTAACCCTTCTTTCATAAGGCATGGTTCTTTGGCCAAAAGTCTAAATCCTCTATAAGTCTACGATTCCTTCAAATGATTGACCTTCTGAGCTAGTAAGCCTATGACATAGATGTAACGATAACGATGAGGATAGAAATGATACTAGAGATGCTTATGAGCTACTATATGTTCGTGTGCCTATGAAGGGCTATAATATGACCCCGAGCTTATGATGTCGGGTAAGAATATATGTATATGAATATGTATAAAGTATGTATATGATTACGTAACGCGCGCACACCTCTACAGATGGTACGGATAATCCTGATGCCTTGGTAGGGCCAGGTATGTATGACCTTGAGCCTTGGTTGGCCAAGTATGTATGAAACACCGAACCTTCATGGTCGGGCAAGTTATGTATATGTATGTATATATGTGAATATGTTATGTATATGAGATGTAAATGATTATGAGAGTAATTAAGTACGGATGTGGATGTATGTATACGGATACGCAATAGAAACGGAATGCCCCTATGGAAAGCAAGTAAGTGCCATGATGATGATATTGTTGTCTCCCCTCCTATGTTACTGCCTAAGTTGTCTATTATGCTTCTATATTGATTTTGATCATGCTTTACATACTCAGTACATTCTTCATACTGACGTCCTTTTATTTGTGGACGCTGCGTCATGCCCGCAGGTGCACAGGGAGACAGACTGGACTCATAGTTGCTTATTCAGAGATTGCATAGCAGAGCTCCATGTGATTCAGAGTCATAGCTTTTGGGTACTTATTCTTTTGTGTACATAATTATGGGCATAGCGGGGTCCTGTCCCGCTCATGTGATATGCTATACTCTTAGAGGCTCGTAGTCACGTGTATGTGGTTAGTTATGTCTGGCCTTGCCGACCTATATTTTGTATATCATTTTGTTGGCATCGTCGGCCCATGTACATTGTTGTGGCATAGCTGCCTATGATGATTAAAGATGTTGCCGTCCAATGGGACTAGTATGATTGATGCTTAGAAATGTATGATTGGTGATGTGGCTCATCTAGATGCGAGTATGAATGTAAGCTAAGGGGTGCCCGGGTGGGCTAGCACCGGGTGCTCGTTGCGGCCCCCTAGTCGGGTCGTGACAAATACCTTCCCCTCGAGGTAAATAAAACACTTATCTAGAATCTCATAGGTTTCGTGGACTAAAAATGGAGTAGACACACAAATACATATAGGTTTCCTGATTTTCCTAAAAAATAAGGTGGCGACTCTAACCCTTTTACACCAGTTAGAAGAACCGGAAAGCTGTAAACTATCTTGGACCCGTTCAAAATAGGGCGTAACAATAAGAATGGCTGACTCTGGAAGCCCTTGGACTATCAGCCTTCTTACCCATAGAAGCCATCTCACAGCTACAAAACAATCAAGGGTAGGGTTGGAAATATTTTATCCTGTGACTTAGCTCTATCGCACGATATGGGATAAAAAGGAAGGTAATCATCTTAAATACCCTGAAGCCTCCTGTTTATAAGTATGGTGCGCAACACACCCATAAACAAGACTATACTAGACACAGCTTGTAGACAACCCTAGGACAGAACTGCTCTGATACCACTTTTGTCACGACCCAAACTGGAGGACCATGACGGGCACCTGACCATACTAGTCAAGCACCACCTGACATGCATCTGTAACATCAACATAAACATAGGTGGGTCAGTAGGGCCATCATATGACTCTCGATAAACTCACAAGGAACATGCATGTATCAACTAATCTGAAAGACTCATATGTATGAATATGCTGAACATACCGCATAAGCCGATAAGACTATCATAACCACCTGTGACAACATGTGAAACCACAAGTCTGGACCTCATCTGACAATACATAACTGTCTACAAGCCTCTACGGAAAAATGTAACAAAACGTGGTCGGGACAGGGCCCCGCCATACCTATACACATGTGTATATATATATATAACAAATGGAGTGCATGAACCTCATCCGCTGAGCTGACATCCTAATAGATGGATCACCAACCTGTATCTTAGAACCTGCGGGCATGAAACGCAACCCCCTCAAACAATAGGAGGGTCAGTACGAATAATGTACTCAGTATGTAAGGCATGGAAACAGCATATACGTAAGAATCATGAAAGGAATCTGAGACATAAGAGTTAACCTATATATATAAATGTATCTGTGTGACTGTATATGTAGAAGTGTCTGTATAACTCTATAGAACTGAAAGTGCCTCTGAGGGCGTATGATATGCATGCTTTCTTTCAAAAATCATATACATATATCATAGTTTAACTGTTAGTGTTGTGGAATGTACAACCCGATCCATAAGTTTTAGTTCTGTGGAACGTGCAGTCCAATCCATAAATGTTAGTGTTGCGGAACGTGCAGTCCGATCCATATATCATATGATCCCGCGTTCGGGGTAATCTCATAACGTACCCACTGCAGTGGTGTGCACATCTACGTGTCGTATCCGGCCGACTATAGCGCGGCCGGGTGTGAGAAAATAGCTGTACATATATATAAATGCATGAATGACTCATAAGAATAACTTCTGGCATTTCGAAGTGACGTAGGGTTGGTAATCTCCGAATATCATTATGGGCTAACATCATCACTATATCTTACCTTTACTGGATCAATGATCGCAAGAACAATTCAAGAATCATAAAAAATGAAGTAATAACATTATCAGGAATCCAAAGAAACATAAGCTTTCTAGCATGAGTCATTAGTGCTGCCACCACGTGGATGGTGTCTCATTGATATATATTTATACATATATATCAAAATTTACACACACAACTAATATAAATAAATCAAAAAAATATCTTATAATTATTTACACATATACCAACATTCCATAAATATTGAGATATTTAGAAAATATATTTCATCACATTTTAATCTTCCAATCTACTATCAAAAGTATAAATTTTTGTACTATAAATTCTCGAAATGAGCAAAGATAATTTTTATTATGAAAAACAAAATATCCTTATAATAAAAACATCATTTAAAAGAGAATAATATACCACCTCAAAAATCATCTTGTCTTTGAACTTATGTCAATTCACTTACGACAAATCCAACATATAAAAGTACGGGATGTAACACTATTCATAATGCGGCAGTTCCATTTTTAGTAGCTGAGGTGAAAAAGCGCCAATATGAGGATCCCATGTTAGTTCATTACAGAGAGACATCTCGCAGAAGAAAAAGTCACCATTCGAGATTTCTGCTGATGGAGTTCTTAGATATCGTGGCAGACTATGTGTTCCTGATGTTACAAGATTACGTCGCTAGATCTTGGGGAAGGCCCATTGTTCCTGTTATTCTGTTCATCCGGGAACGACAAAGATGTATCATGATATTAAGTCAATTTATTGGTAGGATGGAATGAAGAAAGACATAGCAGAGTTTGTAGCTCAATGTCCTAACTGTCAGTAGGTAAAGATTGAGCATCCAAAGCCTGGTGGATTATTGCAAGCTATTAAGATTCCGACTTGGAAATAGGAAGTAATTACATGGATTTCATTACAGGCTTGCCTCGTTCTCAGCGTAAGTTTGATTCCATATGGGTGATTGTTGACAGACTTACAAAATCAACTCATTTTCTACCTGCAGAACTACATACTCAGCTAAAGATTATGAAAAGCTTTATATCAAAAAGATAGTACGACTCCATGGTGTTTCGGTATCCATTATCTCCGACAGAGGTGCGCAGTTTACAGCTAATTCTTGGGTGTCCTTCCAGCAAGGTTTGGGGACTCAGGTGAGTCTTAGCTCAGAATTTCACCCCCAGAATGATGGACAAGTTGAGCTTACCATTCAGACTCTCGAGGATATGCTACGAGCATATGTATTGGACTTCAGAGGTAACTGAGATGATCATTTTCCACTCATTGAGTTCGCGTATTACAATAGTCATCATTCCAGTATTCAAATGGCCCCGTATGAGGATTTATATGGGCAGAAGTGTAGATCACCAATTGGATGGTTCGAAGTGGGGGAGTGTCACGACCCAACCCCATAGGCCGTGACTAGTGCCCGAGTTGGACACTCATATCACCTGTTAACTATAATCATCTACAGCTAGCATATCGAGAACTTATTTGTATAAAAAGGCAAGACGTTATTGTAAAGCTGTCACATATATGCATGTCATAGCCACCTGTCTCCTGAGGAGTTACAATTTCCAACAACAAACATATATATATCTACGCAAGCCGACAAGGCTGCCACTACACGCAACATCCCAAACATATATATATATATATATATATATATATATATATATATATATATATATGCAAGATGACAAGGCTGCCACTACGAATGGGTACGCCCCAAACATAAGTCATATCCATACAACGAAACAACAACTATATACAGACCCACACAAATGTCCACAGACCTGTAAGAGTAATGACAGAATCATATGACGGGACAGGGCCCCGCCGTACCCCGAACAAACACATATATATACAACAAAAGGGATTTATACCACAAGCTAGGCTCCGGAACAAAGGAGCTTCCCAAAGTAGCTGGATAGATATCCTAGGCTGGCGGATCTCCAAAACGAGCGTCTGTACCTGCGGGCATGAACGCAGCCCCCCGAAGAAAGGGGGGTCAGTACGGAATATGTACTGAGCATGTAAAGCGTGGAATATAGTAAATAGAATCATACTGAGACAAGGAGTGTAGGATCTAATGTAACAAACATAAATCCATAAAACTTACCTTTGAACATAATTCATATTTATCAACCTCATACCAATATCAATATAGAGTTTAGTAGTCAAAGCTGAATAATCATTCTGTACATAACATATATAACGTGTCCCGGCCCTCTAGTGAGGGGCTCGGTAATTAAAATCATAGCATTATAAACATGTACATATACGTGTCCCGGCCCTCTAGTGAGGGACTCGGTGAAATAATGATCATATGCCATCCTGGCCGCCATTCTCATCATCATGTCATCATGTATATATATAACGTGTCCCGGCCCTCTAGTGAGGGACTCGGTGAGTAATATAGTAAATATGCGCATGAAAACGTGTCCTGGCCCGGGACTCAGTGAAGGATGTAACGGTAAGCACGAGCAGAATAATAAGCAACCACATACATGCAAAACATCTTTGGAGGCTCAATAGATAAGTAACTAATCAGCTTTCAAGTGTCAGGATAATAATCATATTCAGTTCTTTCTAAATCTTATTACAAACCATAGCAAGGAACGTTTCAGGATTCATATACATGTATCAATTTAACATGATATAGCTTTTGAAGGTCAAGTAGGACTCTAATTATGCAATTCTTTAAGAGTAGGAATTTCCATACATCATTTGTTAGTCAATCATATAGTAGGCTCGTGACAATAACATTAAGGAATGAATAGAATCATAAGTCATGCTTGGAACTAGAGAGTAGAGTTTACCCCAAGGCTCATATCATTTCTTACTTACGTCTAGGACATGCCCAAAGTGTACATGAAGACCTTACAAGGTTAAGGAGGATATCTAACAAATTCTATGTACCTATCTTAAGGTTTCGGAGTTAAATGAATCGGCGGAAGCAATTTCGTGAGGGCTAGAATTGGTGTCATGTTTTTGGAAGGTTTTGCATCATTTGTGCTATACATTGTTTAGCATTAGCCTGAGAGGGATTTGTATGGATCCTTAGATGGTTGATGAAGGTTTAGATAAGTTTCAAGAAGGTATCATAAAGATTGGAGGTCAAACGAATCGAAAAGAACGCATTTTCGCGAAAATTGGAGTTTGTTGGCAGTTTGTGGCCGCATACTAAGTTTACTATGCAGCATATGGGCAGAAAACTCCCATTTTTGGGGGAAATTATTGCCCATCACCTCCCTATATTTTGGATGGAGTATGCGGCCGCAAGTCCCCACTTGCTGGGCCACATCTCCCCTATAACACGGGGCGGTGGGGCGGTTTTAAGCCCTTTTTAAACTCCAAGAGATCCCAGTTTCTACATCCACTTTCCAAAATTATCTCTCCATATTATTATAGTGTTCTTGGAGGTTTTCCATCTTTCCAAAACCTTCCAAACCATCCAAAGAGAAGATCAAACTCCAAAACCCAAGCTAACTCATGAAAGATGATTGTTCTTGATTCTATTTGAAATTGTGGTAAATTTGGTCTTGGAAGAAGCTGAGTGAGGTGAAGTTCTTCTATTAAAAGGTATGTTCTTCCTCTTATTTCTTATTATTTAGTTGACTAACAAGTCTTGAAGAGGAAAGGAATCATAGCAGAGAGGTCACAAGGTATCAAGTTGAAATGGATGACTATAGGTTGATTTTAAAAGGGGAGTTTGGATTGATTTAAGTTTAATTTGAATGAAATCTCTTGATTATGGTATTTTTGATGTTGTTATTGTTGTTTGGGAATTGTTTCGAAATTTGGTGGAAGTAAATGGAATGGGGGAAGTGCTGCCCAATTTTTGTTAGCTCACTAATTACTCTAGTTTGACCTTATGAGAGCTTTCAAGGCTTAACTCTAGTATGAATTGTCTTGATTGTAGATTTATAAGCTTGGGAGGATAAGAGTTAAGTGGTTAAGGAGACAACAAGGTATGTTAAGGCTAACCCTTTCCTTCTTATGGCATGATCACCTTGATACGAATATATGTTTATGCAAATGTCCCCCCATAATGACACTATTTCTAGAAATACTAAAAAGCTTGTGGTTCATGATGTTCCTATGATATTATTGATCTTAGTTTCATGGTTATTGATCATGTTCATTGTTGTTTATCTCGCCTTATGATTATTGTTCCTTCATGGTGAGATATAGTGATGATGATGATTCCATAATGGTAATCGGAGGTTCACCGACCTTATGTCACTCTGATAGAGTTGTAACGTTTTATTTGGAATCTCATGCATGCTTTATATATATGTAGCTATGTTCTTACACCGAGCCACGCTATAGTCGGCCAGGTACGGCACCTATTGTGCACACTACTACAGTGGGTACGTTATGCTGTTCTCCCGGACGCTGGATTCCCCGGACGCGGGATGATGATAATATGATGATAACACCGAGCCTATATGGACGGGTACGATACTATATATATGTATGTATGAAAAATGCTTTTTTTAAAAGCTAAGCATGCATGACATCCGCCTTAAGATGCATTCAGATGTACAAGTTATTTCTCTTATCTCATGTTTCTTTCATATCCTTATTATGTTGTTATTCATGCCTTACACACTCAGTACATTGCTCGTACTGACGTCCTTTTGTTGTGGACGTTGCGTTCATGCCCGTAGGTAGACAGGTAGACAGAACAGACCCCTAGGCTGCTTCATCAGCGATTGTGCAGGAGCGCTCCGCTTGTTCCGGAGCTGCAGTTCTGCTGGTACTATTCTTTTGTGTATTTATGGGCATGGCGGGGTACTATCTCGTCCTTATGATGTTATGCACTCCATGTAGAGGCTCGTAGACAGATGTATATAGTTAGATGTTCTATGACATCTTCAGTTCATATTTTGTACATCATTTTTTGTAGCCTTGTCGGCTTGTACATATGGGCATAGTCTAATGGTGAGTATGTAGATGTGCATATATCTCTTGGACTTGTGTCCCTTACAGATTATGGTATTTATGAGGTATTTTTGTGGTCCACTTAGATATAGATTATGAAATGTAAGTTAGGAGGTGCTTGGTAGGTTAGCTCCGAGAGCCCGTCACGGCCCTCCGGTTGGGTCGTGACACATATAATGCTTAAGTGAGGATAGAGGCCTAGAACTCCAAAATCTGAGGGGTTAGACCCTTCGTAAACGTCACAACCGATGACCTATAGCTTTTGTTATAGAAACTACATGGTAAGAGCAATGACCCATAGAGGAAAATCGCATTGTCTATATGCCAGTAGGGAACAATATCCCATCGTGCTAAATATCATCTCAATGCATCTGTTGGGCCAAAATGTCATCACTCTGTTTGGAACCAAATCTCATCGAACCACAATCTAATCATGACTCCTCTTGAAATCAGATCCTGTCAGGCCATAACCGTATAAATCATCACAGAATATAAGAATAGATGTCATAAACTGCCATACCCCAAATCCTGATAGGGCATGATGGGCACCCGACCCTTACTTAGAGCCGAGCGAACCTGCTGGTTCTCGTTATACTCATGATCTCACTGGACTCTTAAATCATGAAATGAAATGCATAATGAAAGCTTTTCAAAAATATTTTGTTTCGTATTTCTCAAATCAAGTGAAATCTGTAATCATATGAAATCTGTAAAGTAATGCATAATGATACATCGGCTTACATAGCCGCTTACGAGACTGACATACTGTATACATGACTCTGTCTGCAAAAGCCTCTAACGTAAGATATGATATCAAAACCTAAGTTGGTCTAGGGCCCCAACATACCCATAATGCATATGACTCAACTCATAAGGAAATAATCCGACGCGGCGTCACTCTGAACAGAATGGAGTTTACTAATCCAGTAGATAGCCTAGGACATCCTATAGTCAAACTCCTGTATAACTTTCCTGCAAAGCAATATGGGGCTGTGTGGCATGAAACACAACGCCCCCAGGCAAAGGGACGTCAGTACGAACAATGTACCGAGTATGTAAGGCAGCATTAATCATAAAGAATAAGATATAAGTCATAACGAAAGTACGAGAAACAACCAGTAATATGAATAGCCCCAAAGGCAGAGAATAACAATGTAAGTAGCCCCGAAGGCAATGACTAGAAATGTAAATAGCCCCGAAGGCAAGAATCATGCATGCTTTCATGTAAAACCATTTATCAATGCATAAGTATCCATAGGCCTTTATCGCTATCATATCTATATAACGTACTCGGCCCTAGTGGGACTCGGTGTGTATAATGTACCCGGCCTATATCAGGACTCGGTGTGAATAGCCAACTGATCAGAGGTTGCACATCTACGTGCCGTACCCGGCCAACTATAGCGCGGCTCGGTGTCAGTAACATCATGAATACATATATACATATATAGATGAATGCAATGCATGAGTATAATCTAACACGCTAATATTATCAATGTATGAAACCTCAGGACCCATGAATAGAAGAAACAATCATAACAAGGGGTATAGGATCATCAAAGACTGTGGTGCTCCTAATGCTGCTAAGAGTAGAGTAATATGGAAGCTCGCTTAAACGTTCATTCGTTCATATCATAAGATCATGTCAAAATGAATGAAAGGGATAGCCTTAACATACCTGGAAGTCTGTCTAAATGTCCAGCGTCTACTTCTCGAGCTCGTAAGTCTACAATTAAGATAGCATAGGTCACAATTAGATCATCTACATCACTTACTATCCAATCCAAGTACGAATGAAACTTAACGAAATTCGGGCAGCATTTCCCCTATAATTCTTACTCCAATCCATTTCCAAAACAGCTCACAATATATACAACATCATCATCAACAACAACAACACAATATCCACAAGCTATATTTCAAGAATTTCCAGCTACAACACAACTTAGGATATTACCAAACAGTCGATACAACAACAATGACGTTAAAATATGATTTCCCGCTATTAACTCCATATTTCTCATCCCACAATTTAGCTATGGCTCGGACGAACTTAAATATATCAAGAATAGGCGAATTCTTACCTTACATGCCAAGGAATACTCTTCTTCCACCTTACTTTTCTTTGAAGAAATCTCCGATTTGCTAGGATCCGAAGGAAACCAACAATGCAATCTTATAACTGACGAAGACGTAGCCTCCAAGTTGTTCTTGATATATTTTTACACCTTGTTGTTACTAACAAATAGATCACTTTAATTCCTATTGCTCTGTGAAATTATGGTTGCTGCATATAAATATTGTGAACTATTTCCATGAACATGAGTTCATTAAAAGTGGTTTTATTCCATTTTTTTTTTTTTGGACCATTCCAACGTGATGCTGCAATCTTAAGTGGTAAGATTCAAGATTAGTTGCTCCCACTTGCCACGTGTAATTATTGCACCTTATGTGCTTTTTGAGTCATCAAGTCTCTTACTTAATACCATTGATAAAATGATTGCCACTTGGCAGCTTGTAAGTCTAAAATTATGCTCATTACATAAGAGCAAATTTTTTTGTTGTCCACGTAATATTTATCCAATAATCTTAATTTTCATAATTAATTCTGTACCCTCCCAGTTTATTCCAATATTTAACTAATTACTCACATAATTAATCTTTGATGTCAATTCACTTAAATATGATCATTTTTAGCACACTTCCGATACTCAATATCATAATCATGTGGTACAACTCTAGTCCATAGCCTCTTTATACATACACCAAATATTATTCTCAATCACCGTCGTCACACTTGTTAAACCTTAAATTATTTTGTAACTCCAATCTTTTATATACTGAGCTCTTGATCCGCATACATGAGTATGACAAACATCCCATACGGTCCATATAACTTGTTCAACATTCCGAACCTCAACGAAATTTATTTTCTCCGATTAGTTTAACCTCTAGTTCTTATGACACTTCCTTATCACTTGTTAAACATAGCATAAATCCTTATAACTTCAAAAATAATCTTGTCCTTGAACTTATGTCGATTAACTTACGAAAAATCCAACGTACAGAAGTACGGGATGTAACATAAACACATGAATATCATCTGCACACATATGACATATGAATAGTTCAAGAAATGAATCGATGCTATTCAATTATCATAAAGTTCATAAGATATCTGGACTGATGTTCTAACATGCGAATCAATACTAGATTTGTTATCTCTAAATCATTCAAAGCATGGTCAGCAAGTCAATTACCAATCAAGTAATACAGAATAATACACATAACAGCTAAAGTGCCCCAATCATAGCACCCAGTACTCGCATATGTGAACGTCACCTCGTGTGTACGATACTCCCTTACCCTTAACTCATTTAATTTAGCTATTTAGTTGGGAAAACATTCCTTCATTGAAGTCAGTCTTAATTTACTAACTCCACGAACGACTCTCTCTCCCCCTCAAGCCTTCGTATGCTCCAAATTTTTCCAAAGTGTACTCAGTGGTGTTAAATGATTCCAACAACACTCATATTGCAATATAAAAAGAATCGGGTCAAAAAGTCAATAAAGAGTCAACCTAGAGCCCTGAGATCAAAATCTGAAATTGATTCCAAAATTAGGCTACCCATTCCGTAGGAAATGCAAATCTGAAATTTCATTTCCATCTACCTCCAAATCAACATTTAATAGCCTCTTAATCTAGGGCTAGAAATCCCCAACATTACACTAGAAATTCATGAATTAATCACCTAATTAAAGCGGATAATCAAGTGAAATAACCAATTTTTAAGGCTAGAATTCTTACCCAAGCCAAGTTATTGAAATCCCTTCGAAAATCGCCTTGAGCCGAGCTCCACAAATTCTCAAAATGCATTTTGAAATGTCAAATCCCGATCTAAAATGTTTTTAACACTATCAGGATGCTTCCTCAGGATCACGATGGGTCTCACACGATCGCGAAGAGAAATCAGACGTGGACCTTATGCGACCGCGATCAATGGCCTCCATCCCGTTGATCAGACTCCATGCCTTCGCGATCGCGACCTCCCCTCCTGCAAACGCGATGTACTGCTGCTGCACTAGGAGAAAAAAAAATTGGTGCATCCTGAGGTTGGTTTTAGCCCCCAAAACACACCCAAACCCCTTGGGTTGCAATCCAAACATACATAAAAGTCTAAAATAATCATACAAATCTTTAGTAACTCTCAAATGACGAATCCGAGCCCGTCTAATCACATCTTTGAGCTTGGTCAACTCTTATTTTTTAAAATCACTAGTTTTGGTTTAATGTTTTGAAACACACCCGAACCCTTTGAGACCCCTGTCACCCATGCCCGTAAGTCATAAAACATAAAAAGAACCTACGGGAAGTCTCAAATTGGGGAAAGGGGTTCCAAAACTCAAAAGGATCGAATGGGTCGTTATAGTTTCCCCCAAGGTTTTTTATTTATATAATATGACCCCCCCCCCCCCCCCCCCCCCCCCCTCTCTTTTTAATTAAGAAAAACGTCCCCTCCCCTTTATTTCAAAGTTGAGAGGTCTTCTTGCCTCATTGGGGATGGAGAGTGTTATACGATCAGATTTTGAGAGAATTCAAAAGTATATTTTCTATTGACCACATTGTTGAATATATATATACAGCTGTTTACAACAATCTATAGAAGAATAGGGAGATAAATTAGCTAATAGAACTTATCCTTATATCCAAAAATATGGCTAACAGAACTTAGCTATTCTAACTAATTGATATTGCTATCCTAATTTATAGTGATTGAACTATATCTCTAACAGCCCCCCTCAAGCTACGAAGGTTTGTCCCAGATTCTTAGCTTGTGCTTGATAAGTTGAAACCTGCTGGCGGACAAATGCTTAGTAAAAATATCGGCCAATTGGTCGATAGAGGATATAAATTGTACTGATATAGGACCAGCCTTGACTTGTTCTCTGACAAAGTGAAAATCAACTTCGACATGCTTCGTTCAAGCCTTGAAACGCGGATTAATTGCTAGACAAGAAGCTCCATTGTTGTCACACCAGATGATTGCGGGGTAATGTATTGGATGTTTGAGCTCTTGAAAAATAGAACGAAGCCAAATTATTTTTGCTGTTGTATTGGCAACAGATCGATACTCAGCCTCGGTTGATGATCGAGCAACTGTTGGTTGTTTCTTAGCTGACCAAGAAATTAAATTTGGTCCCATATACACAACAAAACCTCCTCCTGTGGATCTCCTATTATCTGTATTCCCGCCCTATCAGTATCACAAAGGGCTTGAAGATGGGAGCTGGTTGAGTGAGAAATAAAGAGTCCTTGATGCAAGGTGGCGTTGACATATCGAAGAACACGTATGCAAGCTGTCCAGTGAGTGGTCGTTGGTGCAGATAAAAATTGGCATAATTTGTTCACAGCAAAATCCAAGTCTGGACGAGGTAAGAAAGCATCTTAATAATGCCCCCACTGTTTCCTATAAATCTGGGGATCAACCATAGGAGACTTGACAGATGTTAGCATGTTCCATGTGAGTAGTAGTGATAAGATCCTGAAGATATTTTTGTTGAGAAAGAATAATACCATTGCTGAGATATCTAACTTCGATTCCCAGGAAGTAGTGAAGTTTTCCGAGATTTCACAACTTGAATTCTTTGGACAAATGAGTTATAAATGTGCAAACTGCATTTGAGTTACTCCCTGTGATTATAGTATCATCGACATAGATGAGGATATAAAGAACATCACTACCTTGTTGTTTGATAAAGAGGGAGGAGTCAGTATGAGAGCCTACAAAACCAATGGTTAGAAGATAAGAATTGAGTCTGTGATACCAAGCCCGTGGGCTTGTTGAAAGCCATAAATTGATTTCTTCAATTTGCACACATAATCAGGACATCATTGATCAATAAAGCCTGGAGGTTGAGACATATATACATCTTCTTCTAAATTTCGATTGAGAAATGCATTGGAAATATTCAGTTGCTGAAGAGTCCATTGTTGGAGATTGCCAAGGAAAGAACAACATGGACTGTTGTAGGCTTGATAACCGGACAGAAAGTGGCGTCATAATATATTCCCTCAACTTGATTATAACCTTTGGCTACCAAGCGATCCTTGCACGACTCGATGCTTCCATCAGGATGGTGTTTGAGTCGAAAAACCCATTTACAATCCACAGTATTGGAATGTGCTGGTTTGGGAACAAGTCCCCACGTTTGGTGTTGTATCAAAGCAACTATTTCAGAGCTCATATCCTCTCTCCATGCTGGAATTTTGAGTGCTTTTGAGTAGCATGTTGGTTCTGGAAGAGCAATGGAGGAAGATCAAACTTTATCATCCGAAACATACATGAAAGCTAGTGTCTTCTTCTTAGGATTTTGTCTTAGAACCATTAGATGAGTGCAACCAGGTAGTTCTGATGGCTCAGTAGGAGTTGGGAGGACATCATGTTTCTGCTCCCAAGGAGAATCAATATGATCTTGAGAAGCACTAGAAGATGATAAGCAAAGACCAGAATTATTGTTGTTAGAAGAATCAATAGAAATCTGTGTAAGTGACGAAGATGATGGTACAGCTGAGTCAGGTTGCGGTATTGACGCAATTAATGTGAGCCAAGGAGTGGAATTAAATTTCTTGGGAGGAGTTCCTAAGATAGAAGAATCAGACAAGTTTTTCTCCTTATACAGAAAGCAAGTTTCATCAATACAAACATGCCTACTAAGATAAATTTTATGATCATGAGGATTGAAGCAGACATAACCGTGATGGTCCTTGGCGTACCCGGGAAAAACACAGGTTGTAGTTCTGTAGGAGAACTTATGTTGATTGTAGGGTCGCAACAAAAGATAGACAGTGCAGCCAAAGACACGGAGAAATCCATAGTCTGGTGAAGTTCCATGTAGTTTGTCAAATGGTGAGACATGTTGAAGCACTTGAATAGGGAGCCTGTTAATTAAGTACGCAGCGGTGTGCATAGCCAAGTTCCAAAATCGTGATGGAACTGCAGAATGAGCGAGCAGGGTGAGGCATGTATCCGCTAGGTGTCTGATTTTCCTTTTCAACCTGACCATTTTACTGATGTGCATGAGGACAAGTAATGCGATGTTGAATACCATTTTCCCTCAGATAAAGTATTGACAGTACGAAATTCACCACCCCAATCTGATTGGAAATTAATGATTTTGGTTTGAAATTGATTTTCAACCATTTTGTGGAATTCGACTAAGTAGAAAGAACCTCATTTTTTTGTTTAATAGGAAATAACCAACAATAACGAGAGAATTCATCCACAAATAGAACAAAATATTTATCTCCATTAAAAGATAAGGTGGGAGCTGGTCCCATATATCTCCATGAATCAATTCCAATGGTCTACTAGCAATAGAACCAGTAACGGGTAAAGAAATCCGACTATGTTTGCCTAAAAAACAAGCCTCACATAGATCAGATGATTTATTGAATTACTAGGCAAACTAAACTTATTAACAATACAAGAGATTGTTAATTATTGAGGATGACCAAGCCGAGCATGTCAATCTAGTGCAGCAGTCCGAACAGCTTTAAAAACCTTGCTATTTCCTTTAATGTACTCTAATGCAGCAATAGGAAGCCTGTAAACTCCGTCTTCAGCTGGGCCCTTCAACAACACCTTTTTATTTTTCTGATGCTTCACAATAAACCCATCAGAGTCAAGTTTAAAGGATCAGTGATTGTCTTTAGCTAATTTATTAACATAGAACAATTGTTGTTGTATGGCAGGCACATGTAAAACATTTTTCAAAGGAAACTGATAATTACTAAAAGATATTGTAGTGTGACCAATGTTTTTAATGTGCAAACCATGACCATGACCTGTAGTGACCTTGTCAGGCCCTTTTTACTCCTCGGAGATTTCAAGTGCAGACAAATCAGGCGTCATTTGATGAGAAGTAGCAGTGTCAAAAAACCAATCATCGGAAGACGCATTAACATTGGCGGCATTGACAGTGATTTTATCATTATCAGTATCATAACGTTTACGACACCACTTAGCTTCATGATTGTTGAGTCCACAGATATGACAAGGATCAGGAAACCATTTTTTGTTTCCTTTAGATGACGCACCATTATTTCTGTAACCATTATTTTTCTGAGAGCTCTGATGGAATTGGTGTACAGATGAAGTGTGTTGTCGAGCAACATTGGTGACAACAGAGAAATGGTTTGCGAGAGTTCTGCAAGAGGATCTCATGAGACAGAAGTCCACCAAAAAGATCAGAAAATGATACATGTGACTTTTCTGCAAACAATGTTGCAATGAGAGGATGATAATCCGAATGAACGAACCGGAAAATGGTGGCATTGAATTATTCTTATACTTCGGGTAATTTTGAAAATCTACGAATGGGCAATGATAGTGGGGTTGAGGTACCTGGTATTGGCACAGTTCGCTTGAAAAGTAAGAACGGTTCAAGGTTGGTTCTTAACAATGTCAAGCATGCTCCAGATGTTCGTCTGAATTTAATTTCTGTAGGAAAGCTTGATGATGAGGGTTATGATCAAACCGTTGGTGGTGGCCAGTGGAAGCTTCTTAAAGGTTCAATGATTGTGGCTCGAGGTAACAAGATATCTGACTTGTACTTATTTCAGGGCTCCATTTGTAGTGACTCAGTAAATTTGGTGGAAAATGATACTTCATCAGAGTTATGGCATAGAAGGTTGAGTCATATGAGCGAGAAGGGGATTGATAATTTGGCTAAGAAGAATTTGCTTTCTGGAGTGAAACAAGCAAAGTTAAAGAGATGTGTTCATTGCTTAGCCGGGAAACAGAAAAGAGTTTCTTTTCAGAGTCATTCACCTTCAAGAAAGCTGGATTTGCTGGAGTTGGTGCATTCTGATTTGTGTGGTCCTTTTAAAGTAAGCTCTAGTGGTGGTGCACTTTACTTTGTGACTTTTATTGATGATCATTCTCGCAAACTCTGGGTATTTCCTTTGAAGTCCAAGGATCAAGTACTTGATGTGTTCAAGACTTTTCAGGCCTTGGTTGAGAGACAGACAGGGAAGAAACTAAAATGCATCCGCTCAGACAATGGTGGTGAATATATTGGTCCCTTTGATAATTACTGTAGACAGCAGGGTATTCGGCATCAGAAAACTCCTCCAAAGACTCCTCAGTTAAATGGTTTAGCAGAGAGGATGAACAAAACTCTAGTTGAGAGGGTTAAATATTTGCTTTCAGATGCTAAGTTGCCAGATTCATTTTGGGCAGAAGCACTTAATACTGCTGCTTATGTTATCAATTTATCTCCTACTGTTGCTTTGGATGGTGATGTCCGTGACAGAGTTTGGTTTGGTAAAGATGTCTCTTATGCTCATCTGAGAGCCTTCGGGTGCAAGGCCTTTGTGCATGTTCCTAAGGATGAGAGGTCAAAGCTGGAAGTTAAAAACTAGGCAGTGTATCTTCATTGGTTATGGTCAAGACGAATTTGGCTATCGTTTCTATGATCCAGTTGAGAAGAGACTTGTTAGAAGTCGTGATGTTGTGTTCTTTGAAGACCAAACAATTGAAGATTTTGACAAAGCTGAGAAGGTTGATTCTCAGAGCAATGAGAGCTTAGTTGATGTTGATCCAGTTTCTGTGACTATTGCACCTGAAGAAAATCTTCAAAATAATGAAGATTAAGTTGATAATGAAGATAGTGATCATGTTCAAAATGACCAGCATGATATTGTTGATGCTCCAGTGGAAGATGATGTGGTTCGCCAGCAACTAGTTGCTATTGATGTTCCAGAGAGTTCTCTCAGAAGATCTATTAGAGAGAAAGTACCACATTGATAGCTGAAGAAAAGGGAGCTATTTATAAGGAGTTGGATACTCTTAATGATGTGAGGCCTTTTGGGAAAACCGTGCGGGCTTAGGCCCAAAGCGAACAATATCACGTCATGTTAAGAGTGTCTTTGGACCGTTTTAGCCCAACAACTGGTATCACCAATGGTTTGGCAGGACGAGTATAAAGATGGCGGAGTGTGGCTGGGGCCCGGCTTAGTGCCTTTGCCCATCTATGGGCCGGTTTACAACCTTTACCGGTAGCTTTGAAGACGCATACACAGCCTTTGGGATTCGGTGACCGTAAATACTCTGACGATGTGGGTGGCACATTGACACGTTGAATCTTTGACCCGTAATGAGTCGTGTGGAACTTAGTTCGAGGGGGAGATTGTTGGGTGTGCGAATAAAGTACCACATTGGTAGCTGGAAAGAAAAAGGAGCCTACTTATAAGGAGTTTGATAATCTTAATGATGTGAGGCCTTTTGGGAAAAACCGTGCGGGCTTGGCCCAAAGTGGACAATATCATATCATGTTAAGAGTATTTTTGGACCTGTCACACCCCAGTCCTGATAGGGCATGATGGGCACTCGACCCTTTACTTAGAGCCGAGCGAACCCACTGGTTCTCGTTATATTCATAATCTCGCTGGACTCTTAATTTCACGAAATGAAATGCATAATGAAAGCTTTTCAAAAAACATTCTTTTCGTCTTTCTCAAATCAAGTAAAATCTGTAGTCATATGAAATTTGTAACATAATACATAATGACACATCGGCTTGCAGAGCCGCGTGCAAGGCTGACATGCTATATACGTGACTCTGTCTGCAAAGTCTCTAACATAAATCAATATACCATAACATAGATACTCTGACTCGGCAACACTCCGGAAAGAAATGGAGCTCGCCAATCCAGCTGGAACATCTTCTAGCAATATCCTCTACTTATCTGTATACACCTGCGTGGCATGAAACGCATCGTCCACCAGAAGGGACGTCAGTACGAATAATGTACTAAGTATGTAACGCATGAATAACACCATAATGTAAATATGAAAGGTAACATGGAATAAGAGAGATAACTTGTACATCTGAATGCCTCATAAAGCGGATGTCATGCATGCTTAGCCTTTTAAAAAAAAAAAATTCTATACATATACATAGTACCATGCCCGGCCATTAAGGCTCGGTGTCATATATATCGTATCATGCCCGGCCATTAAGGCTCGGTGTTATCATCATTAGCCCGCGTCCGGGGCAATATCATAACATGTCCACTGCAGTGGTGTGCACATCTAAGTGTCATTCCCGGCCGACTATAGCGCGGTGCGGTGTGAGAAAATACATACATATATATAAAGCATGCATGAGAGCCAAATAAAAGCTATGAATACATCGGAGTGACGTAAGGTCGGTAACCTCCGATTATATTATGGAATAATCATCGTCGCTTTGTCTCACCTTGAAGGGAACAATTATTATAAGGTGAGACCAACAATAATGAATAAATTAAGAAAGGTCAAAAGATAGCTCAATATTCTCATATCATCATTGAAATCATAAACTTGGAGCCTTCAAACATAAACTTGTTCTCATCATAGTCATCATAATAATATAAAGCTCATGTACATGGAAGTCTCTATGAATAAAATCATCTCATAATAACATGAAATCCGTATGCCTTAGAGCTTGGATAAATAAATCCCTCATAATCATCATCATGGTTATCATAAAAATTTATTCATTCTTTACCATCATAAAACTTTAAGAGTCATGAATCTCTAACATTCTTGGAAATGAAATTTTTTATGGAATTCATGTATGGTTTGGTAGGAAAAGAATCATGCCTTTAGAAGCTCGATAACATCATAAGGATCACAAAATTCGTGGACTTCTAGCATTTGCGGAACCAATGATATTATGGGTACGACACAAAGATTTATAACGAAAGGATCGTGCCTTTAGAAAGAAGGGGACTAGCCTTAACATACCTGGAAGATAATTTCTCGACTCCCAACTTACTTCCAGTCTCGCAATTCACTTAAGATTATTCGTAGCCTCGTAATCTACATATACAAGCATTCATATCATTGTTAGGCTCGTCATCATGCTTGTCTCAAGACTTTAATTAAAATCCTTTTAGATTCTGTCGAAATTCGGGCAGCATCTCCCCTGTTTATATGCCTAGCCCGAAATCATAATATCAACAACCAATCAACAACAACAATACCAACATCATCAATACCATTATCCATGCCAATATATCTCCTAAAACATCCCACACGATGTTTTCTAAATTTCTCAACTAACCAACTTGTGATACGACTATTTAATAACTTTATTTCCGTAAAGAAGCCGAAATTAATACCAATAAGGGGAGATTCATACCTTTTCCTTGTTAGGACAATAATATCTCCAACATTCACCTTGAATCCAAGCCAATTCCGCCGCAAGACGATACTATAATCACAACCGCACGTTACTTGGACCTCGATTAATACTTCGTCACTTGAAATTACCCAAAATTCTCACTTTTGTGATGTATTTTTGCTCCCCTAAGTTGCTGAATTTTCTGGAAATTTTAAGAGGTTTTTATGACCAAAAAGAGGGATTTTAACCCTTTTATAAGTCGGCAAAGTCGGCAGTACTGTAACGGTACTGTAGCAGTACTGTAGCAGTACTGTAGCAGTCATGTTTCTGCGTTGACAGCTCAGTTTGTAACGTTCATAATTCTCTACTCCGATGTCCTATCAACGAGCGGTTTGTTGCGTTACAAACTAGACTCGACGAACTTCATTTTAGGCTTTTGAAGTGCCTTAAAACTCCTAATATACTAGGAGATATGCCCCTCCAAAGTTGACTAAAAATCTGCCCAACATTTCTCAAATTTTCATCGAACTTATTTTCTTCAATTTGCTTGATCTCGAAATCTTCCGAAACTCTCCATACATGATATTTATCATTTATTATACATGATAATGGTCATGTTCTTGTGTTTCAAAATAGTCTTTCCCGATTACGATTTACAAGATCATAATCATCCTTTACTTAAACAATATACTTAATAATGCCTCGTTCCTCATACTCCAAAATGGTTTTACCTAGCCATAACTCGACATACTTACATTCAAATTTAACCAGTGCTCCTCCGAGGTACGGGGTGTAACAGGACCGTTTAGCCCAAAACCCGCAGTGGAAAGCTCGTCAGCGATAGCGTTAGCTTCGTGTAGAAATTGAGCCATTGGTTTGTCACCAAGAGTCATGTTTTGCAAGGAGATGTGCAATTGGACTCTTCTAGCACTGTTGCTTATACCAAATGCATTTGAGAGAGTTGTCCAAGCTTCAAAGGCAGTATCTAAACCAGTGATATAAGGAAAAGTTTCCTGGTTAAAGATGATAATATCCAACTTAATAAGAGTTGGTTCTCTTGTAACCATTTTAGATAACTTGATTCTGATTGATTGGTTGTGGTATTGATGATCGTAGAGGTAGGTGCTGGTGTACCATTGATATAATTGAAAAGATTGTAGCATTTGATGATAGGAACAAATTGAGTTTTCTAAGTCAAGTAGTTTGTTGGTTTGAGTTTTATTGAAAAAGAAAGTTGAGCATGAGGTAAAAGTAGCAAAAAGACTTGGAGTGGTTAAGGTTTTTGCTGTAGAGGTGGAATCTGAAAGTTGAGAAGAAGAAGATGATGATGATGATGATGATTCCATGGTAGGCTCTAGTACCATGTTATACGATCAGATTTTGAGAGAATTCCAAGGTGTATTTTCTATTGACCACATTGTTGAATATATATACAGCTAGGGCTGGGCATAAAATACCGAAAACCGAATTACCGAACCGAACCGGCTATTTCGGTATTCGGTAATTCGGTTTTCGGTTCGGTATTCGGTACTGAAATATAAAATTTAATATTTCGGGTTCGGTATTCGGTATTCGGTATTTACAATTATACCGTTCAGTAATTCGGTAAATACCGAATACCGAAATTACAGTAGTGTGTTGCACACAGTTCTCTTAAATATCCTCCTCTTTCACTACGTTATGAAACTGAAAAGTCCTAGTATTTTGCGAAACGTAAATTGCGGCTTTTAGATATCCTTTTTTCTATTGCTCATTTCCCATAATGTATCAAATAAAATATTCACGAAATAAAAAGAGAGAACTCTAGAAATGAATCTAAGGCTCTAAGCAATATATGGAGAATGATAATGCTGCAAATTTGTACCTTTATGAAAATGGACCACTAGCCAAACAAGGTCCAATACCATCAATAGCATACATGAGGAATGACTTCATGGCTTACAGAATACAGTAGCCCGATTGCATGGTTTTATTTGCCTTTAACCTAACCATCTTAAAATGCTATAAGTTTAGTGATAGTTCTGCCTGTTTCCTATAGTTCTGTTGGTTTCCTTGCTTAACATACAGTAGTGATAGTGATAGTTCTGCCTGTTTCCTGTAGTTCTGCTGGTTTCCTTGTTTAACATATTCCATAGAAACTTTTTCCTGAAAATTGAGGGGTAATTGTGATGTGAACTCTTGCACATGATGAATGAATGCAGCTGCTAGCAAAAAAATGGTATTACCGAATACCGTACCGAACCGAAATTTGATTTACTGATTCTCGAATTACCGAACCGAAGTTTGAAAGTTCGGTATTTGGTATATACTTTCAATTACCGAATACCGAATTACCGAACCCGAACTTTAAAAATACCGAACCGAATACCGAATGTTTACAACAATATATAGAAGAATAGGGAGATAAAATAGCTAACAAAACTTATCCTTATATCCTAAAACTAGTAAATTTGGCCACGCATCACGCGGTGTGAAAAAAGCTATTAGATTTATTAGATATTTTTGTATTATTCAAAATATTTTAAAGATTCTTTTCGATCTTCAAATCCAAATAAATGAGATTCTAAATTCCAACTCATTTTAACACAAACTGTATATTTGACTTGGTTCCTGGGGGAAAATTTATCCAACAAGGAAAAAGATTCCTTAAATTAGCACCATCTAATACCTATTCTTTTATGCCAGAGTAGTAATGATTGATAATTAATATTTTCTCATCCATTTAAATGCGTTCTTTTATAGAGGTATGACATGATCATAAGTATAAAAAATCATAGAGTAAAAAAAAGGGAGGAATATGCTTTTTATAGTAGATAAATAAAATAAATGTTTATGACATGTCATTTCTTTGTAAATGCATAAAATAGTAGATTATGCTGAAGGGAAAAAAAATACGAAAAAGAGAAAAAGAAAAAAAGGAAAATAAAAACACACACGATTATTAGCCTAGAACCTCCCCCTTAAAGTAGCTGTCTAAAATAAAAATAAAAATGAAAAGATCAAGATCCTAAATCTAACAAAAAAAGGAAAATTACCTCTCATTAATCGCAAAAATGGGGTAATGTTTTCCAACCATATCATGACGAAAAGTCATCTCCTGCAATTAATCAACAACATAAACACACAACAAACAAAAGCAAATTAAACTTCAAGCTCTTATCTGTGTAAATAAACATATATGTAAGGATGAGAGGAAAGAAAAGAAATTTGAGGTGATATTTGCAGAATGGTATTAGCCCATTGTTCATTAGAAGTCACCGTGGCAAAAGGCAACACTGGAGAACACAATAAAAATTAGTAGCAACCAACCGAAGTAGCAATTCTCTCTTCCCATGTCCAAGCACTAAAACTTGATTTGGATATCAAGTAGACTTATTTTTCGGTTACTTATGTCTTTAAATCTTTCGTTCTCTTTCTAAAGCGAAATAGAAAACTCAAGAGACTCAACACATTATTGGGTATATTTTAATGTTATTTGAAGCTTATCATGAAGGAATTGTAATTGAGAGAAATTAATATTTAGACATTTTTATTTAGACTAATAAGGAAGAAAAAGCTCAAAAAAAGGAGAAAAAAGATAAATAGAATCGTTGGCCATAGAGAGGTGTCACGTCACCTTGTGTATGCCTAACTTTATATTATGTATAGATATAGCTAACAGA
The DNA here is from genome assembly GCF_019175385.1 of Lycium barbarum. Classification (NCBI taxonomy): domain Eukaryota; kingdom Viridiplantae; phylum Streptophyta; class Magnoliopsida; order Solanales; family Solanaceae; genus Lycium; species Lycium barbarum. Next base: position 40,965,713 of record NC_083347.1, read on the forward strand.
ACTTAGCTATCCTAACTAATTGAGATTGCTATCCTAACTTATAGTGATTGAACTTTATCTCTAACAGAGAGAGCATAATAGATCACAATAGTTCTATTATAGTAGAAATTAGTGTATCAACCCGCGCTTCGCGCAGTCGTGGAAGACCGTAGTATGTTTTTATATAATTTTTGTCAATAATTTAGAGTTAGAGCTTAGATTATATGGATTTTTGTACATTTTTTTATAAAGAAAGAAAAATTTATAAGGAAAACATTGTCACCTTTGTATACATAGAAGTGTGTGTTGGAGGTTTAATACATGATTCTCTTACTCTAAACCCGTCAACCGGGCTACCGGAACCGGACCGGTAACCGGTTAGGGAACCGGCCGGTTTCCGGTTAAAAAACCAGAACCGCTTAATCGGTTCCGGTTTAACCGGTTCCTGTTTATCGGTTTGAAATCCCAAACCGGAACCGGTCCGGTTCAAAGTCGTTAAAACTTTTTTTTTTGTTTTTTGTATTATATATATATATATATATATATATATATTAGTATTTATTAGTATATTGTAGGTATATTTACATATGTTATACAAGTTTATAAGTAAAGTTTAAATATTTACTGACTAACAAGCTAACAGCAAGTCAGCAATACAGAATAGTGTTTTTCGTATACATATATATATTAAGTTATATGCTTAAGTTATAGTGTTATACTACATATACCTAAAATATAGTAAGAATATACGTATATATATCAATATACTTAGGTTATATAACTTATATATATATATATATATATATATACCTAAAATATAGTAAGAATATACTTATATATATATCAATATACTTAGGTTATATAACTTAATATATATAAATATGTTTATGTAAGTTATACATATATATAAGTTATATATAACTTAAATATATATATATATATATATATATATATATATATATATATATATATATATATATATATATATAAGTTATATATAACTAAAATATACTAAGAATATACTTATAATATATAGTATATATATAACTTAAACATATCAATATACTTAGGTTATATAACTTAATATATATAAATATGTTTAAGTTATATATATATATATATATATATATATATATATATGTTTAAGTTATACTTATAGTATACTATACATTATAAGTATATTCTTAGTATATTTTAGTTATTTTTCAATTATATAACTTTCTAATTTTTAATTTAAGTAGATGTGTATTATAAGTATATTCTTAGTATATTTTAGGTATATTCCTAACTTAATAAAAGTAAAAATATGAACACAAGTTAATAGAAGAAAACTCAATGAGCCATATATTTTATTCATTCTTGGATAACATTTATTTGCAAGTTGTAGTTTTTTTTTAACTTGGAAATAATACATGAGTTGTACAGAAATAGTAGAATAATAAAATCACCAATTTTGAACCATATCGTTAATTTCCCCCACATCATATTCGGTCATGGAAATATCTTCAAAGTCTTCCATTTGGTCCTGTCCACTAGCTATCAAATCTTCAATTTCTTCCTCTTCGCCTTCCTCCGCTTCTAAGTTTTGGTTGCGTCTCTCCGATCTTATCCAATCGTGAATGCACACTAGTACTTGCAAGCTAAAGCCGAATAATGAATGTCTATGGTCTCCAATTTGCTGTCTTCCTTGGCTAAATGCGCTCTCCGAAGCCACGGTTGATACTTGAACCATAAGGATATCTCGAGCCAATCTTGAAAGTACCGGATAACTTGCCTTGTACTTCTTCCACCATGCTAAGACGTCCAAGTCATCCAGTTCCTTGATATCCACATTTGGCTGCATCAAATAAAAGTTATATTCATCAAAGTTTGCAGTAGAAGAAGAAGCTGGTTGTGAATGTAAAACTTTTAAACCCGACAAGCCCTTTTTGCTACTCTGAGAAGTAGTAGGGCGTGGAGCAACGGGTGTAGCACGTTCTTCCAAACTAGAATAATGAGTAAAAACTTTTCTAAACTCATCATCAATAGCGAGTTCGGCTTCAGCTAAAGATGGTTGAACTCCCTCTTCAATTTCTAAAAATGTATAAATTTGACTAACCAAGTTTTTAGTATAAGACATTTTTAAACAAGGATTTAAAAGAGAACCCAATATAAATAAAGTTGGGATGGAAAAAAATACTTCTTAAATTTGATTATCATTTCAAAAATAGCCACTTGATAACCGGGTTTATATTTATACTATTGTAAAACTCTAGCTATTTCCGCTAAGTAGGCTAAAATTCCGGTTACCGTGGGATAGAATTGTCTAGAAAAAGCAAGAGTTGCATTATAAAAAAATTCTAAGAGGTCAACACATTCTTTAACATCTTCCCAATGCATAAAAGTTAACCAATCCTCACTATTAATATTATATTTGTTATGAACTTATTGTATGAGAATCCTATACTCATATGCTTGTTGTAGCATAATGTAAGTGTAGTTTCACCTAGTCTCAATTTCTACTTGAATTTTCCTAGGTCTAAGGTTATTTTCCACACAAGCATTCTTAAAATCTCTAATTCTTCCCCTATTAGCATTACAAAAAATAAACGCAACCGCATCTCTAACTCTTTGAACAGAATCTTCAAAATGCACAAGACCATCTTTAACAATTAAGTTTAAAATGTGACAACTACATCTTACATGAAAAATATTTCTTAGCGGAGGGTTTAGTTCTCTTTTTATAAGACCTATCGCCTTTGTATTATTAGAAGCATTATCTAAAGCAATACAAAGTGTTTTTCTATAAATGTTAAAAAATCTCAAAATAGTAGACATTGAATCCGCTAAAATTTTTCCATCGTGACGACCTTTTTCTTCATCATATAAAAAAGCTATAATTCTTTTTTGCATAACCCAGTTGTCATCAACCCAATGACATGTAATAGCAAAAAAATCAAACTTGTTAAGACTAAGACCCAAATCAGCGGTAAGACAAACATTACAATTTAAAGAATTAAATACATGGCGCAAATAAAATCTATATTTTTTAAACAAATCTATAACATCGGCTCTACAAGTACTTCTAGGAATACCCTCAAATAACGGATTATAACAACGTTGAATGTAAGTAACAAACCCCAAACCCGAGGGAAAGGAAAATGGTAAACAATCATAAGCTACCATTTTAGCTATTTCTACATGCTCTTTTTTCTTGTCATACTTAAAATTTCTACCGGTTCGTGGGTCTATCGTCATTTGAATACCCCCCACATTTGAACCCGTTTGCTCTCCCCAAACATCCATATGTTTGGTTCTCATATGACCATTTAGTGTACCCATTCCACCATCCTTACCAGTTCCTTGCTTAAAACTAAATACTTGTCCACATAGGGTACATGTAGCTGATTGGTTTTCCCTATTCTTAGTCATAAATTTCCAAACTTTAGTTGTTGGCTTATGAGTTCTAGGTGATTTGTCTTGTGTATGTGATTGTGCAGGACATGTATCTCCTATGGGATTTTCGGGGGGTTGTGTTTTATCATCATTATCATCTTCATTAAAAGTGTCGGTAAAATGTTGTTGCATTGCCTCATGACCTAAAAGTGGATTATTTTCACCAACATCAATACTTAAATTAGGTGTTTCTTCCACAAATGTTTCCTCATTAAGCTCACCCCTAACAATACCACTACTACTACCGGCACCACGTCTTAATCTCTTTGACATTATTAAATAGAATTAATTTAAATCACAATCAAATAAATCACAAGAAAATAAATCACAACAAATTAAATTGCTAGAATTAAATTGCGAAAAATAAATTGCTAGAATTAAATTGCGAAAAATAAAGATAGAGTTGGAATGAAGGTATCAAATTGCCGGATTAATTTCCAACAAAGTGAAGGCGGTTAGAATTGCAAATCCACCAAAGCTACTTCGGATTGTTGCAAAATCACCAACTCCACCAACAATATTATAATTGCAAAATTAATAATTGAAACTATAATAAGACTTTGTAATATTTATTTGAGAGAAATATAAAGTGGCTAATTATTGCAAAGTAACTATAATTGAGAGATTGAGATTTGAGAGAAAGAAATGGGTGAATTGGTGTGAATTAAAATGAAAATGAAGAAGGGTTTATATAGGGGTGGGGGATGGGTTAAAGTGTTAAAAAAAAGTTTGGGGGGTTGGGGGGGGCCAAAAATTAAGTATATGACCGTTTGGCAACGGCTTTTGCAAATGGACCATTGCCAACGGTCCATTAACGGTCAGAAGCCCAACTAACGGCTATAATTAAAAAAAAGAAAAATTAATTTCACCGGTTTTAACCGGTTTAACCAGTCCGGTTCCAGTTTCAAAAAAATGGGAACCGGACCGGTAAAGAATTAACGATTAACCGGAACCGGTTCTACCGGTTCCGGTTTTTACCGGTCAGGTTTTAACCGGTTCAACCGAACCGGTTGACGGGTTTATCGTACTCTGTTATATGTTAAATACAAATATATAGGTATTTGATTCTTTTTCTTCCATTAGATGGCAAACTTCATTTTGTCTAAAAATATCTTCTGTTGCGTAAGAAAAAAAATTAAATGAAAAGTAAAGCAGCAAGGGGAAAAAACAGAATAAAAGAAGTGGCACAAGTTGCGAATTCCATCCATTGAATATTTAAATTACATTTCTGTTATGTCCTTTTGATCCTATTCTTTTTTCCTTTAACAAAATTGTGAAGGGTTATTGGGTTGAGAGAAAAAAGGCAAAAAAAAAAAAAAAAAAAAAAAAAAAATTAAAGAAAACAATGGATTGTAGTGCGATCTAAGATAGTTGTTATGTCATTTGTTATTAGTACTGAATTATAAATTCACCAACAAATATAAATTATACGTTTAACTGTTGACTTCAAATATTAATTTGAGTAATAGTAAGCTATTTTCACTTGTTCATTGATATTGTGTTGCATAAACTATATCTTATGAGACACCAAGAAGAATTAGTAAGTCGAACCAAAATCAAAAAAGACATAAAAATATTATTTCAAGTATTCTCAAGCCCTTCATCTATATTTATTTATTTATTTTTATTTTTGCATCATATCAATGCAAAAAAGCAACAAAAAAAAAAAAACTCTCTCATTTCAAATTAAACAATATAATATTTTTTGATGGAGTTTCAAATTTCCTATAAATATATATATGCATAAGAAATTTAATTTAAATTATTGAATAATCACCTATATTGTTATAAATATTATTTAATTATGGATGTCAATCTTTAGGAGGAACTTTAGGGTTTGTGACTTTGGCACCAAGTTAATTTTCTCCTATAAATAGAGATGTTCTGTTCATTGTATATCATCCCTCAATAGAAATAATAACTCTCTTCTCTCTTATTCTACAAATATTCTTGCTTTAGTTTATTGTTTTATAACACGTTATCAGCACGAGACTCTACTTTTTAAGTACTCACTTTAAATTCAAAAAAGAGAGCAAGAGATGCTCTTACACAAGGTAAATCCTTGTTGCCCACGGCTTCCATGCTTATCAACTGGTAAGATTTTACCTTATTTCTCTTTTGAAATCTTCAGATCGTATAACTTGATTTTAGCTTGTCTCATAACAAGAAAACCAAAGATTATGTTGCCACATTAACAATCTAACAAGTTGATATGATATATGATAATTACATGTGACTCTTGAAAACGTATAGATTGTAAAACACTCTAAACAAAATCTGTTATGCCTTTTTGTTTGGATTGACGCTTACAAAAATTTTGAAGCATCAAACGTACTCCACATGAGAACTCTGGCAGAGTACTGCGATCACCAGAAGTGATTATGTTCCACATATCTCATTGTAACTAAATTAATTAACCACCAGAAGTGGTAATATTACTATAGGCTTGTTGTAATTACAATTGAAGATAGGTTAGAAAGAAAAAAAAAAATCTCTACGTCATACGCATAGCTCAATTTACTTATGTAGTAGCAATATCTTAAAAGAGGTACTAAGCTATCATAATTTGATATGCTTAAGATACATTGAGATATTTATGTTACATTCCTGAAGAATGAGAATGGGCGAACGACCCAACCCTTGGAACATACTACAGCCCCAGGTGGCGAAGAGCCGACATCGAGCTGCCAAACCTTCCCGTCGATGCGAGCTTTTGGGGAAGATCAGCCTGTTATCCCTAGAGTAACTTAACTTTTGCTAAATATTACAAATATAGATCTAATTCCCTGAAGTGAACATGATGATATTCAGTAAAGATTATAAATACTGATGTGCTCTTGGTTGTGAAAATATCACGCCTTACCTCCAGAAGAGGTAGAATAATTGAGAAGAAATATTCTGCTCATTTTATTCTTTACTCTTAAAGTAGAAAGACTTTGAAATTTACTCCCGAAGTAGTGAAATTTTAAAATTTACTCCAGAAGTGGTAAAACTTTGATATTACTCGTGAAGTATTAGAACTTTGAGATTTACTCCCGAAATGATAGAACTTTAAAATTTCTCTCCTGCAGTAGTAAAACTTTAAAAGGTATTCAGAAGTTGTAGGACTTTGAACTTTACTCTCGAAGTAGTAAGATTTTGAAATTTACTCCTGAAGAAGTTCAATTTTGAAATTTGCTTCTGAAGTACTAAAATATTGGAATTTTCCTTGAGTTAAAAAAAAGGAGGGCTTTGAAAAATATACTGAAACAACGTTTTCTTGTACTTGAGAAATATGATGAGCTATTGAAAGTTGTGTATAAAGTGCATCTAAATGACTAAATTTCATTCCCCGAAGTGAATGAAGAAATGCCGCAACACCCCCACCCCCCTTGAATAGATAGAATAACAAATGATATAAATGTTATGTTACACCTCGAAAATTTCCCCGTGAACGTACAGTGAACAGACTAACGAAGAATACGAATCTACAATGTTTTAATAAGAAGGGAGTGACGTTTGACGACCCTAAGTAAGGTTTCAAAGGAAATTGCAATAAGAGATAGGTTATGCTCCATAATGACTATTTATAGGTTCTGAAAACGTGAAGGTTGCAGATTTGCACTTCGGCCCAGTCGATCGTAAAATGAAATACGGACCGTAAAGCAGTTTACGGACCGTAAATTGCCCTGTCGTCTTTCAACTTTCCAAAACTTCAACTTTCTGCCAAATGTTCAAATGGTTAATTACGACTTGGAATACGGATCGTAAACTGAAGTACGGCCCGTAAACTGCGATCGTAAATCACCATGACCTCCGGCATACCTTTCTGGTTCTGTTATGCTTAAATACGCCCATGAAATACGGACCGTAAACTGGAATACCCGTAAACTGAGTTTACGACCACTGTGCACTTCAACTACTGTTCATTCCGAATAAGATTTTAAGTCATTAAAAAGGAGACCCAAGCTTATTAATTCATTCCATTTCCACGCTACTTCTCTCTAGAAACCTCTAGAATATTCTCCACTCTTCATCTACAAGAAAACCAAGGAAATCAAAGATCAATATCAAGAATTCAAGTGAATCAAGTGTATGAAACTCATCCAAGTTCATCAAAGTCAAGAAATTTCAAGAGGAGTGAACTAGGATTTTGGTGCAAGAAGAGTAATACCACTCAAGGCTTGTTCCTACAACATCTAAGGTAAGTTTTATGGTATTTACATGTTACTTAGAGTATGGAAGAGTTGGAACACTTGGATTATAGAAAGATATAAGAAATGAGTCATGAAAGTGTGAATAGTAGCATCGTTGAGTAAAGGTTTGAATTGAGCCATGATCATTCATAACTTGTGATTATAAAAATGTTAGGACTGACATTTAGACCATGGAATGAGTATTATATGTGGGGAAACGCGATAATGAGTGATGTGCCGCGAATTCGTGACACATTTGATGCTTTTTTACTATGAAATTTGGCTGTTTTTAAGTGAGTCTGGTTCTCTTTGATATGTTCTGGTTGTGTTTTAGGAAAGTAATGGCCCAGAAGCAAAGAGCAAAGAACAACAGAAAAATTGGCCAGAAAGGAGAATCAACGGTTCGTCGAATTGATCGACGAACCGTCCTTTGAACCGTCGAATAGCATGATTTTCCAGAGAGGACGAAGTTGAGGACGACAAAGGACGGTGGAATCGACGTAACGTCGATCAAACGACGGACTGAAAGACGGTTCGTCGTTTGTGTCAACAGTAGGACCTCTCAACAGAGGAGAAATCGACGGATTACTCGACGAAGGGTCGAATTGATCGACGGTAACGTCGAATGGCACACTGAGCTGAAGAGATAAAAGACGAAGACATCGACGGATCGTCGAATGATCGACGGTCCGTCGATTTTGCTATTCGGGGGCAATTTTGTCAGCTGTTTCTGTGCGTTTTTGGAGCCTATTTAAAGAACAATTTTAGGTCATTTAAAACCAGAAAGAGTTTTAGCATATAACACAAAAACTAAGAAGTCCCATTGGTTGTTGGAGCATTTAAGGCAACAACTTCACTCTCATTCCATCTTGTAATTGCATTGTAAGTTCATTATGTTTACTTGTAAGTTTTCTTTGTTATCCAGAATTATGAGTAGCTAATTTTGAAGCTTAAGTTGTGGAACCCATGATGGATATTGTGTGAATGGATTTCTATTATTGATATATGCATAATGGTTGTTATTATTTATTCCATCTTTGTGATTTAGTGTTGGATGATGATTGCAAGCATTATCCTAAGCCATTATATTAACTGTTCTTGGGAAAGAAAGTTAATATGGGTAAGATTGAATAACAATGACTCGAGGCGTTAACCCTTGTTTAATAGACTAACTTAGGAATAAGAACAAGTCTAAATTGGCATTGTTGGTCATTCTTCGATTGCAACTCTTTTACATTCGGAAGAATCATGAAGAGGTAATACGACTTAACTGTTGGAAAACATTAAGAAGTCCTTAATTGACCAAGTGCATATTCATAGAACAACCATTAGAAGTATATCGCTTTGAAACCTGAAGCATAATATCTAATCAAATTGGGGAACACAACCTTAGTCTCTCTCTCTCAAATTAATTACATTTTAAGTCAAAGTATTAAATTACATTATTCAACAATCAATTCAAACTATCCGGAATAGGATTAAAGCATTTAAAGACCGGTATCGCATACGATTAGTACTCTTTTCTCTCCATATTCCCTGTGGGATTCGACCCCAACCTTGTTGGGTTACTATATTTGACGACGTCCGCTTTACGCCATTAATAGGTGTAATTTGAGCGTATCAAATTTTGGCGCTGTTGCCGGGGAATACGGTTCAGAAATTACTAATTGTTGTGTACTATTCTTTAAAACTTTTTCTATTCCATCACACCTCGTTTGCTGTTTTAGTGAACCAGGTGAACATGGCTGGAAGACCCCATCGCAATCAAGGGAACCAAGGGGGGATCCAAGTGAACCACCCTGCACCAGAAGAAGAGGAGGATGAGAATGTATTTGCAGAATTCATCGACGAAGCTGATTATGCTTCTGCTGTAGTTCCCCCGAGAACAGGAAATGCTAATTTCAAAATTGATAGTTCTATCTATCAGCTATTGAAACTAGAAGGCTATTTCCGAAATTCCTCGGAGGACTGTCCACTTCGACACCTAAAGAATTTCGTGCATGTTTGTTCCCAACAATCTCAAGGTGCTGTTCCTGCTGATGCACTGCGACTGCGGGTTTTCAAATATTCCTTAGCTGGCCAAGCTAGGGAATGGTATGAAAAGCTCCCGAGCAATACTATTCATACCTGGAATGAGTTGGCCAATATCTTTCTAAAAAAATGGTTCCCACCTAGCAAAAAGGCTGAGCTTCGGGACAAGATTTTTGGGTTTAAACAACTTCCAGGGGAACAACTATATGCTGCATGGGAGAGGTTCAAATATTATCTAACTCAATCTCCGACTCATGGATTTCCGGATTCTATTCTTGCCGAGAAATTCTACAAGGGGTTAGATACCATGAATCAAATAGCTGTCAATACTGCAGCTGGGGGATGCTTCATGGACAAATCATTTGTCAACATCACCAGGTTGCTCGACAAACTGACTACCCACAACCAAGCTTGGCATTCTAGTGATAGTGAAATCCTATCTTATGGTAGTCCCTCTATTGCAGCGGTGGCCAAAGAAAATCATGAGCGAGATCATGCTTTCGCACAATTGCAAACTACCGTGGATTTATTATCGAAGAGGGTTACGGAGAAAGAGGCTAAGAGTGTGAATGTTGTTGAGGAGATGCCACCTCATGATCCCGGAATGTACCAAGTCTCGGAGGAAGCTTATCTAGAGGGGCATCCACAACGTGAGGATGCGAATTATATCGATCACAATCAAGGGGGGTGATCGCAAATATTAAGGGGCATGATTCAGCGTTTTTTTTAAAAAAAAAAAAAAAAAAAAAAAAAGAGGTGTCAACGAGGATGAGTCACTAATTCCCAAATGAGTATCCTATCCGTCCCCGAGCCTACATTACAACCCAAGAACGAGTCCTATAGTGATCACAACTTAACCATCTGAAAGTGTTGGGCAGTGAAATTAAAGGCAAGCATATGGTATCTGCACTGGTAAATCGTGAATTTCTTTGAGAGCGCGAGTGCTTCCCATTCTCATCTATTTTCATCCCATTTCTTACTGTCACAAACTGTGCGTGGAGCATTTTCTAAGCTGGTGAGGGCAAAATGGTGAATACTCATACGCATGAATGCTTCTAATAATGTGATGTCATCAATTGAAGCATCAGGGTAAATTCTAATGAACTTGTTTTGAAAGAACCGTGTTTAAAATGCACATGCTGGTAACAATGAGCAACCACCATTGTAGTCACTTTTACTTTATTGTTAGCATAGTTGCAATTTTAGTTTGTAATTGTTTTGTCTGGCTTGCTTGAGGACAAGCAAAGATCTTAAGTTGGGGGTATTGATGTGCCGCGAATTCGTGACACATTTGATGCTTTTTTACTATGAAATTTGGCTGTTTTTAAGTGAGTCTGGTTCTCTTTGATATGTTTTGGTTGTGTTTTAGGAAAGTAATGGCCCAGAAGCAAAGAGCAAAGAACAACAGAAAAATTGGCCAGAAAGGAGAATCAATGGTTCGTCGAATTGATCGACGAACTATCCTTTGAACCGTCGAATAGCATGATTTTCCAGAGAGGACGAAGTTGAGGACGACAAAGGACGGTGGAATCGACGTAACGTCGATCAAACGATGGACTGAAAGACGGTTCGTCGTTTGTGTCAACAGTAGGACCTCTCAACAGAGGAGAAATCGACGGATTACTCGACGAAGGGTCGAATTGATCGACGGTAACGTCGAATGGCACACTGAGCTGAAGAGATAAAAGACGAAGACATCGACGGATCGTCGAATGATCGACGGTCCGTCGATTTTGCTATTCGGGGGCAATTTTGTCAGCTGTTTCTGTGCGTTTTTGGAGCCTATTTAAAGAACAATTTTAGGTCATTTAAAACCAGAAAGAGTTTTAGCATATAACACAAAAACTAAGAAGTCCCATTGGTTGTTGGAGCATTTAAGGCAACAACTTCACTCTCATTCCATCTTGTAATTGCATTGTAAGTTCATTATGTTTACTTGTAAGTTTTCTTTGTTATCCAGAATTATGAGTAGCTAATTTTGAAGCTAAAGTTGTGGAACCCATGATGGATATTGTGTGAATGGATTTCTATTATTGATATATGCATAATGGTTGTTATTATTTATTCCATCTTTGTGATTTAGTGTTGGATGATGATTGCAAGCATTATCCTAAGCCATTATATTAACTGTTCTTGGGAAAGAAAGTTAATATGGGTAAGATTGAATAACAATGACTCGAGGCGTTAACCCTTGTTTAATAGACTAACTTAGGAATAAGAACAAGTCTAAATTGGCATTGTTGGTCATTCTTCGATTGCAACTCTTTTACATTCGGAAGAATCATGAAGAGGTAATACGACTTAACTGTTGGAAAACATTAAGAAGTCCTTAATAGACCAAGTGCATATTCATAGAACAACCATTAGAAGTATATCGCTTTGAAACCTGAAGCATAATATCTAATCAAATTGGGGAACACAACCTTAGTCTCTCTCTCTATCAAATTAATTACATTTTAAGTCAAAGTATTAAATTACATTATTCAACAATCAATTCAAACTATCCGGAATAGGATTAAAGCATTTAAAGACCGGTATCGCATACGATTAGTACTCTTTTCTCTCCATATTCCCTGTGGGATTCGACCCCAACCTTGTTGGGTTACTATATTTGACGACGTCCGCTTTACGCCATTAATAGGTGTAATTTGAGCGTATCAATGAGCCATAACCATAAATGTGGGGAAATTGGAGGGAAATGGTAAGTGGTGGTAAATGTATACAAATGATGATTGTTGTTTGCAATATTGTGGATGTTGTTGTGAGCGTTTGGGAGTTGATATAGAACATGGGAAAAGTAGTAGAAACAAAGGAAATGCTGTCCAATTTTCCCTAGCGTTATTAAGTCCGTTCTTATAATTGCTTAGCTAATAACGATACAAATTCTCTTGAAGGTAGAACGTGACATTAAAGGAGAACAAGCGAACGCTAGACTAATTAAACAACAAAGGTATGTAAGGTTTATCCCTTCCTTCAAAGGCATGAATCTTCCAAGTTTTTCCATGATCCTCCTTTATGATGGAGCTTATGAGTCCGTAAATATACTAAACTACATTCGAGCATGATAATGATGATGATGAGTTAAAGTATAGCGATTCAAGAGTTCATGATATAATGATCCTATAACATTGATGATGATATTATTGCTCACATTCACCTTATGTATTATTTCCTTCAAGGTGAGGCAGGATACTCGTAAATGTTCATAATATAATCGGGGGTTCACGACCTTATGTCACCCCGATGTAGTTATGGTTGTCTTCAAAGTTTAATGTATGTTCCTATGATAAATGTGAAATAATGCTAAGTCATGATATGTCTATAAGATGATCAATGATGCTAGCTTATAATATGCCTATGTTATGTATGAAAATGCCGAGCTATGATAAGATTACGATATGTTCATGAGATGTGTATTAATGACGGGTTATGATTGACGATATGACGATATGATTCCACCGCGCCTAGAAGGTCGGACATGTCACCGCTAAGGCGGGCTGCTATGTTTACACCGAGCCTAGAGGGCCGGGCATGATCACCACTAGTGGGCGGTATATGACGGTTACCCGGACGCGGGATAACGATGAGGATTGTGATGTGACGAGATATGTGATGTGATGACATATGTACTATGATTATGTAAAATATGGTATATGTACGAAATGTATTTGCTTATGACACTCTTGCAGGTTATATCTTTCTCTTATGGCTCACGATCCTCTTATTATATTTACTTCATTCTTGTCTTACATACTCAGTACAATATTCGTACTGACGTCCGTTTTCTTTGGACGCTGTGTTCATGCCCACAGGTAGACAGGGAGGCGAGTTTGAGCCAGACTCATAGGAGTTGTTAGCCGATTGAAAGCACTCCTTTGTTCCGGAGGTGCTTGATTATTCTTTTGTGTACATTTGTATATGTGGGCACGACGGGGTCCTGTCCCGTCTACATGTCTAGTACTCCAGTAAGAGGCTCGTAGATACGCAGTGTGGGTTAGATGGTCTCACGAGATGCTATTTTGTATATGTATATATTATTTTGATGGCCGAGAGGCTTACGCATATAAAAGTATTCTACGTTTTAAAATGAAAAGGATGATTTTCTTATGTCTCGAGTATAAAACTGATAAAAGAGCATTAAATGAGTAAGATGAGTAGTAGAACGAGTGTTGCTCAGTGGTTAGCCCCGGGTACCCGTCGCGGCCCCTAGCTAGGTCGTGACATGTTATTTTGTGGTATGAAGGTTATTGCCACAAATTCTTGTCATACGTTGAAACATATTAAATACTTTTATTATGTATCATTCCAAGGCATATGAAACAGTCTTGTAAAACATTTTCTTATCATAATCACACTGACATAGTATGATTAGTTGTTATTGATTTACCTGAAGGAAATAACACAGTCGAATATTTTTCTTGATCAAGGATGAAATCTTTTCTAAGGGCAGAAGACATTTTCTTTTTTATGGCCAAAAAGACCCTTTGAATTATTATGTGTAATCCTCTTTTTACGTTGTGATTATCACGTCTGAGGCTGACATTCTAAAAACTTAGTATATCTACAGTAGGCAATTAATTAAGAAATTTGATCACATGTATGTTGTATTGTTACTTTGGTTTTTAGCCAGAGACATTTGTTATTATTTTATTTTGTTGGCTTCCAGTCGTGTATTGATACAATTAGTAGTGTTTTAAATACAGAAGACGTTTAATAAGAAAAATAAAGGGTAGTTTAATTAGACCAATATTCTTGTGTTGTATCCTAATGGGACTTACCAATTTAGTGTCAAAATTTATCTAAGATGGATACAGTGAGTTGTTATATCCTAATAGGACTTGTCAAAACTTATCAATTTGAAATATATGACATAATTCGTTATATACTTAGTTTCACTTTGTATTTTTTGGTAGTACTAATATTTAATGTATATCTGTTTTTACTTTGGGTATGTCATTCCATTTGAAGATATGAATAACTCTCAAAGCAAGTTTGGATTAAAAATTCAAAATTTTAGATGTCCATTCGTTTATTGTTTTCTTTCATGTCATCAGAAATATCTCATCAAATTTTCTTTCATGACACCAGTAATGTCTAACAAAATCAATTAAGGGTTCCAGAAGAGTTAGCCATTTATCTAGAAGATCGTGACACTAGAAGTGTCCAAACAACATAAGATTATGGAGAATAAATTAAAGGCTCCTGAAGAGCTTATATAGTATTATGTCATTCCTTCTAGATTGAAATATACAAAGTTGTTATGCTCAAAACACAAATTGTAGTAAAGCTGAAGTTTACTAAAGTAAATGGTTATCATATTGAAGCTAAAAATGATGGGAGAATTAAATATCTTCAAAATCATAGGGAGTATGAAATATGTATGTGAAAGGTTGCCCTCTCTATTCTTCAAATTGTACTACACAAATATAAGCATGATGGAATCACAGGCTATGGTAAACCTGAAGTTTATTGATACAAAAAAGAATTCATGTCATTTGTAAATCAGAAGTTTACTAAGACAAATAGCACATGGCATGACTAACTTGAAGTTTACTAGTATAAATATTTTTATCAGTTGACATGAGTAATTTGGCCATCCCGATTCAAATATGATGTGAAGATTGAGCATTCAACATATATTGAAGAACTGGAAGACTCTTCAAGAATTTATTTTTGTTGCTTGTTCCCATGATAAGTTGATTATACTAGCTAATGTTGGGATTGAATTTCCTAAATTTCTGAAAGACCATAAAAGGTGAATATGGCCCCGTTCACCTGTTATGTGATATCTTAAATAGATGCATCAATGAGAAGGTCACATGTGCGTTTATTGTCAGCCTGCAGTTTGACATTTACAAAATTACTTGCTCAAAATAATTGAGTTAAGAGCACAATTTTCAGATTATGAGCCTGTTTGGATGGGCTTATGCCTATAAGCTGCAAACAGCTTATAAGCTAAAAAAAAAATAAGTTAGGATAGTTTAACTTATTTTTTTGGGCTTATAAGCTGCTTTAGATAAGCTAAGTCAAATGGGCTCAATTATTTTTTTGAGCTTATTTTAAGCACAAAATGACTTTAAGCTGGCCAGCCAAACACTCAAAAAAACTGAAAACAGCTTATAAGCAACTTATAAGCCAATCCAAACGGGCTCTATATAATCAAGACAATCCATCTTGATAATGCTGGTTTACATCCAAGCTGGTTTGACGTTAAATGCCTTTAATAAATAGCTAAACCATTGCTTATGAGAACAAAGCTTCATGTGCTAGTCTTAGATATGATATATTGTATACAACATCATTTGTATGCTTCAGACCAATAAATTATGATAAATTTTCTTCGTTCAGGGATACGAACCAGATATTTTCATCTAGCCGTTTTTTATGTGTGGTATATGATTAATTAATCTACCATGACGCACAAAGATGAATTCCCCAAAAAAGGTGGGATATATGTTAGTTTATCTATCATAAGGGGGAGAGAATAAGTAGCTAGGAAATATGTTGGAAATTATTATTAGTATGATCATTCAAAAATTAATTCAAGTTAAATGCTAGAAGCATTTGATGACCCGAAATTAGTTTCATATTTTAGCTGCAAAATGCTCCTATTAAAATTAATGTCTCTGAAGGACAAAGTCTACAACATGCCTGAAGCGTGGTAGATCAATCGATTCCAAATGAAATAATCCTTGAAAAAGGAGAGGAGCAAATGATCAAAATGATTATAATAAGGAGGCAGTGTACTCTTGAAGAGCCTACGACGTAACACTTCATGAAACCTCATGAGAGGTTTAGGTACCTAAAATAACGAAAGTGATGCAATCTCAATAAGTTATGTTACATTGTGAACCGATACAAATGATATATCGTCGACGATATCTTTGGTACAATATAGCGCAATATTGTTAAAGATTGTAAGGATCTAAATTCTATGTCTATAAAGCATGCCAACATAGACATTATTACCAAGTGAAATGATGCATTTTGGTAAGCTTTAAGCTTATTGGACCTACAGTCCAGACAGCAGAAAATACCACTCATTTAAATAGTAATTTATATTGTCACTTGATAAAATTTATATGAAATTCTTGAAGAATTTTGAATGCCTGAAGCATATACAAGTTCTAGAAGTTTTGTTCATTATTCTTATATGAATTAAATCAAGCAAGGTGAACGTGATTTAATCACCTTAATGAATGTTTAATGACTAAGGGTCTATTTATCCCTACGTCTTCGTGGAAATCAAAATCTGTCATATTATTAGTGCAAGTTGATGATTTGAGAATTATTGAAACTCTTGAAGAGTTTTCAAAAGAAATGGATTATCTGCTGAAAGAAGTTGAAATGAGAAACTTGCAGAATATTTTGGTCCTGAAGTCCCATATCTTTATGCAATTGATGCATTTATATATTTTTCTATGACTATGAGGGATTATGGTCATACGATGTTGTTTTACATGACAGTCAAATCATATAAAGATAACATCTGTTTATACAGCAAATCAAGAATGCACTTGGAGTGATTTCAACAATATTATATGCTGATGCAACTCTATCCAAAGACTGAAGATGCAGCAACATACATAGTCCAACTAAATAGTGGATTTATACTATATCACCTTGTCTATGCCTAACTTTATTATATATCTATAGATTTTTCTACTATAATTGATCGCAATAATAGATGACATTTCTATTATAGTAGAAATATTATAAGCTTGCTTCTGATTATTAAAATTACTTAATAATACTACTTAAGACTCTATATTACAAAACATAAATTTTTCCTTATGTACAAAATATAATGGATCTTCATCTTTCATTTTTTGTTTTAATTTTTTTTTAAAATTTGAAAAAAAATTATTTTTTTAAAAAAAATTTCTCTCTCAAAGCTTAAAAAATTCACT
Organism: Lycium barbarum; assembly: GCF_019175385.1. Lineage (NCBI taxonomy): Eukaryota > Viridiplantae > Streptophyta > Magnoliopsida > Solanales > Solanaceae > Lycium > Lycium barbarum. The sequence goes on from NC_083347.1 coordinate 40,983,243, forward strand.
CAAATTTTTGTGTATGAAAACTGTAAGAAATGTGTATATGTGAGCGAAATTTTTAATAAAAATTTCATACACAAAATTGTGAACGAAATTTTTAATACAATTTTCATACACAAAATTGTAAGCGGAAATTTTAAGCCTTGAATATTATATGAAAGTTGTATACAGTGTTGTTGTAGTTGTATTAATTTTCAGAAACCTAACATGAACTTTATACACAAAAAATGTGAGCGAAATTATAAGCCTTGAGCGAGATATACATATTTCATACCGTTTTTATACACAAAATTTTGAGCTGACTTTTTAAGCATTGAACTAGATATACACATTTTATATATTTTTCATACACTAAATTTTGAGCGAACTTTTTAAGCCTTGAGCAAGATATATACATTTCATACATTTTTCATACAACTGTCATACACAAAAATTTTGAGTGATTTTTCTAAGTCTTGAGCGAATTTTTTTTTTTTTTTTTTAAGAAAAGTTAAAAAAAAAAACTTTTTATTTTTTTTAAAAAAAAATTACTTGAAGCAAATATTTTGTATATGTTTTGTAAGAAATCTATTACTAGTATGTTTTGTAAACTGAAAAGTATTGTCATATTTTGTAAATGTACCGTACTCTTATGTATATATAGGTTATTCTCCCTTATTAATTACCTCCGGTACTCTAAAAATCTATATCTATATATATATAATAAAGATGAGAATAGTCAATACTATGTGACATCTCTCAATGGTTAGGAAATGTATTTATCTTTTATCTCCTTTTTTAACATTTTTCCCATCATTTTCATATTAACTATATTTAAAACCTCATACAAAGACAATGAAGAATAACAAATTATAGTAATAAGTTAAAAAATGAAGAGGCGTAGCATGACCAGGTTACCTACTAAATTGTAAAGCAATAAACATATGTAATTAATGGTGAATTCATCATGCAACACAGGAATTTAATTTTCCTATAATCCATCTCTTCTTTCTATTCTTCCGTTTTCTTCCCTATATAATGAAGTTGGTCATCCATAATATATTTATTAAACAACTAAAGGCTTAAATGGCCATGATTGTCCTAATTAAGTCATTGACAACCTTTTACTTTCCCCAATAAAGCCTGAATAACCGTTTTGCTTTCCTTAATTAATAAAGAAGAAGAGTTCATATGTTATATAAGTTGGAGAGAAAGAAATTTACTGCAATCATTAGGGGTGTGCAAAAACAGGTGCAACAGATAAACCGAACCAATAAAAACGATATTGGTTTATCGATGTTGGATTATTGGTTTAACGGTTTGTAAACGGTTCTGTAAATTTTTTTATTGGGTTATCGGTTCGATTTCCGGTCTCAAAGATGTAGTTAACGGTTAAACCGATAACCCAAAAAGCTTATATTAAGATTAAATTTTTATCCCTAATTATATATCAGTGGCTTTAAATTATACTTCCTACTCCTAAATTACTTACCATGGGAACACTTATTTTAATTATATTCTCTCGATTCTCATATGAACTAGGACTTGTAGTGCCTCTCTTCCTCTCTCCCTTACTTCTCAAACGAAACTAGGGCTTGCAAGTTCTCTCAGTTTTGGATCTTTGAAGTTGCTAGCTTGGTGTTGCTGCTGCTTACTGATGTGCCGTGAAATTACGGCACATTCGATGCCAATTGCTTAATCTTTTGTAAATCCTCAAGTACTTTCGATGTCACTTTTCGTGTTTTTGTGTTAATTTGTAGAATAACAAGTGTTGGAAGCAAAATGAGGCAAATACAAGCCAGAGTGCACCAAAACACCACCTGCGAGTCGCAGGTACTGCATGCGAGTCGCAAGTACTGCAACATTTGATGATAGAGATGTAGAAGAATTGAAGATAGTGGTGCAGCACTTGCGAGCCGCACTTGCTGCAGCATGTGCTGCACCACAGCTGCTCGAATCTGCAACACCTGCGATGAATTTGGTGCAACCTGCGACTGGAAAGTTGCACATGCGACACCAAATGCGATTACCATCAGACGCGCAGAGGTATTCTTGTCCAGAATTTGGTGCAACCTACGATTGGCAGGTTGCACATGCGACACCAGATGCAATTAGCATCAGACGCGCAGGGGTATTCTTGTCCAGAATTTGTTCCCGTTTTGACACTTCTATAAATAGAATTCTAGGGTTTTGGATTCATTATTCTACACTTTTTAGAGTTGTCTTTTTATGGAGCTCATTTATTATTGGTGGTTGAAGCTTTTTAAGAGATTCTCCACTTTTGTCATCTACTCCACTTAGGACTTTTGTAAGCTTTATGAATACTCTTTATGCCTTTACTTTATTTGTAATGAATATTAGTGGCTAAACTCATTAGCAAAAGTTGTGAGACCAAAATGTGTTAGTTATGTGATTGAGTTTCATATTCACACTTCATTTATACGCCAAATGTGTTTTCTATTAACTTTTCATGCTTCAATGTCTTGTGATGGTGTACAACATTACTTTGCTTGGAAAAGAAAGTAGAGGTTAGGAAAAAAGTTAATAGCAACAATTTGGGGCATAATCCTCATCTAATAGCTTGAGCTAGGAATAGGAAAGCTAGTTGAGATTAAATGGGTGTTCTCATATAAAACATTCTAAGGCTTGGAAAGCTTAGAATGAATTTTGCTAATTTGGTTGGAAAATGTTTGACAAGAGTTAAGTGACCCTTGGTCTACTACACTTATGTATAGAAATGAGTTGAAGTGAAAACCAAGTGCATTACTTTCCATTGGAACCACAACCTTAGTTCGACTTCCAAATAGTTAAATCTCATATCAACAAAGCTTAGACATAATGGTCTAAGACCAAAATCAAACATTATTATATTCGCCTTCCCTCGAATATAGATTAAGAGTCAAGCGTTACACTCAACAAGTATATTTCTTCATTGTATTCTCTGTGGGATTCGACCCCAACCTCGTTGGGTTCTATATTTGACAACGACCGCTTACTCCTACTATTAAAGGTGTAATTTGGGCGTATCACGTACTGCTTTCTTTTGCATTTTATAGTTTGTCATGTTGCTGGTGTTTTTTCTGAAGAAGTTGGCCTTGTTTATGAACAAATGAACTAAGAACTGCCCTTGTTTTATATTTGAAAGATTGCTACAATGCATTTTATAGTTTTTATCTTGTAATTGTGTAGACTTTATGCATGAAGGCAGTGTATATATGAACAAATGAAAACAAGAGAAAGCAAAAAAAAATTAACGGAGCACTCTCATTGGTTAAACCGAAAACCGAACCGTTAAGGACCAAAGATCGATAAACCGAAAACCAATACCGAATATCTTATTGGTTTGGTTTTGATTTAGTATATTTACAAACCCCAAAACCGATAAAACACAAAATTGAATCGAACCAACCGATAAGCACCCCTAGCAATCATCCACTTTCATTTTCTTTATCCAATTTATTTTCTTGCATATGATAAGATAGTGGTAAGTTCTTTTGTTCTTCCAACAATTTGAGTCCGTGATAATTTTTATTTTTTGTTGGGAATCCTATTGTTAATTTTTTTTTGTTTGTTTATAATATTGGTTTGATTATGGGTCTTTCTATCAGTTTTTCTACAATTGCATATTTTACCGTATTACGTTTTTTTTTTCTTTCACTGCTCTGACATACATTTGGGACTTGAAAAGATTTGTTGATTTTGATGTGAGGATTAAAAATATTGAGAATTATGTTCAATAAAATATGCTTCGATTTCTTCAATCTTTTATTCTGTTCTTGGTTTTGTCCGCCTTCTAATGGTTGTCACGATGTTGATATAATTATATTTTCAGGGTTATAACTTGAGGATTTTGTATTATTTGTGCGGTTTGTTCTTTTAAAATATTGAAAAATCATAAGCTACCAATGATTGACTTATTTCATCTGTTTCATTTTTGTTATTTTTACTTCAGGCTTTGATAGATTATGAATCCAAACATGAGAATTGCAATGAAACTTTTTTTCTTCTTTTACCTTCTCATTTGGCTTAAATCTATATTGTTTCGAGAGTGTGATTTTATGTTGAAAGAAAAGAGTGATACAAGAAATAGTGGCAATATAGCAACATGATTCCAACCTGGAAAATTATTACAAGAAATTTATAATGTACATGTTTTCTTCTGGTGTTACTTGAATTTTCTTCTTCTTTATGCAGAACAAAGAGGGGAAGTAGAAAAATTAAATTAAAAAACAGTGCAAAAATAGCAGCTTGATTCCAACATGAAAAATTAGTGTCTGAAATTTGTGCATATTTTTCTTCTGTGTGTTATTTCCATTTGAATTGTTTTGAGACTCGCATAGAACATTTTGTAAACTAGAATCTAACTACCTCATGAAGTAACAATAACAAATTTCAACACAAAAAGCAAACTACATATTCACCCAAAATATCATCTTCATTCCATTTAAAGAATTATTAAAATGTAGTTTTAAAAGTTAATAGAAATTTTAATTAAGTTTAAAACTTCTAAATGAGAAGAAAGAAAATAATAAATTTTAATCAAATCTATCTAAATCTGAGGACTAGAAAACTCTTCTTAAAATATTTAAATCGGATGTTGACACTTTGAGTGACGTTACGGATAATTGAGACATTCGCATGATATAAAAATAATTAGTAGAATTTCCTCTTCTTTTTCTATTTTGCAGAAAGTATTGAAGAAGTAGAAAAGGATTTTTCGTAGTAAAAGTTTTTTTTTTTTTTTGGTTGATTAACATTATTGAAGGTGCTTCAATTAGGGGTTGGTTCAAATGTAATACAGATGGTGCTGCTAGAGGAAATCCAAAGCCTAGTTCCATTGCCTTTTGTGTTAGAAATGAGGAGGGTAATCTCATATATGCAGCAGGACAAACTATTGCAGATGGCAATAATCTCATAGCAGAAGCTTTGGCCATCAAGAAGGGAGTTGACTACTGCATTTCTCATCAGCTTGTTCCTCTAGTTGTGGAAACTGACTCATTAGCTATGAAGATGTTCATTTCTGGAACATGGGAGGTTCCATGGAACATTACTTTGGTGGTTCAAGAGATTAACAGAATAAGGAGGGGAAATATGGTGATTGTGGAGCACATATGCAGAGAAGGAAATGGCCTGGCAGACTTTTTAACTAACTATGTTTTTGATTTTGCAGGTACACAACACTTTCATAATTTTCAGGATCTTCCAATCAAGGCTAAAAGACTTCTCAACATGGACAAAGCTCAGATTCCTAATCTTAGGATCAGACATGAGAAGGATAACAGATTACAGGAGCTATAACTTGAATCAGACATTGATACTGATACTGATAAGAGAATGAAATAACTGTGTTGCATGTCTAGGCCATATATACTTCATGTGTTGAAATGGAGATGAACTGGTGAGGAATCTTGTTATGGGTGGTATTAGTGTGCATGCATGCTCATTCCCATGCAGGAAGTCTCAACATGTTCAACAAAGCTTCAACATTTTCCAGGAAATGGCAACAGGTTGGAAGTGACCATTAGAGCAAACATAGCATAGTAAGCTGATACTGTCCTAGATGTCCGAAGAAAATTCACCTGACTGAAGTCCATACCACCAGGTGAGAGCTTGGAGGTGTGAAAAATGGATGCAAGTCAAGACTATAGGACCTCTAGCAGCTTTATTTATGTTTGATGTTGTAATGGTTTTACTTTTATGCTCTTGCTTTTTTTTTTTTCATTTTTTCATACTAACCAACTGGTTAGTTTTTGTACAGTTTGTTTGATTTCTAATAAAATGCCACTATTTTGATGGTTTAAAGAAAAAAAAAGGTGCTTCAATTACAAACATTATTGATGGTGCTTCAATTACAAAATATAGTGACATAAGGTGGAGATAAACATTTTATTATGGTATAAAGATCTTAACTTCAAGACACTACAATAGGTATTTCAATAACCTCGAAGACTGCAACTATCAAGACTAAACCTCATTCTATTATTGAATAATACCACCAAATTATAAACGACATAATACTTGAAAAAGTCATTGAATTAAGTATAACCAGAACATACGATAAAAATTAGTAACAACTTCTTTTTTTGAAAAAAAAAAAAAATAGTGAATGAACTACCTAGAACAGTTAGTAATGAAATAAATAGAACTTCCCAGGATGAGTGGCAGCAGAATTATTTTTATATACGATTAAGTTAATTTTTTTACTATTAAAGTTTTTACTTGATGGTTTAGTATGTAAAGTAAGTAAATTTGGTTTCTATGGCCAAACGCCTACTTAGTCTTAACGTCACTTTTAATATTGTCTTTATATTATAAATGTTTTCAATGTTTTTGTGAAATTGGTTTTAGGAAGAGTGTTCATTGCTAACCAAACAAATTGTTACATAGGTAGTTTATTTAATTTAGAGAAAAATAATTGTATGTAGAATTAAAATTTATATGAGTATATATGAGTTTTTTTTATCTTTTATCTTGACTAAATTGATAAAAATATAATTAAAATTCACTAACTAAATTTATAACCGCGCGAAGCACGGCCAACTTTACTAGTTAGAAATATGCTCAATCACCGTGTCAGAAATGCCATTCCCTTTGTTCTTCATCGAGCAAAAATTGAGAGTGACAAGTAAGGGTGTACATGGACCGGGTTGGTTCGGATTTTTTAAACACCAAACCAAACCAATTGCGTCGGGTTTTAAAATTTATACACCAAACCAAACCAATAAAATTCGGGTTTTTCAACCTCGAATTTTCTCGGGTTGTTCGGTTTACTCGGATTTTCGGTTTTTTTTTCGGAATAGTCTTGATACAAAACATATAACTTTTACTTTAAATATTTCTTTAGTCCTAGTAAGATACAATTATATAATTAAGGTGCTTCTTAAGAAAATAACACAAAATGTGAGAAGAGTGATGACATTGTATTCAAATATTCAACAAAAGCTAATATAATCGGTTAAAATAAATATTGCTAATTAACAAGCCAAAAAAAAAATGACCATAATCTAAAAATACTAAGTCATGCTAAAATAAGTATTAATTATATGACAAAGAAAAAAAACTTAAGTTATGTATTTTTACTCTCTAAATCAATTATGCAAAACTAAAGAATAGATATCCAACATTATTGTCATTTCTAGTGGTAAATTGAATTTCTTTTGTTAGGATTAGTGTTGAGTTGGTTTTGGTTTGGACTTTATTTGAGTTACTAACATCCATAGGATATAAAACTTATTGACATTCAAAATTCTAAGTTCAAACTTGAATAATATGATAATAGATAAAAAATTACGAAAAAATTTAAGAAATATTTATAAATTACTTTACAAATAAATATTTTTATGTATAAAATATTTTAAAAATTGAATACATGTAATGTCGGGTTGGTTTGGTTCGGTTTGACTTTTTTCAGTTAAAACCAAACCAAACCAATTATGGTCGGGTTTTTTTTTTCAACAAATCAAGTCAAACCAAACCACTAGTCGGGTTTTTTTTTTCGGTTTATCGATTTGGTGCGGTTTGTCGGTTTACTTTGTACACCCCTAGTGACGAGTGATGTTCCATATATAAAACTATAAAAGAAGGTAACTGTCGTTTTACGTTTCCATTTGTAGAGGAAGAGTGTCATAAGAGTAGCATTTCCTTCTCATCACATTTTGCTGCTGATGTTGATATTAGTGATGGTCTAGATAACTGATGTATCTTTCTTAAATAAGCAAAGAGTTCAGTAAAATATCTGAAATTCTTTTTATATCATGGATACTAATAGGAACTCAACTATTAGAAGATTCGGAGGGTGAATCATGACAGAAGTATCATTCTTTTTGTTTGATCGAAACAATAACTATGCAAGGTTCTGCTTTGATACGAAGCCAAACTTGGAAGGAGATTTATGTAATTATCCCTTTAATTTTTCGGCTATGATGACGTTGTGGGAAAACCAATCTAACTAATGACTCTGTTGATACAAAAATACATAAGTGACTTTAGTGAATAATTTGCTAACCAATATAAATTATTCACTCGCTTTTCTTGTTTTACTACACTTAATGAAATATGTTGCTCTAAGCTCCTTAAATATATAAAACTCATGTTGTAGGAAATTTTTGCAGGTAAAGTTTCTGGTTATATCAAATTACTACTATATATAAGGGACAATTAAGGGGCTTTTGTAGTCCTCACACAAGTTCTCAATAAAATTTTAAACTTTCAATTAATTACTTTTAGGTCCTAATCTTATTTTTTAAAGTCAAATTTACTTTTTGTTCTTAAGGTCTACTTTTCAAAAGTTTTCGAACCTCCTGCCTCTTTTTTCCTGTTTTTTGGTGTTTTATTCTGTCTCTGGTATCCACATTTGAGTCTGATTAATCCAGATAATTCGAATTGCGTAGCGCCCGAGCGCTCCCTCCAAAGATTCTTTTCATACCCAGATTCGAACTTGTGACCCCTGATTAAGGAAGGAGCAGCCCCATCCGCTACACGAATTCTGTATTTGTCTTAAAAGTTCATCAACTATGTATAGATTATTTTGAGATTTTAGTTATACCAGCTACATTATTCGCTCATGTCTGTGGACCACTGAATATATTGAAGTTGTAGTTTCTGGGAACTATAGCACACTGTAGGACCATTTGGCCATGCATTTTGGACATTAAATTTGAAGTTTTGATTTGAAATTTGTGTTTGTTTATGATTATTGAACAAAGCTTCAACTTCTATTTGGTGGAAATGTCAAGACAGCTGGTAAAGATTTTTTTTTTTTTTTTTTTTTGTAAGAACTGGTAAAGATATTAGAAGGGTGCAAAGTTGAAAATGTTGCAATTTTTCAATAAAATGCCAGTTTGGCACAGGGTGAAAGATGGACAAAGTGATGATGGATAAGTTGGCTTCCCATACATCCCTCTTTATATAAGTAAACAACATTATGTTTAAGAAATCATCCCCTCCTCCATTCATTGCTAAAAAATATTGGCTAATCCTACTGCCATGTAACTTTGGTTCATTCTCATCTTAATTCCATCAACAATGGCTCAATCAGATCTTACATCATTCATATGGACTCATCAGCCATGCCAAAAGCTTTTTCTAGCCCTCATGCTTGGTACTTGTCCACTCTTGCTTGCGTATTAGACAGTTCAAGACTTGGCAGAAACTCCCCGCCTTCCTCAAAACTAGTCTATGCTTATGCTAATGCCATGCATGGTTTCAGTGCAAGTCTTACTCCTTCCGAGCTCCAAGTCATCAAGAATTATATGTTTCTTCAATGAAGGAAATGACAGTAAAAATCCACACAACCCGTACATCCCAATTCCTTGGGCTCAACTCAATAACAACATCCGGTGCATGGCCAAAGTCGGACTACGGCAAAGATGTTATCATTGGTGTAGTTGATACAGGGGTTTGGCCAGAGAGTAAAAGCTATGATGATGATAGAATGACTGAAGTTCACTATGGTGGAAAGGAACATGTGAAAGTGACACTCATTTTAATTCTTCTTTGTGCAACAAGAAACTAATTGGAGCTCATTACTTCAACAAAGGCATGCTTGCTAAATATAAAAATCTTACCATCACCACAATGAATTCTATCCGCGATATAGGACATGGAACTCACACTTCCTCTACTGCTGCAGGAAGTCGTGTAAACGGTGCATCTTACTTTAGCTACGCCCTGGTACTTCTATAGGCGTGGCCCCAAAGGCTCATGTGGCTGTGTACAAAGCTATCTGGGAGGGAAGTGATACCTCCTCTGATATTCTAGCGGCAATGGATCAGGCAATTGCAGATGGTGTGGATGTGATGTCCTTGTCATTTGGCATGTCTTGTCCAATATATGAAGATCCTACTGCTATTGCTGCGTTTGCTCTAACTGAGAAAGACATATTTGTTTCCACCTTGATATGATCCCAACAAGCTCAAGACCATTCACTCGGAGTCAAGCAAGGGAGCTCCAAGAGCTACAAGTATTATTCATGAAGAGAGACGCGTTGGAAGAGCTTGAAGAGAAGATCTCACAAGTGTATAACGTTTGGGAGATAGCTTGGGAAGAGATTGAGAAGGAAGCCACAAGAAAGGAAGCTACTACACAAAGTGGCTAGAAGTGCAATTTATGGTAAAGGAGTACAACTCTTGGTTAGGAACGCAATTCAAGGTCAAGAGTGCAATTCGAGACTATAATTGCAAAGCAATTGGCGTGTGGCATCAAGAGCCCATGTGGGGATTTTTCCGCAAAGGCCACTTTTGGGTCTTTGTTGTAATAAGTTTTAGCATAAATAGACCCTTTAGTCTTCATTTATATTTAGCTTGAATTTGGATGAAAACTCTTATATTGAGTGTTATAGTTTGTTAGGCTAAGCAGTGATAATTGTAGGGAATTGTGAGGTCATCAATTGGTGAATTCCATTGTTGGCTTTGAAACATCTTTCCATTGATTTCATCTTGAGTTGTCCATTTGTGGATTTCAAATCAACTTGTTGAATTAAAATAGCATAGGTTCTTTGGTTGAATCCAATTGGAAGGGTTTAGTATTCTTGCTAAGCTTGTCCATAGATTCATTACCAAATGGGTCTTGCTTTATCCTTTTAATTTCCGCATTTGTTTTTTATTATTGTTCTTAGAGTTTCTAATTAGGATCTTGTCACGCCTCAGCAGGAAATTCTGGGCCTCATGGTCAATCCCTGAGCAATGATGCACCTTGGTTTCTCACTGTTGGTGCAAGCACAGTTGACCGTGCTGTTATCAGGATATTAACTCTTGGTAATGGAGTTCCAGTCACTGGTTTATCTCTCTACCCTGGTAACTCGACAAGCGAAATTCCTATTTTCCTTGTCAAAAGATGCTTAGATAACGAGGAATTGCAAAAGGCTACAGACAAATTTGTAGTCTGCATTGACAAAAACGCATCACTTGAGGATCAAGTTGTCAACGTGAATCATTCAAAAGCTGCTGGTGGTATCTTCATAACGAATGACCTCGTCACTGATTTGGACGAATATCTCCAAACAGGATTCCCAGCTATGTTTTTGAATCTGCAAGACGGTGATCAAGTTTTGAAGTACATTAACAACACTTCGTCACCAAAAGCAAGGATTGGACTTCAAGGGACACGAATTGGCACAGAAACAGCGCCAGCAGTCCCACATTTTAGTTCGAGGGGGCCAAGAGCTTCCCTTTCATTCTCAAACCTGATCTGATAGCTCTGGTTACTTAATACTAGCTTCATGGTCTCTAATATCATCAGTAAGTCCATGGTCTGAACTTCACAGTAACTACAACATTATATCTGGCACATCAATGTCATGTCCACATGCTGCTGGCATAGCTGCACTGCTGAAAGGGGCACAACCCGAATGGAGCCCTGCTGCCATTCGATCAGCCATGATGACCACAGCAGATGCGTCGGACAACACACATAATCCCATTCAAGACATTGCTCACAAAGATGCTGCCACTGCTCTAGCCATGGGAGCTGGCCATATCAATCCTAACAAGGCAATAGATCCTGGACTCATCTATGATATCACACCACAATATTATATTAATCTTCTTTGTGCTGTAGATTTCACATCAAAACAGATCAAATCCATCACTAGATCCTCTTATACTTGCTCAACCCTATCATTGGACCTAAACTATCCATCTTTCATTGGCTATTTCGATACGAATGGCAGTGAGTCGGATCCTACAAGGATACAAGAATTCTGGAGGACAGTGACTAATCTAGGAGATGGTGCGTCCGAATATACAGCCGAGTTGATTCCAATGCCTGGACTTAAAGTTAGTGTTGTTCCTGAGAAGTTAGTATTCAAAGAGAAGTATGAAAAACAAAGCTACAAGCTGAGGGTAGAATGTCAAAAACCAATGAAAGATTTTTCGGTTCATGGTTCTTTAAGTTGGGTGGAAAAGGGAGGTAAACATACGGTTAGGAGTCCCATTGTTGCCATGTCTAAAATTTGATCCTTTGTCAGGACAGAACTGATTATTGAATATTCACGAACTTGTCTTTTGAGAATGTGATATGTAATACACACTTTGAAGTATAATTCTATGGTCCACAACATTACTCCCTTACAAGTTAGTGAAATATAAATTTTTTATGACGAATTCTTTGAGTTCTCAGTTAATCCAACTCGTTGAAACACCTAGTTGATATATTATGAACTGAGAGCATAGAAAGGATAAATCTTGTATAAGATGTTGAGTGCAATAAAACATTGACATGTTTTTTCAGGTTGTATCACCAGAAAGTTGCATCTCTCTGTTGAAATTATTTCAATTGAAAGATAATACTACTGCGAACGTGTAACGAAATTGCAGTCCCCAGTTACTTAGCCTCAATACAATTAATCTCTTCATTCACCAACCCAATGTTTTGTCTTTTTTTTCTTCTGGGAAATTGATTATTGATATTGTAATAAACGCTAGTTCGGAGACTTACGCGTTTTCTCCTTGCGGAAGCGGATCATCTGCAGCAACCACGATTCGATGTCGGGAATCCTCACATACGAATAGAAACCCTAGTTCCACAGCCTAAATATCTTGTTTAGTTATGCAGAGAATTCTCTCAAACAGTAATTTATGGGGGAAAAATGCTCTCAGGCATGCAGTTTGAGGTAAGCCCTAATCCCACTTTCTCCATCTTTCTCTCTCCTCCATCCCCAGCTCCGACTGACCTAACCCGTTTTCCGACATGACCCTACCTTTTTCTGACCTTCTCTCTCCTCAAATCTCCTCCAAACCCTACCCTAGCATATCTTTTTCTGTCTTCCATAAAGAACACCTTTCCTGAATACTTACACTCCGAAACAAACCAGAAAATTCTGACCCCAACCCAGAAAATTCCGACCACCTTCGATCTGCTCCAGTGACTCTATCCCAGAGAGGCTCGCCGACCTGCTCCTAAAGGCTGGAGATCTTCTTTTCTTTTTTGGGTGAACTTCTTTCGTCTGAGCAGTCTCTTCCCTTCCTTTTTTCTTCCTTTCTTCTTCTTTCTCTGATTTACATGGAGAATAGAATTTATTTCAGACTAGGGGGAAAGTCATATGACCTTACTGAGACCAAATCTCCTTCTGAAATTTGGGATGAATGGGTGGAGAGTGCGACTCTACATGAGAAGGATGAAGCTGAGTAGAGGGGCACTTGTGTGGCTGTGCAGAAGGCTTAAAGAAGTTTCTGATATTAAAGGGAAAACCTTTAAATCCTGGAACTGCAGAGATCTGTCTGCCTATATTTATTTCTCCTTAAAGTACAATAAATATGGTAGATTTGTGTCGGTTATTACAGTTAATGGTGATGCAAGATCTGGGATCATCCTTCCGGAAAATGCGTTTAATGAAGGGTGAGGGGGGAGGGGGGGGGGGGGGGGGGCTCATTTCAAAAATCGACATATTCATTAATAAAAATTCTAAGGTACAGGATATGAACACAAGTGAAGGGGAAGCTATTACTATGGGACTAAGGGGAGAGGGGAGTTATAAGGGTGCAATACAGAAGAGTAGGTGGTCTCCAACTGAACATCACACATCGGCAATCCAGAATCCAGTGGTGAACAAAATTCTTGAATACAAAGATCCTCTGAGCAGAAGTCCGGTCGGCAAATTCCCAAACTGTGATGAAATACCCACCCGCAACGACGTCAGACGTTGGGCCTAACAAACATGGAGAGGGATTCACAATCTTCAGGTCTTTGATATGAATGGGATCCAATTTTTGTTTGAGTTCTTGTCAAGAAGGGATGCAGAACACATTAATGGGTGATTGGAAGAGGAAGAATCATCACTTGCAGCTAGACTGGTGGTCACCAACGAGTGGGGCTGTTCCCGAGCATGTGCAATTTGATTGGTTCTGGGTTCGCATTCTAGGGCTCCCGCTACAACTTTGGTCCGATAATGTGATGAAAGAAATAGGCGAGCAATGTGGCGGGTGGATCAAGACAGATGAGGAAACTTACTGAAAAACCATCTAAGGTGGGCTCGTTTGCGGGTAAAGGGGCCGATGGAAAAAATACCATCGCATTTTGAAGTCAATGATGGCGACTTTGTTTTCTCATTGCCGGTTTGGTGTGAAGCTCCGGCAAGATTCAAAAAGTTCAAGGAAGGTGAGCATCTAAATCGAGGTGTCAGTACGTTGATAGAAAAGGAACAGGTTGTTCCTCGAGACATGGAGCTGGCGATAGAGACTGCTGAGTGTTCTGGTCAAAGAAACGCAGAGTTAAACCCTCTGGATATTACTCCTTTTGGTGTTACATACCCAAAGTACAAAGGTGATCACATGCTCATTAATGAGAGTCACGTGGCCACTCTTATTCGAGATTTGGTCCCAGATGTTATTGAAAAGGGGTTGGGCTTTGTTAACTGCAAGATATGCAATGGGCCTGGTGCAGCCCATATTCCAACCAAACCAAAATAAAGGGATCCCACTACTGAACCTTTTATTGATCAAATCTTTGAAGGTAGGGACCACATTCAAGCCACTCGAAGCCAGTCTCTTCCCTGGGAGGAACTGGAAACACTTATGAGGGCGACAAAGTCTCTTCAAGTAGTGGAACAGATTGGTATTGGGGGGAGCGAGGGTTTTGATTCCAATGATTCGGGCTTGCAAGTGGCCTGTCTAGCGGATACAATATCTGGCGACAATTATGAAGGCAATTTCAGAGGAGTTCACCATGGTGAGAACTCTAATGGGCAGATGTCATTTGATGACAATCCTCTTCCTCTCCAAATTAATGATTCCTTAACGGAGCAAGCAATTGATGATAGAGCCTCACTATGGGTCCAGTGTAATGTACTCAGTCTCAGTCAAGTGTTTGGCGTGGCTTTTGAGGGGTGCGACAAAGTGGCTTTTGAGCTTTTCCTAAGAATTGACCAGAAAAGGAGACTGCCGAGACAGAAGAACGAAGAGATCAAGGAAGACAATAACAATAACAAAAACACAATTCCAAAGGAGCTTAGAAACCTGGATTTTCATGTGAAGTTCAAAGATGGGGAACCAAGAAACAGAGAGAGGATAACACCTCGCATTTCGCAATGAAGGTTAAAATTCTTTCTTGGAATGTAAGGGGGGTGAATAGGGAGAGCAAAAGGGGTCAAATTAGGAGTTTAATTCAACAGTGGGGGGCTAATGTTTATGTCTTAGTAGAGACCAAACTGGTGGGGGCAGAGGCACAAGTGATCAACCAACTATGGCATAATAGATGGTTGGGGGAGATACATTTAGATGCTATAGGAAGAAGTGATGGGATAGTGGTGATGTGGGACAAAAGATTTTGGAAAAGGGAGCTGATGGAGGCTGGTAATCAAGTGATTACATGTAAATTTGAGGGTATTAACCAGGATCTCACCTGGTTTTTAAGTACAGTCTATGCATCTTGTGATATTATTATCAGAAGAGAGCTTTGGTTGGAATTGACTTCTATAAGGAGTTTATGTGATGGGCCATGGGTGGTTTGTGGTGACTTCAATCTCACAAGATATCCCGATGAGAGGTCAGAATGTCAAAGAATTACAGGGGCCATGACTGAATTCACTGACTGGATAAATGAGATGTAGTTGTTTGACCCTCCTTTATTTGGAGGATCCTACACTTGGAGAAAGGGTAATAATCATATGACAGCTTCCAGGATAGACAGATTCTTATATTCTCATTAGTGGGAGGAACTCTTTACACAGATCAAGCAAGATCTTCTGCCTAGACTATACTTAGATCATAATCCTATAATGCTATCCTGTGGAGATTTAAGTCTGAAGAAATCTTACTTCAAATTTGAACAATAGTGGATGGGATTGGAAGGATTCAAAGACAAAGTCAAGGAATGGTGGAGTTCTTTTACTGTAACTGGAACAGGTTCATTTATTCTGGCCACAAAATTGAAGATGTTGAAAGATAATCTGAAGGAATGGGGTTTGGAGAACAGGAACAATTGGAAACAAAAAAAGGAGGATGTCTTGCACCAGTTATCAAGTCTAGAAGAGGTCCAGGAGCAGAGAATCCTAACTGAGGATGAACTTCTCCAAAAAATCCACTTATCCATGGAATTCGAGGAAATATCCATAAATGAGGAAATAGCTTGGAGACAGAGATCCAGAGTGCAATGGCTCAAGCATGGGGGCAAGAACACCAAATACTTCCATAGAATTTCCACAGCACATAAGAGGTTCAAATCTATTGATACTCTAGTAGTGGATGGGACTTCTATATCAGATCCAGAAGACATAAAAAGGACAATCATCAGTTTCTATCAGAATCTATACAAAGAAACTGAACATTGGAGGCCAGAGTTTAAACTCCAAGGGGCTGAAGTCATTAATATGGAGGAAAACGAGTGGTTACAAAGGCAATTTGATGAAATTGAGGTGTTGGATTGCATCAAACTTTGTGCTAGTGATAAGGCTCTAGGCCCAGATGGGTTCCCAATGAGCTTTTATCAAATTTTTTGGGATTAAAAGATGATAATATGAATGCTATCAAACACTTTCATACTCATCAAGTCTTTGAAAAAAGCCTCAATTCTACTTATGTGGCACTTATTCCAAAGAAAACAGGGGCTATTGAACTAAGAGACTTTAGACCTATAAGTCTAATAGGTGGAGTTTATAAAGTTATTGCTAAACTTCTAGCAGAGAGGTTGAAGAAGGTGGTAAGAAAGCTAGTCAATAAGCATCAAATGGCATTCATAAAAGGAAGGCAAATTATGGATGCAGCACTCATAGCTAGTGAATGTGTGGACTCCAGACTCAGAGGTGAACATCCAGGGATCATGTGTAAGCTAGATATAGAAAAAGCTTATGACCATGTCAATTGGGACTTTCTTCTCAATATTCTCAAACTAATGGGTTTTGGTGAGAGGTGGTTGAAGTGGATTGGTTTTTGTATTAAATCTGTCAGGTTCTCAATTCTGGTTAACGGAGAACCTGCTGGTTTTTTTCCCTCAGAAAGAGGACTCAGACAGGGAGATCCTCTTTCTCCTTTTCTCTTCATATTAGCCATGGAAGGCTTCAACAATATGATGAGGGTGGTTATCCAAAATAGTTGGTTAAAAGGTTTCAGGATAGGCAACCAAGCAGGTGAGGAGATGCAGATTTGTCACTTGCTTTATGCAGATGACACTGTTATTTTCTGTGAAGCTAAGGCAGAACAACTTAGATTTATCAGATTGATTTTGGTGGTTTTCGAGGGTGTTTTTGGTTCAGCTATTAATTGGAGGAAGAGCAGTATTTTCCCTGTTAAAAAAGTCTCACAAATACAAAGTCTGGCCAACATTTTGGGATGTAAAATTGAGAATTTTCCAACAACTTATCTCGGCATGCCTCTTGGCAATAAACATAAGGAGCTGGAAATTTGGGATGGGATTGTAGAAAAAACTGAGAAGAAACTTGCTATCTGGAAAGCACAATATTTATCTCTTGGAGGAAGGGTCACTCTAATTAACTCAGTTTTGGATTCATTGCCAACTTATGTTATGTCTTTATTTCCCATTCCTTCTAAGGTGGAAGAAAGACTGGATAAATTGAGAAGATATTTTCTATGGTCGGGCAACAAAGAGAACAAAGGTATGCATTTGGTGAAATGGGAAACTGCCCAACTAAGCAGACATTCTGGTGGACTTGGTATTAGAAATTTGGGGTTATAGAATGAATGATTGTTGACAAAGTGGCTTTGGAGGTTTTTTTATGAGGATCATGCACTTTGGAAGGAAGTAATTATCAACAAATATAGGCAGAGTGTTCATTGGTGTTCTAACATAGTATCTAGCACCTATGGTGTAACACCTCGTACATTCAGGTTAAGATTTGTCTTATAAGATGGGGGTATAATGAACCCAATTTTAGTAGTGTATAAATGGTGTTTGAAACCCAATCAAGACATGAGAAGAGTCTTTGGGCAAAGCAAAGTTGAAAACCACTCTACGGGGCATGTTTGCAAGTGAGTTTATAGAAGGTCTTATTCGAACGACCATAACCCCATTATTAATTTGGAATTTGGGAAAACTTCCTTGATGAAAGTTGTAGCCCTTTGAAATATATTTCCAACTGTATATTATGGGGGTCAAACGGACATCTGTACAAAGAGTTATGCCCATTTTACTGAAGCCTGTTCGCTGAAAATTCTGCCAGCGTAAAGGTGACGTTACGGGCCGTACTTCGTGTTACGGGCCGTAACAGTGGGCCGTAACACATCAAAAATTTCCAGAACCTCACTGGAAATTTTCACTACGGTACGGTACCAAGTTACGGTCCGTACTTCGTGTTACGGGCCGTAACAGTGGGCCGTAACCTGGTCCGTAAGTACGTTTCGGGTCACCTGACTTCGGGAGGCCATAACCCTATCATAAATTGGGAATTTGAGAAAAATCAAAGAACGAAAGTTGTAGATAATTGAAATACCTTTCCAACCATAGGTTGTGGGCCCACAGGTGACATCGAGATAGGGAGATATGGACATTTTAAGACAGAAAGGTCCCAACCCGATTTCAAGTTGGGTCAAACCCATTTCCCCTTGGTATTTAAGGGAAATGTTAACCCTAGCAGCCCCATTTCCTCCATATTTTCAGATTTTAGAGAGATAAAGTGAGAGAGAGGAGAATTAGAGAGAGAAAGTAGAGAATCAACCAAGTTGAAGGCCCCGAATCCCGAGGCTCGTGAAGGATAAAGCGTAGTACAAGTTGTTGCCGTCATTCTAAGCTAAAAATCGAACTTGGGGATATTGATTTCGTGGTGAATACTCATAAAAGGTAATGTTTCTATCCCAAATCATTTATAGTTGTGAATTGATGAATTCTTGGGAGAATAATAATTGGGTTTGATGAAGAGAATTATATGAACTATGCTAGAGTTGTTGGATTGTTGACTTGGGATTGTTGTATTCATATGGGTGATGAAGAATGATGTTAATTACATCTAATTGAGATTGTAGAATCATCTAGAAATAATAGAATGAGATTGGGTGAAGAAAACACCATTAATGAAGGTTGTGGAGCTTCATGCCCACCAAGTGTTTGATAAAATGCTTAGATGAACAAAGCATGGATATTGTTGCTAATATAGAATCCCTATGACCTGTATTGTTATAGATTGAAGTTGAAGGGATTGAAGGGATTGAAGGACATCGTGATACGCTTAAAAGTGGGAAGTTAAGGTATGTAGAACTTCCATCCACATGTGGGAATCTCTACGTTCTTCCCCATGATCCGTTTCGTAAAATCCATGAAGTTCAAATCATAGGGCATTAAACCCAACATATTGGTAGCCCGTAATTATGTATGTATGTACATGAATTTTGTATCTATGTTCGTTATTGTATTCCTACTCTTCCATTACAGATATTAGGAATCCTAGCTTAATCCATGAATCATGAATTCTTCCTCATGTGTTCTCATTATGTTCATATGAAACTTATGATTTTATTTTTCAAGTTACAACCATGTTTTCAAGTCAATTACACATATATGATTATGAACTATTGTTATTACTCATGAATCAAGAATATGTTTACAAGCTATTTCATGAAACCATGTTTGCAAGTTATTTCGTGAAATCATTATTACAAGACAAGTACAAGTTAATTCACGAAAATCATGGGATTCTTAGCCAACTATATTATGTTAATGTTTTTGGGAGTTGCACGAATTACCGAGAAGGCTCAGATAGCCTGAAACTATGTAGCCACCATAGGACAAGGATCGCTCCGCCTAGTTAGGACGATACCTTAATTTTACACTGAATGGATCCATCAGGTACGTTACCACCTTATACCCTGGCAAGGTATAGGGGCTCTGCTGGTCCGGCGAGGTACCAGACTCCACGTACCCACGTGGTGATATCACATGTCGGTTTATGAAATGCTCTCCCTACTTATCATGTTTTTACTTATGATATATATATATATACATATGTACTCATGCTCATGATCATGTCCAGGTTTTCAGTTTCAGTTCTTATCATGTTATTCCATGTCCCATGTTATTTCTTTCGGTTGCTTTACATACCAGTACATTCAATGTGCTGACGTCCCCTTTTATTTTCCGGGGGCCTACATTTCACGATGCAGGTACGAATTTACAGGACGACGCTTCTGCTCATTAGGATTTGCACGTACCAGCTTATTGGTGAGCCCCATCTCATTCGGGGTTTAGACATTGTATTTCTTTATTTAGTTTTGCATCTAAAGGTATGCTGGGGGCCTTGTCCCAGTAAGTATGTTTTCCAGTCAGACTCATGATAGAGGTTTCATAGACTAGACAAGTCAGTTATGTCATGTCAGACATTTGGAGTCGTATAGCCATTTTGGCTCACTCATGTTTAAACAAGTATTTTATTAAGTATTATGACTTACCATGTTTTATAAAGGCTCATCATGCATTCACGTTTTATTCCGCTTACGTTTTGTATCATGATGATTCAGCAAGCCATGTGGTTCGCTCGGTCACATGCAGTCAGGCACCGAGTGCCGTGTTACGTCCAGGCCATGGTTCGGGGCGTGACATATGGTGTCTCAGTGTGGAGGATAATTAGAAATCTATGGACTAAGCTAGTTGGAAGTGTTCTCTACAGGGTGGGGAATAGTACCAAGATCCTTTTTGGGAAAGAGAACTGGATTGGACATGAGCCTCTGATGAACTCATTTCTAGATTTGTTTTCTTTTTGCAGTAATTCAGAAGCATCAGTAGCTGACACTTGGTCCCCTCAAGGTTGGAATCTTACATTCAGAAGAAACTTGAATGACTGGGAAGTGGGTAGAGTTACTACAACAGCTAAGTGGATTTAAAGGCATTTCTATAGAACCAGACACAATAAGATGGAAGTATGATAGCGATGGAAAGTTCTCTGTGGGCAGGATATATAGAAAGGAGATGATGGAACGACCCGGGGGTATATCAGGTCCATAGATACAAATTTGGAAGTATAAAGTCCCAACTAAGGTAAAGTGTTTCACTTGGTTGGTGGCTAGAAGAGCATGTCTCACTCATGAAAAATTAAAAAGAAGAGGATTTGAGATTGCTTCTAGATGTTTCCTTTGCAAGGAGACTGAGGAAACCAACAGCCACTTGTTTCTCCATTGCAAAGTTACAACACAGCTATGGTCACTATTCCTTAGCATGTCTCAAACTAAGTGGATAATGCCAGAACACACTGCAGACCTATTCAGTTGCTGGATAAGGAGAGGAGGAAGCAAAAGCCAAAAGAAATGGTGGAAGATAATACCACCTTGCATATGGTGGTCAATTTGGAGAGAAAGAAACAACAGATGTTTTGAGAATACTTCTAGTTCAATCCAGAAAATCAAAGAGAATTGTGTCAATATTTTTTTCTTTTTGTGTAAAGAGCAAGGTTTAGAAGAAGCTGAACAGTTAGTAGATTTTTTAGGTTCCCTATAGTTATTTTAGTTTTCTCTTGTTGTCTTGGGCCGATATTTTTGGAGGTCTCCAGCATGTCCTTAATGCTGAGGAATACAACATTACTGTTGCACCTTATTTTTACCAAGGCTTAACAAAGCACAACTTATGGAACTCTAAAATGATTAATTATGTACAGAGTCGCCACCTAGCATTTAAGGTATACTAGGGTACCTATAAATTATTAATATATGCAGCTTAACATGGTCTACGAAAAAAAGCGAGATTCTAGGTAAGTGTTCAAATTATTCCAAAGGGAAGGTGTTAGGCATCCTTCAGAATCCACAAATGTGGTTCCCGGCTGGACCAATTTAACTATACGAGGGATGTGTAAAAGGCTTGATTATTATTTACAAAAAATATTAATAGAATTTAGACTAAATAATAAATAACATGAATGTTTATGTAATAAAAGGTGTAAGTTGCATATGTATAAAAATAAGTATTACATGATTATTTACAAGTAAATAAAGTGCACAATTAGAGTGATTAACAATTTTAGCTTTAAATGAATATAATATAAAGGTATTCACTTAACGAACGATTTTCTTTTGAAAACAAAAAGATTTAAAACATATGTGATATAAACAATGAATAAACTTAAAAATAAAAAAATAAAAAACCCGTCTTTTGTACATGGAAGGCCTTGGAAATCGACGGAAATTTCTTCATCGGCCACCTAGTGTAGTATCCGTTCATTATCGATTTAATAAAATTATAAGCGGGCAAAACAGATCCAAAATTTCACGGACGGCCGTGTGCAGTAGCTAACAGAGCAGCAACAACCAAGAATAACAAAATATAGTAGCAGCAAATATGGGACAGCCCAACACAATATGGGAACCACCGAAAAACAATGAACCAGATCCAAAGGATTGTCTGAAAAGCACAACATAGTGCAAAATCACGTCCAACCAAGAGTAAAAAGAAAACATATAGCCAATCCAACGAGGCCGTTGGAAATGGACCATTTTCCTGCCAAAGTTACAAAAATCAAAGGCGGACTGGCGTCGCTTCGACGACGAATGTAGGAGTCCTCAAGAATCAACGGAAAATAGTAAATTCAACTAAACACTATGTCAAATCAGTCCATTAGTAAAATCAGTAAGCAAGATAGAGCTTTCATAAAAAAAAATTCAAACTCACGACAAATCGATCTGTTTGCAACTAACAAAATAGGAGTGAAAATCAGTAGCAATACAAGAGTGAAACAGCCAATTTCAACAGCTAAAAATGGTATATACGGAGCAACAACAATGGAGTTTTGCATTTTCCGACCAGATCTGTTTTTTAGGGGTGTTTTCGTGATGGGATAACAGTGGGGAGAAGGGGCGTTGGTATTGTCGTTGTGGCGGTGGACCACGGTGGTGGTTGGTGGAGAAGGAGAACGGAGGAGGATGGTTTCGGGGTGGAGGCTAGTGGCGCGTGGGCTGTACGGTGGTGCTGGGTAGGTGAGGACGGAGGAAAAGGGCTGTTTTTTGTCGTGGTGGGCAGCGGTGGTGTGGTGGTTTGCGGTGGCGTGGGTGAGAGAGAGAGGGAGACGAAGTGATGGGGCAATGGTGGTTGATGGATATGTTGTCGTGGTGGTGTGGAGAGGGGTGTGACGGGGGTTCGCCGGAGCTCCGAGCTCCGGCGTGGAGAGCGGCGGCAGTGTTTGTGGGGGAGAGGAGGAGATGATGTTTTGGGTTCTGAAATGAGATGTGTAGTGTGTGTAAGTGTAGTGAAGATGTGTGGAATGAAAAATAAAATTAAACCCTTCCCCTTGTTTTATAACATAAAGTGATCCATCTTATTGTGCAAAAAATATAAAGTCATACCCCCTTGTCCCCTTATCTCTTTTAACTAATGTGTAAAAATATATTAATCAATGTATCAAAAACCTAACTTATCACCTCAAATGTCAACTTTTTTAAAAAGATGACGAGCTCTTGACTTGATCGAATTTTGCTCTGCGTTAAAAAATTAATTGCTCCAATTTTTCTACACTGATAGATCGTACTAAAATATAGTTTATTAATACATGTATAAATAATAATGTAAGTATAAAAATATAAATATTAATGTGTAAGATATGAAAATGTATTGTTATAAAATAAAAATAAAATAATAATTATTAATTGCACAAAAATGGTAGTATTACGCTGTACATGTGCAAAAATAATAATCCTCAAAAATCACAATAAATTGATAAAACTCGTAAAATAAGGACAATTATCAATAAATTGTCGAAAAAATGTAAAAATATGTATTTTGTGCTCTTTAACGAATCAGGGCCCCCCAAAACGTTAATTTTAAGCACGTCGAGCCAAAATTAGGTGTCAACAGTTGTCCCTCTTTGACCGGACATGATGTAAGAGTCTTCGGACAAAGAAGTTGACATCGTGGCCAATTTTGGCTCGACCGAACAACAATAAAAAATATGGTTGAACTCTTATTTCCTTGTTTCTACACACCTCGGATGGCCGGGATATCATGCCATGTAACGCCTTTGCTTCAGCGAAGAATGCGGTGTTGGTGCATAAGATAACGTCTTTGCTTTGGCGGAGAATAAAGGTGGAGAAGATAACGCCTTTGCTTCAGCGTAAATGCAGTGCTGGTGCGAAAAGTAACGTTTTTGCTTCGGCGAAGAATGCAGGTGCAGAAGATAACGCCTTTGCTTCGGCGAAGAATGCAGTGCTGGTGCGAAAAGTAACGCCTTTGCTTGGCGAAGAATGCAGGTGCAGAAGATAATGCCTTTGCTTCGGCGAAGAATGCAATGCTGGTGCGAAAAGTAACGCCTTTGCTTCGGCGAAGAATGCGGGTGCAAAAGATAACCCCTTTGCTTCGATATGAATGCAGTGCTGGTGCGAAAAGTAACGCCTTTGCTTCAGCGAAGAATGCGGGTGCAGAAGATAACGCCTTTGCTTCGGCGAAGAATGCAGGTGCAGAAGATAACGCATTTGCTTCGGCGTGAATGCAGTGCAGAAGATAACGTCTTTTCTTCGGCGAAGATGCAGGTGCAGAAGATAACGCCTTTGCTTCGGCGTGAATGCAGTGCAGAAGATAACGCCTTTGCTTCGGCGAAGATGCAGGTGCAGAAGATAACGCCTTTGCTTCGGCGTGAATGCAGTGCAGAAGATAACGCCTTTGCTTCGGCGAAGATGCAGGTGCAGAAGATAACGCCTTTGCTTCAGCGTGAATGCAGTGCAGAAGATAACGTCTTTTCTTCGGCGAAGATGCAGGTGCAGAAGATAACGCCTTTGCTTCGGCGTGAATGCAGTGCAGAAGATAACGCCTTTGCTTCGGCGAAGATGCAGGTGCAGAAGATAACGCCTTTGCTTCGGCGTGAATGCAGTGCAGAAGATAACGCCTTTGCTTCGGCGAAGATGCAGGTGCAGAAGATAACGCCTTTGCTTCAGCGTGAATGCAGTGCAGAAGATAACGTCTTTGCTTCGGCGAAGAATGCGGGTGCAAAAGATAACCCCTTTGCTTCGATATGAATGCAGTGCTGGTGCGAAAAGTAACGCCTTTGCTTCAGCGAAGAATGCGGGTGCAGAAGATAACGCCTTTGCTTCGGCGAAGAATGCAGGTGCAGAAGATAACGCCTTTGCTTCGGCGTGAATGCAGTGCAGAAGATAACGCCTTTTCTTCGGTGAAGATGCAGGTGCAGAAGATAACGCCTTTGCTTCGGCGTGAATGCAGTGCAGAAGATAACGCCTTTGCTTCGGCGAAGATGCAGGTGCAGAAGATAACGCCTTTGCTTCTGCGTGAATGCAGTGCAGAAGATAACGCTTTTGCTTCGGCGAAGAATGCAGGTGCAGAAGATAACGCATTTGCTTCGGCGTGAATGCAGTGCAGAAGATAACGTCTTTTCTTCGGCGAAGATGCAGGTGCAGAAGATAACGCCTTTGCTTCGGCGTGAATGCAGTGCAGAAGATAACGCCTTTGCTTCGGCGAAGATGCAGGTGCAGAAGATAACGCCTTTGCTTCGGCGTGAATGCAGTGCAGAAGATAACGCCTTTGCTTCGGCGAAGATGCAGGTGCAGAAGATAACGCCTTTGCTTCAGCGTGAATGCAGTGCAGAAGATAACGTCTTTGCTTCGGCGAAGAATGCAGTGCTGGTGCGAAAAGTAACGCCTTTGCTTCGGCGAAGAATGCAGGTGCAGAAGATAACGCCTTTGCTTCGGCGTGAATGCAGTGCTGGTGCGAAAAGTAACGTCTTTGCTTCGGCGAAGAATGCGGGTGCAGATGATAACGCCTTTGCTTCGGCGTGAATGCAGGTGCAGAGGATAACGCCTTTGCTTCGGCGTGAATGCAGTGCTGGTGCGAAAAGTAACGCCTTTGCTTCGGCGAAGAATGAAGGTGCAGATGATAACGGCTTTGCTTCGGCGTGAATGCAGTGCTAGTGCGAAAAGTAATGCCTTTTGGATTATGATGCAAAAGGTAAGGTCCTTGGGCCATGAAATGGTGCCTTTAGGCGATGAGAATGATGCCTTTAGACTATGACGCCCTCGGTGTCCTGTTGTGGGGCTGGACGAGCCAATGCGGTGTCCTACTGTGGGGCTGGACGAGCCAATGCAGTGTCCTACTGTGGGGCTGGACGAGTCAATGCAGTGTCCTACTGTGGGGCCGGACGAGCCTGTGCACTACTGTGGGGATGGACGTGCCAGTGTCTTTTCTCTTGAAATGCGCCATTGGTGGATTTTTTGAGGGCCCCCTCCAAAATTCTGTCCTAGTTTAGAAAACAAACAAAAATTCTCATACTTCCCGCGGAATGTGATGTGCCCTTGCGATTTTTTTATTTTTTTAAGCTACTCAAAAATGTTGTCCCAGTTTCATGCTTCAGCAGAGAACTATGAAGATTTTTTTTTTCATGGTGAGACCAGATGTCGACACCCTGTAGAATTAGTAACAACACAACAACATTTGAACTATATTTACTGTGCAATATAAAGAATTAAGAAAAATAGAAAAATCATGAAAGCAAAATCTAGCAAAAGTGAAATATATATATATATATATATATATATATTAATAACAATGATTGATATAACATGCCTCAACTTCAGTTGTTTCCAACAATTAGTATTGTGCATAAGAATCACCATTATTTATCGTCCAAGATCAACTTATTGGTAATTCCTACAGCTTCAAGTGGTACCTCAGACATACCTAAGTATCGACAAGATTTATTCGTCTTGCTTCAAGTAAAGGTTTTGAACTATACCTATCCTCATGTTTCAAGTACCCTCACTAGAAAGAAAGTCCCTTTTCACACATATTCAGTATTTTTTTTTTTAACTTTGGGACGTCTAGAGAAGTACACTCATACTCAGAAAGATGTTCAATGCATGCAATTGTGATACCATAAGCTTGGCTGTCATGTAAGTATCCACTAATGTGAGAACTCCCGGCATAGAATCACGTAAAGCTTGTTATGGGTTTGTAATGTAGGCTTGGGAAAAGGAGAGGATATCATTTGGGTAAGGAGTGACTAATCCTTCCCTGAGCATTGCACTATATCTGTGCTTGGTATTTGTGTGCTCTGACGCTAATTTGCTTCGTTTATTGTCCCTTTCTTTTGTACTTGTGCGACTTCTTTTGCAAGTTGGAGCCCCTTTTTTTTTTTTTTGGAGTTCGGGGTTGTATGCCCGAGACTCTGTGGGGACTAAGAGAATTGACCTGGGTTGTATGCCCGAAGTCTTGATGCTAATTCCGGGTTGTATGCCGGAGTGTGAAAAATAAAAAGGAATAACGGGTTGTATGTCCGAGATCCCGAATGGCTGAGGTTTTTTTTTTTTTTTTGTGGGCTCCTTCTTGCTTTGGAGGTCGTTCTTAGCCTTTGTTTTTCTGGGACGGTCGAATCCCTTTTTTTTTTGGAAGTTTCAGCTTGGATCTATATCCGCGGTTGCACGTTTTTAGTGCGCTCAGGGAGGTCGGGCCAAGAGAGGGATAGTGCGTGTAAGCACTCAGAAATGGTATAGGCTTATGATGTGGTTGTCAAAGAAAAGACTTTAGGCTCAAAGGGGGAATGCTAGGGATAATGTCATTTGGTAGGCTAGAAAGGCTCAAACGGGTCAAAGAAGGCTTACGATCCTTTCCTATACCGAGTGTTACTCATAATTTCGTCTCAACAGACATTCAGGGCAAGTTCTAGATCATAATGCAATGCAATTGAACGCTATCTAAACTTCACCACACGATGCACATGAAACAATGAGGTTGGTTTTGTTCTTGTCTTGCAAGCATGCAAGAGAATTTTTCAAGTGTCACTTAAAGTGTAAGTGAGAGGTACCAAAAGAATCTATGGTTTACCACGAAGTCAGTCCTCTCCATCATATTGATTGTTACTTATTTCTTTCCTATGCACATTCCTAACTGTGTTGGTACCAACCAAGTCAAAGATATGGATCTAAATTTTTTTTATTTTTTTTATATTTTGAATAAGGGGTACCGAACCCAAAAAGGGTTGCCTACGTATCTCATCTTTGATGAGAATCAGGTGCGCGTAGTTCGTTCAGATAGGATAGAAAGAAATAAAATATTTTGTGATTTTTCGAAATAAAGGATTTTTTTTGTGATTTTTGAATAATGAATACCGAACCCAAAAAGGCTGCCTACGTATCTCATCAAAGAAGAGAATCAGGTGTGCGTAGTTCTTGCAGATAGGGTATAAAATGCATGATTGAAGAAAAAAATATTTTACAAAATTCAGGGTTTAACACAAGTCAACTAAAAATAGTTAGATAAAGTGCTAAGGTAATGCAAAGCAAATAACAACAATATTTATTTTAAAAAAAAAAACATGTAACAAATAAAGAGTATGTGGAAAATGAAAAGAATGTTCGAAATAAAGGATAAAATTCAACCTAGCTAAAAACAACTGCAAAATGGAATGTTCAGTAACCTAAAAATTCTAAGAGTAGTTTTATCTAGACAAAAGGTTCTCGAGTGGACTACTCGAGTGAGAAGGTCATGCTGTCACACAAAAAATTCGGACACTCCGCGCATCTGCCAACTCTCCTAAAATTTGAAATTTTGAAAGAAATTTACGGGTGCGGAAAAAACACATCACGTGCATGTGTGATAGTGCTAGTTTTCCAGATTTGGAAAAAGTATGAACATAACAACAGTTTAAGAAAAGCGGTATAAGTAGGCATGCGAGGCATTTGACAAATAATCATGTTATAGCAAACTATGATAAAATAAGCAAGATATAGTAAATAAACAATCATTTCTAAAAAATGTCAAATACAGACTAAATCCACTATAAGTTCGAACATAGTTTTAATGATGCATGCACTTAGAGAAAAGTGTTGGTCACGCTCTATTCTTGGTTGACTAAGAGTGAGTTTCCTATGACGCAAATTCTCTCCCAAGCGGACAACTTGGGAGTGGAAAGTCCGTGGCTATCGACTGCACCGCCGGTCGATTAAATCCACAAGATCATTCCAACTAAAAGGTGTTATTTATTAGTGCACGGCCGCGAACCGCGAAACCGCTGACGTGTGTGATTGTTTGAATTTTCCAGGAGTGGAAGAAGTGAAATGCAATGACATTTTGTATAAAGCGGTAACACATATGAATACTAATATGAAAGCACAAAGAGAGAGCAATTAAAGAGGAATAAAGAAAGATGCATAATTTACAATAAAGTAAAAAATAAAAATAAATATGTTAAAGTAAAACTTGTTAGTCAAGAGAGGACAGTGATAAAGTGTATGAAAAAAAAATAGTAGACATGCACTTAAACAAATAAAGGAACAAGGGGAAGGATATACATGACGATCAAGAAAAATATCAGCAAGTAAACAAATAAGCAAATAAAAACAAAATCCCTCAAATAACAAATTGAGTCCATTGTGGTTAGAACCTATCTAATCCCCAGCAGAGTCGCCATGTTGTTTGCACCCTATTTTTACCAAGGCTTAACAAAGCACAACTTATGGAACTCTAAAATGATTAATTATGTACAGAGTCGCCACCTAGCATTTAAGGTATACTAGGGTACCTATAAATTATTAATATATGCAGCTTAACATGGTCTACGAAAAAAAGCGAGATTCTAGGTAAGTGTTCAAATTATTCCGAAGGGAAGGTGTTAGACATCCTTCAGAATCCACAAATGTGGTTCCCGGCTGGACCAATTTAACTATATGAGGGATGTGTAAAAGGCTTGATTATTATTTACAAAAAATATTAATAGAATTTAGACTAAAGAATAACTAACATGAATGTTTATGTAATAAAAGGTGTAAGTTGTATATGTATAAAAATAAGTATTACATGATTATTTACAAGTAAATAAAGTGCACAATTACAGTGACTAACAATTTTAGCTTTAAATGAATATAATATAAAGGTATTCACTTAACGAACGATTTGCTTTTGAAAAAAAAAAAGATTTAAAACATATGTGATATAAACAATGAATAAACTTAAAAATAAAAAAATAAAAAAAACCCATCTTTTGTACATGGAAGGCCTTGGAAATCGACGGAAATTTCTTCATCGGCCACCTAGTGTAGTATCCGTTCATTATCGATTTAATAAAATTATAAGCGGGCAAAACAGATCCAAAATTTCACGGACGGCCGTGTGCAGTAGCTAACAGAGCAGCAACAACCAAGAACAACAAAATATAGTAGCAGCAAATATGGGACAGCCCAACACAATATGGGAGCCACCGAAAAACAATGAACCAGATCCAAAGGATTGTCTGAAAAACACAACATAGTGCAAAATCACGTCCAGCCAAGAGTAAAAAGAAAACATATAGCCAATCCAACGAGGCCGTTGGAAATGGACCATTTTCCTGCCAAAGTTACAAAAATCAAAGGCGGACTGGCGTCGCTTCGACGACGAATGTAGGAGTCCTCAAGAATCAACGGAAAATAGTAAATTCAACTAAACACTATGTCAAATCAGTCCATTAGTAAAATCAGTAAGCAAGATAGAGCTTTCATAAAAAAAAATTCAAACTCACGACAAATCGATCTGTTTGCAACTAACAAAATAGGAGTGAAAATCAGTAGCAATACAAGAGTGAAACAGCCAATTTCAACAGCTAAAAATGGTATATACGGAGCAACAACAATGGAGTTTTGCATTTTCCGACCAGATCTGTTTTTTTAGGGGTGTTTTCGTGATGGGATAACAGTGGGGAGAAGGGGCGTTGGTATTGTCGTTGTGGCGGTGGACCACGGTGGTGGTTGGTGGAGAAGGAGAACGGAGGAGGATGGTTTCTGGGTGGAGGCTAGTGGCGCGTGGGCTGTACGGTGGTGCTGGGTAGGTGAGGACGGAGGAAAAGGGCTGTTTTTTGTCGTGGTGGGCAGCGGTGGTGTGGTGGTTTGCGGTGGCGTGGGTGAGAGAGAGAGGGAGACGAAGTGATGGGGCAATGGTGGTTGATGGAGATGTTGTCGTGGTGGTGTGGAGAGGGGTGTGACGGGGGTTCGCCGGAGCTACTCGTGGTGGTGTGGAGAGGGGTGTGACGGGGGTTCGCCGGAGCTCGGAGCTCCGGCGTGGAGAGCGGCGGCAGTGTTTGTGGGGGGAGAGGAGGAGATGATGTTTTGGGTTCTGAAATGAGATGTGTAGTGTGTGTAAGTGTAGTGAAGATGTGTGGAATGAAAAATAAAATTAAACCCTTCCCCTTCTTTTATAACATAAAGTGATCCATTTTATTGTCCAAAAAATATAAAGTCATACTCCCTTGTCCCCTTATCTCTTTTAACTAATGTGTAAAAATATATTAACCAATGTATCAAAAACCTAACTTATCACCTCAAATGTCAACTTTTTTAAAAAGATGACGAGACCTTGACTTGATCGAATTTTGCTCTGCGTTAAAAAATTAATTGCTCCAATTTTTCTACACTGATAGATCGTACTAAAATATAGTTTATTAATACATGTATAAATAATAATGTAAGTATAAAAATATAAATATTAATGTGTAAGATATGAAAATGTATTGCTATAAAATAAAAATAAAATAATAATTATTAATTGCACAAAAATGGTAGTATTACGCTGTACATGTGCAAAAATAATAATCCTCAAAAATCACAATAAATTGATAAAACTCCTAAAATAAGGACAATTATCAATAAATTGTCGAAAAAATGTAAAAAAATGTATTTTGTGCTCTTTAACGAATCAGGGCCCCCCAAAACGTTAATTTTAAGCACGTCGAGCCAAAATTAGGCATCAACAATTACCATTTTCAAAAAAAAAAGTTATGTAGAGAATTCTACTAACCCTAGCCGCTCTCTAGACGATTTAGAGTCTTTCATCCAACACCCATAATGGTGTTAATGTAGACCGTATTAGGGCTTAGGGTTAGTTTAACTAATGGACCGTCTTATTTAGCTAACACCTCTTATGGGTGTATTAGGCCCAAAACTTTTACTAATAGATATTGACATTTTTTTGTGCGGATTGCCCTTCAAAGGCACTGGTCTTTAATTTTTGCCCCTCAAATTGGTCATCTTTAATTTTTTTTCCCTTCACCTAATACTCCGAGGTTCTGGGTTCGAACTCCAGTTCAGTAATAAAAAAAAAAAAAAGGAATTTCGCAAAGCAGAGGTTTGGATTCGTAAGGCTGAGTTTCGCACCTCAGGCAAAATTTTGAATGCAAAAATCTACCTCAGACAGACTTTTGCATGCAAAATGAGATTTGAAACTCTACCTGCGAATCCAAACTCTATCTTGCGATTCTTTTTAAAAAAAATTGACTGAGCATGAGTTCGAATCCGAAACCAAGGAATTTTTAGCGAAGGGCAAAAATTAAAGACCAGCAATTTGAGGGGGAAAAAATTAAAGACTAATGCCTTTGAAGGGAAATCGTGCAAATGACCCCACATATTGATACCAATGACAGGTTCGATGTAGCAAAACATGTGTGGCAGAGAACTGTAACTGTATTGTCTCTTTCAGCTCTTTCATATTCATAGTTAATTTACTTTTTCTTTACCTTAAATTTCAATAGCAGTTGGAATTATATACCGGAAATATTGCGGAGTAGGGTGGAGTGGATGTCCAGGGGAGAAACCTTGTGATGATCTAGACGTGACCTGCAGTAAGATCCATGACGAATGTGTAGAGAAAAATGGTACTCCCTCGGTTTCAAAATATTTGTCAAACTTTCCTTTTTAGCCCATTTGAAAAAGAATGTCTCTTTTCCTTTTTGAAAACTCTTTAATTTCAACTTTCTACATCGCATGTTTAAGATCACAAGATTAAAGAGCTTTTTGATACATTCTACATATATTTAATTTAACACCACAAAATTCAAAAGTCTTCTTTACGTTCTTAAACTTCGTGCCAAGTCAAAACCAGACAAACAAACAAAGGAAGGAAGTATTTATTTTGTGCGTCATTCTCATTGTTGTTAAATTTTCATGTTTGGTTTCTTAAAGCTTGTTCCTTTATGCTTTTTTTGGTTTTGCCCTTTTTTGGTTACTACTTTGAGCTTGAGTACAGCTTGTCTGTTTTCGTTCCCTTGAAGGTGAGAGTGAGACCTTATATTGTTGAATATTATTTGGAATATACATTGGTACTTGGTAGCAGAATCTGTCCGAGTATTCTCACATGTTAACATACAAGCTTTGGTTTTATGAGCTGATTTGGACCTCTAAAATGATTGGCTTGGATTCGTCATTGATTGATGTGTTACCTTATTCACCTAAGGCGGTTCAATGGTTTCAAGAACTGTAGTATAAAATCAGTTGTCATACTTGAACTACGTAAATTTT
The DNA here is from genome assembly GCF_019175385.1 of Lycium barbarum. NCBI lineage: Eukaryota > Viridiplantae > Streptophyta > Magnoliopsida > Solanales > Solanaceae > Lycium > Lycium barbarum. The sequence continues at coordinate 41,016,335 of NC_083347.1, forward strand.
ATCTGATTGACATATTGTAGTTAGAACATATACCAACTGAAGTTGGATTACTTCAATGACTAGCTAAGAAATAATCGATTAATTCAGGTATAGCATAATAGCAGAATGCAAGTCTCTACTATTTTCAAACTAATGTTATGTGGCTCATAAGATGGACATTTTTTGATAGACGTAGTAGAAGTCATTTTGGACTCCTGACTAGTAGATGGTCAAAGAAAGATCTTTTATCTTGACGTCTTCGAAACGCATATGAACCTGGTAGATCTATGGTTTCTGTAAATATGAAGTCTCAGTTCGAAATACGTGGACTTGGTATTGGACGAGATAATACCATTAGAAGGTTTCTGTAAATGTGAAGTCACTACTGTTGAATGCTGTTCTCTTTTTTTCCTTTTTTCCTTTTGTCCTATTTTGAGATGATTGCCTGAGGCTTCGCATACTACTCTTTAACACATCTTTCAAATGTGTTAATATTTATTTCTCACATAGTGTGAGAGTTTTTATGAGAAATTTCTCACGATGCAATCACCAGCGTCCAAAAGATAATATATCCTCACTCTGCAATTTTCTAGCCATTTCCAGTGCATTTCCTGATATTCTAGAGGTCTACTATCACCTGCTAGTTAACCTGTGATTCTCAGTGGGCTTTTTCTTCTTTCACTTATAAATATGGTTTCAGCACAACCTCAGGTGCTGTTTATATAAATATATACAATATGTTACCTTCTAAAAAAAAAAAAGAATGTTCCTCTATGTAATTCTTAAGTGCTTAGGTACATTATCACAGGAATAACACATGTTATTTCTTGGGTATGAAGTGTGTGGCTCACGGCAAATGGAGTTTTCCTATGGAGCAACCTGTACAAAAGAGTAAAAAGATTAATGCACGTTTAGATTTGGGTTTTTAGATTATTGTGCAACAGATAGCCTTTCTTATGATGGGTGGGTGTGCGGATTAGATGTGAAAACTTTGGATTGGATTTTGGGTCTTCGGATTCAAGAAATTACAATCCAGATAACTTCGGATTGGATCATTTTTTAAAGTTTGACTTCGGATTAATCGGTTTGGTTAGTTTGAATTTTCGGTTTTGAGCCTATAAGTTGAGCTGCTTCTGACAAAAATGAACATCCAAGTAAAGTATTCATGTCAACTAATGCCTACTACAATTATCCAAATAAAGTATTCATGCAAGCATTGAAACCATTATCTAAGGAAATTCTTAGCCACGAAGCATTGAGGCATGAGATTTAACAAGTCCAAAACATAGTAAGACCATATCCAAATTGAAAGTATTTTAGCAGCCGATTACTTAGATAATTAAAACTTTCACTTAAGCAGTATAAGATAGGAAACATCCCCTTCCAAATCATTAGACAGAGTAAATTTATACAATTAGATATTAAAACTCCTAGATCTTAATAACATGTTTTAGTGTAAATTATCATTTTTTTTTGGCTGTCTTATAATCTTTTAAAACTTCCTAGTAAAAGTTAGGAAAGGTTTCGGCAGAAAACTGATGACAACTCCATTCTTCTGTAACTTTTCATCAGTTGTTCTCTTTTCCTACTTGAACTATCACCATCTATGTATTAAAACATACATGGCCTAATCAACTTCGACGTGTATTTTAATACATCGATGGTGATAGTTCAGATAGTAGGGGTGTGAAACGCGCAAAAAGTTGATAGTTTTCAGGTATGCTTTGACCACTATCTCGGAAAGAAAACTTATGGCAATAAAGTATAATAGAGTTTTAAAAACCGAAATTTAGTAGTCCACCACAATAATAGAATTAGTACTTTTATTGAACTCATAATTGTTTGATCTATAGCCTTAATAAAAAGAGTGTGCAATCAATTAAGGAAGAAATCCTATGTTAAAGTTAAGGAAATTGAGAAAAGAAATTATATTCTAGAGAAGTCTAATCCGATAAATCAGAAAATCTCCCAACAGCAGTCGCATGAAAGAAAAGTATTAGGTGAGAATATGAGAGATGATCTAATGAAGGGTTGAGAAAAATTGCTTTTCTATGGTCTATGAGCAATGACCTCTCCATTTGGTGGCATTCAGATGGAAGCTTCGGCAAGGACAGAAATGCCCAGCTGAGTTTTTCTTTATTGAAAAAAAAAAAGTAGAGAAAGGAGCCATTGACACAGTAACATGGCAAGAATTAATAGTAATTGGATAGCCAAAGCGTGACTAGGCACATTTTTATCATAGAGGAATGCACCTAACATGTTCTCATCTATTGCTGGACATTTACTTTATAATCATTCATTTCTACCATATTCTCATCTAAATATTAAATTAATTTATTTTTTAGTATAGTATCTACTACGAATTATGATTTGGTTCCTTACTCGCGATCTTTGGTGTGCACATGCTAAGCTTTGGTGGGACTAATCCATCTAAAGTCTAAACCAAAAATCATGAGGTGGCTTTCTTTTACATGTAAAGATCTAACAATCAGTACGCAAAGTAACTTTCTATCATGTAAGTATATTTAAATCTTTGGAATGATGAGAAAATTAAATGCAATAAACTCTATTTTAAGTATACAAGACAAGTAAAAATGAATGGAGGGAGCGTTATAGGTTAAACTATCTTGCTTATTTGTATGGGGTAAAAGTGCATCCGGGCCCAGTCACGAGACCGGATATCTATCACAACCATGGTATCTAAACAGCTGGCTTCCACTCTCACCTGCTCGGGTCATGTCCATCAACCTCGATCAGTGTGTCACAGCAGAGACGCACGTGGGGCTACAGTCATGTCACATCCTCGAACTTTAGGGTTAGAAAAAACTCTCTTTGGCTTATATAAGGAAGCTTAGGATGGAAGCAAAGGCGGGTTCCTGCCTATCACCATTTGTAACTCCATCATTATTATTTCTTCTCTAAGGAACACTTACGGAATCATCATTTTCTTATCATTTTAGCTACTTGAATCTTATCATATTATCTTTGTTGTTTGTTAAGCTATATCACGATCTAAACGACTCCGGACCGGGCTCTCGCAAAAGGTTCTCAGGATTGGATTCGGCCTACTTATCTTCAAACCCTAGAAATACAAATCTCTAACTGATTTTTTGGTTAAACTCGATTTCACCGGAAAACAGTTTGGCGCCGTCTGTGGGGATAGACACAGTTGTGGTGTCGTCCTAATCCATAGCAGAAACTCTTGAAGCCCGTTCACATTTTGAGTTGTTCTGAGTAGAGCACATCTGACTATGCCTGAGTCAACTAATAACGTGTCTGGAAGCAACACTTCCGAAATGAGAAACCCGCAGTGCTCACGGTCGGTAGACCGACAAAACCCTGGCGGCAAAAATAGCTCGGGACTGGATAACCAAGGGGAAAGAAAGAAGACAACGTCGCCCTCGGTGGAAGTCCGCGACGAGATCCCGACCAGAGAAGACCATCCTAACTGACAGGAAAAGTAAGGAAGTGCTCCCTAGAGAACGTTACTTTGGAAAGAGGAAAGGACGCCCCACCTCAGGGTAAAGGAAATGTGCAAAACGGAGGAACCACCATTGGAAATAACATTGGCTGCGCTCGTAGCATCAAACGGCACAATGATGAAATGTATGGGGAGGCTTTTGGATTTCTCGATTGGGAAAGCACCGGTCGGTCGCCTTCCGCATGACCCGGAGGTTATCAAAGCACCTGGACTCCCGGAGTCAACAAGGATCTGGAAGAGAATGTAACCACCTTTGCAACGGCATTCACAGACGGTTTGAACACTAGCGGTTCGGACACGTCGAGAAAATTAAAGGAGAACCTGAGGGAGTCCCTAACCAAGTCTTAGAGCGAGGTAAACAACAAATACGCAGCCAATGTAAGGACAGAGAATAACCTCAGCGCCAGCGCCCGAATGAAATAAGGAGCAAGCCGCGGAAGAAACCTAGGAAAGTTCTTCACGACAGGCAACAGAGCCCGAGAGATTGGTATGAACCGTATGCAGTCCTCCTTTCTCTAAGGGGGACGTAGGGATGCATGGGTCGCGGCGTGACCCAACCCGGGAAATCTAACATGGAGTTGGATGAGCTGGTCAGGACAATAAGAAAAAATGAAAGAAGCAAGGTTCCCGGTGGCAGCACGCTCTAACCCCAATAGGAGCGATATGGAACTATGGTGCGAGTATCATGCCCTTCCGGGACACTCGACCAAAGATTATAGGCACCTGCATTACGAGGTGGAAGACCTGATGCGAAGGGGACACCTAAAAGAGTTCTTGAATGAAAGATCTAGGCATACTCGGAGGAGAAATACTCGAACTTCGCGCTAAAAAATGACACCCCCGGGCACTACTGGCATGATTTTCAAGGGGATAATTGCTAAGGCATTGTCCCAAGGGGCGGAACACCTCCTCCTCCAAAAGATGGAAGGGATTATTCAAAAAATTGTGTCGCGTTTAGCAAAGCGGGAAGAAAAAGAGTCGAGGGATCACCCACCAGCGCACGATAATGTCTCTCTTAATCTTTAACCTTAAGGATAAGCGTGTGCTTGACGATCTAGGTAGCGCCGTAAGCATGGTGCAATTCCGAGTTGTCAAAAAGATGCAGTCCTGGCCGACGCAAAAAATAGTCAAGAGGATGGAAATCGCTGACAATCGCAGAATTTCGGTCTTGATGCCTAGCCCATGATCGAACCAAAGGGAGGACAGAGCAACAGCCCGCCCGGTGAGGATTTGCAGGAAAGGATGCCAAGAGGATTCGTCATGCCGGAGGAGGCGAATGCAAGAAGCGTTGCGATGGAGGCTCTGGAATTGACTGCTCACTGTCCGGACCTGCCAAAGGAACACGTATGCCTGGGCCCGGGACTAAGCCCGGGGATCCATGGAGAATCACTTAAATAATTGATAATTAAAATGAACGGCTTCACTTGGTCGGGATTGGATGTTGTAGGCCTTCCTCCAAAATTAGTCGTTCATAAGCTGAGCTTGAATACAAATTGCCAGCCCATCGAATGGGCAAGGCGCTCGGTGTCAACGAATCGCAGCCAGTTCATCAAAAAGGTGATAGCATGTCCCATCAACCGGGAAGCGATCCAAGAAGGGAACATAGCAGGCATTTTGCAATAGACGTCCACATATGCTTCACACTCACAGACTGAGGAAGAACCCTGAAGGGTATATCTTCGGAGTAGGCTCCGAAAAATTCCTGGGAATCATTGTATCTAATAGGGGAGTCGAGACCAACCCGTATCATATTCGGGTCGTTCAAGAGTTACCATATATCTCTGATGGCGCCAGGAGGGTTGCAGCAATCGGCCGGGAAAAAAACCCTCCTGGAGATTCATGCCGAAGTCGTCCGAACGGTAACAAAAGTTCTTTAATGTGTTGAAAAAGAGGAAGGACTTCAAACGGACCCTGGACCGTCAGCAAGCCTTAAGGGACCCAAAAGAGCGCCTCTCAAATCTGTCGTTGCTCATCAGGCCGGGGCAGGAAAACCCCTGTTAATCTATTCAACAGTTTCAGAGGCCGCGGTAAGTGCTATGTCGAGGCGCGAGAAGAAAGTTACGCAATCACTTGTCTATTATAATGGTAAGGAATTATCTAAGGCTGAGGTATGTTGAACGCACCTCGAAAAAATTGGCCCCGGCTTTGATAGTCGCAGCCTAAAAAGATGAGACTATACTTTCAATGACGTCCGCTCTGTGTGGCGATGACGTTCCCACTATGGAATGTCTTGCGCAAGCCCAAACTCTCGGGTAGGTCAGTAAGCTCGTCAATTAAAACCTGCAAGTACAATGTCGCTTATCGACCCCGGACTATTATTAAGCCACAATTCTCGGTGGGCTTTGTCACTGATTACAATCTGGACCTGATGTCAGGCGCTCAACGAGAGTGATCCGAGAATCTGAGATCACTTCCGGAGTATGAATCCAATGCACAGGCGGGGTCGCTAGCACAAAAGGAATGAGGTTATGATTATCCTAATTACCTCATCAGGGGCCATGGTCAGGTAAGTTGCTAAATATTTGTCTTTGACTAACAACGAGGCCGAGTACGAGGCCACAAATGCAGGAATAGAGCCGGTCTGAGGACTCGATGCTGATAGCATAGAACTAAAAAATGATTCTTAGTCGGTCATAAATTAGATTCTCGGTAAGCATGAGCGGAAACGGTAATAGTTGAGCAGGATTACAGCATTGTTGTCTTGCGTCCGGCGGGGGAGGGCCACCCAAACCCTCTGAGAGATGAGTGCAGGGACAAACGCCCTGGCTAACTTAGGTTCTTCAATTGAGAAGACTGAAGCAGAGTTAGACTCAGAAATCCATCTACTGTACGTGGTCCTGGACCCCGTGTTGCACTCTTTTCCTTGACAGCGGTTTTATTCCAATTAGGGTTTTACGGGCAAGGTTTTTAATGAGGCAACCGCTCAAAGGCGTGTCGCAATTTGGTCGGCGCCAAAGTCTCAGAAAGTCGTGGAACGCCTGCAAATCCACAAGGCCGCAAAAGTACAAACTTTCCCAAAAGACTACAAGACTGGGACTGACGGCGAGCGACAGAAAACGTCCTGTCCTTTTTTATGCTCTTATTAAGATTCTATAAAAAGCTCATGTATAAATAGGATGTTACATCTCTGAGATTTCGGATTTTAGCATTGTGAGTGGACTAGTGTGATTTTTAGGTGAACATGAAGTCCTTATGAGATTAAGGAGATTATTTGATAGCTTTAAGAGCGTGCCACAAGATTTTGAAGTCATATGAATCGGTGGAACTAAGTTCGTCAAAGAAAGTGAAATGCAAGTCATGTTTGGAAAGGTTTTCGCAATAATTGAGCTATTATTTATTTAGTAATGTCTTGAGGAGGAGCTATAGGGCCTCTTAGATGGTTAATGAAGTGTTAATAAGGTTCCATAAGGATTGGGAGTTGAACGAATCGACGCGAAAAAGTTTCAAAAAAATTTGGGTTGTACGACCACTTGTAAGGATCGTATAACTTATACGGTCCGTATAACCATTCCAGAGAAGGGTGCAACCATGGTGGGATTATAAGGTCCATTTATATGGACCGTATAAATGGCCGTATAATCGGGTCGAGCAGTTTTTTTTCTTTTTATATATATGTAGACGACCCTTGTTCTTATTTTTCATTTCTCACTTTCCCCAAACTCTTAAAAGTTCTAGAACCTTCTCTCAAGCATATTCCACTCAAACTCAAGAGAAATCAAAGATCAAATAGCAAGAATCAAAATATTCAAGTGTTGGAAGACTCATTAGGGTTTGTAGAATTCAAGAATTCCTTGGGTATTGAAGTTAGGGTTTCACTCAAGTTGGTAACTTGATCCAAAGCTCATTCTTGTGAGATAAAAGGTTAGTTTTCATGTCTATTTTGTAAACATCTAATTTTTGACCAAACATAAGTTTTTACATGTAGTGTCTAAATATTTCTTATAGGTTTAATTACAAAACTAGAGTCACATTTTAGGATAAGTTTTGTTTTAAAAAGAAAAGAAAATTTACAAAAAAAAAAAAAAAAAATCTTCTGATTTAAATTTTAATAAATAAGCTAGTGATTTTTAGTAGTTTTCTTAGTTATATTTTATTTTGGATTAGCTAGTAACTTTTTCATATTTTTAGTAGTCTAAAGATGATTAGTTAATATTTTTATGATGTATTTAAGCAAAAAAAAAACAAATAAACAAAAAAAAAAAAGGGGGGGGGGGGGGGGGGGGGGGGGAAGAGAGAAAAAGAAAACAGATTTTCCTAAAAAAGTTCTAAATTACCTCACCTGCACATCTCCTTTGTCCCTACGAATTCTCAGCAAAATAAATATCTAATACTCCCTCTTCACGTTTTTTTTTTTAAAAACCAATCATAATTAATCCAACAACCCATTCCCTAATACCCTACTCACCCTCACGTCTCTCAACCATAGCTAACCTCCCAAAATCCCCTTCCTAATCCCCTTGAACCCTTCTCCCTTAAATCACTCCTCAACATTATCCTTTAGCTTTCCATACTCCCTCACGTCCCATAAACCTCTCAACAACATTATTATCCCATTTCCCACTCCTGCACGTACCCTTCTTCAAGGAACCCACATACCCTATATAATATACACCCACAACACAGATACGGGGGGCAGGACACATAAACAGTAACAGAGAGCACAAAATAATAGAGAGCAAAAAAATACTGAGAGAGAAAAACACACAGAGAACAGAGAAGGAAAAAAACACTTTCACAAAGGAAACAAGAGAGTAGTTTTAGTAAAGATTTTTAAGAGTTTGTGAATATGAGTTGTGGTTCTTGTCGAGTTTCGGTAACAACGCTCTTGCTGCTATTTTCAGTTAAATTACTACACAGGTTCTTACTCACTGTATTTTATTTTAGCAACTTTATTGTGAATAAAAACTTGCAGCATATAAGTTTGGATTATTTATGTTGGATCTTCAGTTGAATATGTGTGTTTGTTTAGCGACATTACTTTCTCCTATTCTGTTTGAAAATAAAAAAAAAAAATTAAGCTCATGTCTCATTAAAGTGCATTTGTCATTGCGTTTAGAACGAGCAACATAATGCAACAATGAAGATTTTGAAACCATGTTTTGACCCCTCTGTTGGCAATCATGATTTTCGTTTCCCCCAGAATGCATGTCTGCATATTTGAAGGCTTTTACGTGTATTAGTTGTTATCCTTTCATCGTGAGTTCGTGTGTATTATTTTCATATGTTCAAATGCGTATAGTATTTCACGTCACTGTTAGCTAAGGAGTTAGTAAGTTTATTAATAGTATCAAATAGTCCAAAATGCTTAGTTTAAATTTAATATGTTTGTTTAATAGCATACCACATCAGTGGGTAGTCGTTTGTTATATGGCAGTGGCTTTAAATATTTTTATTCTGAAGTTGTGCTTAACACAAGTTTTATTCTCTCATGTGTGTTTTATTTATTGATTTTTTATGGATATTTCTTGGTGGGTAACATGAAATTGTTAGTTATTGGAATCCATTAGTTTTATTGAAAACCCATGTTTTAGTGACTTGGTGCTAAAATAATTTTCTTTCTTTAGTTGATACATGATCTAGCAATAAATGTTAAAACCACAGAAAAGTTTAGGTGACATTAATTTAATCAATTTGGGTCAAGATTATATTTTTACGTTCAAGAAAGAAAATATGGATGCCAATTGAATTTTAAGTTCACGTTGCCAATTTGTTTTTTTTTTTTTTTGTTTAAATTCTCACATTTTGCATATTAACTCTTCAGTTTATATTTTTTTTTGAGTAGGAAAAATGACCGGGGCTTTTATCTAAATTAGTTTGGGCGGTGAATGGATTTAAATATTTAGCATGTTTGTTTTGATTTTTGACTAATAATTAAGAAAAAAAAAGTATGCATACGAAGTTTTCTTTGATAAGTTAAAGTGTTCTATATTTATCCAAGATTTTATTTAATTACAGTGCTTAAAAGATCTTTTTGTATCTAAAGTGCTATGAATATTTGAACTGACCATTTTCCATAATTAGCATTTGATGGTTAAAAGTGGTTTCAAATAATGAGGGATTCAGATACTTAATTGTCTTATATGTATGATGTTTGGGCCGCTATTTTGTTACCATATGTATATATGTTATTTGCTTATCTTTCCTTTGTTTATTCCAATGTGTTTAAAAAAAGGGGTTATCTTCGACGATTCTTATAAATTTAGTTACTTTGTCGGGACATTTTAGGCCTAGATAAATATTTAAGGTTCAATTAATTATTATTTTTAATGTGAAAAAGAACGAGATGGGATACAAATTTATTTCAATCACGTTGTCACATAAAAATAAAAATAAAAAGAGTGGAAAGAATATGTATGAGGGAGTGAGGCATGGCCGAAAATATAAGTCACCATGTTCAAAGCGAATTAATTGGGCAAACTAGAATTAAGGCAAGCAGCATTTTATCCAAAATAATTTAAGCCGAACACAAGTCGATAAAGCGACCGTGCTAGAACCACGGGACTCGGGGAATGCCTCACACCTCTCCCCGGTCAACAAAATTCCTTACCCGGACTTTTGTTTTTGCAGACCAATAAAAATAGAGTCATTTCCTTTTGATTAGGGATTCATAAGGTGACTTGGAACACCAAAACTCAATTCCAAGTGGCGACTCTGAATAAATAAAATAATCCCTTTTCAAAACGTCACTTCAACTGGAAAAACTCTTTTAAATAAATTTAAACTAATAATTTATTTTTATTAGGTAAAAAAAGGGGTGTGTTCATGTTATTAAGCATGCTTAGGTGTTGAATAACTTGGGTGAAAGAAGGAGGTAGAAGATGGAGTTCAAATGTGGATTTCATGATATTTTGAGTAGTAACTTAACTTGGGTTATCATTGTTAGAATGTTATGAGTATAATCTTGTTATGAAGGGTAATAATGATGACAAGAAAGTGTTGTATACAATTGTGCAAAGGGTTGGTGTGAAGTTGATGATACAAGTTGAATATGAGAATGAATTTTGAGACTTAATGGAATAGGACTACTTGATTAGGCTATTATGGATGTTATTATAGTTGTTTGGGAGTTGCTGTGCAATATGGTGGAAGTCGATGAAATAGGGGAAATGCTGCCCAACTTTCATTAGCTCATGAATTATGCTAGTTTGGATTTAAAAGTGTCTTTAAGACTTAACCATGGTATGAATCCTTTTAAATGTAGATTTCTCAAGCTTTGGCGGTGAACGTTAAATAATTTAGAAGACAAAAAGGTATATAAGGCTAACCCTTCTTTCTTAAGGCATGATCCCATTAGTTTATACCTTCATGTGAAATCCATAATATCTTCCATGATGATTTCATTCCTAGAATCACAAAAGCTTATAGTTCTTGATACTCTCATGATATCGTTGATCTCACCCCATGATACTTGATCCTCCGAGGGAAAATATATTGATGATGATGATGTTGACGCTACGTAGGTACCCCTAGGTGTGTATATATGTGTATATATATGTATGGCCAGTATGTAACACCGAGCTTATGTGCCCGGGTATGATATCTATTGCACGTGCACCACTGCAGTTGGGTACGTATAACACTGAGCCTTGGTAGGGCCAGGTATGTATAACACCGAGCCTTTTCATGGTAGGGTATGTGTGACACCGAACCTCTATGGTCGGGTATAGTACTACTATGTATGTATGTGGATGTAATGGAAGGTTTTCATTAGAGAAAGGGTAAGTAAGTACGATGAACGTCGCTAGAGGTGCAAATGGCCCTCCTATCTCAAGGCTCTTCTATCTAATGTTATCTTTCATATCTTTGTTATGTTATTGCTTATGCCTTACATACTCAATACATTATCCGTATTGACTTCCTTTTGTTTGTGGACGCTGCGCCATGCCCGCAGGTGGACAGGGAGATAGACTTGATCCTTAGACTGCTTATTCAGAGACTGCTTAGAGGAGCTCCACTTGATTCTAAGCTGCAGCTGTTGGTACTATTATTTTGTGTATATATGGGCATGGCGGGGCCCTGTCCCATCTATATGATGTTACATACTCTTCCTAGAGGCTCATAGACAGTTGTATAAAGTTAGATGTCTTTTAGTCTTGTCGGCCCATATTTTGTATATCGTTTTGTTAGCCTCGTTGGCTTGTGTATATGTATATGGGCATGTTCGTTGACGTTGATATAAAAGTGCTCTTTCTCGACAAGATTGGTATTATTTATGTTCAGGAATTTGCGATTTAGCCATGTGGCTCACCTAGACATGATTGGAGAAGTAGGATGAGAGGTGCCCGATGGGTTAGCTCCAGGTGCCCTTCATGGCCCTCCGGTTGGGTCGTGACATAGGATGACCAACTCATCCCAAAAATAGAATAAGAATCTACACTTATTTCACAACTGTCCTTGACAAGATACTCCAAGAGTTTAAAACTTTCAAGGCACAACCGAACTCGCAGGCCACACGGCCTGGCTAAACTGCTTCGAACATACGACACAGTCTTAGAGCCTCCGAGTGTGTAGGTTCCATAAACCTTTGTGCTATTAAATAAGGTTGAGACGTCTTCCTTATCAGCACCGAAATTGAGGGCCCCCCTTTTATTGCGAGTCGGATGATTAATTCTTGATTGCAAAAGGTGTTTCCGGAAGAGACATGCCCGGATTGAGTTAAGAATGGTGAACTCAAAGATAAAACGCTAGAATAAAAGATACGGGCACTGGGCATCAGTTCTTAACTTAAACACCAACACCCAGATATGAACATAGTTCCGAGAGACGGGTATAGCGGTCACACCCTGATGGTTAAGTGTTAAAAATAAACGCCAACAAGATTACTAGTAATCACAATTGTTGTAAGCAAAGCACATGTCAAAGCATAAAGATGAACACAGAAATGGTAGTAAACATAAGAACATCATTCCACACGGAACCAAAAAAAAAAGCCCAATGGCTGAAGCACCAAGCATCCAAAGGGCACACCAGCCCGAATATCCAACAAATAAAATATAAAAGCGGCACGCAGGCCGTAGCATCTTGAAAGGGCACACAGGCCCGCAAAAACATCATCACAAATTAAGCAGGGGGAGGGGCACCTTTATCGCCTGAAGAATCATCAGAGGCATCAAAGGCAGAGGGGGTCTCATCACGAAAGTCCTCCAGAGCTATCTCGGCGGTAGCTACGTCCACCTAGGCATCTGTCAGGGCTGAAGAAATATATGTAATACAACCCTCGAGAACCTCCAGGAGAGTATTTGTCTATGTCTTCAAAACAACAAAGTCTTTGGTGATATTAGCCGTATTCTTGTCAGCATCCTAGCGAAGTCGTAACCGATTGAGGCGAGCCTGAAGCTGGGCCCTGGAAGCTTCCAACGCTTACACCCGGCCTCGAGCGACAGCCCCTTCTGCTTCGGCTCGAGTTGCCCTCTTCTGAAGCTCCTGATGGGCGGCAGTCAATTGCTGAAAGGCCTTCTCTCTCGATCGAATAATGCTCTTTTGGCTTCCTGCCAACTCTCCATAGTGGCAATATGGAGAGAGGAAACTCCTGAAAAATATGCGTGGAGGCATGAATTCTCAGCCTTCAATCTCTCCAACTCTTCTGATGGGAAGGGAGGCATGCTTCTAACCCTCTCAGATGGAAACCGTTTTAGCATTGCCCTAACCAAACAACGGGTGAAAGAAAAAATCATGCATGGGCCTTCACAAGAAAGCAGTAAAGAATCTTACATAGAACGAGTAAACTACGTACCTGAAGAAATAGTTCAGCCAGGTGAGAAATAGATACTTCCAAGTCGAGGCGAGGCCCATTGGGAGACGGCGGCCGGATTGAGGGGCCGACACTATCATCACCGGGTGCATCCCCGGGGCAAGTCCCCTCGGCAATAGCAGGTGGGTTCCGAGCATCCTCACCAGTCGCCGTCGGTCCTTCATCTCCATCCAAGTTGATTACCCCCTGCATGGTTGTTACACCTCGGAAAAGTCCCCGTACATGTACAAGGAATAGAACGACAAGGGTATGAGTGTGGGGTGTTTTACTAAGCAAGGGGTGATGATTCGTGAATTTTTGGAAATGGAAAAGTTGTAGAATTTCATGCAGCCCAGTGGTCGTATAGTGATTTACGGCCCGTAAAGTGATTTACGGACCGTAAACCACCATCGTCCTCCAGCCTTTCAAATTCCAACTTTCTGTTAAAGTGTGGGAATGCTTAAATACGACTTGGAATACGACCCGTAAATTGGTTTACGGACCGTAAACCTCGATCGTAAACTGCAATATTCTTCAGCCAACTTCTCTGTTTTGGACATGCTTAAATACGACCAGGGAGTACGGCTCGTAAACCAGTTTACGGCTCGTAAACTGTGGTTTACGACCACTGTTCACCCCGACTGGAATTCATTAAAGATCAAACTTTGAGTTATTAAAAGGGACCAAAGCCTCATTTTATTTCATTTTTCATCCATACAACCTTCAAGAACACTCTAGAAGCTCTCCAATTATTCATCCACAAAATTCAAGAGATCAAAGGGAAACCAAGATCATCAACATCTAATTCATGAAAGCAAGTGCATGAGACTCTATTGGAAGTCATCTTCTTCAAGAAATCTCAAAAGGGTTGAAATAGGGTTTTGGTATAAAAAGAGTATTGTTGCTCAAGGCTTGTTCCACCATCATCCAAGGTATGTTTCATGACTATACCATATGGTTCAAGGTATTGGAAGGCTTAGATACTTGAAATGTATAAGAACATAGAAAATGGGTCTTGCATGGGTGAATAGTGGCACAATTGAATAGTAGTTGAATGGAGTCATGAATGTTGATAAGATACGGTTGTGAATATGTTATAAATAACTTCTAGACCATGAAATAAGTATTATATACGAGAAAACGTGATAACGAGCTATAACCATGGATGTGGAGAAATTGGAGGAAAATGGTAGATTTTTCTTAAAGTGTATAAGTGATGATTGTTGAAAGTAATATTGTGAGTGCCGTTACGAATGTATGAGAGTTGAAATGAAACATAGGAAAATTATTAGAAATGAAGGAAGTGTTATCCAATTTTCCTTAGAAATAGTAGTCCGTTCTTATAATTACTTAGCTAACGACGACATGAATTCTCTTGAAGGCATATACGAGTGCATTAAGGGAGAACGAGCAAGCAATAAGAATTGATAACGTCGAAGGTATGTGAGGCTATTCCCTTTCTTTCAAAGGCATGATCCCTAGCTTACGATTTCATAAATGCTCCCATCTTTTCCTTGCTATCAAAGGTTAAATAGTCTGAGATTCCGAAGCACGGTTTCCTTCTTGATATTCCATAAATGTTTTCCAAAGTACTCCCATTTTCCAAAACCAAAGGTTGTGATTATGTGAGCGTTTATGATAATGACCGTGGATATTGTTTTCAATAACAATGATGATGTCAAAAATGAGAATATTATTACGCTGACCATGATGAGAGCAAATCTTATGTTTAAAAGTTTCAAGTTTACGATTTCAAGGACTATATGAGAACGTCGAGCTATTTACTGATTTCTCAATTTATTCATGGATGGTGACTTTATTTCTAAATCTTCCAAAGTATATGAACGGATGCCTTATGAAGTTCATGATTTTATTCTATGTTTTCTTTTAATGTTATTCTTCGTTGATAGTCTCACCTTATAATAATTGTTCCTTCAAGGTGAGACAAAGCGACAATGATTACTCCATAACATAATCGGAGGCTTTCGACCTTACGTCACTCCGACATACTTACAGCTTTTCCTTGGGCTCTCATGCATGCTAAGTATATGGTATAAGTATATGATATGTATATGTATTCAGGGGATATGGGGAAGGTGAGGCGCTATAGACGCATAGCCACCTGGTCAGCTGGCATATCATGATTTCATCCCGGACGCGGGATATATGGGTTATGGATCGGGTCGTACGTTCCTCGGCACTAACTTATTATATTTATGGATCGGGCCGTACGTTCCTCGACACTAACATATGATGACATATGGATCGGGTTGCGCGTTCCGCAGCAATTTAATATATGATGCTTTATGAGTATGCATGCATGGATCCGCCTTAAGAGGCAAGCAGTTATCGATTATCTCCTTGTACTTACTTTACTTTCTTATTCTTACTTTATTTCTTGATGTATGCCTTACATACTCAGTATAATGCTCGTACTGACATCCTTTTCTTTGGATGCTGTGTTCATGCCCACAGGTAGACGGGAAAGCGGTCCAGACTGATAGGAGTCACTAGCCGAGCTGAAGAGCACTCCATCTTTCGGAGGTGCTAATTGGTTGTTCCTTTTGTGTATATATTTGTATGTCACTCAATAGAGGCTCGTAGATGCTCGATGTGGGTTGTGTGGTTCCACAACGTGGGTAGTACGCATGTGTATAAGTATATTGAAATATGTTTTTGTATCAACACGTTATATTTTTGTAATGAAAAGCAAATCCTCTTTTTAAAGTTAACCGGAAATAGATGAATGATTGTTAAATGGGTTAGGTAAATGATAGCACGAGCGGTGCTCGGTGGTTAGCCCCGGGTACCCGTCGCGGCCCCTAGCCGGGTCGTGACAATGGTTTCTTTCCAATATTGGAAAAGCCTACAACGAGTCCTAACCTGAGAACCTATCCCCTCTGAGGTAGAAGCGCCGACATCACTCGAGGATCTCCGTTTGCGGGAACCCAAAGTAGCGGCCGCAGCTAGCGCGTTATTAGTCCGGGCTTCCTCTCGATACAATGATTCACGAACGGGAAGGCCTGCAGAGAAGTTTCGTTGAGAGGTAAAAAGGGAAAAAGGGGGCGAAAGAGAATCAACGAGCTTTTTCCTGACTTACCATGGTTCTTGCATCTCCAGCGGTCGATAGAAATACTCCGCCAGGTGCTCTCAACATCGGGGGATGCACGCAGGATGGCCATCACCCAGCCTCTATATAATCTTGTTCAACCGGGATCGCTGAGAAAAGCGAGATAGGGGGTTAGAGGGATACCTACTCGTACATAATAAAGAGAAGACATATTCCACTGTTCAGGAAAAGGATCAGCAGATGCGGGATGCAGAAGATCAGTGCGGATCATGACAAATCGGTCATGCCAACCCTGGTCATAGTTTTCATCGGCGCTGGTAATAAGGCCCCGAGAACCTCGAGAGGCCAAGTGTATCATTCGCTCACCCCCGGAACAGGCGAGAGGAGTAAATATGAATCAGGTGTTCAAGGTAAAGGGAAGCCCAACCTGGTCTGCCAGGAATTGGATACACCACACTATCCTCCAGATTTGGGGGGGGGGGGGGGGACCTGAGCAATGCATACTTGATAACGGTGAAAGAACATCTTGATCACTTCATGGACTGGCAGAGTAAAGCCTATGGTAAAAAGATAGATGTAAGCCATCAACATGTCTGGGCCATGATGAGCAACACTGGCATTCTCCGGAGCCAGAGAAATTTCCACCTCAAGACCCCATTGGCAATCAAGGCGGACCTGACGAAGAGAAGTCTCAGATATCAGGGAGCATATCCCCAAGACCAATCTTAATTGTTGGCTTGAACGAAAGTCGTTCGAGAAGTTAAGAATGGAAGGAACAATGTCTGCAGTAGTCGATCCTAAATCGATCTCCTGGGTATCGGCAGAGGAGGATAAGGAGTCAGTCCCACGGTCGGAGAAGGCGTCAAAAGCCCTGTCCAACGGTTCCTCCAAAGGAACAAGGGCTTGATTTTAGGAAGTCAACGAAGACGAAGACATGGCGTTCTTTCGATTAATGCTGAGGAAAGTGAGAGATAATAAGGAAGAGAAGTTAGACGGATATGGAGAACTTTTGGAAATGGGAGTATTTTTGGGATGATTGCGGAAAATCCTGATTGGTGCAAAGACATCATAAATAGAGGGAAAGTGATCATTAGTCTCGATTTACAAAGCGGCACGCCTGCTCCTGTTACCGTCAATAGTAACCTTTAGAACGGTGTTGCCGAATGAATGAACAGGCGCATTAAAAGCCTTGTTGACAACACGTCTAATCATTGGGGGGGCGACGTTTCGATAGTGTTCCCGCTCGAAATTTGAAAAAGGCAGACTCTTCCACTTCCCGATCTTATAGTTATGGAGAAGTCGAAAAGTGGGGGACTATCTGTATGGGGGTAAAAGTGCGTCCGGGCCAACCACGGTATCTACACAGCTGGCTTTCACTCTCACCTGCTCGAATCATGTCCATCAACCTTGATCAGTGTGTCACAGCAGAGACGCACGTAGGGGCTACCGTCACTTCACATCCCCGAACTTTAGGATTAGAAAAATCTCTCTTAGGCTTATATAAGGAAGCTTAGGATGGAAGCAAAGGCAGGGCTCCTGCCTATCACCATTTGTAACTAGGGCTGTTCACAGTTTTGGTTAAAACCAAAACCAAACCGAAAATTTAACCAAACCGAATAAAATAACCGACATTTGGTTTAGTTTGGTTTGGTTTGGTTTTAAATTTGAAAAACCGATAATATTTGGTTTGGTTATGGTTATAGTAAAAAATAACCGAATAAATAACCGAACCAAACCGATAATTATATACATAAAATTTATAATTATTTTTATGTATAATATTAGCTTTTCATAAATAATTAAAGATATTTTATACCTTTTAATTATTAATTTAATTTTGGTCTACTTATTTTTAAGGCCCATGTCTTAAAAGAATATGTCCAACAATCCAAGCCCAATTCTAATAAGTCGTAAGCATAAGGGTTGTTTGTATTTTGAAACCTCTGTTTGACTTGTTCTTTTGAATCTAAACTGCGTTGCAAGTTTGGTCCACCTGATTTGCCAACAGCGTGTCTTTCCCTCAATATGCAGCAAAGTTCACCCTTGTGGGCCATGAGGAAAAAAAAGCTTCATAAGAAATTTGAAGAATGTAGAGAGAGAATATTTGAATTGTCACGGCTAGTCATAAACCGAAAAACCGAATCAAACCGAACCAAACCGACAATAACCAAACCGGTGGTTATTATTTTACTTGGTTTGGTTATGGTTTTAGACATTTAAAACCGATTAAATTGGTTTGGTTATGGTTTTAACCAATAACCGACCCAAACCGAACCATGAACACCCCTATTTGTAACTCCATCATTATTATTTCTTCTCTAAGGAGCACCTACGGAATCATCGTTTTCTTATCATTTTAGCTACTTGAATCTTATCATATTATCTTTGTTGTTTGTTAAGCTACGTCACGATCTAAACTACTCCGGACCGAGCTCTCGCAAAGAGTTCTCTGGATTGGATTCGGCCTATTTGTCTTCAAACCCTAGAAATACAAATCTCTAACTAATTTTTTGGTTAAACCCGATTTTACCGAAAAACATTATTAAGTCAGTCTAGTGAGTTATACTCTCTTGTTCATTCTAAAACATCACTTAAAAGAAATCAAAAGAAAATATACTAGAGATGGGCAGAATCAACAAATTAGAACATTCCCAGCAGAATGAAAGGACTTATATGGTGACAACGCGAGATGATTTTCACTTTTCAAACTTGAAAAACTTTTTCCACCTGGTGGCTTTAGAATGGAAACTTCGGAAAGGACAGAAATGCCGCTACACGGCTTCTCTTTATTTGAAAATGAGAGTTTTCTTGCTTTTAATTGACGCGGAAACATAGACAAGAGTAAACTGGTAAGCCGACGCCACGATGCAAATGCCAAAATTTTATAAAGAGATAATTATTATACTACTAAACATCTCAATAATATAACTAAATTTTAGATACACCTTGGTATTTTACAATCAAACACTTACCCCTCCTATATTATGAAAATTCTATACCTACACTCCATATGAGATATTTTCATAAATATATTAAAATATATTTATTAAAAGATAAACGAAAATTTTAAAAAGAAGATAAATTAACATCTTTATTAAAAAATCTATTCATGCCTTTTTATTAAAAAAGAGAATAATCATTTTCTGAAGCATGTATTTTGAAACTCATGAAGAGGAAATGAACACAAATTACTTAATATGATATACCAATTTTATTAGTAATAACTCTTTTGCACCTTAAATATGTAAGCTTGTACTTTTTTTTAATTAAAAAAATTCATTATATCGAAATTTCTCAATTTATTTTAGTTTATTTATTTATTCTTCCGCTCTAAGATTATCTTAAATTACTTAGCAAATAAAGATTCATTTATACAGGAATTTTATTATAAAAGAGGTTTAAATATATTTAGAAAAATAAGGATCATATAATTATTTTTAAGAGTTTTGAAAGATAAAATTAGTTTTTTCCAAATACATAAAAAAATCGGCATCTTATTAAGAAATTTATGTTCATCTCATTTTTAAGAATTTTAGAGGATACACATTTAAAAAAGCAGTTTATTCTATTTTTAGTCATATGTGTGAATAAAAAATTATAAAAGTATGTTTATCTTCTTTTTTAAAATTTCATTAAAAGTAAATATATAAAAGCTCTTTATTTGTAATTTTAATTTATTTTTAATAATTATATTTTAGTTTATTTAATTATAGATATATCTCATATGGGGTGTAACTGTAGAATTTTCACAATATAGGGAGTGTAATTGTTTGATTTAAAATACAAGGAGTGTATCTATAACTGAGTCATAATACAAGGGTGTTTAGTGTAATTAACGCTTTTGTAAATTTCGGAATGTGCGTAACATATTAGTATTAAACTCTCATTTAAATAGTTAAACTTTATAGAGTAAATCAAACTTAATTTTGTTATATTTTAAATTATATACACTTGACCTTCTTATACCATGAAAATTCTCACAAATACCAATATGGATAATATATCTATTATGCAAGGGTGTTAACTGTCAAACAAAAAGTAGAAGGAGTATTCATAACTAATTATATAAAAATAAAATAACTAAAAGATAACTTCAAGTTACAATTAGAAGGTTCATATGCTTTCTTTTTATGACATTTAAGAAAGTGAATAAACTTATTGATCACCTGCTTGAAATTTTTTATGTACACATTTGATTAAAACGAAGAAACTTTTTGAAACTATTAAATAGAAAACAACCACAAAATAAGTATATCAATTACAAGTAATAATATCAGGTCAAGGTGTCGTTAGGAAAGTGTCGACTAGTACGTGTAATAAGCTAGCTATGTTAGGTAATTTTTGTGTAATCCAGTCGGATGTAAGTTTGAACTCGAAAGTTATGCCGTAATTATATATAAATAAAGTCCAGTTAATAAAAAATAAAAATAAAAAAAGTATATCAATTACAAGTAATAACATCTTTTGCATTCTGAACATGTAAGTTATTTGGATTTTAAGTATGTAGGAATTTCTCAATTCTTCTTTTATCTGGCTTATTGTTGTTCCGCATCAAATTAATTTAATTTTCTTAGTTAGACGGACAATCTTTTGTGCAAAATTTTCATTGTGCTGTATTAGGGGTTCAACTGTGTGATTTTCAAATACTTAAATGGATAGATCTATATGTACGATTTTTTATTACTTAGAGGTAGGGGTGTTCATGGTTCGGTTTGGATCGGTTCTTTGGTTAAAACCAAAACCAAACCAATTTAGTCGGTTTTTAATTATTAAAACCAAACCAAACCAAATATAATTCATATCCATCGGTTTGGTTGGTGTCGGATTGATTCGGTTTGGTTTTAGTTTTCGGTTTTTAAGAAATCTGATGGTATTACTCTATTTCATTTCCCCCTTAAAATTAGGCAAGAATTTTTCGTCCTTTTCCAACTTATAATCCGTTATTATCCTTTTATTGAGGTAACTATAATTCTTTTGGACTATCGAGAAAATGTCTTAAGATCTATAAATTTTAATCAAGTGAATAAAGTTTATATGAAATAGAATTTTTCTTTTAGGTAAATCTTATAGTTGTTTCTTTGAATAAATGAGTTTGAGAAATTGGCTTAAGGAGTAGAGTTCATTAGCCAATTAGAGATAAATAAAATTTTGATGAAAAAGTATTCAAAGTACTTAAATTTATTTATAAAAATTAATATATTGTATATGTACAGTTATAAAAAATGCGTATAGAATTTGTCTGTTCGGTTCGGTTTTTTCTTCGGTTTGTTTTTAAATTAAAACCAAACTAAATATTATCGGTTTTTAAAAACTTAAAATCAAACCAAACCAAACCCAAATAAATATCGGTTTAATTTGATTTTCGATTTGGATCAGTTTTTAACCAAACCATGAACACCCTACGTAGAGGTATAAATATTTTCCTTAAAAATACAAAAGATGCATCTACAATTGAGTCAAGCTATAAAAATATTTAGCGTAATTTGTTTAGTTTTATCAGTATCAATACCGAACATTATTAGATCCCTTTTCTCGTGATCGTTGTTAGACACGCGGGAAGCTTTGGGGGGACTAATTTTACTTCGAAGAAGCATGATGTGTCTTTCTTTAACGTGTATAGATATAAAAATTTAGTGGTAGATAAATATAACTACAGCAGAAGCAACATCTCTATCCTCTATATTTTATATGATTGGAATGATTTAAGAAAATAAATGATAGAGAATCTATATATAATATACAGCTAGGAATAGATAATCCTATGTAGCATCTCTCTATGGCTTCCATTGCTATTTATCTTTTTTCTCAATTTTTTGACTTTTTCTCAATTTTTTCTATTTTATTAAACAAAATAAAATATTAAAAGTTCCATCCCTCTACTTATAACTAGACGGCCTATGTCCGTGCTGTGCACGGGCCCAACACTTTAGATTATAGTGCATTTATGTGTATGTAGTTGTCTTTGAATAGTGATTATATATACATACATATATATATATATATATATATATATATATATATATATATATATATATATATATATATATATATAGAGAGAGAGAGAGAGAGAGAGAGAGAGAGAGTATATTATGTTCAAAACACGATTAATATAACATTGTAGTTTGTGCTCCGTATCTACAATTTTATTATATTAATGTTTGCTACGAATACAAAATCGGCAAATTTATTAACATTTTTTAAAAGAGAAGACTTGTTTAAAAGAAAACTATTTTTTTCTCTTTGAGATAAAACAATAGCAATATTTAAACATCAGTTGATATTTTCAATTTTAATTCGATTAATTTAAAGGTGTAAAATACTTATTATTTTTTATCAAATTTTGATTTGGATAATTCTAATTCAAATTATTAAATTAATTTTACATGTTTAAAACGAAACAAAGTAGAAATTGATTTTCTATTTAAACGAAGAAATACTATTTTTTAATTTTTGGTAAATATTCTCGGTTTAGCTCATTTTACTTGTCATGTTGTCTTTTGCATAGTTTTTTAAGAAAACGTCGATTAGAATTATAATTTGACTAATTTACCTTATTCATTATTTGATCTCCATTTGATATATTTTTTTTTACGACATTAATCTCTTTTCACATTTATTAGAGTAAGAATAAAAATAAAAAAGTAATTAAATTTTATCTTATTTTAAAATATAAATATTTTAAGTATATTTATTTTAGTGAACATAACAAATGACATGGCGGAATAGAAAATACAACAGTTTAATATCTAGATTAGATCTCAGACTAATATAAAAAAAGAAAGAAAACTGTATGGTTTGACTACTTAACTTTTTGAAGAAAAGCAATTTCATTTGCTCCCACTAATGGATTGATATGCACGTGGCAATGAATCCATCATTATTGACTTAATGAGATACTTTGGAAATTACATGAATATTGTTTGATTTTTTAATATGGAGCGCACTTTTTTTTTTGACATTATTAATTTGCACTATTTTTATGCATATATATATATATATATATATATATATATATATATATATATATATATATATATATATATATATATATATATATACACTATGTTCAAAACACGATTAATATAACATTGTAATTTGTACTCCGTATCTAAAACTTTAGTATATTAGTGTTTACTACGAATACAAAGTCTGCACTTTTTTTTGACATTATTTTTTTTTAATATGGGGTTCACTTTTTTTTTTTTGATATTGCTTGATTTTGTTAATATGGGGTCCACTTTTTTTTTACAGTGAGTTTGGAGATGGTGGGTTCCACTTTTTTTTTATATATATATTGCTTGTTGTTGTTTAGTATGAGGTCCCACCCTTTATGGGGTACACTTTTTTTTTTTGGACATTATTAGTTTGTACTATTTTTATGAATATAATATATATACATATACTATGTTCAAAACACGATTAATATAACATTGTAGTTTGTGCTCCGTATCTAAAACTTTATTATATTAGTGTTTGCTACGAATACAAAGTCACCCCTTTTTTTTAACATTATATTTTTTTAATATGGGGTTCACTTTTTTTTTTTTTTTTTTATATATTGTTTGATTTTGTCAATATGGATACTATGTTCAAAACACGATTAATAAAATATTGTAGTTTGTGCTCCATATTTAAAACTTTATTATATTAGTGTTTGCTACGAATACGCACGTGACAATGAATCCATCATTATTGACTTAATGAGATACTTTGGAAATTACATGAATATTGTTTGATTTTTTAATACGGGGTGCACTTTTTTTTTTGACATTATTAATTTGCACTATTTTTATGCATATATATATATATATATTAGAATTATGGGGCCCACAATATTTTTTTGCACTTTTTGTTTTGACATTGTTTGTTTTTTTAATATGGGATTCATTTTTTTTATATATATATTGCTTGATTTTGTCAATATGGGATATATGTTCAAAACACGATTAATATAACATTGTAGTTTGTGCTCCGTATTTAAAACTTTATTATATATATATATATATATATATATATATATATATATATATATATATATATATTAGAATTATGGGGCCCACAATTTTTTTTTGCACTTTGTTTTTTACATTGTTTGTTTTTTTAATATGGGATTCACTTTTTATATATATATATATATATATATATCACTTGATTTTATCAATATGGGATACTATGTTCAAAACACGGTTAATATAATATTGTAGTTTGTGCTCCGTATTGAAAACTTTATTATATTAGTGTTTGCTACGAATACGCACGTGGCAATGAATCCATCATTATTGACTTAATGAGATACTTTGGAAATTACATGAATATTGTTTGATTTTTTAATATGGGATGCACTTTTTTTTTGACATTATTAATTTGCACTATTTTTTTAATATTAGTTGTTGTTTAATATATATGGGCCCACAATTTTTTTTATTAAATTGGAACGGATATATATATATATATATATTAGAATTATGGGGCTCACAATTTTTTTTTTTCGTAGTTTGTGCTCCGTATTTAAAACTTTATTATATTAGTGTTTGCTACGAATACGCACGTGGCAATGAATCCATCATTATTGACTTAATGAGATACTTTGGAAATTACATGAATATTGTTTGATTTTTTAATATGGGGTGCACTTTGTTTTTGGACATTATTAATTTGCACTATTTTTTTAATATTAGTTGTTGTTTGATATATATGGAGCCCACAATTTTTTTTTATTAAACTGGAACGGATATATATTATATATTAGAATTATGAGGCTCACAATTTTTTTTATATTAGTTGTTGTTTTTAATATATATGGGTGGAGCTCACAATTTTTTTTTATTAAATTGGAAACGGACGACGAGAAAGTGAGCCCAACATGCTCTTCTTAATAGTAGAAATAAAGACTCACTAACCCTTTAATAGTGTTATTATTTGCCATCACTTCCCCTCATTCTGCTCATTCAATTCAATTAAATTTAATTTTAAAGATGCAAGCAACGTGCAAAAACCTCCTCAGATTTTACAGTTACCAAAATACATCACTTATTGGTATCCCCACTAAAATAAAGACCTCCTTAGCTTCCCTATACTTCTCATGGCTTCAATTATCCTATATACTAATATTTTACAGCAATTTGGTTGCGGTAAAGACTGCCTTCTATCTACGGAGTATACAATAAAGTAGTATAGCAGCTGGCAGCTGCTGATGATTTGTAGGCCAGCAAATTGTGTCATGCAAATTTGCTTCTTTTATTTTAGACATTTTGAGGTACATAATCCCGGAGCATTTTGATTTTACAGTGTAAATTTTCACCAGTTGAATAGTTACATTGTTAATTTAGCTTATACAACTGTTCCCTTCAATTTGTCGTGGTTTTGTTGCAAACAAAGCTGCTTTAGTGTCATCTTTCTTCAGTTGGTTTATATTATTTATTATTTTCAATGTCTTGAATATCTATGTTAAGATGTAATATATAGTATATTTTGGTTTAGATAGTTGTCCCAAAATATACGAAAGTTAAGCGGTTAATATAAATACCGAGCGGAATCTTTCAGGAGACGGCCACTTCTTTCAAGCAGTTTGGTATCTTTGACAATTTGTGAGGGTCGTTCTAGCTATATAAGAAATCTTTGATTAATAATAACATAATAAGATAAATAACTTACTTCAGAAATGGGAAAATTTTACTTATTCTTTCTTTATATAGTTTTCAAAGGACCTGATTGCAGTTACTCGATCTTCTTAGCCTCTTTATACAAAGTATATACATACTCTCAATTAGGCATTATGTTATTGCCCTGACTTTTGATCTTCTACTGATTCATCATGCATGTTTCCACTCTTGATCTTCTGCAGGTTCATCTAATATTGATGACAAATTGTAGACTTTAAATAGAGAGTTTAATGGAGGAGGAGGAGGAAAGAACAGCGTTAATTAGAGTTTTTTTTCCCCACAAAATGAGGTGTCTAATAACTTCACTACAGACCAGCACAATGGAGTTTTTGAGTAATGAAGATTTTATTTAATATGTGAAAGGTTCGACAGAGACATTAGGTGGTCGGCGGTAGCCGAATAAGTTGTTATCGTAGTCATTTCTTTTTTTAACATGATTACTACTATATGCTTAATTTTCTGATGTCTTGAAAAGACTAATTTATATCAATAAGATGTTAAATTGGCTTGATTCTGTAAAAAACAATTTCACTGGCAGTGGATATAATTAGTTAATCTCATGAATCCAATGGTTGTTTCTGTTCCTAGCAATCTGGCTACGGCTCAACGCTTGGCAGAATAAATATCATACGAATTCATATTTTGGTTTAGTTTGATTTTAAGTTTAATTCTTGAAATTTTAAGTTTTACAAAGTATGCATCGGTTAAAATTATGTTATGTTTAGATAGCCTTTTGAAAGAACAATAAAAGAAGATAAACTTTAATTTTGGAAAATCATAATTTTCGTCACTTCTATTATTCAAATGTTGAAAAAGATAAATCATAAATTTAATAAGGTATGCGACAGCTGCAAATAAATTTACATATAAAGCTAGGTATTAAAGAGGTGCGAACCTCTCTTAGGCCATGTCCATTTATCTATTTTCTCAAACTTTTACCTTTTTTGCATTATTCTCTTCTTTCAAATCTCACTATTGAATAGCTCACGAGTAACGTATTCTTTCAGTTACTAATTTTATTTACCCATGAGCTACAAAAACATAAAAGACTCTTATTACGTAATGGCAGAATTTCAAGTGATTTTGCACAATTAGACCTTGAACATGTAGTTGCTGTAGAATTTCAAGAGATTTTTGCATTATAGTTGCTTTATAAAAAAAAAATGGTATTGACACATATTCGTTAGGCTTTCGCTATGGTTTGTCGCTGTAACTTTTTCTTTTCCCTAAGGTTATATTTTGATGTGACCTTTTTGTTTAGTTTTGAGACTTTTAGTAGGCGTTTGGCCATTGAAACAAAAAACTTTTTCACTTTTTTTGGAATTTTGGAGTTGGAGTTGTGTTTGGCCATAGTTTTTGAAATTATATTTTTTGTTGAAATGTAGTTGTTTTAGTTATGAAAAAAGCGAAAAACTTGAAAAACAAGTTTTTCTTATTTTTCAAATTCCAGAATACAACTTCAAGTTGTATTTGAATTTTTCATAGCCAAACGCTGATTCCAGAAAAAAGTGAAAAAGATTTCAGGAAAAGTGAATAATTCTTATGGCCAAACAGGCGCTTAGTCTTGTAATGTATCTTTGACATAAATTTTTTACTCTCAGATTAGGTAGCCATGATGGGAGAAGAACAATAACTCATTCTTAAAATCAGTTCTTAAGAGTCGGATAAACTTCTATGTTTAGACCTTCTAATCAGAGAAAATTTAAAGATATGTTAAATTTTTGTAAAAATCATTTTTTTTATATATTTAATTTGAGTATTAAGGAGTCTATTTCATAAAATAAGTAAAAGACTCTACGACCGCGCGAAGCGCGGTTAAATTCACTAATTTCTTTAAAAACTTCAAGATCACAACTTCTCGCGGAGTTATGAAACTTACATTCCCCTTCATTAATTTGTTTGCTGAATAAGTATGTTGAATCATATTTTTGAAGCTTTAGACAATACTTCCTCCATTCATTTTACTTATCATGTTTTCAGTTTGTACGCCTCATAAAAAACATTAAATAGAAGAGTAATTTAATTGAATTATCCTTATCTGTTCGTCATATCAATTTAATACTATTCTCTTCTTCACCGCATTAATCTCTCTCCACATTTATTGATCGAGTAAGGATAAAGATAAAAACTAATAATTAAAATGATTAGTTAACTTTATACTCCCATCATCCATTTTTACTTGTCCATAGTTGACTTGAAGCACCCCTCAAGAAGTAATTAATAAACTAATAAATTTACTGTATCACCCTTTGAATATAATAAATTCAATGTTTTGGGAATGCACTGAGAAATGATTATAATTAATAATAGGGGTAGTGTTATGTCTTGATTTTTCAAACTAGACAAGTAAAAGTGGACATTATTTTTAGCATATTGGACAAGTGAAAGTGAATATAAGGAGTATCTTAACTTTCTAAAATGATACTCCATCCGTCTCAAACTATTTGTCGTAATTTCTAAAAATAGTTTTCTCAAATAATTTATCATTGTAGAAGTTCAAGACAAAGTTAATTATGTTTTCTCATTTTATTTTTATTAGTAATTGCTCTCGAAGACTACAAACACCTCAATTATGGTGTGATATTATGATTGTCCAAATACCAATAAGGGGTAAAATTAATAAAAATTGCTCCTATTTAATGTTTCTGAAAAAGAGGGCAAAAGAAAATAACAATAGATAATTTGAGATAAATATTCTGAAAGAGTTATTTTAAATAAGCATGTATACGGTAAAAATTGGATATGAGGCAAACCGGTGGAACGGGGAACCGGAGGAAGGAATGAGAATGTGCCGGATACTATTCGTCCTTGACCGGGGTAATGCTTAGGTCGGAGCTGTGCGAGGGCACCGACCGATCTGCCTTCGATGTCGTTGAAACGGCCAAGACCGGTTACCCGAGCATTCACGGCCGTTGGTCCGTGTAGCTATCAGTCCGGGTAGCCGTTGGTCCGTGTGGCCGTTGCACGCGGGTCCCGCGCCAGTAGGTCCTGTCATGGTCAACTACCCACCATGCGTGTGTCAGACAGCGCCGTCAGTCTAATCCCACCAAATCCGTGCAGAGCTGTCCTTATTGTTATTATTTTATTAGTTCATATTGTATGAAACCATAGAGGTTACACTATAAATAGGGCACCCCCCCCCCCCTCCTTTGTAAGGGTTGGTTCCTTTTACTTTCCAAGAACACTTATAATAGAAGAATTCATATATACAATCTCTCTCTCAATATTTGATTCGGCCAAGGCCGTTTGTTTCCATTATTATTGTGTTTCTTCCATCAAGTGTTTCCCATTGTTATCATAGCAAATTGTCATCAATAGCCGTTTTATTAAAGAACTCTCATTTACATATTTTCTCTATCTTACCATACAACAAGACCCAAAGCACATATTCTATACCTACTTACAAATTCAATTGATTATCCGAATTCGGGGTAAACAGTTTGGCGCCCACCATGGGACTAGGATAATAGTGGTCTTTGGCCTTGATTTCTATTATATTCATCAAAATAAAAAACGTCCCTGCCCGTCTCTGCGAAAACGGACTAAATGGCTGACATCGAACAATCCGGTCATGTCAATAACACCGAGATTGTGGCGGAAAACGAAGGAAGCGGACTACGAGCATTGCCGAACCCCGCTGACCCGAAACCCGTCGATTCAAGGGAGGGACTCAACCGGAAAAATACCGTGGATCAAGAGAATGCCGCCCTACCGGCCACCGATCCTCTAAATACTCACAATTCCGTTACATTGTCCCGGGATCTGGGCCGGAGAGAACCGGACGCACCAAACGACGGTGTTAACTTACGTTTAATTTTTGAAATGTTGCAGGAATAAAGAGCGGCAATCGCCGAGCAAGGAATAGCAATTGCCCAGCTGCAGAACGGAAAGGGTGAAGCAGGGCCGGAAAAGGCAAAGGGCACTGCCGACACCGGAAGAAACGAGGCACGAATGGTCGAGAGCGACGGATCCGGGGCCGGCTCCTCTACCGAGGTTCTAAAGATGCTCGAAACTTTGGCGAAACGGGTAGATTCAACCCAAAAGAGGGTCGAGACATACAATTCTCGGGTGGACCAAATACCGGGGGCTCCACCTTTGCTGAAGGGGCCGAATTCGAAAAGGTACATTCAAAGGCCTTTTCCACCGAGTGCGGCCCCGAAACTGATCCCGAAGAGGTTCAAAATGCCCCGATATACAGAAGTATGACGGCACAACGGACCCGCAAGAGCACGTGACCTCATATACCTGTGCCATAAAGGGTAATGATATGGAGGAAGATGAGATCAAGTCGGTGTTGCTGAAAAAAATTGGGGAAACTCTGTCGAAGGGAGCGTTGACGTGGTATGACCACCTACCCGAGCATTCGATCACTTCTTTCGAAATGCTCGCCGATGACTTCGTAAAGGCACATGCCGGTGCCATCAAGGTGCAGGCCCGTAAGGCCGATATCTTCCGAATAACCCAAAGGGACGATGAGCTACTTCGGGAGTTCGTCAACCGGTTCCAGAGGGAACGGATGGAACTCCCCCCGATACAAGAAGAATGGGCCACACAAGCTTTCACAAAGGGGCTCAACATGCTAAGTTCAGCTGCTTCGGCCAAATTGAAAGAAAATTTGCTGGAATACGAGGTCGTGACATGGGCCGATGTCCACAATCGGTATGAGTCAAAGATTCGGGTGGAGGATGATCAGTTCGAGCTCTCTTCGGTAAAGTTAAAAGTGAATAGAAGTTTCGAGAAACCGAGGAAGGGTTACGAAACGAAGTCCGAATCATCAAAAGAAAGGTTTAGGCCATACTCCCACTAGGAAGAGGCCAAATTTCAGGTCGGAAAAGTCAAGGGAAAGCCCGAGCCACTTCTCAGGTCGAGGTAGCAAGCGGGTCGAGCGCCCGTCAAACAGCCGGGGGCTCTCGTTCAGGAGTGATGCCGGAAGTTCTGCCAGCAATAAGGGTCCACCTAAGATTTCGGAGTACAACTTCAACGTCAGTACTTCGGATCTTGCCTCTACCTAGCTGTCTCCAAAGTAGCAGTAAGTGGCGTTTTGGTCCGAGAAGAATCAGGTACGCAATTCCCTATCTATTATGTAAGTAGAACTTTGGGGGATGCGGAGACCCGTTACCCCCATTTGGAAAAGTTGGCATTAGCGCTGGTAGGCGCTTCCAGAAAGCTCAAACTTTATTTTCAATGCCACACCATATGTGTAGTAACCACCTACCCTTTGAAAAACATCATGCATAAACCGGAGTTGTCAGGTAGGTTAACAAAATGGGCTGTAGAGATTAGCGGTTACGATATCGAGTATAAACCTCGAATGGCCATCAAATCTCAAATCTTGGCCGATTTTGTAGCAGATTTTACCCCGGCTATGGTCCCCGAGGTCGAAAAGGAACTTTTGCTGACCTCGGGAAAGACCACGGGCATTTGGTCTCTACACACGGACGGGGCCTCGAACCTTAGAGGTTCCGGACTAGGGATTGTCCTTAGGACCCCGGCCGGGGATGTCATTCGACAATCCGTTAAAACTGCTAAATTGACTAACAATGAAGCCGAGTATGAGGCTATGATTGCAGGTTTGGAATTGGCTCGAAGCATGAGAGCCGAGATAATCGAGGCAAAGTGCGATTCGCTTTTGGTCGCAAACCAGGTGAACGGCGTGTTCGAAGTAAAGGACGAACGGATGCAGAGGTACCTCGAAAAAACCCAAGTGGTGCTTCATCAGTTTAAAGAATGGACCTTGCAGCACATACCGAGGGAGCAAAACAGTGAGGCTGACGCATTGGCAAATTTGGGATCCTCGGTCGAG
This sequence comes from Lycium barbarum, assembly GCF_019175385.1. NCBI lineage: Eukaryota > Viridiplantae > Streptophyta > Magnoliopsida > Solanales > Solanaceae > Lycium > Lycium barbarum. The sequence continues at coordinate 41,048,060 of NC_083347.1, forward strand.
GGGGAGGAAATTGACCCCGGGGCAACGGTGCACTTATCAAACACGGCCATAGATTGCGGACACGCCGAAATATACACAATGGGCTTAACTTGGGATTGGCGCAATAAGTACATCGACTACTTGCGTGACGGAAAGCTCCCGAATGATCCGAAGGAATCACGGTCACTACGGACCAACGCCGCCCGTTTTTGCTTAGTGGACGGTCAATTGTATCGACGCTCTTTCCTCGGTCCCCTGGCTAAGTGTTTGGGCCCCGGAGAAACGGAATACGTGATGAGAGAGATACACGAAGGAACCTGTGGCAACCACTCCGATGCAGAAGCTCTGATTCGAAAAATCATCAGGATCGGTTATTATTGGAATCGGATGGACGAAGACGCTAAAAGTTTTGTCCGAAAATGCGACGGATATCAGAAGCATGCTCCGATGATTCACCAGCCCGGGGAGTTGCTGCATTCGGTGATCTCACCTTGGCCTTTCATGAAGTGGGGAATGGACATTGTGGGTCCGTTACCTCAAACACCAGGTAAGGCCCGTTTCATTTTGTTTATGACTGACTATTTTTCTAAATGGGTTGAAGCACAGGCCTTCGAAAAGATAAAAGAGAAGGAAGTCATCAACTTTATATGGGATCACATCATCTGCCGTTTCGGCATCCCCTCCGAGATAACCTGTGATAATGGTCCTCAGTTCGTGGGCGACAAGGTCAACAATTTCCTCGAGGGATTGAAGATCAAGAAAATCGTGTCAACCCCGTATCACCCATGCGCGAACGGACAGGCAGAATCCACGAATAAAACGATAATCCAAAATCTGAGGAAAAGACTTGAAGCATCGAAGCACCATTGGAGGGAGATATTGCCAGATGTGTTGTGGGCTTACAGAACCACATCCAAATCGAGCACGGGGGAAACCCCGTTCTCATTGGTTTATGGAGCCGAAGCCCTTATCCCCGTGGAAGTCGGCGAACCGACCCTCCGTTTCAGGTATACCACCGAGGAGTCAAACGGGGAGGCCATGGCTGTGAAGCTCGACCTCGCAGATGAACTACGCGAAAGCGCGTCGGTCCGCATAGCGGCCCAAAAATAGAATATGGAAAGATACTACAACCGAAGAGCCAACTTTCGGCATTTCCAAGTTGGGGATTTAGTGCTTCGAAAAGTTACCTTGCACACCAAGAACCCCAACGAGGGAAAGCTGGGTCCGAACTGGGAAGGCCCGTACAAGGTAACCGGTATAACGGGCAAAGGATCGTATCAATTGGAGTCCATGGGCGGGCAGCGTCTGCGTAATAACTGGAACGTGGCCCATCTAAAGAGATACTACTGCTAAGGTATGGTCTCCCCATGTTCTCTTTTTAACTTTTCTCTTTTGCAGGAAGTCAAGAGCGGGACAAAATTAGAATTTAGATCTGAAAACACGTGTTGCACTCTTTTCCTTAGTACGGTTTTGTCCCAAAATGGGTTTTCCGACAAGGTTTTTAATGAGGCAACGAGTACAACGTGTTACTTAACAAATATGAAGGGCAAGCACCCGGATACCCGGTGTCGCACCCTCCGGTTGGGGACATAATAGCACTCACCCGACCTCGGAGATCGGATAAGTGCTAGGGGAGTACTATGCCACACCGAAGACGACCCCGATTAAAGCAGACGGAGAAGCTCAACATTTGCTACGGCAAAACTAAGGCCCGGTAACCGGCCATAGCCTCCGATGTAAGGACCAAACGATCATAATGAATCGTGTCCTATTTAGCATTTTGCTACGGCAAAACTAAGGCCCGGCCACCGGCCATAGCCTCCGATGTAAGGACCAAACGATCATAACGAATCGTGTCCCATTTTACATTTGCTACGGCTAAGGAAGAAAGAGTTAAAATTCTCATATGTACAAACATTTTGCAAACACAAAGTTATCAAAAGTTGGGATAACAGCTTTCTGTTAAATATACTTTGCCCAGTTGATAACCACAGTATTTCGATATTGCCTCATTCGCATACCCTACGCCGGGTACCATGGTCGAAATTCGGCAAAGGCAACGAGATCACAATGATCCAAGCCAAAATTTGGTAAGCCACCGGCCCCAAAATATCGGATAAGACCTACGGGCACGATGAATTAACGACTACGAGTCGACTTGTCCTAAAACGGACTAACGATCATGGCAAAAATAATAGCAAACATCCAAAAACGAAGAAACAAGGAAAATACATTCTTTATATATATATATACAAGGGATGCTCTTTACATCAAAAAACAAAATCCTACAAAGGCAAAAAACAAAAACAAAGGATGAAGCACAAGCCCTATGCTATCCGGCATGGCTAGAGGAGGATGAGTGTTCGGACTCGGTTCGCTCAGAGTCGTCTGACTCGGACCCGAGGGCACGGCTGGCCTCCTCCTCCATTCTTTTTGCTTCAAGTATCAGGGCCGGAAGATCCGAAAGGCCGTGCTCAGCTTGCTCGAGGGTGATTCGCCGAGACTTCCACTTCTCATACTCGGCGACAATAGCAGTATGAGCCTCGGCCGCCTCAACACTTCTCCAGGTTTCTTCCAAGTCGGCCTCAGCCTTGGCCAATTTTGCTTCCAGATCAGCCCGGTTCTCCTCAAGGACACTTATCCTACCGTTGGCTGCCTCTAGCTCGGCCTTAAGGCCGTCATTGGCAATAACCGCCCCCTCGAGCTCAGCTCTTAGGCCTTCACATATCCGAGACTGCTCCGGTTGCTATACAAGGATGACAGAAGAGCTTACCCGGTTGCTTGCATGCATACCCTCGTTAATGAGGCACTGCCAAGTGAGCCCGGTCATTTTGCGCCTGTCCGATTCAGAAATAAGGGGTCGAAAATAGCTCGCTACGCCCACCGGACACGATAGAAAGCTGCAGTCCTCGAAGACGGTGACTACGGCCGATCTGGTTCTCCTTGGCTCCACGCTCGGGGCCGGGAAGATATTTACCAGGCTGTCCCTGGCGCCTGATTCGGAGATCCGGTTGGCCGGCCTCATGGCTCGAGGAATAGGGAGATGACCAAAGCCCGCTGCTTCGCCGGTAGCGGGGGGGGATGCTCGAGAACATATAGTCAAAATCATCCACCCGCAGAACCGGGGTAGATGAACTTGGAGCGGCCTCAATATTTTCGGCAAAAGCCGGGGGCTCCGCAGTTGCAGCAGGCTCATGCTCGGGAGACGGACGAGCGCCTGTGGGGGCTTCGCTCTCCGGTACTGGGGCGGCCCTTTTGTCGGCTTCAGCAGCAGCCGCTTCCCCGGATCTTTTCCTTTGCAGGGGAGTGTCTTCCGAAGAAGTTTCACCTGAAATGTCGACAAAGTCAATCGACCGAAGAGGAGCCGGTGAAAGTATTTCTTCCGCACCTGAACGTGGATCAGGAACCAAGGGACCTTCGCCGATAGAATGAAGGGGTGAAAAGGAGACTGTCTCCTCCGGTATGGAAGCCACGGAGGGAATTGAGGCCACTCTCCGAACAATAAAGTCGGGCTCCGTCTCTTCCTTTGAAGACCGAGCAACGCTTCTTGCCTTCTTCCTTTTTGGCGTCTGCCCCCTTTCGGAAGGCCGTTTCCTTTTTGCAGCATCGGCAAGAACACGGGAAGAACCCGCCGTGTCAAAATTGGACGCCGGTGCAGGGGGAGCGGTCCCTGATTCCGGTCTAGGGGCCACCGAGCCCTTGGGCAAACCTGAAAAACAAAGACAATAGCAAGGGTTGAGAGGGCAAACAACCATGAGCAGTGGAAAATACAATGAGCATGAAGGGAAACAAAATGTTACCGTGATTTTGGGCGATCCACCGGCCACGTGACAGGTGGGCCCATGTCCGGTCGTCGTGAAGATACTGGTCGAGAAGTACAGTGACCCAGTCACTCGGATTCCGGATGACCGGAGGAACGTACCCATTGGCTGACGAAAATAAGGAAAAAACAGTGAGAAAGCGGGATCGAAATTTGACGAAACAACGCTAAGGCAATTATTCGAGGCTTCACACTTACGCTTGTTATTCCACTTCTCCGGGAAAGGCATATGGTCGGCTGGGATAATGTCCTCGGTCTTCACCCGGACGTATCGCTCCAGCCATCCCCAGTCTCTGTCTTCATCCATTTTTGAAAAGAATGGATTCCGGCTGCGCTTGGCCAGTTTCATTACGCCACCCCGGAACAGCCTCGGGGAGTATAGGCGTATCAGGTGGGCCAGTGTGAACTCCTTCTCGGCATTGTTGGCCAACAACCGGAGACACGCTACCACCCTCCAAACATTTGGGCCGATCTGAGCCAATGTAACACCGTAAGTCCGGCACATGTCGAGGATGACCGGATCCATCGGAGGGTCGAGTTTGAGTGTGAAGGGGTATGTGTAAACGTATAGAAACCCTTCACGATGGTCAGTAACGGATTCATCTGGTCCAGGGGCGAAAACCCGAACTGGACGGGTGTCCCACCCGCAATCGGCCCGGACTGTATCGAGCTTCTCCTAGGTAATAGATGAGGGATACCGCCTCACGTCGAATCCCCTGTCCGAAACGGAGGAAGGCTTTTCGACCTCAAGATCTTTGTTAAAGTTGAATTTAGCCGGTATGACATCCGAAGCCATGGGCTCGAATTTAGCCGGAGACGCAGGCTCGGCCCCCGGGGACGACACCAGTGGAGCATCGTGGGAAGTGGATTCAGACATCTTGGAAATAGGAAAGAAAGAAGGTCTAAGAGAGGAATTTAAGAGGAACGAATGAACTGGTGGTTCGAGGAGGAGTAAAGTATGAAACAGCAACACTCGAGCAGAGAATATTCGGCAGCAGTGGTGACCAAGTTGGTTCTTTTGCACGCACTATGAAACAATGAATCAATAAGCAGATCAAGTTTGGAGTTAATTGAGTGTGGTGCAAATGGGAAGAACGCAGAAATGAAGAGGGGTTGAAGAAGATTAGAGCGTGAAAATGGTAAAGTGAAGGGGTAGAGGGCCTTATATAGGCATGGAAGAGGAACGGTTATCGAGGAAGACCAATCAGACGGCGCCACGTGCCCCCATCATTAATACGAAGCGACTCGAAACGACGCGCAAAAGGCGGTTGACAGGAGTGGACCACCAGGGGCGAGACACGTGGCCGATAAAAGGGGAGGTATTACGCAACCGTTCCCGCCAAAATGCGAAGATAACGACGGGCTGACAGAACCACCGGTTTCAGAAAGGTATCCACTCCCCGTTACTCTGATAGATCGGAGACCCGGGAAGTGTGGGGGCTATTTGTATACGGTAAAAACCGGATATGAGGTAAACCGGTGGAACGGGGAACCGGAGGAAGGAATGAGAATGTGTCGGATACTATTCGTCCTTGACCGGGGTAATGCTTAGGTCGGAGCTGTGCGAGGGCACCGACCGATCTGCCTTCGACGTCGTTGAAACGACCAAGACCGGTTACCCGAGCATTCACGGCCGTTGGTTCGTGTAGCTATCGGTCCGGGTAGCCGTTGGTCCGTGTGGCCATTGCACGCGGGCCCCGCGCCAGTAGCGTCCTGTCATGGTCAACTACCCACCATGCGTGTGTCAGACGGTGCCGTCAGTCTAATCCCACCAAATCCGTACAGAGCTGTCCTTATTGTTATTATTTTATTAGTTCATATTGTATGAAACCATAGAGGTTACACTATAAATAGGGCACCTCCCCCTCCTTTGTAAGAGTTGGTTCTTTTTACTTTCCAAGAATACTTATAATAGAAGAATTCATATATACAATCTCTCTCTCAATATTTGATTCGGCCAAGGCCGTTTGTTTCCATTATTATTGTGTTTCTTCCATCAAGTGTTTCCCGTTGTTATCATAGCAAATTGTCATCAATAGCCGTTTTATTAAAGAACTCTCATTTACATATTTTCTCTATCTACCATACAACAAGACCCAAAGCACATATCCTATACCTACTTACAAATTCAATTGATTATCCGAATCGGGGTAAACAAAGCACAATAACTAAATGGACGGGATGGAGTAGTATAATTTTGTCTTTTTTAAAATTAAAGGGAAGTAAGATTTGGAGCTTAGCTTTGGTTATTTAAAAAACTTTATCCTTTTTGTGACAGGGGAAGAATACGTAAGTGACCATTAATCAGGAGACTAGTAGATATGAACTTGCATATTACCGAATTGACCTAGTAATTAATTTGGACAAAGTCGTAAATTATTAATCACCAGATAAAACAATGATTTGAAGAGAAACGTCTTTTTTGGCATATCATTGTAAAAAATTGTCAATTTCATAGCTCGTTTTAATAAAAGTCAGCTAGTCTTCTCTTCTTTAACCGAATGAGATCCTTCCTTGAAACTACCCCCCTTCTATTTCCTTGTTATATTCTTTAATAAAATTAAGCTTTTCCATCGCCCAAATACCCTAATTTCCATCTATTCATTCAATCCCACACTGGCAAAACAGAGATAAAAACAATGAAGAAATCGAGTTTCTTAAGAAGTTCAAAAGAGATGCTTACCAAGAGCTTCAATTCCACCAAATGGTAATTTTCGGTCAACTCCATAGCTTTGTTGATTGGTTCCACGTATTCATTGATATTTGAATTTGTGTCCTAGGCGATATGAACATATTTGAGCAAGGAATATCTAATTCAATAATTCCCGATCATTACTCATACTGAAACTTACAAAGTCATGTATCGAAGAAATTCCCCGGATTTGATAAAAAAAATTAAATCTACTTTTGTACTTTTAACCCCAGTTCTCTAATAAAATGAAGATACTACATTGTATTGGAGAATTCATATTGATATGAGTTGTAATTTTTGTTTGTTTTGAAATTGATGCAGTAAGATGTCGTTAAAGTTAGCGTCTTCAAGGTTGAAGTTGTTGAAGAACAAGAAGGAAGCGCAAGTGAAGCAGATGAAAAGAGAACTGGCTCAGTTGCTCGATTCTGGTCAGGACCGGACAGCAAGAATTCGCGTAAGTTATACTTGATATGCTGTGTAATTCTTCTCTCCCAATAATGTTAAATATGAGTTTTTATTGTTCCTTTCTATGATGTTCTGGTGATTGAATTCAGAGCCGGATCTAGGATTTCTATAACACGGGACGGAGAAAAGAAGGCATTAAGTGGAATTGATAATAACTCAACTTTTAATCAAGTGCACCATTAAGCCTTTATGTAACATGGAGTGCCAGCCGGTAATATTGGATCAATTCTAGAAAATATGTACATAAAATAGCTAGTTTTTCGGAAAGAGCATGGGTTCAGGTGCACCATAAAATGCGTATTAAATTTATCCCTTGATTGACTTTGCTTTTTTGGTAAGTCTTTTTATAAGTGGAGAAGGGTAGAGGGGTGGGAAAATCATCCCCGAGTTTCAAAAGCTGCAGTTGGCCCAAAGGGTTGGCTCCAGTCGAATTTCTCGGTCATCAAAAAAAAAAAAAAATGGACTCTGTATAAGAATTTCGTGATGTGATCTTGATCCCTTTGGATATGATTCTACGAGGATTCTTCAAATGTCAAGACCATATGTAGCACTTAATTTGCGGACTGAAGTATACAAATCTCCAGAAAATTAGAATTCGCACGTTGGATAATTAGATACCGTTCAGTTGGTGCACTTTGTGAATATCTGGCCTTAGGATTGGTAGGATTCTGCTTTAGCTATCATAATGTTTGATAATTAGTGGCATATCAGAAATGGCATATGCATGCTCGTCTGATAAAATTCAAGCTATATCTTCACATCTTAAAACCTTTACTTCTGCTTGCTTAAGTTAGATTGTTGAATCTAATTGCAATCCTGTTATGTTTTACAGCTGTGGTTATTAAGTTAAATGTTCGTGTTACCTCAGATTTGGATTTGGAGAAAAATATTTCATCTATCTTACACTTTAATTTTAGGTGGAGCATGTAGTTCGGGAGGAAAAGATGATGGCAGCATATGATCTTATCGAGATTTACTGTGAACTGATCGTGGCACGCTTGCCTATTATTGAGTCACAAAAGTAAGTTGGTTTTGTCTCTTTAGCATTAGGTTAGTCTCCATCTGCGTGAGATATCTGCCTGACACAGCACTGAGTTTAGATGAAATCTCGCATTACAGTTGCAGTTAGATGTAATTTGCTTGTTGTTTGCCTATAAGTTCTTCCCCTGATTAACCAACCTCAAGAAAAAGAGAAAACAGTGTTGCTCAGGCTCATTTATTTTGTTAGGTAGTCCCATGACTTAACTTTCCTTATCTAATCCATTGTTAGTTCTCTGTAGTAGTCTGTTAGCTCTCTATATCCTCGGGTACTGCTCTCCGTCTCAACTTTTTTCTTCTCTCCCTGCCAGTTTTGATCCAAACCCCAACAGAGAGAAGACATCCACTCTGAACTCTATTTCATCGGTAGCTACTGCTAAGATATATAGGAGTTTGGTATATTCTATAGGCATGTTCCTTGTGTTTTACTTTGATGGCTTTGCTGGTTGTTTTGGATCTATACGGGTTGTAGTGATGATGGTGATGCCAGCTGTAGGATCATGACCTGAAGATGTATACTGTGCAAATCTTGATTATTTAATAGCTGAAAACATATTTTTGGTGTGAGATTTTGAGCTGAACCCCTTTGTCTCAAACAAGGCTGTTAGCTGTTGTAAGTTACAGTAAAGTGTTATGCTCTTGTACTAACCAAAGTTTGTAAAGTCCATTATCAGTCTGTGCAAGAACATTTGTGAAGGGGATTCCTTTCCCCCCCACATTTACTCGTTCTGTTACCTGTTGAGGAGTATCTCCTTTTCATCACTGTTTTGATGTACTTAACAACTTGATTTGTGACCCGATTTCCATCTTTTTACTAATCCAAATTGAGGTTAGTTTCTGCTATTTTACTTGAAATATTAGCTTCAGTAGTGGCAAGTAAAGAAACACATACTGTTTCCCAGGTAAAGTTGCTGCCATGTGACCAAGAGGTAAAGTTGCTGCCATGTGACCAGGAGATCACGAGTTCAAGCCTTGGAAACAGCCTCTTGCAGAAATGCAGGGTAAGGCTGCGTACAATAGACCCATGTGGTCCTGCCTTTCCCCGAGCTCCGCACATAGCGGAGCTTCGTGCACCGGGCTGCCCTTATTACTGTTTCCCAGGATTAACTCATGGCTAAACGATTGAGTCTGCCACCTTTGAAGCGTTTTGATATGTTATTATGTCTGATGCACAGAACTTGCCCCATTGACTTGAAGGAAGCAATTACAAGTGTAGTTTTTGCGTCACCAAGGTGCGGAGACATACCAGAACTTGCAGATGTGCGGAAGCATCTTACCGCAAAATATGGAAAAGAATTTATAAGTGCAGCAGTTGAGCTCCGTCCCAATTGTGGAGTTAGCCGCATGGTAAGTTTGCAGTATCCCCCTTCAACAGTTGACCATTTGACTTTTAATATGAAGATAATGAACTATTTATATTTCTCAAATTCAACAACATAATGCTCTTAATTATTGTCTTGTGCTGTTGTACCTCAGTTGGTTGAGAAGTTATCTGCCAAGGCACCTGATGGGCAGGCCAAAATGAAAATCTTGGGGGCAATTGCTGAGGAACATGGTGTTAAATGGGATCCTACATCAGTAGAAGAGGCGGAGTCAGTGCCTCCAAATGACTTGCTGGTATGATTATGTTACTTCTAACTTTTTCTACTGATGACTAAGATTGAGTAAGTTATTATGCCTTTACTGACTTCACTGGTTAAATTGTCCAGAATGGATCTGGTAGTTTAGAGAAGGCCGGAGACCCTCCTCATTTCGAAGCTTCAGATGTGGGAACTCCACATGATCATGGTAAAAGGCCTAATGCATCTTCAAATTTCCCAGAGCAGAATGCAAGATCCTCACTGGGAACCCAAAGCTTTGTCTCTGCACATGGTGGTGGTAGTGGCGTAACACCATCTTCTAACTATCATCATAGAGTTAGTCCTTCAGGTTAGTATCATTCATATTGTACTAGAATACAACCTGTACAGTTTAGTTCTCCCTCTGCAAAAATAATGTTAATGATGGTTGTTCATGACTCTTAGGGTCTAGGGATGAAAGGTCGGAAGCTGGGCAATCATTTCCTGGAGATGGTAATTTTTCAGCTGGCAGGCAGAATTGGAATATGGAATTTAAGGATGCTACCTCTGCTGCTCAAGCAGCTGCTGAGTCTGCAGAACGTGCAAGCCTAGCTGCCAGAGCTGCTGCAGAACTTTCAAGGGTTACAAGGCAATATTCCTCAGAATCTCAGAGGTCTGAAGTACAGTCTTCAGGAGGCGGAGGACCAGGAATGTATGACACAAGTATCCATGAACATTTTCCCAAAGATTCAGCAACCAGCTCTTTACCTGATAGAAATCCAAGACTTCAGAATGAAAGGATTGATATTTTGCCACATGAAAATCTGGCTAGAGAGACGAGACAATTTCACGATGATAATCATGGTACTTTAGGAGGTGCAGGATCAGGAAACCATGGTACTTCAAGCATCCATGAACATTTTCCTAAAGATTCAGTTATCAGCCCTTCACCTGATAGAACTTCAAGGTTTCAGCATGAAAGGACGGATGGTTTGCAACATGATAATCTAGCTAGAGCAACAAGACATCATAATGGTAGTCATGGTACTTCGAATAGGCCTGGTTCACAAGTCTCCGTAGGTGCCACAGGTTCAATTAATAATGATAATCCATTTGCTAGCCCTGGAGAAGGTGATAAGAATATGCAGAAAAGGTTATCAAAAGAGGACAGTAGAGAGAAAATGATAATGAGGAAATCATCGGGGAGAACTGAATCTGAATCCACAAATAGCTTTAAGAATGAGTCAATTGAGGACTTCAATTATTTTGGAGAAGAAGCTACTACTACAGAAGATCCCAAAAACAATTCTTCAGATTCTTATTTAAGCACTTCAGGTTTTGGTGAAAATATTCATCATTCTAGCCACCAAACTTATGGATATGATTACCAAGGTCACGTTCCTAGTGAAACTGTTAATAAGAGTTCTCATGATTCTGCCTCTGTTGCTTTTGATGATTCTGGCTCAGAAGATGACGTACATATTAAGTTCGACTCAGATCCTATATATGATGACCAGCAGGCCAAACTGTATTTTCCTTCACCAGAAAGGAAATCACCTACTTACAACTCTGCCATTAAAAATTCGTGGAGCTTTGACTCTGACAAATCACCGGAGAAGTCTCCTTTGTCATCAGAAGTCTTCGTGGAAAGGCACTCACCTCGATTATATGAAAGCTTGGCTGCCTCTGGTGACAATTCACGACCTAAAAATGTTGTGCCAACCTTTGACGATTCTGATGGTACGAATTCCGAAAGTGACGTCGAGATGGTCCGACCCCCGATTGGGAAGTCAAAAGATATTCCGAATGTTTCCTATGAACATGCAGGGTATCATGACTCACCAAGATCCTCCTATACGGAAAATGTTTCAGGAAGTGATGGGAAGAAATGGTCACACTCCTTATCTGACAAAACGGTGTCCAATTATGTGCAAAGACATGGTAAAACTGATAAAAGTGATTCAATTAGTTTCAGTTCAGAAGATGAGGCTGAGCATACAAAACCCCGAGATGGAAAGGACACCTCCAGTGCACCAGCTTTGCCCGGGACACAGACAGATGATAGTAGTTTAGCTTCTTCAGCTTCTGGGTTCGAAAAGGAGTTCACATTTGGGAAGTTAACTGGTGGCCTTAAGCATAAAGGTCACATCCCTCCACCTTACTTAAGGAGCCAGTTAAATAATATTTCAACTTCAGTCGAGAGAGCTAAGGAAAGTCCTGTGGTGAGGCCACAAGCTGTTGCTCCCCTTAAGAGTTCTGTTGTTTTGGATGACACTCATTCTACTTCAGATACTGACAGTTCTGATGAGGAATTTTCACAAGAGGCTTCAAATTACAGTCGAAGAACTTATGCACAAAAAACAGGCAGCGAATTTAATACAAATTATGCGGGCTTACGAGGTTCACCTACTTATTTTGATTCTGATAGCAGTGATTCCGATGCTGGTCCTAAGAAACAATCTCTTGCTGGTAGAAGTCAATTGGGTAGCGGATTCTCTCGTAGAACTAAAGCTTCTTCCTCCCGCTTAGATACAAACTCTTCCCCTAAGTTTAAAATCAGCTCTGAGGCAGCTGTTAATTCTGGCTCTGGTGTAGACAGAAAACCCACCAGGCGCTCCTTCGGTGCTAAAACTCAAGAACCTCCGAAACCTGTCATGAATTCTTTTGCTGCTGATACACAAGAACCACAGAGACAGACCAGGAACTTTTACAGCAGTGAGTCACATGAATCCCCATCAGATAAAAGGATGAGTTCAGAGCAGCCCAGTGCTGGACCCGCAGTTTCAAGGCATATTGCACAGCCCAAGATCACATCAGATGAGGGAAGACGGAAATCAACAAGGATGGAACAACCAGCGAGCTCTGCCCAAATGTCAGCAGCATCAGGCAGCCGTAATGCCCCTAAGGCACCAGCCTCGATTGGGGACAAAATTTCCAGAGAGGATAGTATGAAGAAAGCTAGTCATGTACATCCAAAGCTACCTGATTATGATGATATTGCTTCCAAACTTGCGTCGCTTCGAACGAATCCCAAGTGAAAGATAATGTCTTTTTAGCTATGTACATACACGGCATGGAGACAGGTTTCTTAAAGTATGTCTCATACCTAGGATTCCACTACAATATATTTGCTTGTTATGTGCACATAACGCATTGATTCATTTGATATAAGAATAAGGTTCATTTATTTGATGTAAGAATAAGATAAGTGGTGCATATTTCTTTTGGTTCAACAATTCTTGTTTGATATCTGTTGAAGACTGAATTGAGAATTTAAACATGTAGTTGCTCATTGTCGTGAATCTGAGACTCTAAAATTTATGCAGTGAGCATTCTATGATTGAAATCAGTTGGTTGTGTGCTTGTTTGAGCTGAAAATCAGTTGGTTTTGTACTTGTTTTAGCTTGAAATCAGTTGGTTATGATTGACATTGAAATCTGTTTTGCTTGTCGTGAATAAGCATGTTATAATTGAAGTTGAGACAGAGAGAACATATTAAATCAGTTTTTCATTCATAAAGAACAACTGGACTTAGTGGTAACGATCATCATGATTGTTGTTCAATTGATTCTCAATAAATCTTCTTGGAAGTTGAAGCCAATCAAGTTTTGCTAATAACCATTTATGCTGGACATTAAGCTTCAATAATTCAAATCTAAAGAACCAACTGATTAATTAAGTTATCATCTTGAAGAACAAAAAGTAACCAACTGGTATTTTAATAATTTAACGTGTTTCCGTTATTTTTTGAGATTACTGCTCTTTTTTAGTTGAATAATTGAAGATTACCTTTACTTTACAGGGGGATATACCTTTGGCAGCACGGTATAAGCAAAAAGAAATGAGCATCACCACATCGAGGATTACTCTACTATAATGAGCATCATGGTTAAACTGTTATAATTTTTTTTTGTGCCAATATGTTATTGGAGAAGTGTAAATAAACTAGTGGTATATCAGTGAAAAGACTTGAGCAAGTGAAAAATACATACGTAACATTTAATTTCAAATCTTACCCAACATAATACATTCTTCTTCCCAAACTTATCTTAAAACAAGAGATTTGAGATTTTTGGAAGACCAATTAAAGAGAGGGTAATTTTAGAAAAAAATAATTAATACATCTTTGAACTTTGAAAAAATCTTTCATTTTAAACAATAAAAACAAATGTCAGAAATTCATTTATATTGGAGTGGAGGGAGTAATTACTAATAAATACATTCAATTAAAACATAATATAAAGCCTATCCCACTTAAGTTTGACTACAATTTGGACATTGACACCTGTCATGCTCGGTCTGCCTACACAACCAGCAAGACTGTCCATATACTGCAGGACCACGATCCATCTCATTAGAAATTTTAATTGTCCAACACGACATTTGAGACGAAGGTATAATTTATTACTTTTTATTCTAAAACTTGGAAATGACCAATACACCTTGTGCCCAACTGGTGAGAATGACCAAGAATATATTACATCATAATTTCTATTGTGATATGCTTCCTGAGAAAAGTTCTACCTACCTCTCCCATTCTATCAGTAGCCTACGTGACATGTGAACATGAAAAGTGCAAATTAGCCAATTTTCCACAATTTACATTTTTTTCATTCAATGAAACATAGTGAGGATTACCACCAATATCATCAACCTGCATAGATCTAACCTCGTATACCCTACAGGTATATTTCAACCATAATTAAAGTGCCTTTTGAATTTTCATAGTTCTTCTCCTAGTTCATTTTGAACGCGATGCTGTTTGAAACCTACAGGTATACCATTTAACAGTTTGCTCCGATGAAATTTTAACCATAGCAGGCAAGCCTCACACTTTCTCCAGCAATTCGTTAAGCGACTCTGAAAGATTTGTTGTCAACACTTCCCATCTTTTTTCATTATCATGGCTAACAGTACATTTGTCCAATGGAATTTCCATGAGGTATTTATATGCTTCTAAATTAAGTTCCTTAATTTGACACATCAAGGCTTCGAACATCCTTACTTGGGTTGAAGCAGCTATCCATATCAGATTACTGAGGGCCTTATTTGGAACCGAGATTGAAATGCTCTTAAAATGTCTTAGGCAAAATTAATGGAAGGCCCGAGGTTCTGAAAATGGCAGCAACTTCGGAAAATTAGTCAAAGATTTCTTTTCCTCTATCAGAGATCACACGTGTATCTTCTCTACCCTTTATCACATATGTGCACAAATTCCTAAAAAATCACTTCCATGCCTCTTTTTGACTCCCTGCCAACAATAGCAAGTTGCTAGAGGAAGAATCTTATTATTTCCGTCAATTCCAATAGAACTTAATAATTTGATCTCATATATGCCTTACGTATGAGTTCATCTACTAAAATAATAGGGCAACATGTTTGAAATCCATCAATGCATGCCTTGAAATCTCAAAATACAAACTTGACAGTTTTACCTCTGTTGAACTCATGAACTCTTTTGTGTTGCCATTTCACAACTGTTTCCAAGATTAAAATGCTGAAAAGCTGTAAAAAAAAATTAGGAAGCTGGCCCAGTGATTTCTCAAAGTCACCATACACCAATTTAAACGTGCGTTGACGTCCAAGCCACGCTTTCATGTATCTCACTGGATGACCAAATTTCTCGTGAACCTTAGAAATGACATCTACTACCAACAACTTGGATTTTTTTTTTAATTTGGTTTAAAAGTAAGGATACAATCAAACTGGCATCTAGGTCAGTGTGACCTTTAGAAATCCCTTCAATCTCACAAGTATGATTATCAATATACTTTCCTATCTTTTAAAGGTTATCTTCAATCTTCCGGCCTCGAAGAAACCATAGATAACCTAATAAACTATAAAACTTGAATCTCATAACCCATAGACTTTGGTTGAGGTTACCACCTTGAACTCTTTATTCTTGCACAAACTCAACATCTTCACATCCGCTTTCAACTTTTCTTTAGTGCTAAATATATCTTTTTTCAAATCCTTTTTGCCATCCTCAAACCAAATTGAACAACATTCCATCTTAGATTCACGTGTAGAGATGAAATGCCTTCCTTGTTCTCCAATGTCCTAAAACAGGATATGTCATGGTTTTGCATCTTGGACACACCCTGGCCATATTAATTATGAGGAATTACACTAATATCATTTTGAGGTACGTAAATCTCCAATATCACCGATATCTTCATCAGGTTCACTTTCTATGATTTCACTCTCTTCATCATCTTCTTAAGGTTCGTCTTCCTCAGAACTTTCATCACTAATTCCAGCATTTGTATCATTATACAGATCAACATTGGCCTCATCTTCTCTTTGGAAAAAAGAAAACAGATTAGCTTATACAACATATTAAACTTTTTATTGAGGTTTCACACTTTCAAAATTTTATTTTAATAGCGACGGTTTGAATGGTTTTGCACTCTAAGCAAGTTATATTCAAGTATAAAATGCAATCTCGACTATTTCTCCCATTTGATTCACCCAAGAAGATCTAAAATTTTAAAGGAAAAAACTACAAATCCTTAAACAGACTTTTTTTTAAAAAAATGAGTAATATTAGACCAAAAGTTTAATGGAGGAAAAAATTATTCAATTTCGAATACTAAAAGGGCAAATTTGACCATTTTTCACTAAAGAATAATAAGTTTGCCGTGATTAAGGAATGAAAGTGCTGAAAGAATGGCTAATAAATCAAATTTACGCAAACATGTGAACATTAAGGGTGTGTTCGGTATGGTTTTTCAATTTTCTCATGTTCGTTTGGTCAAAAATTTTGAAAAACATTTTCCTTAGTAAAACAAGTTCCTTAAAAATGGAAAAATGAATTCCCTAATCAAAATAGGGAAAACAAGTACACAAGTGGAATTTCACGAACTCCTGCACCCCCCACCGCCTCACTCCCACCCAGTACCCAACTGCCCCACCCCACCAATTTTTATTTAAAAAAAAAAAAAAAAAACTTTTGGGTTTTCTACACCATCACATCCCCCCCCCCCCCCCCCACCACCACCACCTAACCTATTTTTTTTCTTTTTTCTTAAAAAGAGTTTTAAAAGTTTTTATTTTTTCACCCCACCACCCCCTCAAAAAAATTAATTTTTTTAAAAAGTTTTCTTTTTTAATTCTCTACACACACCCCCTACCCCCTCCCGAATTTTCTAATTCATATTTAATTTTACCTTTATAAAAAATTATAAAAATTGAAAGTTTGCATGATTAAAAATTAAATATTTTGGAGGGGGTGGTGGGATGTTGGGGGGGGGGGCGGGGGCGGGTGGGGGTGGGTGGTGTAAAAATCCCAAAAAAGTAACTTTTAAAACCTTTTAAGTTTTTTTTTTTGGGGGGGGTGCGGGTGGAGGTTGGTGTGGTATGGGTCCACGCGGGGGGGGGGGGGGGGATGGGTGAAGGGGTTGGTGCGGTATGGGGTGGTGGGGTTGGGGTGGAGTTGGTGGGGCTTGGGTGGATATTTTTCGAAAAATGTTTTGTACCAACCAAACGAACATGAGAAAATAAGTAAGAAATTTACTTATTTTCCACTATTCAAACGAACATGAGAAAATAAGTAGAAATTCACTTATTTTCCAAGATCACATTTTCCTTGGAAAACAATTTCCTCCATACCGAACACACCCTAAGAAAAAGTAGCAAGTAAACATTTAGAAAAGATTTAACCCAAAAAAAAAAAATTGAAAAGAGAAGCGCATTTGACCGGGCAAATTTGCATGATTGACCTTATTTAGGGGTGGTCTTTAATTTTTGGCCCTCAAATTGCTAGTCTTTAATTTTTGCCATTCGCTCAAAATACCCCGAGGTTAGTCAAAAAACAAAATTTGCAAGACAGAGTTTCGTAACAAAATTAGGCCTATTCGGGCTAACTTTTATAGAATTCTAGCAGAGTAAAAAAGAAAAGAAAAATTGCCTTGCAAAATTTTGAAACTTTTGCCTTAAGGCAGAATGTGCCTTAAAATTTTGTCTAACAAGGCAGACTTTTCGCGAAGCCTTGCTTTGCAATTCTTTTTTTTACTAGAGTAGGGATTCGAACCCAGAACCTCAGGATATTTTCAGCCACTTTTTTAAGCGAAGGATAAAAATTAAAGACCAGCAATTTGAAGGTCAATCCGTGCAAAAAAAATGATATTTTGATAGCGTGCGAAAAATTATTGCACTAAGATTCAGTAAAATATAAGTTAAAGTGAAACTAAAATCCCTTAACCCTGATGATACAGAACAAAGTTAAACTCAACCAATTATTATTTAATCGAAAAAGGCTCAAATATGCGATCGAACTATCGGAAATGACTCATTTATGCCATCGCCGTTACCAAAATGGTTCATTCATGCCATTTTTCATTAATGTCGGTTTTACAATACCGGATATGACATGTGGCCTCCAATTAGAGGTCCACGTTGTCTAATTAACCAGCCCAATTTTTAATCCCAAATTAATTAAAAAATCTAACCCATTTTGTAACGGCAATGACATAAATGAGTCATTTTGTAACGGTGATGGCATAAATGAGCCAAACTATTAACGAGTGGCATAAATGAGTCAATTCTTGATGACATATTTGAGCTTTTTCCCTTATTTAATTATTTATTAAGATTCACTAATATATGAGTTTGTTTTTTACATGTCCTCAAATTTGCAGGATTCGATTGTTCGTGACTGGATTCTATAGAGTCGTTACTATCAGTAACATTTTATCTTTAATTAAGTCTCGAGTCAGATTAACGACTTTTAAATCAGTAACCGCCACGCTTAATCAAATTCCGTACATGGATTCCAAGTAGCCAGTAATATTTTTATGTCCGTCAACTGTTGGTTTTTTCCACGTTGGATTTTTTGAATAAAGTAATGCCGAATACGTTACTGTGAAATACGTTTACTCTAGTTTTGATTTTTTTTTAAAAGGTATTTTCATTAATTGGTTTAAATAGTGGATTACTTGGGTAAAAAATTCTAATAAACGCATTCTTTTTTGGGATAATTATGACCCAGATCCATTCGGTCATCTAGTATACTTATTTTGGCCCAACTTCTTATTTGTTACCTAGTTTAGCCTAGTCTTACATTTTAGGAGAAAACGACATAATTGGTCCCTTAACTGCGAGGGTAGGTTCAAAATAGTCCCTTAACTATGCACTTAAACAGTTTTGGTCCTTTAAGTTTGTCACAAGCTAACAAAAATGGTCTCTTAACTATGAGGGTAGGTTAAAAATAATCCCTTAAGTATGCGCATAACAGTTTTGGTCCTTTAAGTTCGCCAAAAGTTAACACTTTTAGTGTCCGGCGAAATATTCATCCGAACTTTGTT
Organism: Lycium barbarum; assembly: GCF_019175385.1. Lineage (NCBI taxonomy): Eukaryota > Viridiplantae > Streptophyta > Magnoliopsida > Solanales > Solanaceae > Lycium > Lycium barbarum. The sequence goes on from NC_083347.1 coordinate 41,066,918, forward strand.
TGTTAGATTTGACGAGAACTATAAAAAAAAAAAAGAGGAAATTAGCGAGGACTCATATTTAGAAGTACACACTACTAAAAAAAGGGTCAAATACCTCGAGACAAAACCGCGGGCGTCCGTCGGTTATAGTGCAAAACCGAGGAAAAACCAACAGACTTGATAATGTCAGAAAGTCAGCCTCGGAATACAAAAATAGACGGACTCTATCAGTTAAAATTGAGGGAGTCCATCTTCTAGGTAAAACACACTCGACTTGATTTCTATTGAAAACCCGATATAAAAATAAATACTTCCATTGTAGTGAATTTTTTTTTTAAAACAAAAAAAAACTAGTTTCCGTGCATTTTTGCCCGAAAAAATAAAAATCATTGGATTTCTTATAGTGTCCATCGATTTTTTCCGTTGATTTTCGTCCATTGGTTTTTCGCTTTTTTTTATTAGTGACAATTTTTGTAGTTTCTGCTATTTCTAATTTATTTTTAAAGTCTTGTGTGTTTTACTTAGCCGATGAACTCTCTTGGTTTTAACCGATAGAGTACGTTAGTTTTTATGTTCCGAGACACTAATTTTCTGATATTATCAAGTTTGTTGGTTTTTCCTTGGTTTTTCACTATTACTGACGAACGTCCATCGGTTTTGTCCCGAGGTATTTGGCCTTTTCTTTAGTAATGTGAGTCCTCGCTAATTCTCCTTTTTTTTCATAGGTCTCGTCAAATCTAACAAACAAAGTTCGATGCATATTTTATTGGAGACTAAAAGTGTTCACTTTTGGCGAACTTAAAGGACCAAAACTGTTAAGTGCATACTTAAGGGACTATTTTTAACCTACTCTCATAGTTAAGGGACCATTTTGGTTAACTTGTGGCAAATTAAAGAACCAAAACTATTAAGTTCATAGTTAAGGGACTATTTTGAACCTACTCTTATAGTTAAGGGACCATTTATGTCGTTTTCTCTACATTCTAGTCAAGTTAATTCTGTTCTTCATAAGAGAAACTTACATAAAGTCTATCTTTTAGTACCTGATAACGTATTATAGCTATAAGTTTTAATATTACAATTCGTAGCAAGTTTTTTATGTTGTCTCGCGTGTATTTCACTGTATTTACATACACACCACATCCGTATCCAATAACAGGGGTGAGGAAAAATAGGCTGAAAATTTGGAACTAAATATTCTATTAATGGCAACCAAAATCAATGCACCCATAATACATGCGTAACAATAGCGTTCACGATTCTCTCTCTCTCGACAGTACCGTTTTTGAATTCAAAATTCAGGCAAACAAAATCTGTTTCAAATTCAGGGAGGATAATTGAGAATTATAAAATTCTATCTAACAAAAGTCGATTCTAATTAACATAGTTGTGAACTGCGGTGGTGTATTTTTGATCTTCTTGTTGTCTATTTTTTAAAATTGAAATGGTGTATTTTTTATTCACATACACAGAATCGTGATTTCATTCAGGTTTGTTTGAAGTTCGATAGATATGAGTTTAATTTATTTTGTATACTTTTTGTTATTTTGATAAGAGGAAAAAAAACATTGAATGCAAGTGTTTTCAGTTTTATTTCTACATATTGAGGCGAAAGATGGCAAGTATAACAACTTTGATTCGACACTCAGGGATTTGGAACGAGCAGAATTGCTTTGTGAATTTCAATATAGAGGCAATTATGTTCAAAGAGTATGCTTCATACACTGATTTGGTTACAACAATCGCGAATCAGTTGAGTGTAGATACTAATATAAAAATCATACTAATCAAATATGCTGTTGAAGGTAATCCCATGCCTTTGGAAATACACAATGATATGGGAATGAGGGTGTCTGTTGAGCTAAAGAGAGAAAACAGGGAGTTTGGGCTGCATCCGTTGTGCGTAAGTTTAACAGATAAGGAAATTGAGTGCAGTGTATCCAGCGAAGCTGTCATTCAAGGGGAGATGTTTCAAACTTGAATACAATGATGATATTCATGCAATGGATCCAATTGATTTGGCGGCGTCCAATTGTGGTAAGGCTGTTGTTGTATTCGAAAACGACAACGATTTGATAATTTCAAACAAGAATAAGAAAGATGTATCAGTAGAGCAAATATACAAGGACAAAGATACTTTAAAGGCTGTGATTGCGAATTATGCAATTGTAAATAGGTTTTAATTCCGGGCTGAGAGGTCAAACGCCATAAGGTCAGTTTCATTGTATTTAATGATGTATTTGGCTTTATGATTCTGTATTTTTTAGTCTTAAGAATATTATTGTATTTGGGTATTGCACTTTAGTTAATATTCAAATTATATGAATATATAGGACAGTTAATACACTGAACTCTAAAGTAGACAATACACATAGTACATTTTCATGGAATACAATGTATGTAGTGTATATATTACTATACTTTGCATATCTCTGTGTGAAAAATATGCATATCATGGTAGATGTATAAATGTGAATGTAATGATGATATTGGGACCAGTTTTAATTTTTTTGAGTGTATGTATTTTGACAGGTGATTTATGCAACATGTATTATATTATTCATGTATTCAACCGATCAACAATGTCAACTGAATTTACATGTACTTTTTTTTGTATTTGTAGCTACACACTCTTATGCATGTCGGCTGAATGTGACTAGAAATTCCGAGCATCTAGTATTGGTAAATCCAAAATATTCAGAGTGAGAGAGTTCCGCGACAAGCATACATGCCCACTGAAGGATAAAGTGTATTCGCAATGACATGCAACTAGTTGGTTGATAGGTGGTGTTTTTAAACCCAAAATAGCAAATCATAAGAGGAAATACACCCCTATGGAAATCATTCCAGCAACTATCTATATCTATATTATTATAAAAGCATGAATATAAATATTGGTTGATCAAAATATCTTTTAAATATTAAACGATTTTTATACCATTTAAGCTATTTATTGCTTTAAAAAATAATTAGATATCGGATAAAATTGTAATATCTTGACTTTGTCTAATATTAGACTTTGAATTCAAGTAGAATTTCGTTCGCTGAGTATTTTGGTATTTATGTGAAATTAAAACTTTTCCTCAATTACAAGTTTGATTCCTTTAGGAGAACAACCAAACATAATTTGAATTCACGATAGTTTTGTTACCTAATGGCGGCTCTGTTAGAAGATCTCAATTACACCATTGGCAATAAGACTATTTTGTTCCTTATTTTAATTGTGTAATGTAATACAAGTTCTTCGCTGTACAAATAAGTTAATGTGCATAACTGCATATACACGTTCGTTATATACTTACTATAAAAAAATTAGTTCTGATTTTAAGTCTTTAAATATTAAAGTTTACTATACGATGTAAACCAAACTTATAAGCACATTAGAACGAACAAGAAAATATATTTAAATAAGTTTACAAATGACATGCCTTACGTAAAAAGGTCTTATTTATCGTTTTAATTTGTCTTTTAATAGTTATATTTTAATATTTTTAATTATAAATATACATGATAGGGAGTGCAAGTGTAAAATTTTCATAATACACGAGGTGTAGTGCTTGATTTTAAAATATAAGGAGTCTATCCGTAACTGACTCATACATGAGTGTTTAGTGTAATCAATTCTTATAAAAATAATAAAGCAAAATATCGCATATCACGTTCTATGTAACCAATAAGACAACTTAACACCCAAACATTTAATTATATAAAAACAATCTCTTGCAAAAATGAGGGTAATTAAGGCTGCATCTAAGAGACCTTATGGTTCGATCCTTTCCCGAACTCCGCACATAACGAAAGCTTAATGCATCAGGCTGATTTTTGTTTAATTATGTCACTAGCAATAACAAAATGAAAAAAAAGTATATTAACATTTCAATTTTCCTTTTAACTAATGTAAAAACATTGAGCCACCAACAAAGGTAATGGGATCTAGGTAAAAAGTAATTAGTCAAACAAACAAAAATTAATCTACAGCGACAACCAATATTACTATTTCTTGATTCATAAGATATTCCCCCCCCCCCCCCCCCCCCCCCCTCTCCTCAAATTGCTTTAAAATTAATATTTCCATGGAGAAAAAGCAAAGAACGCTGTGTGCCATGATATCCTATAACTATAAAATCATTTGAAATATAAAGTGAAAGCAACAAATATATAGTTAATTTAATTTAATTTTTTATTGTTGAAGGTTCAAATCATATCCAATTATCTTAAATTTAAATAATAGGTCTATATTCAAGTAAAATATATCATTTTTATGTAAATATAATATCAGGAAATATACGTGCAACACACTTATATAAAACCTAGCTACATCTATATTATTTTAGAAGCATGAATATAAATGTTTGTTGACCAAATTACTCTTCAAATATTGAACGACTTTTATACCTTTTAAGTTGAAATTTTCTCTAAAAGATAATTTCATATTTGATAAAATTGTATATTAATTTTCTTTTCCTAATATCTTGGATTTCGAATTCAACTGAAAACTAAATCCTAAACCATCGTAACCAAATATAAACCAACGTGGCCGACGTACTCCCTTGCTTCAATTTCTTTTTAAATTCCAGTTAGTAAGAGACAAATATCCTATTTACTCGGAACATTATTAGGTATCTGATTTCAACCAAAATAATTTTTTTCTTGAATGTTATTAAATTGGCAAGTTCGAAAAAAATAAAACTAACACAAAAGTTTTCCGTGCTATATCTATTACTGCGTGTCTTTTTATTTCCTTTAAATTTTTGACTTGACAATGTCTTGTTTCAATGAAAAACTAAATGTAATAACTGAGATCAAGACCACATTGGAATGAAAATACTTTTAATTTAATTTCTTGACATTATTCTTCATTATTAGTATTACTTTTTTATTTTCATGATCCTATATTCTTGTTGGTCATGGTGGTTTCATAAAAATTTTTGCTTACACCAAAGAAGTTGAATGATGTAGAAATGTGTTAGTGGATAAATTTAAAAAAAAACGTAACCAAGAAATACCATGTATTTAGTACCTTTAACTGATAAATTTTTTAAAATTTATTTTTAACAATAATATTCAGCATATAATAACAATAAATACAATATATGGTCACCAGCTCAGTTCCTAATGTTGGATTATTTTAGTCCTAACATATTTTTCCTTATATTCGAAAACATAAAGAATATATATACCAAAAAGTAATATGTTAATGAGAAGTATTAAGTGGATACGATCAAATCATATTTTTTGTTCTCATAAAATAGATATTATATAATTCAAATAACATTATTTAACATTTATTATGATTGACAGGAGATAACGTGCAAGACACGTTCGTAGAGACTAGTTATCATTAAACGAGTATCTATCTGTACAGATGACAGTACGTTTCTGTTTAATTGTATGCATTTTAATTAGTATAAGTAACATGTATATACATATTGTATTTACATGTATTCAGATGTATTTCTTATGTATGCATTATACTAAATCAATACAGACCAATATCATTAAGAGTATTTTAATGTATTGCATGTATTTATTATGTTTATATACAGTTTCTAATGCTTAAAAACACTACTTGTTGCATAGGTTGAAGCATCAACAGAATATCTCTACACTGCAATGGATGATGGAAGGCGTTTCATGATTTTTTTGGAAAACAAAACATGCAGTTGTCGGAAGTTTCAAATAGACGAGATACCATGCCCACATGCCTGGGCTGTTATTAAGAGTAAAAATCTGACGGTTGACGATTATTGCTCAGACCTGTACAAATCGAAGATAGTGGTGAAGACGTATGACGTCCCCGTGCATCCTCTCCCTGACGAGAGTGAATGGAAGATTCCAACATACATCTCTAATAAAGTCGTCCTACCACCTAAATACAAAAGACCTCCTGGAAGGCCTAAGAAGAAGCGGAACAAGCCCTTAATGGAGCTGTTACTTGGGAAACGTAGAAATTCATATAGTACATGTGGACATCTCGGTCACAATAGGCGTTCTTGTACTAATAAGCCTCGTAAGAAGTAAATGTTTTGTTTCTAAGTGTGCTCTTTTGATAAATACAATCATTTTGTAATATTGAATAAAAGAAATCAAATTTAATACATTGTATCCTTATTTTGGTGTATGTTTTTTGTTGAGTTATGCACTGGCATTTATGAATATCTATACAATTGATTATATTTTAAACAAAAAAAAAAAACTTTAATTTGCATTATTTTTGGATGCAAGCAATACATTCACTTTGCATATACATGACATACGATTGGTATGAAATGTCAGTGAGTTGTTTGTAATTTACAATACATCTCTAACTGTATGATATAGCTAAGAGCCCGTTTGGATTGGCTTATAAGTTGGCTTATAAGCTGTTTTTAGTTTTTTTGAGTGTTTGGCTGACCAGCTTAAAGTATTTTTGTACTTAAAATAAGCTCAAAAAAATAATTGAGTCCATTTGACTTAGCTTATCTAAAGCAGCTTATAAGCTGAAAACAACTTATAAGCCAAAAAAAATAAGTTGGACTACCCCAACTTATTTTTTTTGACTTATAAGCTGTTTTCAGCTTAAAGGCATAAGCCCATCCAAACAGGCTCTAAATACAGCTTAGGTTTCTAGTAGAAAATTATAAGACATGCACGCCATGAATACACACAGTTCTAATGGTATATACAATCCTAGACAGGAATAAATAAAACTGCAGATCATAAATACATCGGACTGAAGGCGATAAATACATTAGTATGCGGATGATAACTTCATTAAATTTCAGGTGATACAATACATACAAGAAAACTTTATTGTGATGGAAAAAGAGACACTCGGGATATGAATTATAATACAGATCAAATGTACCAAGTAAAAATGTGTAGTCATAACAACCTATATTCATAGCAAAACAACACACAGCCTGTATTCATATCAAAACAACACACAAGTAAAGATTCATTTGTTTAATGATAACAATCTGTATTCGTTGCAATACAAAATACAAAATGTACCAAGTACAAAAATACTAAGTTTCTCTAAATCAAAACACTAATAGTGTGCATTACAAATCCCCAGAAAATTCATTGGAAATACTAATTAACTTCTATTCTTTTAACAGCATCTTAATCTATGGCTAGCCTAACTAGTCTTGGTGGCACCTCGTTGTCGCTAAAAGCATTCTCATCTACCTTTCGTGCAACGTAGTCTCATAGAAGTGCACCGTATCTCTTGCACAAAATTTTTACATCAATCTCTGTTGGAATACCTTCACCCAAACTCAAATATTCAGCAAATGCTGCCACAAACACCCCACAGTCCCCGAAAAAAATCAAAGAACTATTAGAATGATTCACATATATCAAATAAACAAAGAAAACTAGGGAAAATAAAAACAAAAAAACATACATATAAACAAAGAAAACTAGGGAAAATAAAAACAAAAAAACATACATATAAACAAAGAAAACTAGGGAAAATAAAAACAAAAAAACATACATGCTACCAAGGTCTTGCAGCGGCAGATTATCAACATACACTACATCAAGGTTATCAACTTGTGATTTGTCCGTGTATACAATCAAATACACTATAATACATTCAAAATATATCCCCAAAAAAAAAAAAAAAAAACAGCCAAAAAAAAACCACACATAGTCAAAATATATGAACTTGCCAAAAAAATACAGTCAAATACATTGAGTCTAAGATATGACACATCTTAATACATGTGAATATGTGTGTAAAAGAAGGCTAAACAAAATATATTACTCTCTCCGTCCCAAAAAGATTGTCTTAGTTTGACTTGGCACGGAGTTTAAGAAATAAAGGAAGACTTTTGAAATGTATGGTCCAAAACAGACATTAGATATTTGTGTGGCTGTAAATCATCTCATAAAGTTAAATTGTTTTCAAATATAAAAATGTGCCAATCTTTTTTGGACAAACTAATAAGGAAAGTAAGACAATCTTTTTGGGATGGAGGAAGTATAACAAAACATAGAAATACAATAAAATACCCTAGTAAAAGACAAATACACATTGTTTCATTGATAACTAATTTCAAATACTGTCTTTACCAAATAAAAAAGTTCAAATACAATAAGATACATTATGTCTAGCATATGATATAGAAAAATACATGTGGATACATGGATATTAGTAACATTCAAATACATGTGGATACTAGTATTTATTAGATACAGTGAAATACATCATGTCTAACATAAAAGAATAACCATGACACAGATAAATACATGTCGATTCACTACCTCCTCCTCCATTGCTTCCACATCCTCAACTGCAACATATGGTTGTTCTTCAATAACATTTTTACCCTTGCTACTGGAAGCAAGGTTGCTTACTTTTCTCCTCTTTTATACGACAACTTTAGAACTTTTTTTAACTGGTACGACATCTTTTCGCTTGGCTGATTTTGCAACTTCAGTATCCATTTGTTGCGTATTCATTGGGATGAAAATGCTTACTACGCCTCTCTACAACAATTTTTGCAGTGGTGCTTGCAATTACATCTTGTTTTTGAGTAATGGCTAAACTAAAGATGGCCCATCGAATAAATTGTGTGTACCTCGAGTAACCCCGATTGGGGTGTTTGCTTCAGCCATTATAATCAATCACTAAAGCTTCTTTGTAAAAACCCTAACAACGGAGTTCAGGTAATCAAGGAAATTGTCAGAATGGAGGACTTGAATTAATGAAATTGAAGAAGATACAATGAAAAAATACACGTATACATCAAAAGATAAAAAAAACAAAATCACTTACTTATTTGTGCGGATAAACGATTAATGTTAAGGGAATCATGCAAATATTGAGGAGAGATAAACTGGAGAGAATAGCAGTAGTGATTAAGAAGAACGAGGGAGAAATTAGGGATAATGGGAGAGAAAAAGGATTGACAACGGAAGAATATTGTGGAGAATCGATCCATGGACCGTGTATTTCGGATTGTATAGTCCAGTAACCGTATGTTACTGCACTAGTTACGAGGCATAAATAGACAAATATTATAGCTACGAGATGTAAATAAAATAAAGAGTAGTTATTATCCATAATTAAATCTTATACATATGACAAGTAAATTTTCCTCTTCCTAAATCTTCTTCTATTCCTAGCAAAAAGTTGTTCTTCTGCTGCAGAAGAAAACAACCCTTTTCTCTTTCTTCTTCCCCTCACCCCCACTTCTGTCCTATCCCATCACCTTCAAATACCACATCATTATATTTTCTTCTCTATTGTTCTATTTATTTCTGTATGTATTTGCTTCAATACCTAAAATTAAGTTTTGATCTGACCCATGTAATCCCTAATTCAGATTTCGTGGCATCTCAAAGCCATGATATAGTGGTTACTTTGGTAAAATCCTTTCAACTGGTGATATCTCTTCCCTGTGAACTTTTAATATTTTCGTAATGAAGAAAGCAATTTTATTGTTCCAATGGAGGGTTTTAGTGAAGTTTTTATTTTTCTCGTTTATGGAGGTGAAGATTAAGAGAAAATAAAATATATGGGCAATGGTGTACCGGTGATAATACGATGGTGTTTGAGTGGATTTTATGAGTCCTCTTAGGGGTGTACATGCATTGTATAAAAATGTATTAGAGGTGTATATACACCCTTATACATGTTATACAGTATATATACACCCTTATACACTACTTATACGTATGTGTGCACTATCATACATTATATAATAAACGTATAAGGTAATGTAAATACACTATATAACAATGTATAAGAGGGCATATAGTTATTTATACACTTTTATACGTTATATATACTATATTGATATATATTTATAGACTTAGGTATAGGAGGAGATTGAAATTTGGTTCTTCATCTCTTCTTCTCGGGATCTGAGTTATCCTTTTTTTCCCTAATTGTTGTAAATTCTCTGCTATGATTATTGTAAAGAGTAGTGGAGATGAAAGTTTTGGTATTTTCTGTTGGTTTATGGGTAGATCTTTACTTTTCTTTCTTTTTCTTTATTGTGAATTACTATTGTTTTCTTGGTATAGAGAGGAGGTCTGAGGGTGAGGATGAAGTTGTGGTGTTGTACAGTGGTGAATAGATTTATTTATCAAGTTTAATGGATCATGGTGATGGAAAAGAAGATTGCTGTAGAGGTGTAGTGGTGAATGGTGATAGGCTCTACTCTATTTTTCTCCCTTGTACTTTTTCTTCCTTTTTTCTGATGAAATAAGAGACTAGTAATGCTTCGAGAAGAACAAAGTTATACAATACTTGAAAAATATATTTCATCAGTATTATTGTGCTTGTGTGTTTATTGACAGTTTGTTAAAAAAACTTATTATCCGAAATAAAAATGAAAAAGGATTAGGATTTGAGAGAAAGGAAAATAAAGGTGTTAGAGAGGGATGAGCTGGTGGACAAAAGAAGTGAATATTAGAGAGGGGATAGACGTTTGAACATTTGATTAAGTCTTATGGGTTATGCAGGGTGCAAATTAATTAAAAGAGGGCTATAGAAAATGCAAACGGTTTAGTAGGATGGTACATATGAGTAACTTTCCCTTCTTTTTTCTAGATATGAATGGAAGAACAAAACCAGACAATATCATTATTAATCCGACATATTGCGAACGACACAATATGTTCATAGATGATCTTATTACTAAAATGTTAACCCATAAATAAAGCACAAACCTGAAGGAAAAAAAAAAATAGAAACGAATTTGGGTATAGTTTATTATTTTCAATGGATATGAATCCAAATTCCTTCACTTGGTATATCTTGATAGACCACGAAGAGAAGATAGTATCCGGGTGGTGCTATTTGACGCGAATTCGGAGTGCCTATATCGATTTGGTATGCTGACTTTCCAATTGGTTTCACGTTTCCATTTGCAAGTACTAATAATCTTTGGTTCATAGTAAATGAATGTGTGTTAAACCCTGGTGCAACCATTGTTACCATGACCAAATTTTTGTTCACTCTCCCGGAAACAGTAAACTGAACCAGTATTTTTTGCCCGTACTTGAATTCAACTTGCGAATGGGGTGAAACGATTCATGGACATAAATTTGCTGATTCACAATCCAAATAAGATGGTGAAAATGCCTCAAGCCTTAGTTCAGTGGGAAAAATTAACTCCTGTGAAGTTGTAATATTGATGTGGATTACTACCACCTATAAGAACTCGACCATCTCTGAGCAGAACTGATGTTGAATGCTACATTCTTGGTATGTTACTTGGGTTTTGGATCTCGAATTGAGATCCAAACGGGTTATCAGGTCTGTAAATCACCGGACTCAAAACGGGGTTCCTGCCACAATTCCACCCGGCAGTGCCTTTCTCTGCTCCATTGATGATCAAAACGTCACCATTTGGTAGAATCACCATGTCACTCATTGTCCTCGCCATTGGCATGGTCTCCATAGCCCATTCTGGATTCGGGTCAGTTACTGTGATCCGCCCGCATGTATTCAATGCATCGATAAAGATACTCTGATTTGCTTTCAAGTACGAGTCTTTTGGTGCTCCACCACATACCAATACCTCAGCTTGAATATTTTGTGCATGCAAGTTCTTCAATGGAAGAAGAACTGCAGAACCTGTACTTGGATAATTCCTCGGATCACCTCCAGGTATTTGTGGATACGTTTTCACCACCATAGTCTTCTTGTAATCAAACAAGATAGCTTGGTTATTAGCAAATATGAATAAATTACCATCCACATTGAGAAAAACAAACGGGTATAAACTATTCTCCACTTTAGGTTCCTTTGTCTTCAAAAGAAATGGCAGTTGTACAAATTTTGGGTTAAAGCGGTCTTGGGATAAAACTCGTAGGTAAAAGCCTTATGACCGCCAATGATAATTTGTCTGCCATCCGGTAATATATGATTAGTGGCATACCAACGTTGTTGAAGTAGGCCACGTTGAATTTCTCTCCAATCACAGCTTGTAATATTATTACCTTTGCAAGGTCTGAAAACTCTTACAACTTTTTCACCATAGTTATAGCCACCCGTTTGGATCAAAGAACCGTTAGAGTCGTTGACAGAGCCCGAGGAGCACCAAACGTCGGTGAGGACCATGAGAGGTCGTATAGAGTTTGTTGTTACATCGTATTCGACAGAGTGAGCAGTGCAGTCGACTTCTAATGTTTCATTTGTGTGTTTTCTGCATTTGCCATGAGGCAATGAGATGTTGGATTTTCCAAAGTCAGACGATCGAAGATGATGACTTTGTCATTGTGAAGAAGTTGCATGTGCATGGCTGATATGCCTATGCTTGACATTAGTAGGTTCCACTTGCCCCCTTTGGCATAGGCAAAATTTTGATCATGACATGGTAGTAGCACAAGGAGGTTATAAAGAATGAAGAAAAGAATAATTGTTCTTTTAGTGGTCATCATGAGCTTTGCTATTCTTTGATTCTAGCAAATTCAGACAGAGATGCAAAGGTAGCAGAAGGGCTTTTATTCTTGGTTAAGATGTTTGGTTTAGTGAAGAAAAGTCTGATGTTTAGATGTTTGGTTGAGTGAAGTGAAGTCTCAGTTCTCAAATGATGCTTTTTTATAAAGACTTATATACCTAATAATTACCCTATAAACATAATCTTTTTATACTACAAATGGATAGAACTTAAACTCTCCCACAAAGATTTGAGCTATATGAATTGATAATGTAAAAGCAATTCTTACATTCAGTAGGTTACGTACCGCGTAATAATCTCAACATGATTAATTAGTTACGACCAATTTCATTCCACTTTGGCACAAACATCTTCAATATATGTTCCCTAACTTTTTGTCCTTTTATATATTTATCCAGTTTTATTCTTTTGGTAAGCTTGAGTCGATAAGCTAGTGAAACGGAATATATTAACATAACATTTGGGATAACGTTGAACCTTGCTTATTAAGCCAGTAGTTATTATTCACTTCTAAAGTTTCTTTTTTAGCCTCGCCTATAATCTTGTTAATTCAATTGGGAGAGCATGGATATTAGGCAAGGTCCTTTGGCATGTTATGCTTTTATCATCATTAGGTGTTTTCTCACATTGCCTTTTATTAGTAAATTCGTTAGTTAGGACAATTTTTCTTGAAGAATATATTCTCTCTTTTCAATTATTCTAGAGATGGATGGGAAAGTATACAGGAGGGGTGAAAGGAGAAGAAGATGGTTTTATGGTGTTAGACAACCAGATTTGGACTCAAGTGTAATTTGGACGACTCCTAAACCAGCTGAGTTTATGCATGAGTTGTGTGTGACTCTGTTGTGTAGACGATGGTCTCTAAGAAATAGCATCCAGATTGTATTTGTCATGTATACAATAACCAATAGATGGAGATACGGCAACGACATATGATTTAGGAGGACCTTTCTTGTTTTTGTCTAGGATCATAGCTTCATTAGTGATCCCCATCCCATCCCTTTATACGGATTAGAAATTGCTATAATCTTTAATAGGAATTGGGAGGTACGGTTTAACCCTCTTCTTATGTAAATATTTTTTTGGTGATGACATACAAGGTAGCGGTCAATGTCAAACCCCTAACATCACAGGTAACTCTAACTTGGTGTGAATGGCATTAATAAAGAAAAAGTACGATCTAGGAGGGGATTCCTTTGTATATTGTATCAGACGAATGAAATCAAGAAAGCAATATTCTAAAATGAAGAGCTTCATCTATCCTTAAATTTCTTCATGCTATTAGAGCATAGGTAGACTACAATTCTGAACCTCTTCCCTACTTGCTTAACCACAGATGCATCATCAAATGCAAGTCTCTCACTCAGCTTTCACGGTTTCACCTCTTCACTCCCCCAACTCACTGCTAGTTGTCGCATTAAATTAAAATTAGCCAACTATATCTTGTTTGAAAGACACAAATCTTACAACTCATACACACTTAAAGAAAGCAACATGACCGAAACAAGAACCACCAACCAAAGTAATAGAAAATGAGAAGGGAGAGATAAATCCTAACTGCATGTTCTCTGAATGGTAAGAAAATGATGTTATAGTTATAAGAAGCTGACTCTCCAGAATAATGACAACAGAATCAATTAATGTTCCAAATTATATGATGTTCAATGGCTAAAAATATATGGACATACGTCTTGAAACACTTATCTATAAGAGAGCAAATACAAGAAATTAATTTCAGTTGAAGCAACAATTGCAAACTGTTAAGATAGGGTCAAAGTTAATTGATGGAATGCGAAAGAATTTTAAGGAAGTTTAATAATTTCCTTAAACTAAGGAAACTGTTAAGCTAGGGTCAAACTCTTAATCATGATGTTCATGGTTATACACAAACCCTTAGACAAGATAGAAAAGTAATCAAATTTGCTAGGAATCTTGATAGCAAGTATAGAAGCTTTCGCACTGTGATGATAAAGAAGCCTCCTTACCCAATATTTACATAATTTATAAATGCTCTCAGAGGAATATTTGAGATGAGGGAGAATAGTGAAGAGTAAGCTGCACAAACACATCTCGACCCTATTATGGCTTTAGCCCAAAATCATAAGGAAGAGATCGAGGAAATTATTATGGGGGAAGTGGATAGCAGAGAGGAAGAAAATGACAATTCAAAACCAGAGACAATTTCAAGGATCTATTAATGGAGCAAATGTAGTATCACTCTTGTAGGTCCTTATATTTCGATAGTATTTTGTCATGCCTTTCTACACTGCTTTGGATTGCTTGTTATTACCTCTAGCACTATCTGATTGTTTCTTTTACTAGGTTGTCCTATTATCTTTCTGCTATTTTCGGCTTATTATCACTTTCTATTATTACTAATTCTTTTTATATCTCTCTTTGAGATGTGGATCTACCGGAAACAATCTCCCCGCGGGTTAAAAGGTAGGGGTAAGGTTTGCGTACAATCTACCCTCCCAGACATCACATGGTGCGATTATACTGGGTATGTTGTTGTTGTATTAATGGAGCAAATCACTAAAAAGAACCCATAAAGACGAATCCATGCCAAATTTGTGATAGAAATAATCGAACAAAGTCATGTAGCAACTAAAGTTTGCATACAACTAATATAAAATACCACTCAAAATTAATTGTAGAAATACTGAAAAGTAAATATAAAATGTTGAAATTACCTCCCCGTATTTCGTGGATGGCTCACTTTAGCTACAAAATTGAATGCTGAAACTCAACAATGAACTTATGTGTCAGTGTCACCTTAAGTGTGTATTGCTAAAAGACCATTAAGATCATCGATCCTCCCCACCCTTGTCTTACCCCTAGACAAGTCTTTAAAATAGTAGTGTATATAAATAACATAAAGTAAGCATAGGCAAGTATAAAGAGATATACGAATATGCATCTAAATTAAGGTATGGTATAGATACACAAATAATATTATACTGCTGAAGAAATTTAGCTACGGTGTATGGAGTTTCTTAGCCCACATATATCTTACTCGAGTTTTATGTGTAAGAACTCTTCCACTTTCCAAACACAATCTAATTGATGCCTGGAAAGTGGGGGATGGGGTAAAACCTGGACTTGAAGGTCGTTTTATTCGGGAGGTGACACGTGAAAGGTAACGACAGACCGGGCATGACTCAGCAAGGCGACACCGGTCCCAACTCTTGAGCACGACCGGTGAAGTTAGTCTCTCTCATTGAAGGACCGAAGTTGTGATGCGAAACCGCCTAGCTTCGGGGTGACGAGACATATAAGATATTGGCAGGTCAAGGTAAGTCTAAAAGGTACGTTCCTGAAGAATCTAAGATTCATTCCTAAAGACTCTCAGTCACGTAGATAATGATCATCTTGAGGGGCCGGCATGCGATATAGAAATGTTACTTAGGGTTAGGCAATAAAAACATCCCTTCCCTCATTTGATTTTTCATCACTAAGAATGTTATTTTACTTCATTGTTGTTCTCAAGCTCTTAAACTTTTAAGTTTACGAAGCTACTGCTTTCCGGAGACGCTGCTAAACAACTGCCCCATAGACCTTGAATAAGAATTCCTTACTCTGTTTTACTTATTCACGTTGTCCATTATTTTTATTTATCATATCCTATTGTTATTATCGAACAAATTAGCATTAATAACATCATTATTTGATCATCTTAATATATGTGTCCTTGAACTATTGAACAAATTCAATTGTTATCCTACTTACGAATTTAGGTCTAAAAAAAACATACATGATATTTAAATTATAGTCTAATAATGATCATCATACTTTGTATAACAACTTAGGTGGAGGGTTGCAGACTTTGCTGTTCTACCAAAAGTCCTTCCTCTCATAATTTTACAAGAATAAAAAAAGGGAAAAGACTCAAATATGTCATCGAACTATTGGAAATGACTCATTAATGCCACTCATTAATAGTTTGGCTTATTTATGCCATCGAACTATCAGAAATCACTCATTTATGTCACTCATCAATAGTTTGATTCATTTATGCCATCATCCGTTACAAAATGACTCATCCATGCCATTTTTCATTAACGCTGGTTTTAGATATGACACGTGGCCTCTAATTAGAGGTCTACATCGTAATTAAACCAGCCCAATTTTAAATCTGAAATTAATAAAAAATCCGAACCATACACCCTACCCACTCACAACCATAATCTATTTGGAGGCTATGTGTCATATCTAGTATTGTTAAACTGGCGTTAATGAAAAATGACATGGATGAGTCATTTTGGTAACAAGCGATGACATAAATGAGCCAAACTATTGATGAGTGGCATAAATGAGTTATTTTTTATAGTTTGATGGCATAAATGAGCGAAACTATTGACGAGTGACATAAATGAGTCATTTTCGATAATTTATGATAAAAAAAATAGAGAGGCGGAAAAAAGAAATAGAAAAAAGGAAGTAAGTGCAGGGCAAGTCCTAGTGGTGGGGCCGTTGACGATCCCAAATTCTAAAGAGCAAGATTGAGATCATCCGCACACGCACCACCACAAATAAAACACACACACACATACATATTCTCTCTCTCTCTCGAAATTCCTTCTCAGATCCGATCATTCAATTGGAATGGCATCTACTTTCAGCGGTGATGAAACGGCTCCCTTCTTCGGCTTCCTTGGCGCTGCTGCTGCCTTAGTCTTCTCCTGTACTCTCTCTTTATTAGATCTAGGGTTTCAATTGTCAATCCTATGCTAATAACAAACGGATCCTAATAATTAAGCTAGTGGATACTATTTAATACTATATCTCTATTATGTGTGCAAGCTTGCTCTGAAAATGTTCTAACTAAACACACATACGCTCTGTCGTACTGCGTCCGTCCCTGAATTGCTAATTATGCTTCTTTATGTATTATAACATTTTATGATTTTCAAAGACTTTTCGACTCTATGTGCTGCAGAATCGCTAAACTATGCTAATTATGTATCTTTGTCATAATCTTATACTCCCTCTCTCCCAATTTATGGGTTACTTTTCCCTTTTTTAGAGTCAATTTGGCTAAACTTTGAAGCTAAATTGTACTTATTAGATTAACTCTTTATTTTAAAATTAGAATTTATATATTTGAAAAGTCCTATAAGTTACAACTTTCCTCATATAAAATTGGTGAAAAATACATCTTAAAATGTTGGTCAAAGTTTGAATCTCGGGAAGTGAAAAGTATCACATAAATTGGGACGCAGCGAGTAATTTTTATAATTCATCTATGAAGGAAAAATATTTATTCAAATTCTCTATGAATGTTTGAATGCTCTCTACAATCTCCACCAATCTGAAAAATAGCTAGCGGCGCTCCTATTTATAACAGTAAGCAACTTACTTTAACTCAAAACAGAAAAACCTATTATGATATAATTCTGTCTATAAATGCTACTTAGATCTGAATTAGAATGCCAAATCCTAACCAATTTTGGCTTCCCACAACTTTGAATTATTTTTTCCAACCTTCTATATATAAGTCAAGACAAAGGTAGTGGGTGAACTGCTATCGCACATCTACATCTGACAGTTTGTGTGTCTGCACGTGCGTGTAGGTTGAGTTGAACGCGGTTGGTGCACACGGAACACTATTACAAAGCTACACCCCTTCTTAATGCTAACAATGTTTAATTATTTGTGTACTCACTCCGTTTCAATTTGTTTGTCTTACTTTCCTTTTTAGTCCGTTTAAAAAAGAATGCCTCTTTTCTTTTTTGGCAACTCTTTAAATTCAACTTCCACATGGCATGTTTAAGATCACAAGATTAACAGACATTTTGGTACATTCTACATATCTTTAGTTAACAAACAAAAGATTCAAAGTCTTCTTTACTTTCTTAAACTCCGTGCCAAGTCAAAACCAAACAAACAAATTGAAACAGAGGAAGTATAATTTTATGATTTTAAAAAAAATAAAATAATTCCACTACGAGGCTGAAATTAGTTTGTGTCTGAACCGCTGCTGCTAAAATATATCTTCTCTTTTTGCTGCTAATGTTTGTTTGTCTGTGTTCAATGTTTTCAGGTATGGGTGCAGCTTATGGTACTGCTAAGAGTGGGGTTGGAGTGGCATCTATGGGTGTGATGAGGCCAGAGTTAGTGATGAAGTCTATTGTGCCTGTGGTTATGGCTGGAGTTTTGGGTATTTATGGATTGATTATAGCTGTCATTATCAGCACTGGCATTAACCCAAAAACCAAGTCCTATTATCTTTTTGATGGTTATGCTCACCTTTCTTCTGGTCTTGCTTGTGGTCTTGCTGGCCTTTCTGCTGGTATGGCTATTGGAATCGTTGGCGATGCTGGTGTTAGGTAACCTTCCTCTGATAATTTTATCTCTTTGATGCGTGGTCCTCTTATTGGTCTTGAAATACTTCCCTGCGGAATTCAGTCATGATTTCTTAAATTTCATTTTGCATATTCATAAATTATATAAGAAAAATATTATTTATCACGATTTTATTGTTAAAGGTGTTCTAAAAAGTATTTGGAAAGATCGTGGTCAAAGAAGAAACTGTTTAACACCAAAATAGTAGTGGTGCCATTCTTTTGTTGGTTTGGTCGATTACTAGTGCCAGGCTTTCTGGCTACCTTGTGGGTTTTTAGTTGCAGTGGATCTTCTAGCTTTTTCTACTATTATTATGCTGGAAATGAAAAGATCTTGTTGTTATGTCTTTAATTGTTCAGTCTTAAATGAATGATGAGGAATTGTTCAGTAAAGTTTATCGTCTGTTTCTTATCCCTTCGTACTTAGGTTCAATTGTATAGATCTTATATGATAATTTTCAGGTAATTGACCGTGATGTCATGTTGTGAAAGGACTCAAAGGTTCTTCACTGTATACATTCTTGGGAACTGTATCAATATTACAAACGAAAAAGTGAAGCTTCATCTTCAATGAAAGCAATAAAAGTATTAAATCATTAAGGCAGTCACTGCATAATTTCTTCAGACTGATAACTTTGCCTACACAATACACAATAACTCCCATTATCATCACCATTATTCTGTCAACTTTGCTTTTTTGACCAACCGGATGAAGAGTTTCTGTCAATTAGAGCTTTTAGTCTATTTGTGCTGTCCCTTGAAACTCCCTGATGAGCTTAGACTACTAGATTTTTCCATACTTGGTTCCTGCATTCACCGATATGATGATATTGTGTTCGCCTTGATTAGCTGTATTTGTAAGAATATCCTGTAATCTATGGTTCATATTGTCTCGGTAGAAAAACAGAATTACCGAAGAAGCTTAAATGTAGCTTCATTGGATCAAATTTAGCTGAAACATGTTATCTATTGTCAAAAGAAAAAAAAGAAAAAAAATTAGCTGAAACATGTTATATTCCGCTCCTGTGTTTGTATTACTGGGCCCTGGCTATCAATTCTATGTAGAAAGGTACAGAAGTGTGTCAAAAGTATCAAAGACCCTTTTTGACTACATATAGCTGTCGTTTTATAAAACTGTCTTCGCTATCCCTATTCCATTTACAAAGGTAGACAATTTTGTCAAAAGTTTCAAAGACCCTTTTTGATAAGTAGATAACCATCCATTATGGGTCGAGTGAAGTTCATCTGTTGTTGGTAAAGGGCAATAGAACTGTTTTTTAAGGTTTAATTGGATCACGCAAATTCCATCGCAGAGGTGGGTTGAATTGGAGGGGTAGGATTGGTGGTTTGAATGCAGTTAGGCGCAAAGGGGAGACATTGGGGGGTGGTGGATCAGCACCTTGGAATAAATATCCAGTTCAGCATGTTGATAGGACCTTAGAAAACGAAAATGGAACAAACCCTAAAAGTTACACTATACTTTATTTTTTTAATATGAAGAAGTTATACTCTACTTCTTTTTTTTTCCGGTTATACTTTGGTCAGTTACTTGAGTTGCTGTCTGCTAGTACTGATTAGTGATTGCAATATCCCCAATGAGGTATTAACAGAAAGATTTTTTACTTACTGAAAAAAAGAAAGGTAAACTGAGTTGGTCTCCAGTATGATGGTGTGATAACTTCCATTGCAATTCCATTCTTCTCTTATAGAGGCTGTGTGTATAATGATCCATTATTTTACTGTAGCATCCTTTTTACTAACTTCATTTTTTACCTTACTCGAGGGAGGCCTTTCTGTGAAATTGAGATGAGAAGGGGAAACTAATTATGGTTCTTTTCTTGTTTCTGTTATTCACAGAGCTAACGCACAACAGCCCAAGCTTTTTGTTGGGATGATTCTGATTCTTATTTTTGCTGAAGCCCTGGCTCTTTATGGCCTTATTGTCGGCATCATTCTCTCTTCTCGTGCTGGCCAGTCCAGAGCAGAGTAGAAGACGAACATGTTATGCTCCGTAACTGTGAATTATCTTTTTGTTCTTCCACATTGGATGAGATAGTCTGGCTGCTGAATTATGTTACTTTGTGTTTTGGGCTCCAAGATTATTTAGTTGATCGTTTGGCTTGCAGAATTGGTCCAAATCTGTTGATCTTCTGTAGATTGGATCTCCTTCAATAAAGATCTCCATTTTTCAAGGACAACAAAGGATTTATGTAAAATGCTTCCTGTGTTATTTTATGTCAACGTCTAACATAATATTTATAATTCTTTATCTATGTATCTCTTGATTTTTCTCCCCATGTCTGTCTTAATTTTGTTGTTGGATTTGTTCTCTGTCTACTCTTCCGTCTTTGAGTACTTTGTGCTTTCAAGTGAAAATTAATTGACCCAATGTTTTGCCCTTTGACCAGCAATGACTTCACATAGTATTTGAAGTTTTAGCTAAGCAGTCTTGTTAAATTGAAAGTAATAACTTC
Organism: Lycium barbarum; assembly: GCF_019175385.1. Classification (NCBI taxonomy): domain Eukaryota; kingdom Viridiplantae; phylum Streptophyta; class Magnoliopsida; order Solanales; family Solanaceae; genus Lycium; species Lycium barbarum. The sequence goes on from NC_083347.1 coordinate 41,088,116, forward strand.
ACTACTACAGCTGAGCGTGGTATGGTTAAGATTCATTCACCAAAACGGCAAAACTAGATGTTTAGACTTTTGAGTTAGGCTTCGACCTTTGGGGTATGAAGAACCTTTTAATGCAGAACTTTTTACCTCCCTTAGTAGGTTCACCTGGCACCAATATAGATTAGTCACACCGGCGCTACAGATATGGATGGTTTAAGTCAAAAAGTGAAAAAGATAGGCTTCACCGGTGGTAAGTACTTGCTTTTGGATGGTTCTATTTAGGTGCGTACATAGGTTAGATTGGTTTGGTTTTTTCATTTATCAAACCAAATTATTTGTTTTTTTTTTATATTTATAAATCAAACCGAATCAATAAGAGTTAGAATTTTCATTTTCGGTTTTTTTTTTTTTTTTTTTTTTTTTTTTGCGGTTTGATGTGAAGCATCTTAAAACAAAATTTATATGATTTTTGTCCAATATGATATAAATATCACATTATTTCATACAATCAATCATACATACTTCAGTTCATTATAAGCAATTACACACATGACTATTGACAACTAACCCACAAAAGAGAGAAAAATTCATATCATACATTGAGAGCTTCAACTTTTAGAAATTGAGCTCTTTCTAACGTTGTAAGTTTTATACACACGTCAAAGCCAATTAAAATGGATGGATTATAGCCAGGGACAAAGAAAACATTCGGGCTGTAATGGTTTGATTTAAGTTAATATATTTGACTAGAGGAGAAGGGAGCATTAGATTTTGGTTTGGGCCTCATTTAAGTGAGTATATAGGAAAAAGTACACAAATTACCCCTTTAATACCCCTTTTTTCCCATATAGGAGCGGCCCAAATTAATTACTCGACCTGCCAGTTTCTACCTTTTCTCTCTTTAATTGTCAGTACCCTTTCCCACATTGTCTAGTTCTTCTTTTTCCGTAAAATTTGGAAAGCCTACAAGGCTACAACTATTTGCTCTGAAAACTTCTCACATTAACACAACTTCTCCAGCGACGGTATATGATTATTTTCTTTTTTTTCTTATTGCTATTTGAAGAGTAAAAGATTTCAATATTATGACTTTGTATTTTTTGTTTGAGCTTTTATGGCAAACGTCAAAAGCATGTTGCAGTGACGACAGTAAGATCGTCGTTCGTATGATGTTACTGTTTTACGAAACTCTTCACAAGTTGTAGTAAGCAAACAGAAATCAATTGCAATAGCGATGTCGGGGCCAATTTTTTTTCTTACTTGATGATGATTCTCAATGATTTTTCATTGCTAGTCTTAAATCGTGTCTGGTTGACCTAAGACCCAAACATACAACTCATGTGTACCACACCAAGTTACAATCGGAACAACAATTTAATTATGAAATAGTCTTTCAACATAAAGTAACCTTAATATGCTCTAAAATTAACGGATAATTATTAATGGCTTAAAATAATTTTCAATAAAATTTCAGAATTTTTTACATCCGAAATTATTTTCTATGATTTTTCCAATTCCCAGAAATAATAAATTAAAAATAAATTCTTTTAGACCTCAAAAATCACCTAAATATAGCAAAAAATCTAGAAAAATATGAGGAATCTACAATTAAAATTTCAGAGGCAACGGACAATTGGAGATAGGTGCGTGGGCCCCACTCTCCTCTGCCCTAAAGTGGGCTTTGCCCTTGATAGCCGGGGTGTCATTTTCTACAACCAACGAGTTAGAGTTGCAGAAAATGAGTATTTCGCGACCCGTTTTGATCTGTTTTCAATTTTCCGTCTTTTATTCAAATAAAATTCAAATTAATACATGGAAATCAAGTAAAAATGTATGTAGACATATTTGTGACAATTAAACACTCAAAAAATGCCTCCAATAAATAGTATTTAAAGCTTTATGTTTCGGATTAATGGCTCTTAAAGAACCCACTTCTTGATTACCAAACCTTCTTTATCAAGACAATAATAAAATCAACTATTACAAATATAATAAAATCGATTCCTGTATATGTTTCCACCAATTAATCGCATTAAAAACGGATTTTATGATCCAAAATTGAAGTTTTAATTTTTTTTAAAACCTTTGAATTTTCTTCACCGGCAAAGATCAATTTTCTGGCCATGTTAACTTTTTCGTTGACTAAAAAAATCATTTTTTTCAGAATTTCATAAGCTACAAAATTCATTAATCAATTCTTTCGAAAATCACAGAAACCCATCCAAAATCCAATTTTGGAAGAAAATACTTTTGCCAAAAACCCTAGGAATAACCTTGAAGGTATTTCTTTCCCATCCAAAATCCAATTTTGGAAGAAAATACTTTTGCCAAAAACCCTAGGAATAACCTTGAAGGTATTTCTTTTGAAAAAAAATCTGAAATTGAGTAATTTTTTGAGCAATTTCTTGAAATTGATTTGATATTCTAGACATCAACTACACCATAAACGAAATTCATAACAAAATTTCCACCAATTCCATCAAAATTTCCACATTTAAAATGAATTTCTAGTGGGTTTGTTCATATGAACCCTAAATCTTGAAAATACAATAACTCTTTCAATTTTAAGAGCTAGAAGATGACCTACATATCAAATCGAAGGTCCCAACGAGAGGAACAAAAGCCTTATGGTCCCAGTCCAAATTTTCAAAAATTTGACATGAAATTACATCAACCAATTTCAGGTTTACAAAACCCTAATCTCTACTATTCATAAAATTCTGATCCTAAATCATGTTTTTTAGGCTCTAATACCACTTTTTAGATATTTAACATGATAAATCCAAGATCGGACATGATAATAGGACACAAAATTATTAAAGATCAATAGGATCGAACAATGTACCTGTTTGAGCCATAACGGACAATAGAACGACTAGACCTTCCTGAAGATGATGGCTAGGGGAGACAAAACTAACTCAAACTCATTTGACCTGACCAACCTACCCAAGCTTTAATGGGTTTGGGCTAGAGTGATTTTGAAGATGGGTTGATTTCGGTTAGCCTAAGTTGACCCATCATAAATCATCAGCCCAAACTGACTCATCAAATGAGCCTAAGCTGATACATCAATTGTCCTCCATTCATAGGTATAATACTAAACATAATTAACTGCTTTTTAAATTATTATTTAAATTTTTTATTTTTCAGTATTTTTAATTAATTAATTTATTCAATTCTATTTTGTAATTATTTTTATTTTTTAAATGTTTATTTCTAATCTTTTTAGAAAAATATTTTTATTTTAGTTTTTTTCTTTTCATTTTTTAATTTCCTTATCTTTAAATTTTTTACTAGTAAATTTTTATTTTAAAGTTTTTAATTGTTTTCCCCTGAGGGTCTATGCTTATCCATTTTTGCTTAACGTATTTCACTCATATCCAACGCACGTTATGTACAAGACAACCATAAAAAAAAAAAAGGCAGGGGTAAAAGAGAGGAATCTGACAAAATAACTATTTATTATGTCAATTAACGTATAATTTTCTTTTGATTTATTTTTCGGATAACAAGGTTCAAATAAACTCGAATATAATTTATGTACTGAGATAACTTATGAAGAAATAGTTATAGTGAATATCTTTATTATATTGAGTAAAACATACGTTTGAGTTTTTTTTTTTTTTAATATACAAAAAGTACTTAAATTTGATTTTCAAAGCACCATTTATTTGTAAAAGCATGAGCAAGAGAATATTTGCAACCAAATGATATCGATATTTTGAGTTTCTCAAAATGTTGAAAAGGTGGGTTAAGTTGGGCAGGTTGGATTATGATTCATCATTTAGCCCATCTTGACCCAGCACATCTTAGCCCAAACAAGCTTTGGGCAGGGTTGAACATTGACCCATCTATAGGTTCAGCCCATCTCGACCTGCCTAACTTTATTCCAAACGGTCCATTTGCCACCCCTAATGATGGCTCTCTATGTGTGATAATAGAGAAGACAAAAGTGTGTCGTAGGTTTAGACAGAGAACCTAGTTGCAATTACTAAAACCTTAATGGGCCCTCTCATGACGGGTCTCGTTGGGTTAAGCCCATACTCATCACCTCACTACACCCACTAAGCAAGATAAAGTGCATGACCCAATATCAATTATCACACTATAATTGGGCTCATATTTATGGACTATCATACAATCTAAAATAATAAAATATAAATAAAATATTTTAAATAATGTAAGCCCATTTTTTACAACAAGTACACTTTACTTCTTGCTTGAAGATCAGATTTTCTCCTACGAGTATACAGTAATTGCATGTAGATCTTCTGCAATCTACATATCTAACCAATAAATCCTCGCTTTTTCCCTTAATGCATGATATATGTTACGCCCTATTTTGAACGGGTCTAAGATAGTTTGCAACTTCACGGTTCTTCTAACTGGTTTTAAAAGGGTTAGAGTCGCCACCTAATTTTTAAGGAAAAATAGGAAACCTATATGTATTTGTGTGTTTACTCCATTTTTAGTCCACGAAACTTATGAGATTCTAGATAAGGATTTTATTTACCCCGAGGGGAAGGTATTAAGCATCCCTCAGAGCCTGTCCGAAGACAGTCCTTAAACTTAGTTTAACTGAACACTAGAGGGGAATTATCTATCTGTTTATCATTATTGTCACACCCCATTTTAACCGGGTTGATTTAGGAGTATGACGTATTGGTGATTCCCATTTATTCTTTTGTTTTAAGGAGTCGCCACCTAATTAATTTACGGTGAATTAGGACACCTAATTGTTAACTAAGGTAAAGTTAAAACTAAACCTCCGTTAATAGTCTGCTTAACCAGTGTGATTCTAGGTAAGGGCTCTATATTATCCTAAAGGGAAGGGGTTAGGCATCCTTTAGAATCCGTTAACTTACGGTTATCCGACCAAACTTAGGTTAATTAATTTAGAGTAAATATAATGCTTAAATTTTAAAATGGTTCACAAATGTTGCTAAAGTTTTAGAAGGAAAATATTAGTGAAAATAAGGTTTACAGAAAATATAATATAAAAGAAAACTTTAAATGCCATTTTTTAGAATAGGACTTATGAATGTCGCTTAGATTTTAAATGAAAATATTGTAAATGCTATTCATAATAAAACATATAAAGGATTTCAAATAATAAGGATATTAAAAATAAGACTAGTAATTTGCATAAGAGGAGATTTCAAAATGCTATTTGAAATAAAAATTTATAAACATTGCTGAGGCTTTAAATAAGCATGCTAATAAACTTATAGAACAATGTGAATAATTTGTATCAAAGGAGATTTCATATGCTATAAAATTCGTAAATATTACTAATGCTTTAAATAAAATGTTATTTAGAATGAAATTTGTAGGAAAATATGATAATTTGCATAAAAGAGGAAAATTCAAACGCCGTTCAAAACAAATAAAATTTGGAAATGTTGCAAAAGACTTTAAATAATAATGCTATTAAAAAAATAAGATTTTGCATGAAATAAAAATAGAAGAATACGCAGGTTGTGGAGTGTTTTAATAAATACTTGGAACAAACTAAACGAGGAAATATTAATTGACTTTGCATTTTTTAGAAGTATAAATAAAATTATGTATTATTAACTGCATTCGGCTAAACGCGTGCATAATTTAGATAATCTTAAAAGATGTTCACAAAATATTTTTTTAGTTCTTTCCCTTAAACTAACTACCCATTCTCTAACCAAACCTACTAATTGATCCAGATTTATCTAAAACTAAAAAGTTAGTTTCCTAATACAAATCAATGAGCACAAAATAAAATGAAAGGGTAATAAATCAAATGGGCCAGCTGCTGCTGCTGTTGGGCTTTTAGCCCAGAATTTTTATTTGCTGCGGACAGAGCTGATGCGAGGGAGATTATGTCGGGTTTTAGCCCAACATCGAATGCGGAGGAAGACGAGTCCCTCGGACTCGTATGCGATGGTCATGCATAAAATGAAAGGAAGAGGATTAGTATATTATCAATGGATAAGGTTAAACGTAAAAATGCAAACTCAAAACAAATCAGCAAATTGTGTATATACTATGTATATTTAAGTGTACTTCATGTATACACGTTCATAGCTGTTTTAAATAGAGGTATACCAGTAATTACGTAAATATGCATAACCCACAGAAATACACTTGCAACAACGCACAGAATTTAAACAGCATCAAATGATACTATAGACATGCACACAGGACCTGCTAATACATATTTATCCACGTGGAGATGCTCGGACTATAGATTAAGTATATTGGCAACGTATAACATATATCAAGCCTAAACATGGCATATTTGCGACGTGTAAAACACCTGTTGAACTCAGGAAGGATGCTTATAATACTCAGGCATATTTTCTAGTTCTCCTTTTTCTATTTCGAAGCTAAACACTGATGACTATAACAAACTATCACTATTGCCAGTAACTTATGATCCCATTCAACTGAAATCACAAATGGCCTCTTTTAGCTTTACACAAATCACAAATTCATATATCATGCTAAGCGCTAATAATACAAGAACAAATTACGCGTTGCCAGCCAGTTTTTACTCCATCAGTTCTGCTTCTTTATTCTACCATCAAGCAAAAAATGGAAAATAGCATTTCTCACACAAATAATAGACTGCCAGATACCAAAGTTTTAAATTTATCCAGGACATCAGGAAGGAGAAATATGCATTTAGCATGTTCATGCGACATTCAAGGAATGACTGCTATATGCAATGATGAAGAATAGGTTCAAATCCAACAGAGGAAAACCCAAGAGCATACTACTAAACACATTGACACTTAGGCAGATTTGAAGGCTTTGCACATGACTCATGGTGATTAAATTAACGAGCCTACAGCTCAGATTGACTTATGCCTAGACAACAAGTAAATCCAGTGATAGTCTAACAGGCCTATATTGGATAGAAATTCTTTACATATTTTAACCAACTTGTAATCTATCAATGAACCATGGACTAAATCACATTGGAATTCCTTAACCTGCTAACAACTGGGCCAGGTTTGGATCACTATGGTGGCAATAAGACACAGACCAATGCTTGATTTAAACTATTGTACAGTTAGTCAAAGTGGCAAACTGCCTAAACCAAATTGAAATTATAAGAAATCAGCAATCTCCAATCGATCTCATACTTAAATCATTCATCCAATTGTCCAATCATGAAACCAAAACAAGTTCCAGGAAATAGGATGAAGCATAAATGAACCCAAACTATAACAGGCGTACTAGAAGTGTAAGATAAATTAAACACTAATCGGAAAACATTCGACGTCTTAAATTGAATTAAATTTATGGAGCGAGGATACATGATCAAGAATGAATTGCCATGAACACCAGTCAAATAAGATAATAAACAGCATCCAAACTCACATAAAAGCCAATAATATACTTAAGGAGTAATCAGACAAAGCTAACGCCAAACTGAAAATTGGGCTATGTTAAAGTAATAATGCAATAGCAGCTGAGCTAACCTATAAGCAAATGGTATTACATTAAACTAAACAGAAACAGACTTATGATACTGAAACTACATAACAACTCTGAACTAATCCTTAGTTTTAATTATCGATCACAAGTGTTAACAAACACATAACAAACAGAAAAATAAAATCAGTACACAAGACAAATTAAGACGAGTTCCTCTAAAACGCCAAACAGAGCACACACATATGTAGACCAGACTATGAGCAAAATGGTTTAAAGAGAAAAGGTTACCTTCTTCGGGCGCAGCGAAGTGAGGCGAGGGTTTCGATATCTACCTCGAACACCGCCGAACCCGATCTTGCGATGCTCGGACTCACAGCAGCACCAAAGTAAACGAGAATAAAATTGATTTGATATTTTGATTTGATAATAAAACAAAATTGAAATTGATAATCGAACTCGTATTTTGGGGAATTATAGGCGACTAAAAGACTCATATTTTAGAGCTTTTTCGGGGTTTCAAAACTCGTTTCAGAACTTTGATTTTCAGAGCATTTTTTTTTGCGATTCGAAATCCCTATTTTTGTAGGGGATTTATGGGGATTCAAGAAATCATTTTTTGAAAGGGGATTTCAGGTTCACCTCTGGTTTTGCAAGGCAATTTTTGGGGGTCTTCCAAACCTGTCCAATTTCGGATTCAACGCCGACCATTTATAGGGTTTTGGCTCTTTTGAGTTGAAGAAAAAGGAGAGAGGAGCGGGGGAGACAAAACGAGCTGGAGTGATGGTGAGGGCAGCGTGGGTGTGACAGGGGTAACGTGGGTGTCAGAGGAGTGGGTGTGTCAGGGTATGGGTGTGTCAGGTGGTGGCGACAGACGAAGGTGGTGAGGTCAGACGCGTGGGGGTAAAGGTGCGGTGGAGATGACAGAGGGGTGCGTGTGCGTCAGAGATGTCGGGTGAGTGGAGGTGTCGGACGGTGGTGGAGTTGGCAGAAGAAACGTGGGGCGTCAGGTGAAGGAGATGGGCGGCGCTAGGGTTAGGGGTAAAGGGAGAGGGAAAGAGATGGAGGAGAAACGGCGGGGATGGGAAATGAGGGGAAATAAGGGTTTTCCCTTTTTTTTTGGACGAGATGGGTCAGACCCGGTTCATTTATGGACCAGGTCAATTTTTAGACCGGGTATTAAAAATGGGCTAATGAATTAAAAATATGGACTGGTCTAAAAATTGAGATAAAAAATATGATCTAATCCAAAAATGTTAGGAGTTAATCGGACTTTGATTTGGGGTCCGGTAAGTCAAAATACGGATCGAGTGCAAGAAATAGTTTGGCTTTAAATTTGAATAAAAGACCCATTTTAATTAATGAATATACCGAGGGTGACAAAATATTACTTAATACCAAAAAATGTGTGATTATTAGACTCGGGTAATAAGATCATATGGTGTTATGATAGCCGTGTAATAATATATATTATTGTTTCTTCGAAAATCCGCACTAAAATAAATACTTTTTATTTAATTATGCAAAGATAAATGCGATGCGTGCGCGTAAGCTGGTAAAATGCTAAAATGATAAAAATTGTGAATAATAATAATAATAATAATAATAATAATAATAATAATAATAATAATAATAATAATAATAATAATAATAATAAAATACGGTAAATAATAATAATTGATAGAATGATACAATTGCGGTATTGATAAGAGGCTAATAATTATAGTAAACATAATATATATTTTAATTCTTTTTTCCAAAAAATATTAGAAGCTTAAAAATAGGTATTTTGGCAGAGAGACGGGACAAAATTGGGTGTCAACAATTATTATTACCTGTTTTCAAAATGTTATGACTTCATGAAAAGCTACACTAAGTGATAATATACTAAGTATATACAGTGTAAAAAAATGTATTTATATCAAGTATCAAGTATTCATAAAGAATGTATAGTAAAAAAAAGAATATAAAGAAAATGTACCTCGTAAGTATAAAAGTATATCTGTTAGTACAAATAGTGTATATATATGTTAGTGTAAAAAATGTGTAATTATATTAAGAATATAAAAGAAATGTAAGACTATGTAAAAAAAAAAATCAAGGATATAAAGAATGTGCGTCTATGTAAGAATGTATGGATATTAAATAAATAAAGAATGTATTTTCAAGAATAAAAGAGTGTATATCGAACATAAAATGTCTAAAGAATTGTATAAGAAAATAATCTACGAATATTCATTGGTGTAAAGAGTTTATATAGCAAAATTATTCAGAAAAGTAAAGTTTATTTGACTTGTTTCTACCGTTTAGTTAAAAAGAGTGTTTGTTTAATGAATATCCTATTAAAAAGTAAGGAACAAAATAATTGTAAAAAGTATTGGTAAAAAATAAGTATAAGGGATTGTGAATAAAAAATGAGTGAAAATGTGTAATGCCTCTAAAGAATAAAAGATTTGTGAATAGAAGACTTAATATTTGCCTAGCGTCAAAAATGTGAATTTAACTAAATTAAAATATGTATTAGTGTACACGAAACAATATAAAATGTAAGTTGTATTAAGAGTGTATAAATAATATAAAATAAAGGATGGACTAGTATTTTTTTCCTAAACGTCAAAAGTGTGAATTTATTTAACAAAGTATTTATACCAAGTCAATTTAATACAGTTATGAAAGTATTGACGGCCTAAGTCTTGCCTAAAGCGAATGACAATTTTAAGTTTAACAAACAAGGCGACAAGTAAATATATATATCAACCCGTCATTCCAAAAATAAAGTTTCCACTATACTATGAGTTTATGTTTTGTATAGTTATAAAACAAAATGCGGAAAAGTAAATACAAACAGTGATTCGATGAAGTCTTCGGGTTCCTTCCGAGTGTCGTCTTCGGAATGTATCTCCGGGTACCTGTATAAACACTTAGTAAAAGTGTTAGTAAGAGAAGAATGAATTAAATAATGAATAACCTTAAAATAAAAAACCCGTCTTTTGTACATGGGAGGCCTTGGAAATCGACGAAAATTTCTTCATCGGCCATTAGTGTGGTAGTGGTTTTTATCAAACTAACAGAGGACAAACTAGTCCAATTAGTATAGGGACAGCAACCAAACGAAAATAAACTTAAACGAGCAACACAGTAGCAAACTCTTTTTAAAAATACAGAGCAAAGAGCAAGATATTAGTGAACCAAAAAAATGTAAAAAAAAAAGAAAGTATAGTATTCATCATAGCACCCGGAGTAGTATTTTCAGAGCACAAACCAACATGAAATTAGTAACATAAATACAACATGCATCCAAAAATTAGTGCAGCAACAGCAGCTAACAAGGACGGACTATGCTCATCAGAAAGGTTCTACACGACTCGAAAAATCAGTGCACAAATGGTGTCAACTAGCAAAAATAAGAACAATATAATAAGGGTCTCCAGGAAAGTGTTACGATGTCATACAGAAACAGCCCAACAATATCAAAACAATCGCAATTAGTACGAGAAATGGTGAAACAATACCCAAAAATGAGAATAAAATAGTGAGCAACTCAATCGTTGCTCACCGGAGAACGTGAACTCAGTCAGATCACAATGATATATAAGCAAAATAGTGAAAAATAAGACCCGTCATCTGAGCAAAATAAACACGCCAGAGTTGCATTTTCCGGTCAGATCGGTAGTGTGAGAGAGGCTTGCTCGCCGCCGACGTGGTGACGAGGAAAAACGAAGGGGGAAGGCTGGCGTTGTGGTGGTGTTTGGGCGTCGCTGGTGGTGCTGGGTTGGTGAGGACGGAGGAAAAAGGGTTGGTTTTGTGGTTGTTGGTGGAAAACGAAGGGACAGTGGTGTTGCGGTGGTGGCTGTTGTTGGCTGCTCCGGTTCACCGGAGCTAGAAGCTCCTCACTGAAGCAGCGAAGAAGACGAAGAGGGGGAGAAGGAGACGAGATGGTGTTATGGTGCGTGGGTGGTTCGTGGTTGTGTGGGTTGGTGTTTGTCGGAGCTGGGTGGTGGCGCTGGTTTGGGTCGTTGATGGCGACGAAGCAGTGCGGGAAGAAGAGGGGGGAGAGGATGGTTTCGGGGTGGAGGCTAGTGGCGGTGATGTGGTGGTTCGTGGGGGGTGAGGTCGGCGGCTAAGAGTGAAGGAATGAGGAGGAGGAGATGTGAAATAATGTAGTATTAGGAAAAAAAATCTGAGTGTTGTGTGTTGTGTAGTAGATGAGAAATAAAATTAACCCCTCCCTTTTCCTTTATAATACAAAATGGCCCCCTATTTTGTCCAAAGAATAAACTATTGCACCCCTATGTCTCCTTTACCTCTTTTAACTAATGTGTAAAATTGTGTTAACCAATGGATCAAAAACCCAACCCATCACCTCAAATGTCAACTTTTTAAAAGGTGACGAGACCTTGACTTGATCAAATTTTTGCTCTGCGTTTAAAAATTAATTGCTCTGATTTTCTCTGCACTGACGGACTGTACTAAAATATAGTTAATTAATACATGTATAAAATATAAACATTAATGTATAAGATAAAAAAATGTACTGCTATAAAATAAAAAGACAATTATTAATTGCACAAAAATGATAGTATTACGATGTACATGTGCAAAATAATTATTCTTGAAAAAATGACAATAAATTGATAAAATTCCTAAAATAAGGATAATCATCAATAAATTGTCGAAAAAATGTAAAAAATGTGTAAAAAATGTATTTCGCGCTCTTTAACGAATCAGAGCCCCCCAAAACGTTAATTTTAAGCTCGTCGAGCCAAAATTAGGTGTTAACAATATATACTTCATAATCTTTTAAATAGAGAAAATATTTGTACATCTACCTCCGGATTTATTTTAAATGATTGAAGTATTCTAAAACAAAAGTACTTCGAAAAGCCTACCATCAGTTAGTTGGGTGATAACGTCCAAATTCGCTCCTCAAAGAGAAAATGTACACGGTCGTATGCAATATAATTTATCCAACTATGAGTCGGGGTCGATCCCACAGGGAACAATATACCAGGCGATTAAGAAAGTAAGGAACTTTCACTTACCAAGCTAAGCCAAACGATAGATATATTTTGGTTTTTGAGAAAATTATAACTAATGAGGAAATGTAAACTAACCTAGAAAGCAAGTAAAATGATCAATGGCCACAAGCATGGATACAAGAAACTCTCAAGTAATGATCCAATGTATTTTATGATTTTACAACTAAGAGCGGGTTCATGTTAATAGATAATGGTTTCTAAAATCTCATTGAAAGTCTTCCAACCAAATCAATGAATTTCACTTTAAGCTTTTCCAAGCCTTAGAGTGTGATATCAAGCACAACCAATTGAATCTCAAGTAACTTTCCTACTCCTAGCTCAAGTTATTAGATGGGTTTAATGACCCAAATTCTGTTAATTAATCTTTCCCAGCCTAGATTTCGTCTTCCGGGCTCAATCAAAGTAAATGGGCGAGTCTTAGGGTTAGCTAATCCCTTAAGAAACATTAAAGAACAAAATTAATTAAATCAACAAAGACCCACTTCAATAGCAATAAAAATCATGCAATACATAAGCAAAACAAGAGTTGGATCCAAAACTTTAACAATGTATATTTTCATAAACAAGTTTCAAGTAATGGAATAAAATACAACACACTTAAATATGCAATACAAAGCAAGGAATTGAAGAAAGGATTAAGAAATTTATCATTAAAGAGCTCCAATCTTCTCCTCCAAAGGTGTGGTGTAAAAACCCTAGCTCCAAAGCTTGCAAAATGGCCAAAGATGAGTTTTACAAACCCTAGCATTCTATTTATAGAAGTGCCAAAACGGGAACAAAATCTGGACAAAAATACCCTGCGTGCACAACATGCTACTCGCATCTTGTGTCACATGTTGTGCCAAACCGTAGCATGTTGTGCAAATATCTCTATCAGCACATGCTGCAGCAAGTATTGCTCGCATGCACAACATGCTGCAGCAAGTGCTACTAGCATGTGCTGCCAGAAAGTGCTTCTTGTTCTATTTTTGCTCTATTTTGCTCCGTTATGCTCTCCGGGCATCTTATCCTACAAAACAACATAAATACACAAAAAGTAACAACAAAAGTGCTTGAAGAGTCACAAAAGCTTAAGGAATTAGTATCGAATATCCCGTAATTTCGCGACACATCAACACCCCCAACTTAAAGTCTTTGCTTGTCGTCAAGCAAATCAATACCAAAATCTCAATGAGGATCCACTTTAAGCACAAAAACATGACTTTGATTGATATAAATAATTAGGCTACAAGCATGTGAAACTTCAACCGCATAACTCCCTCGTTTCAAAATACAATTTCAAGAATGCAATGGAGTTTCAAAACAATCAAGCAACAACACTCAAGCCTCAATAAGTGACTCAAAACCACTAGCTTACTAGATATGCTCATTTGACTCAACTTGGAATTTTTGAACATCACCAATCTATCGTAATCCATATGCCCTCACAAGAAAGTAAGTCCCAAAATCACTATATTCACAACAACAACGCAAGGGACAAATACACAAAGTCACTCACACTCAACAAAGAAATTCTAGTGCTAACAAATATCACACCATAAGCTTGTCCTTATTTTCAATCATCACTAACTCAAGAACATTCGGTTGGAGATCACATAGGGACTTTTTAAGCTTGTAATGTAGGCTTAGGGAAGGGTGGGATAAGTATTTGGGATACAAGTGACTACGCCCTCCTTGAACATTACACAAAACCTTTCGTCCACTTTCCTCTTCATTTCAAAACATCACTCCTTCCTTTGCATACTAGTTTCCCCAATTATTCCAACTTCTTTTTGTGCAACCATTTTCTTGATTTCTATTTTTTTTTTCACAAAGATACATTTTTTGCACAAAAAGTTTGCAACATTTTTGTATTTTTCAAATTTTTTTCCTTTCTTTTGACTTTTCCACAACAGCAACATTCACCACTCTCAAGCAACACTAACACCCCCAACTTAGGCTTTTGGCCTCAAATTCACAATTTCATGTTCAAGGAGGGAAAGGTTCAAAAGAGAGATTTTTCATCAAAAAGGGTAAAGGCTTGTAATGTGGCAATCAAAGAAAAGGTCATAGGCTCAAATGGGGTTACTAGTGATATTATTTATGCAATGGTAGGCTAGAAAGGCTAAAGAGACTTTTTCAAAAATCACAAAGATAGCCCAAGGTCATCTCTCCGACCAACATAATCAAAATTAGCATTGAAAGACTAACCGGACAAGTTCTAGATGATAAAAGTAAACACAAGAATTATTCAACAAACACTCACCACACATGGCATATGAACTAGTTAAGATGGATCAATTTCACTTCCTAAGCAAGAACAACTAGTGCAATATCTCATAATCCAAAGTAAACACAATTAGTAGGTAAAGAGTCACCAAATGAGCCAACAAGTTGTCACAAAGATCATTCTTTCCTATGCACCTTGCTTTTTAACTTCCACAAAACAATTTGAAGAGGTATTCGCATTTCAATTTCACATGCAAGAGACTAACTCTATTAGTACCAAACAAGCCAAGAGTTTCCACATTTTTCCTCAAAGGAGCACCTACACCTAAACTACAAGACTAATGAAAGAAGCTAAGAAAGAAAATAAAATAATAAAAGCGACTAATCCACAACATGCCAACAAAACAAAATCTTCAAAAATTTGAGCAAGTTCCATTTGCAACAACGTCTATTCACAACCACACCAACAATCACAAAACAAGCCCAACAAGGGCACACAATATCCATACATAAGACAAAAGCCCGGCAAGGACACAAATCAAGCATAACCAAAATATAATGTGCTACCATATGCCACCCCCAACTACAAACATTGCAGTGTACTCACTGCACATAATCAAAACAAAACATAAAATAGTTTGAGGGCAAATAATTTTTTTTTTGTCAGCACCTGCGACTCGCAGGCATGACCTGCGGTTCGCAGGTGATGTCACTGAGTCAGCACCTGCGAAACACAAGCATGACCTGCGAATCGCAGGTGATGTCACCTGAAAACTTGGTGTGGCTGTTGGGATCTATTTCAACAGCAGCTACTGGTTTGTGGCTTCTTTGAAACCCCGACCGGCTCAAAACAATTCCAAAAATTATGAAACTTTGCAGATTAGTCAAAAGCAATAAAATAAACTATTCTAAAAAAAATAAAATTTCAAAAACGACTTAAAAATTTTGAAAACGATGGGTTGCCTCCCACCAAGCGCTTAAGTTAACGCCGCGGCACGACAGTTACCTTTACTACTTTTCCTTCCATTTAGAAGATATGAATTTGCGCCCCAACTTTGAATCAAGATCATGATGACGCTCATGGGGCGGTGGTAGAAAAACAAAGAGGCCAACTTTCGGGTATCGCATTTTGCACTTCTTGGCCCGTAAGTGAGGCATGCCATTTTGTCTTCTTGGCATAGCAAACTTCAAAATGAAAGCGCTTTGATCTTCATCTCCAAAATTCTCCATAGGCTTGGTTGGTTCAACTTCCATATCATTCACCAAGCACAACGTTGAAAAATGGCTAGAATGAGGTCCAACGCGCTCAAATTCCAAATTTGCATGAATTTTGACATTCTCACCCAAAAATGAACTAGAGTCTTCAAAAATTATTTTATGAACTTTTTTATGCAACTCTAGTATCATTTCTTCAACTTCGATATCATTCACTATTTTTGGGTTGGTAGGCTGGCAATTTACCATTAGCTCATGAAAATCAATCTTGACCTCTTCTTCATTGGAAACCAACTCAAAACTACAATCCATGGCCCTTAGATATTGAGCATCACATGCCTCAATCTTTGCATTCAATTCGGCCTCCAATTTTTGGATAGCAATTTCAAGTAGCTCCACTTCTTGACTTTGCTCAACATGCATTTTTAGAAATTCTTTCATCCGCCGTGAAATGCCTTCACGGTGATCCCCATAGGCTTCAAGTTGTTGAGCTTGATTCATTAGCCAATCTTGGCTCAAAATTTCCATCTTGTCAAGTTTTTCTTCATTTTGAGAGTCGTCCAACTCTTGTAAAAATCCATCCATGGTGAGATATACCTTTTGGATAGTTTCATCATCTCTATGTTGAACTTCTTCCCACAATTTGGTCAAGACTTACCCATAGTTTTTATTCCTCCCCATTATGCTTTTCAAAATTTCCTCAACTTCTTCTTTTTGAGAATTAGAGATTTCTTCATCAATATTTTGCTCTTCTTCAAGTTGAACCACTTCCTCACTTTCACAACTTTCGTTGTGGTCACAAGAATTGTCGGGCTCATCTTTCAAATTTGAAATCTCTTCTTCAACCAATTCATTTTGAGGAGTAGACATTTCCATGACAATTGAGGAATTGGCACCCTCAAATGAATCATTCATTCTTTTCATAGCTTCTCCATTTTCTAAAATGGATTGTTGGACGAGTTTTCGCTCTTCCTCCATTTTAGCTTCTCCATCTAAGTATGTTTGGAGCATTGCCATGATGCCTTCAAATTCGGCACTTTGTCCTTCACTTGCCATGTCATTGTCCCTGTCAAACTCAAAAGCACAACTAGCATTTTCGTTAGAACAACTTGGGGGAGGGGAAGCAAAATAATTGGGACAATCACCCCAATGTCCACCTTGACCACCACATATATTACAAATATTCCCATCATAGGATTGAGACGGTGCACACATCTCTCTCCCGGGAGCATTTTCACAGTCTGGCCAAAAGTGAGGTTCTCCACAATATGGACATGGGTCATCAAAATATGGATTGCAACCATCAAACCCAGTTTCATTCAAAGATGCCATAGAGACACAAGTAACAAAAATAAATAAAAACTAACACAAAGAAACACGAAAAATCACAAACACATATTCACAAGTTTGGACCAAAGCAAGCAAGCTTAAAATCCGAAACTAACCCAAATACGCCAAATTGTTCCCCGGCAACCAAATCCACTCCTCAAAGAGAAAGTGTACACGGTCGTATGCAATATAATTTACCCAACTATGAGTCGGGGTCGATCCCACAGGGAACAATATACTAGGCGATTAAGAAAGTAAGGAACTTTCACTTACCAAGCTAAGCCAAACGATAGATATATTTTGGTTTTTGAGAAAATTATAACTAATGAGGAAATGTAAACTAACCTAGAAAGCAAGTAAAATGATCAATGGCCACAAGCATGGATACAAGAAACTCTCAAGTAATGATCCAATGTATTTTATGATTTTACAACTAAGAGCGGGTTCATGTTAATAGATAATGGTTTCTAAAATCTCATTGAAAGTCTTCCAACCAAATCAATGAATTTCACTCTAAGCTTTTCCAAACCTTAGAGTGTGATATCAAGCACAACCAATTGAATCTCAAGTAACTTTCCTACTCCTAGCTCAAGTTATTAGATGAGTTTAATGACCCAAATTCTTGTTAATTAATCTTTCCCATCCTAGATTTCCTCTTCCGAGCTCAATCAAAGTAAATGGGCGAGTCTTAGGGTTAGCTAATCCCTTAAGAAACATTAAAGAACAAAATTAATTAAATCAACAAAGACTCATTTCAATAGCAATAAAAATCATGCAATACATAAGCAAAACAAGAGTTTGATCCAAAACTTTAACAATGTATATTTTCATAAACAAGTTTCAAGTAATGGAATAAAATACAACACACTTAAATATGCAATACAAAGCAAGGAATTGAAGAAAGGATTAAGAAATTTATCATTAAAGAGCTCCAATCTTCTCCTCCAAAGGTGTGGTGTAAAAACCCTAGCTCCAAAGCTTGCAAAATGGCCAAAGATAAGTTTTACAAACCCTAGCATTCTATTTATAGAAGTGCCAAAACGGGAACAAAATCTGGACAAAAATACCCTGCGTGCACAACATGCTACTCGCATCTTGTGTCGCATGTGCAACATGCGAGTCGCATGTTGTGCCAAACCGTAGCATGTTGTGCAAATATCTCTGTCAGCACATGCTGCAGCAAGTTCTGCTCGCATGCCCAACATGCTGCAGCAAGTGCTACTAGCATGTGCTGCCAGAAAGTGCTTTTTGTTCTATTTTTGCTCTATTTTGCTTTGTTTTGCTCCGTTATGCTCTCCGGGCATCTTATCCTACAAAACAACATAAATACACAAAAAGTAACAACAAAAGTGCTTGAAGAGTCACAAAATCTTAAGGAATTAGCATCGAATATCCCGTAATTTCGCGGCACACCATTGGGGCATTTAATTATAGGCGACTAAAAAGTTTCAAAATTGAGTGGTGATAACTCAAGTTTTATTAATTGAGTAGAGGTGATAATATTTGGATTAGTGATTAAGGACTTTTGACCATATTCCAACTTACCTAACAGTTTTATTTTTAACACTTTAGCTCTAAGCTTCATTTTTAACACTTTGCCCCCAAGTTTTATTTTTTACACTTTGGTCCAACTTAATAAAATCCTAATTACCTAAAATTGGCGGGGGAAAAAAATCCCAAAAGTCACACCAGCCCCCCCCCCCCCCCCCCCTTCCCCCCTAAAAGAAAAATTTAAAAAGTTTTGATGTTTTTGTTTTTGTTACGGTTCGCTTTTACGCGAGTTAAGGCATAAATGTTACTACGAAGTTGTTGGTGCTTTAATTGAATTTTAGTATTTTTTTAGAGTCGCCACCTAATTTATTCAAAAGGAAAATTAGGAAAACCGTGTATAAAGAGTTTTTTCAGACCGAGAAAAAGTCTTTTGGATCAGAGTTCGAGGTAAGAGTTCTGGTGATCCCCCAGGGAAGGTTTTAAGCACCCTGGCATTAAGAATCCGTAGAATATGGTTGGCCTACGAGCTTCACTGTAAGGTTTATTTATTTGCCTATGTGTTAAAGTTTTCAGCAAGAAAGAGTATAACATTTTTTATGTTCACATCAACATCTCCCTTTTTAGAAAAAATTCGGCAAAAAATCCCCTTATAAATAAGGGGTTTTGGTTTAGAAAAATCCACGTAAGTATTCAACACACTTCGTTTCCGGACTAGGACACACTCAGGATCGCTCCCGAGTAGAGTCGCTACTATTCTAGTCCTAACGAAATGTGTTTAGCACCTACGGGTTTATACTTATATGAAAATATGGGATATATTCCCGTTTATATATATATATATATATATGTGTGTGTGTGTGTGTGTGTGTGCGCGCGCGCGCGCGTGTATAAAGTCCATTTTATTAGGTCCATTTTTTATGGAAGCCCAATATGTCCAAACTATATTCCACATAACCAGATCCGTCCAGCCTCAAACCAGGCCCAAAGTCAAATTCAGTCCAAGCCATTTCAGTCCACAAATGTCACAATATTTAGCCCAAGGGGGCTAACCTCAAAATTTCACTTTTTATCCATGCAAAATCCCGATTTCCAGTTTCAGCCCATAGGTAAAATCCATTTGTCAGCCAAAATTCATTAAGTCCAAAGTTTCAAAGATGCAACCAGTTTTTCCTAACGAAACATAGCCCAGAAAACGTGCTCCTTCAGAAAATAAGAAAAAACGATTGGTTTTGATCCAGTTTTTTAGAGGACTTCCAGGCCCAATACTTAATTATGCAAATGCTCTTTTTCCTCAAAGATCTGTTACAAACTGGTCATTACTTTCTTTCCCTAAAAAAATAGGGACTTGAATCCATGTTAGTTCTCAAGTGATTTTACTCATACAAAATTTATAGGCGACTCTAACATTAAAAAAAATGAGTTCCATTTTAGAAAAAAAAAGTCAGCTCGTTGTCCTTGCTTCAAACTCGTGATATTTAGAAGAAGAAAAAACAGAAAAGGTATTCATCTTGGACATCAATTATTAAAAACCAAACTTTGCGACGATTTGAATTTATTTTATCTTGATTACCTAAATCAAACTAAGTGATAATCCTAATTCTATATCCACCAATGTTTCCACTAATAATAAGGTTCATATTTTTACAAATCACACAAATAAATCAGATAAAGGGGAGGAAAAGGATTATTTTACTAATGGGCTACCCGCCCCATTAGTGCTATTTTCACCCATAGTTGGGCCTTTAACTAATATTTGCTTCCCTTTCCAAACACGAACTGGACTCGATCAGATAATGGGATTGGGCCTTAGCCCAACCCTAGTATTGGCGATGCAATGGACCAAAAATGCAAGAAAGCGTCCCACATAGAGAAGATAAAAATTAATACCATGTATACACATTAGGTAGGCAAGGAACATAACAAATAATGAATTGGTCAATCAAAAACCATTCTTCAAATGAAACTTAGTCTAACAGATTCAGCTACTTATATATTTAAAGGAAGACTCAAGCATATATACATATACTTCTTTGATATACCTGAGTATATACACCTTTGAGGATTCCCAAATGGCTAAAGAAGGAAAGATTTTACCTCTTTGTGCCCAATGCCACACAAGATCCAAAGGGTTTCATGAACCCTATGCATGACAGACATTGGGAGAGGCTCAAGCTTGATCCCTTTTGGCCAATTGGACCTCCCCATTAGCGTAATAACTAATAGGTATATCAACATATATATGCATTTCTATGTTATACTATGTTTAGGCATAAACATCATTAAGACAAGCCGAACCAATTAAATGATCAAAGATCCATAGCACAAGGTAAACAAAGAAGGGAATTAAGGAAGCAAACAGGGAACAAACATACACTTTGGGCAACTTTAGACTACCATCTGCCCATACATATGATCCTCCTAAATGTGTTTGCTCATATTGAGTCTTTGCACAAAACGTCCATAGGCAAGATGAGATTAAAATGAATCCAGACAATCAAATAGGCCAAAATGCCAATTTAAACCTAATGCTATTAGATAGGTTATTAAGTCCACATATGTTTCCCTCCACAACACTTAAGCTTCATGTCATTTTCAGTGTTGGTTTCACATCCTAGGGATAGATTAGTGTACAGGTCTTGTCTTAGTCAGGGAGGATCAGATTCAAATCACTTAATAACACTCAATACACTCAATGAAGCATTAATCACACAATATACCAGTTAAGACAAAGAAGAGATCACAATCACTTTCCTCTTTTCTTTTCAGCAGAGCCATAAGGCATTAGATAATAGAGGTTTCAACTAGACAGTAGGATTAAAACTAAAACCAACCCTATGACTGGTTCCTTCAAAACACTGAGCATGGAATGAGGCAAATACACATGTTGCACACAAATCAGGTTAACATAATGGCATACAACTATTGTTCTCCAACCAACATACCTAGTTTTTGTCAAACTCTTGACCTCAATGGGTCTTTTAGGCAATTCAAAAAATAGTTTTTAGAGCTACACCATCAACATTAATTAAACCCACGTATGATTTATTAGCCAGGTTTGCTCATATTAGTCGTTTTTAAAGTATTTACATGTTCGGATAGCTATAGTTAGTTCATAAGGATCGCAGGGACTCAGAACAAACTGTTTAGACTTAGCATTAGGTTCAAACAGGCTAACAGGTCAAACAAATAGAATAAACTCACTAGGCCCGTCAAACTTAGGAATATAGATAGACAAAGCATCTGTGTACAACATATACACCATTTAGATCAACTTCAAATATAATGACACTTTATTTAAACATATATTTGAACATGAAACCAATGCCTATATTAGTATAGATTAACCAAACTGAACATTGTCAACCTGCATAATAATTATTATGTTCAATCCCACACATAAGAACTTATGTAATTAAATTGACATCTCTTTAGCTAATAGACTAGGTTTCTTGTTTAAGACTTAAGTTATCCAACCATAGCACACTAAGATATCTAAGTTGACCAGGAAATAACAACAACATCTAACTGCACATAAACGACTAAGGCATATTCTATGAGCAGCCAACAAACAAACAAACAAATTATAAGAGCAATTTTAAAACAAACAAAAAAAATGAATTAAGACAGAATACTTATCTACTTAAGCACATATAAACAAAAAAACATACTACATATATCACAACTAATTAAATCTACAAAATATATAAAGAATGCAAAGACCAACGAAAAAAAAAGGAAATTACCTCCTAAGAGTGCAGCCTTAGATCGAGAATTTAGACTTGGAATCTCAAGTTGATCCCCCCAAAGCTCAAACTCACCCGACCACACCAAGAAAACAAGTAAACCAAAAATTCTTTTTTTTTTTTTTTAATTCTTACTTCACTAAAAATTAAAGGTTTTAAGCAACGAAGCTAGAAACCCTATGTATTCAGTGTTCCTCCTCTTCTTTCTGAAAATTAGGACTTCTATTTATAACCCCTAAATTGATGTAAAACCCAAATTTCGACCGATGTGGGACTTTCAAAAAAAATTGAAAATTCTCGTCTCAAATCCCATCTGACAACTAACAATCGCTAAATCGAGTAAAGGAAAGGTCAGATCTGACCTAAAAAAGGTCGATCCGTGCGACCAGTCATAAACCAATGAGAAACCAAAGTTCAAAATAGGATGCAAACAAAACTCATTAAGAGATTTTCAGAGTTCTTACCGTTGAATATGTAAAAATGCCGGAAAAAAAAGAGATAGTAACGTGTTTGGGCAGCATTAGGTGAAAACGAGTGAGAGCATTCAATGCTTTGCTCGTTTTGGCCATGCTAACTTGAGCAAGCCCTCATTTTTCTGCCATTTTACCATAAAAAGTCATGGATGACGAGGAGAGAGAAAATCGCGCAAAGGCGGCTAGGGTTTTGGAGAGAAAGGGGGAAAGGGAAGGGGAGGGTGTGTTTGGGTTGGCTGATATAACAAATCGGGCCTTGCCCCCTCCTTTTCTTATTTTACGCCTTGGGCCAGGTCTAGTCCTTGTTGGGCTGGACTCGGTCCTTTTTTTTTTTTCTAAGAAAATGGGCAGCCCCAAATCATTA
Source organism: Lycium barbarum (assembly GCF_019175385.1). NCBI lineage: Eukaryota > Viridiplantae > Streptophyta > Magnoliopsida > Solanales > Solanaceae > Lycium > Lycium barbarum. The sequence goes on from NC_083347.1 coordinate 41,111,373, forward strand.
TACACACACACACACACACACACACACACATATATGTATATATCACGTATATATCCTATATATATATTCACGTTATATGTATATATTTCACATATATATAGATGTATTACATATGTATATACACATATATTAATGCGACAAAAATAAAAGGAAAGAATTAAATGGGGATGTCAAAAAAAAATTAAAGAAATTGATTTGCTATTAAATTGACACTAAACAACCAATTATTTTAAAACATAACTGATTTTCACAAAAATGTTAAATTTACAGGGATGACCTTAATTGAATTAAAGCATGAATTTGTTATTTTCAATTGTGGCCCCATTTGGCTAATCTAATTGATTATTTCAATTGTAGCCGTAATTAAACGCATAATAGGCAATTTACAAATATAATCATAATTAATTTATCTAAATTAATTATAATTAATTTGAGAGTTGTCCACATAAATTGATTATGCAGAAAATTAAATTTTGGGGTAAAAAATGATTATTTATTTTAATTAATTTCCTTGAATTAAAATTGGGTTGGGGGCTGGGGGGGATAAATATTTGCTGATTAAAATTCTGATATTTGCATAGCTACTCCACACTATTTTTAGTAAAATGCCTTATTAGTTATTGCGAGATAATTTCCAAAAGATTATTATAGAAATTATTTTACCAAACACTAAAGGTAAAACATTATTTTACTAAAAAAATATATTTATCACCCCAAAAATTAGGTGTCAACAGTTTTTACACCACCCCCCCTCCTCCTCCCCCCTCCCCCCCCCCCCCCCCCAAAAAAAACAAAATTTAAAAAGTTTTGAAATTTTTTGTTTTTGCTTTTTTTGTTTTTTCACCAGCCCTCCCCCTCCTCCTCCTCCTCCTCCCACCCCTCCCCCACCCCCCGTGACCCAACACCCCACCACCTCCACCCTCCCAAAAAGAATTAATTTTGGTTTTAAAAAAAAAAGTTTCGAAATTTTTTTGTTTTTGGCTTTTTGAACCCCTCCAACTTTTTTCTAAAAAAATAATTTTTTTTTTTTTTTTGGTTTCTTACTCCACCCATCCACCCCAAAAAAAATTAATTTTGGTTTTGATTTTTTGCTCCCCCTCCCCCTCCCCCCCTAACCCAAACCCCAAAAAAAAAATCCTGAAAAGAAGTTTTGATTTTTTTTTTGTTTGTTTCTTACTTGACCCACCCACCCTGCCACCCCCTCCCTCTCCTCCTCTTCCGCTTTTGCTGCTGCTACTTTTTTATTTTATTTAGCAAAAAGTTGCTCAAGAAAAAAAAAACTCACCCGATTTACGTAATTGTTGGACCGGATTTCATTCGTGTAGCACTGGGCATTACTTCATGGATTATTTCCGTTCATTTGGTAAGTAAAACAATGTTGTTTTATTTCAATTATTTATCTGGGTTTAGCTGCTGATTTTTCAACAATTTACAGTAGCAGTTACAGTTGTTGCAACAAGTGCTAAAGATGTTGTATAAGAGCTTCTGAATTTATTGCAACAGCTGTTGTAGTTTTTGCAACTCTTGCAACAATTTATGCAGTTATTGCAACTTCTATACTAATCTGTTGCAACAACTGCTAAAATGTGTATAAATAATTTAGCCTACTTGTTGCAACAACTGTGAAAACTATTGGACAACTTCTACTTTTTCCAAGAACTCATTGACTTGTCGCAACAAGTAGACTTCTTGTTGCAACAGCTACATTAGTTTTTGAACATATTTTACAGTTGTTGGATGAAATAGAGACAACCGAAGTTGTCACCAACAACTAAGTAATCAGTTGCAACAACTCACCTAAGTGATATGTTGATCTTGTTCAAATCACAAATGTATGTTCTGTTGTTAATAAATTGTTGATTTTTTTTTAATAAGTAATAAATATGTTGCAACAACTCTGTAGCATGTTGGGGTTTTTCTAACTAGTAACGCGACTTGTTGCAACAACTAGTTAGTTGTTGAACATATCACAACAAATAGGAGGACTTGTTGAAACAACCATTTATCTATTGGACTTTATCCAATAAGTGACACGACTTGTTACAGCAACTAGGTTGGTTGTTTGAGTTTTTCCAATAAGTGGAATGAGTTGTTGCATAAACTACGTAACTTGTTGTGTTTTATCCAACAAGTAATATGTTTTGTTCAATAGCTATGTTACTTGCTACAACAGATACTGCATTGTTGTAACATATACTGCAAGCGTTGCAACAACTATGATATGATTCACCCATATTTAATGATCAACAAAGAGAATCAATGATATTTAGTGATAAACAAAGGAAATTAATTATATTCAGTGATCAATATATATATACACACTTAATCAATTTGATGGTATTTTGAGTCATGACAGATGATCAACTAAGTCACGATGCACTAAATCGAGTGATCAATATAGTGATTTGATGTGAACTACTTAATTCACCCATATTTAGTGATGAACAAAGGAAATCAATGATATTTAGTGATCAATATATATATATTTAATCAATTTGATGGTATTTTAAGTCAGGACAAATGATCAACTAAGTTGTTATGCACTAAATCGAGTGATCATTAGAGCGATTTGATGTGAACTATTTGATTCTCCCATATTTAGTCATAAACAAAGGAAACGATATTTAGTGATGAATATATATACTTAATCAATTTAATGATGTTTTGAGTCAAAAACAGATGATCAACTAAGTCACTATGCACTAAATCGAGTGACCATTAGAGTGATTTAATGTGAACTACTTGATTCACCCATATTTAGTGATAAACAAAGAAAATTAATGATATTTAATGATCAATATATATATATACTTAATCAATTTGATGGTATTTAGAGTCAGAACAGATGATCAACTAAGTTATTATGCACTAAATCGAGCAATCATTTGAGTGATTTGATGTGAACCACTTGATTCACACATATTTAGTCATAAACAAAGAAAATCAATGATATTTAGTGATGAATATATATACTTAATCAATTTGATAGTATTTAAAGTCAGGGCAGATGATCAACTAAGTCATTATGCACTAAATCGGGAGATCATTAGAGTGATTTAATGTGAAACACTAGATTTACCCATATTTAGTGATAAACAAAGGAAATCAATAATATTTACTGATCAATATATATATATACTTAATCAATTTGATGGTATTTTGAGTCAGGACAAATGATCAACTAAGTCACTATGCATTAAACCAAGTGATCATTAAAGTGATTTGATATGAACTACTTGATTCACCCATATTTAGTGATAAACAAAAAAAATCACTGATATTTAGTGATCAATAGAGTGAATATTTTACAACGACTAAGTACATTGTTGCAACAGATGAGCTATCTGTTGTAGCAGATGAGTAACTTGTTGCAACATTTGAGTCATACGTTGCAACATATTAGTAACTTGTTGCAAAAGCTTCAGCAACTGTTTGATTTGTTGCAAAAGCTAAGCCATTTGTTGCAATAGATTACTTAGCTATTGCAACAATTTACTCAGTTGTTTGATTTTTACCGACAAGGTCAGGAATCTGTTGCAATAGATTACTCAGTTGTTGTAACCATTTACTCAAAGCAACTCTTTGATTAATTTCAACAGTTGTTTAATCTGTTGCAATAGATAGGAAATCTATTGTAACATCTGCAACAATTGTTTAAATTTTTACCAACAGATCTGTAACTTGTTTGAAACTATTGAACATAAGGAAGCTGTTGCAACATGTGAGGAATCTGTTGCAACAACATCCTTAATCATTGCTATGACTTTATAATTTGTTTGAAACTACTGAACATAATTTGAACAACTGAAATACATACTGAACATATAATATATTGATACTGAACATATATATATATATATATATATATATATATATATATATATAAATTGCATAATGTTCATCATCCACCATAATCCACAAAAAACATAAAATACAAACTTATAAATAATTGGTCGTCAGCCCCCTTAGGGCTCCAAAAGTCCAAATTAACAGTTGTGATATGTTCAACAACTAACTAGTTGTTGCAACAAATCCTGTTACTTGTTGGAAAAACCCCAACATGTTACAGAGCTGTTGCAACATATTTATTACTTGTTGAAATTGTTTCAACAATTTATTAACAACATAACATACATTTGTGATTTCAACAAGGTCAACATATCACTTTGGTGAGTTGTTGCAACTTATCACTTAGTTGTTGGTGACAACTTCGGTTGTCTCTGTTTCATCCAACAACTGTAAAATATGTCCAAAAACTAATGTAGTAGTTGCAACAAGAAGTCTACTTGTTGTGACAAGTCAGTGAGTTGTTGGAAAGAGTAGAAGCTGTCAAACAACTTTCACAGTTGTTGCAACAAGTAGGTTGAATTATTTATAAACATTTTAGCAGTTGTTACAACAGACTAATACAAAAGTTGCAACAACTGCATAAATTATTGCAAGTGTTGCAAAAACTACAACAACTGAAAAACTACAACAACTGTTGCAATAAATTTAGAAGCTTTTATACAACATCTTTAGCACTTGTTGCAGCAACTGTAACTGCTACTGTAAATTATTGGAAAATCAGCAGCTATACCCCGATGAGTAATTGAAATAAAATAACATTGTTTTACTTACTAAATGAGCGGAAATAACCCATAAAGTAATGGTTAGTGCTGCACGAATGAAATCCGGTCTGAAAATTACGTAAATCAGGTGAGTTTTTTTTCTTGAGCAATTTTTTTCTAAATAAAAAAAGAAAGCAGTAGCAACAAAAGAGGAGGAGGAGGGGGAGGGGGTGGGTGGTGCAAAAGATCGAAAAGACAAACTTTTTTTAAAACAGTTTTTTTTTTTGTGTGGGTGGAGTAAGAAACCCAAAACAAAAACAAATTCAAAACTTATTTTCAATTTTGTTTCCCGGGGGGTGGGGGGGGGGGGGGGGTTGGGGTGGTACAAAAAACCAAAAACTTAAACTTTTCAAAACTTTTTTTTAAAACCAATTTTTTTTGGAGGGTGGAGCTGGTGGGTTGTTGGGTCAAGGGGGTGGGGGAGGGGGGTGAGGGGTGCGACGAGGAGGGGGTGCTGGTGAAAAAGTAAAAAAGATTTTTTTGGGGGGGAGGGGGATGGGAGGAGGAGTAGAGGGGGCTGGCGAAAAAATGAAAGGAGGGGGGGGGGGGGCGCTGGAGAATAAACAAAAAAAAATCAAAACTTTTTTTTGGGGGGGGGGGGGGGTGAGAGGAGGAGGGGGAGAGGGGTTGGTGTGTTTTTTGGGATTAAGTTGAGTTTTTTTTTTTTTTTGGTATTTTACAAAAGTTTAATGAGTTTTAAAAATTACATTTCAGACCTTCATTAACTTAATCAGATCTTTAATTGAGCTTTGATATGCTCACCTATAGTAATTACAAAACTTGTTAGTCAACTATAATTAAATTTTTGCAGTTAGTTTGCCCCTTTATTCATGAATCGTAACGAAATGTATCCATCTCATAATTATAAGCGTAAGTTGCTTCCGGTATTTAATATTTGATAAATATTTTTGAGGTGGAAGAATGATAGTTTTGAGCTATTGCTAATAGGTTGAAAATATATTTTTATCCAGGAGGTAAATTTTAAACTATTTGTAGGGGCATTTTAGTAGTTGAAATTAATTAGGGGAGGAAGCAAAGGTGCAATTTGGAACTTGCGGTTGGAGTCGCTCGGTCCACGTCATTGCCTACGTACTGGAATTGAAATAATGGTGGGAGAACCGCCATTCTTGGAAAATAATTAAATAGAGAGAGAGAGAGAGAGGGAATGAGCTTCAATTTCTTGGAAAGGCACATGGATGCTTACACAACTTGGAGAACACTCTAGCACGTATCTATGAAAATTTAATTGAAGGTGACCTTTATGTTTGGAAATTACTAGAGGTGACTTGTAGGGACCACATCAAGTCATAACCCAATTAAATTTGGGATTAAGAAAATTGGGGTTGAAAATGTATTTTGCCAAACTTGTTAATCTTTTATAAAATACAAAAAAGACCCCAAATCATTTAATCCAACCCCCCATTTATTTCAAAATCAACATCGGTCCAATATCAAACCAAACCACACGAACTTCATTCAAAACAAGAACTGATCTCAACTGCTCCTTCAAACTTTCAACTTCAAACCCACGAACTGATCTCAACTGCTAAATGTGCTTGTTGAAACCGTCTTCAACCTCTTCAAAAGCCGAGTCTCATACGAACTGCTGCTCTCCATTTCTCTCAGGTAAAATCGCTCAACTTTTTCTTCTTTTAAAGTTAGGGTTTTGAAATCAAAGTGAGAAAATGATGATTTTGGTCAGAGAAGAAGAAGAATAACATGGGTTTGTCTGCAATGTTGTTTATTTTGTTGTTCAATGCTTGAGAAACCCTTATTTGCTGTATTTGTTCGAGTTGTTGGGGTTTGTGTGTTTGTAAATAGTGTATGTGGTTGTGAAATTCTGGTTTTTGGTGTTGTTTGTGTTCTCGTTCTCCTTAGGAGTTCGAAAAAAGGGCTTGTTGGGCTTGACAAAACCCGCATTTGCTCTATTTGTTCCACTTGTTGGGGTTTCTGTGTTGTTAAATAGTGTATGTGGTTGTGAAATTATGGTTTTTGGTACTTTTTGTGTTCTTGTTCTCCTTGGGGTTTCGAAAAAAGGGTTTGAATGTTTTTTGGATTTTTTCCAACAGCTGAGTAAGTTGTTGCAGCAACTTCAACACTTGTTTGACAGTTGAGGTTGGTTTATTTTGTTTAACTTGTGATGATTGTGTGTTTGTATTGAAACAATTTTTTTTTCTGGTTCAAAAGTTAGAGTTTTGAAATAAAAGTACGAAAATGACTAATTTTGGTTAAAGAAGAAGAGGAAGAACATGGGCAGGGTGTCTATGCAATGCTGTGTATTTTGTTCAATTTTTTACTGTTGTGTGTTTGTAATACACTGATATTGCAGCCTGATAGTGAAATAGATGTTATTGTCCTATTGTTGTCTTTGTAAGGCTTAGGAAAAATGGCCTTGCCATTTTTTTGTTTTTGTTTTTACCCAACAGCTGAGTAATCTGTTGCAACAGATTTCTAATCTGTTAGTAAAAATCCAACAGTTGTTGAGGTTGTTGCAGCAAGTGAATATGTTGTTGCAACAGATTTAAAATCTGTTGAAAATTGTTAAAACAGTTGCTGAGGAAGCTGCAGCAACTGTTTTGATGGTTTCCAACAGATTAGTCTGTTGGAACTACTCAATCATATGTTCCAACAACTTTACCAGTTGTTGCACCAAATTATCCATCTGCTGGAATTAATCAATACAGTTGCTGAGGAAGCTGCAGCAACTGTATTAATATTTTCCAACAGATGTATAATCTGTTGCAACAATTTATGAAGTTGTTCAAACATATGATGGAGTTGTTCCAATATATTACACACTTGTTGCAACATATGCTTCAGCTCTTGTAAAAATTCATTATTTATTTACTTTAAATGGTGCACAAATCAATTGAAAGTGTTTTTGCTTATCTCCTGTGTACAGATAAAATGTCTTCACGAAAAAGAAAAGGGGAGGAATCATCGAAATCATCTACAGTTAGTAAAAGAGCTAAGGGGCCATCATTAGATGATCTTGCTGAACAGGCAAATATTTTTTCTGATCAAACTGCTGAACAGGAAACCTCTCAAGTAGGAGTTTCTGGCAAAGAAAGTAAAGAAGATCAAGTAGATGAACAAGATAAAGAAGAAGAACAAGAACAAAATAGAGAAGAAGAACAAGAAGAAAATAAAGAAGAAGAAGAAGAACAAGAAGAAGAAGAAGAAGAAGAAGAAGAAGAAGAAGAAGAAGAAGAAGAAAACAATGCTGAAAATGAAGAAGAAGAAGAAGAAGAAGAAGAAGAAGAAGAAGAAGAAGAAGAAGAAAAAAAAAGATGATGTAAATTATGATGACAATGAAGAGGATAAAATTGCATCTTTTGAAAGGTCGGCGACCGGGGCTGTTGATTCTTCTATTGGGACTGATATTGACAGACCTTCCACTGATGAAGTTGTCAAAACTTTCAGTATTGAGAAGTTCCGTGTGCAGATGCCGATGGATAAACTAGGTGATTTGAATGGTGATCTTGTTGTAAAATCAGTCATGGGCAAGCCCTTTGATCACTTTAGGAAGATACTTCAGGAGGAGGACTTGGAGGATTTCTTCAGGGCCACATGTTTTGGCATGTATCTAGATTTGCCTGAGGACAACAATGCAAGGTTTCAAATGACCATTGTGTATGGTCTTCTCAAACGAAGAATTATTTGCAGCAAAACTGATGAGATATGGATAAACTACTGCGGCATGCCAGTTTGTTTTGGCATCAAGGAGTTTGCCATAATCACCAGACTGAGGTGTCATGATCCTTCTCAGCCTCTTCCTACAGTTACATTAAAGAAGGGAGCCATGACACCCAAGTCATCCAAGGGAGCCAAGACACCCAAGACACCCAAGTCATCCAAGGCAGCCAAGAAAGGCAAGAAAGGCAAAGCCAAGGTTGATGATGATTTGGATTTAGTGGATGTTTGTGGAAAGAGCTACAAGGCAGCGGATTTGCTAGCAGACTTGAAGTCAGAAACTATGTCAAGAAAGCACAAGGAGTCATTGTGCTTAGTTTGGTTTGTGAATTCTATTCTTTGGGCAAGGGATGTAAAAAATAATATAGAACTTGGTTTGATTAAACTGTCGGAGGATCATGAGGCATTCAATAACTATCCATGGGGTCATAAAAGTTTTAAGTTGACTGTTGAATATTTGTGCAAAGCTTTGAACCCTAATGTGAAGACTTCCAACATCTATGGCTTCCCTTGGGCCTTCATGGTAAACTTTCTTTCTTCAATGTTAAATCTTTTTAATTCTTTTCCTTCATTGATTATTCTGATTTTTGGTGGCATAATTTTTTCTAGGCTTGGGCATTTGAAGCCATTCCTCACCTACAGAGTCAAGTCAGGGACTACTCAGAAGAGGTTTGTTTTCCAAGGATCCTCGGATGGTTGACTACCAAAAACAGCAACAAAAAAATGAATCTTGATCCTTTTAACCCCCCCCAAGGAAGCAGTAAGTCAGAATCTATTGGAAAATATCCCTGAATAGTTTTATAAGAAGTAACTACTTGTTGCAACAGATACATTTATCTGCTGCAACAACCTCAGAATATGTTGGAAAAATCAAAACAGTTGCTGAGGAAGTTGCAGCAACTGTTTTGATATTTTCCAACAGATAGTGAATATGTTGCAACAACTCCTAAGATGTTGGAACAACTTGATCAGTTGTTGCAACAGGTTCACAATCTGTTGGAAAATATCAGAACAGTTGCAGAGGAAGCTGCAGTAGCTGTTTTGGTTTTTCCAACAGCTAAAGAATATGCTGCAACAACCTAGGAGGTTGTTGAAACATATGTGGGGGTTGTTCCAACAGATTACACACTTATTGGTTGAATATATCTATTTGTTTGTTGTAGGTTGTACATCCAAGGCTTATCCCGACAAAACGAGAGGTGCAGATGCCATGCCTCGTTAGTTTAGGGCATTGGGAATCTGTGCATGATGAATTGATTGATCAGATAAAAGAAGAATTGGTTGGAGCCACAACCATCATAAGGGCTGGTGTTGTTGATGGTGGTGATGATGGTGATGGTGTTGGTGATGCTGTTGATACGAATACTGTTGTTGATGTTGCAAGACAAGCAGTGGAAGGTTTTGCTGATAAAAGAAGAGATGATGATGGCGGTGGTGATGGAGTTGGTGGATATACTCCCCAAAGTGGTGGTGGTGGGGAGACCACAGATATCCCTTATAGGTTGGGTAGATATTCTTCAGTTGGTGTCGGTTCCTCCAAGGTGTATTCTTGTTCTTGTGAATGCAGTACTTGCAGGCTGAAAATGGAAGGTTTGATAAACAAGGTTGAAGAGTTGCTTCAGGCACAAAAAGATACGAATTCAGCTATAAAGAGTTTGATGTCCAAGAGGGGTGTCCAGCCATCCAAAAAGCTCAACTCACCCTATACTCCTATTGGGATTCGCAAGAGGGCAAAAACAATTTCCAAGGCACTTGCTGATTGTAGAGCAAGGAAAACAAGTACTCCACAGAAGTCTATTGCTACTCCTCCTGCTGAAGTTGTGCCACAAGTGCTGAAAAAAGTTGATATTTCAAGCGTGTAAACCCCCAAAAAGAGAAGAAGCTTGAAACCTTGATCAAATCCAAAAAGAGTAGGAGAGCACTGTACTCAATGCATGAATTTGGGGCCGAAGACTTCAAGGTTATGACAAACATGCACGAATAATGGGAGGATTGGGTAAGTTTCAACACTCATGTATATAATTCAGTATGTTGTTTGAACAAGTCATGTAATTCGATGAACTTGTTGCAACAAGTTAACTAGTTGTTACAACAAGTTACTAACTTATTGCAACAAGTTAACTAGTTGTTCCTACAAGTTAACAACCTGTTGCAGCAAGTTCACTAGTTGTTCCAACAACTCTAACTACCTGTTGCAGCAAGTGGCTGACTGTTTTGATACTTTTACTGCAGTATGTAGATGAAATCTTATTGCTGATGCGTATGAGGCAGCTCAATTTCCCTGAGTACTATGATTCCTCTGATAGAATCATGGACCTCAACTTTTACCATCACTGTCCCAACAGGTACTTAGGATTGTCCGATGAGTCAACAAATGTGGGTGTCGCGCCCTATGATCAAAGACTTGCTCTCTTTAGGTGGGACGATGATGGTCTTGCTTTTCCCAGAGGTAGTGTGCCCTACCCAGGTGGCTGCGAGTGGATTGGTGCCAAAAGGATCATAGCTGTCATGAATATTAATGACAACCATTTTGTCACTGTTTAGATCATCATTGAGGAGGGTATCATAAATGTTTATGATTGCAACATTCCATGTAATGACGACGGTGATTTATTCTGCCACATGCAGCCGTTAATGGATTTGTTCCCCAAGTTGCTAAAGCAGAGTGGCATGTTCTCACACTTACCTGAAAAGTTGCTAAATGAATCATGGAATTTTGTTCGGAAGAAGGATATCCCCCACAATGAGACCAATAAGGCATGTGCTTCCTGGTCACTTGCTTTTGTTGAAGTTTTGCTTACCCGCATGAATATGACCAAGCCCGATACCTTATTGAGTGATAATACTGTGGAGAGGATGCAATGGAGGTGGGCTTGTGGAATTATTGATAAGGTGTTGGAGCCCTAATGTGGGGACAAACAATTTCTCTTAAACTATGTTTGCATTAAACAATTTCTCTCATTTTTTGCTTGCATTTGAATTATGGTGGATGAACACATTATGTAAATTTGTTAAATATGTATTATATGCTCAGTACCCTTATATATTGTTTAAGTTGTTTCAGTAGTTTTATGCAAGTGACAGGTATGTTGGAACAACTACCTCACTTGTTGCAACAAGTAAGGAATCTGTTGGAACATATGGATTTTCTGTTGAAACAATTTACTTAGTTGTTGCAACAAATGATGTAGTTGTTCCAACAGATGTGTTACTTGTTGGAGAGAGCTTCAGTTATGGTCTCTGTGTCATACCAAGATGCAACAACTAAGTGGGTTGTTGGAACAAGTGACTCACCTGTTGCAACAAGTGAGGTAGTTGTTCCAACAGATGTGTTATTTGTTGGAGAGAACTTCAGTTATTGTCTCTGTGTCATAACAAAATGCAACAACTAAGTGAGTTGTTGGAACAACTAACTTACCTAAGTTGTTGCAACAAGTAAAGAATCTGTTGGAACATATGGATCTTCTGTTGCAAATAATCCAGCAGCTGCTGAAGATGTTGCAACAAGTAAGGAATCTGTTGGAACATATGGATCTTCTATTGCAACAATTTACTTAGTTGTTGCAACAAGTAAGGCATCTGTTGGAACATATGGATCTTCTGTTGCAAATAATCCAGCAGCTGCTTAAGATGTTGCAACAAGTAAAGAATCTGTTGGAACATATGGATCTTCTGTTACCACAATTTACTTAGTTGTTACCACAAAATACATCAAATTGATTAAGTATTCCATTATTTATCACTAAATATGGTTGATTTCCTTTGTTTATCACTAAATATGGGTGAATCGAGTAGTTCACATCAATTCTCTCTAATGATCACTCGATTTAGTGCATGCTGGCTTTGGAGATCCTCTTCGCTGACTAAAATTACGTCAAATTGATTAAGTATTCCATTATTTATCACTAAATATGGTTGATTTCCTTTGTTTATCACTAAATATGGGTGAATCGAGTAGTTCGCATCAATTCTCTCTAATGATCACTCGATTTAGTGCATGCTGGCTTAGGAGATCCTCTTCGCTGACTAAAAATACATCAAATTGATTAAGTATTCCATTATTTATCACTAAATATGGTTGATTTCCTTTGTTTATCACTAAATATGGGTGAATCGAGTAGTTCACATCAATTCTCTCTAATGATCACTCGATTTAGTGCATGCTGGCTTAGGAGATCCTCTTCGCTGACTAAAAATACATCAAATTGATTAAGTATTCCATTGTTTATCACTAAATATGGTTGATTTCCTTTGTTTATCACTAAATATGGGTGAATCGAGTAATTCACATCAATTCGCTCTAATGATCACTCGATTTAGTGCATGCTGGCTTAGGAGATCCTCTTCGCTGACTAAAAATACATCAAATTGATTAAGTATTCCATTGTTTATCACTAAATATGGTTGATTTCCTTTGTTTATCACTAAATATGGGTGAATCGAGAATATGGGTGAACCAAGTAGTATCTGCTGCAGCAAGTATAGTATCTGCTGCAGCATATGAGTAATCTGCTGCAGCAAGTATAGTATCTGCTCCCGCAAGTATAGTATCTGCTCCAGCATGTGAGTAATCTGCTGCAACAACTATAGTATCTGTTGGAGCGGCTATAGTATCCGTTGCAGCAAGTACAATATATGTTGCAGCAAGTAGAATATATGTTGCAACAACTATAGTATCTGTTGCAGCGGCTATAGTATCCGTCGCAGCAAGTACAGTATCTGTTGCAGCAAATACAATATCTGTTGCAGCATATGTAGAATCTGTTGTAACAATTGTAATATCTGTTTCTTTTAAGTGATTAAGTTGTTGAACAAATCCTTACTCGTGTTGGATAAAACACATGTTGTAACACATAACTTAGTTGAAAAAACACCAACATATAACTTGGTTGTTGCAACAGATTTATTGCTTGCTGGAAGTTAAACATAAATTACCATGCTAAGAAACAACAACATTACAATGTCATAAAGTTCCAACAGATAACTATTGTTAAAGCATAATGCAATTTACAACTATGGAGCATTTAGGCTTGGACATGTTATTTTTTTGTGGCCAGCTGTTTTGCATAAGGAGCATTTGTTTTTCCTCGTTGGAAATGATTCCCCGATTTCGCGCCTCCTCTTTGTACGCCTTCTTCCGGGTTTGCTTGGATCAACATATGGAGGAGGTATCTCTCTCTCTAAAATCTCCAAAGGAACTTCCCAAGATTCTTCAGAAGGCACAGGACAAATTTCCTCACAATATGCAATTATGTAATTCTCCACCTTATAATATGGAGATGAGTAGTCATAAATCCGCCTTCCAAAGTCGTCACCATATTGGACACGAAGCGCTGCCATTGCATGTGGACAAGGTATTTTGTCCAGGTCAAAAACTCTACAAGTACAAGATCTACTTTGCAGATCGACTGTCGCAACTGCACCGTGACCGATGATGCTGAACTTGTAGTGGCTATTTGATGGGCTAACAACTTGTTCCCCAAGTTGACAAATTTTGAATTATTTTTTTTCAACTGAAGGAACAAAGATGTTTGGTGAGTCGATGAACTCCATACGTCTCTCATGAAATTTTTCTGCAAATCTCCTGTTTATGGCATCAAATAAAGCAGTAATGGGAAACTCTCTTTCAACATTGAACATTGAATTCACCGACTCAGCAATGTTTGACGTCATAAGATTATACTTGTGAAAAGAAAGATCTTCAGTTATGGTCTCTGTGTCATACCAAGATGCAACAACTAAGTGGGTTGTTAGAACAAGTGACTCACCTGTTGCAACAAGTGAGGTAGTTGTTCCAACAGATGTGTTACTTGTTTGAGAGAGCTTCAGTTATGGTCTCTGTGTCATACCAAGATGCAACAACTAAGTGGGTTGTTGGAACAAGTGACTCACCTGTTGCAACAAGTGAGGTAGTTGTTCCAACAGATGTGTTACTTGTTGGAGAGAGCTTCAGTTATTGTCTCTGTGTCATAACAAAATGCAACAACTAAGTGAGTTGTTGGAACAACTAAATCACCTGTTGCAACAAGTGAGTTAGTTGTTCCAACAGATGTGTTACTTGTTGGAGAGAGCTTCAGTTATTGTCTCTGTGCCATAACAAAATGCAACAACTAAGTGAGTTGTTGGAACAACTAACTGACCTGTTGCAACAAGTGAGTTAGTTGTTCCAACAGATGTGTTACTTGTTGGAGAGAGCTTCAGTTATGGTCTCTGTGTCATACCAAGATGCAACAACTAAGTGGGTTGTTGGAACAACTAACTTACCTGTTGCAACAAGTTAGTTAGTTGTTCCAACAGATGTGTTATTTGTTGGAAAGGTAATGTATGAATACCTATTTCCTGGGAAGAATACCCTGCTCCATCTGTGGAATCCAACACGTTCAAGATGTTCGGCGGCCCCAGGGACAGTATCTCTGATTTGATTGAAATGGTCATTGAACTCATCTATATTGTATGATTTTGCTGCTTTATAAAACTGAGATATGACCTTCGTATTGTGAAAGGTGGTTCAGAGATTTTCCCCAAGGTGCTTCATGCAACAACCATAATGAGATAAAGGGAAGACAATTGAAACTGCCTTTTTGATACTTGGATGCCTATCAGAAATTATGCACAACTCTTTGGTATCATCTACAAAGCTTCTCATTTGTTCAAAAAAATATTTGTATGAGGCATCACACTCCTTGTCCACTACACAAAATGCCACAGGAAAAACATGATTCTCCGCATCTTGCGCCACGGCTGACAATAACACTCCTTCGTACTTGCTCTTCAAGAATGTCCCATCGACAGCTATGACTTTTCTCATTTGCGCAAAACCAAGTATCCAAGCCTTGTAGGCTACAAAAAAGTACTTGAACTTCCCATTAGCATCAACCTTCAATGCCGTCTTGCTTCCTGGATTTGCGGAACGAAGCATATAACGGTACGCATCAAGCACTGCATACCCGTGCTCATGTGTCCCCCTTGTCAAAGATTTTGCAATCTCCATGCCCTTCCAGACCTTCCAATAACTTACCTTACAACCCAATTCTGTGCGGAATGATTGGCTCATATCTTTTGTAGATGGGCCTTTACCGTTGGGAAACCTATCTTTGAAGTATTCACCAATGACTTTCGCTGTGGCGTGTGGATTATGGCTAGTAATATGCTCAGAACCACATGTGTGATACTTTACGTAGGTTGTAATACAAAATCTGTCAGAACTTAAAAGCTTCATAGCCCTCAGCCACCACTTGCACTCCAGATGTACACATCTAAAGCAATACACAGTGCGCGAATTAATCACCTTCTTGAGTATAAAATCTTTCTTCACGCAAGCAAGTTTCAACATAGTTGCTAGTTGTTCCTTGTTCTTGAATGACATTCCTTTATAAAAGCCTGTTTCATCATCTTGAACATGGCTGCACTGTGAAGATTGTGTAGAACACGGTGTATTGCTCGCAACTTCGGGTGTAGGAATCGGCTCACCCCCACTTCCATTATCTGGAATATCCATATCCATATCTACCCCATCCAATTTATCATTTAACACATCTTGTTGGTCTTGACCTAAATTATGGTTCTCTACCGGGCTTCCAACCACGTATACCCTTAAAATGGGCCTAGCTACATCATTCAAATAAGTACGCAAGCGATCCTGATCGGTCATCTTAAAAGGCAAGACCCTCTGGTTTTCAAAAGAGCTATGCATGTAAGTGATGGCAAGATCTTTCGGTTCACAAGTTAATTCACAATAGGTGATGATGAAGTTCACAAAACCATCAAACACAACATCTCTTTGGACACTCATCGCTATCGTCTCTAACATGTGACTACCCTTCCATCGCCAAATATATCGATTGTTTTTCTCGATCCATTCGCCATGACAATCAACACCTATTGTTATTGAGTCCCCTATTAATGCTACCTGAATATATTTTATTTTTTTAAAAAAGGTCATGACTGTATAGTAACAAAATACAATAACTCAATGACTTGTTGGAACAGATGAATCAGGTGTTGCAACAAGTGGATTACCTGTTGCAACAAGTACTATCCTTGTTGCACCAACTAACTAATCTGTTGGAGTCAGCTTCAGTTTTTTGAGTTCTGTTTAATCCAAAGACAGTTGAAGATGTCCAACAGATTAATGAGTTGTTGCAACAAGTAAATTACTTGTTGCAACAGGTAATACACTTGTTGCAGCAACTAACTAATCTGTTGGAGTCAGCTACAGTTTTTTTTTTTGGGTCCAGTTTTTGGGTTCTGTTGGACTGAAGCTGAATCCGACAGATCAGTGAGTTGTTGCAACAAGTAATATACTTGTTGCAACAGGTAGTACACTACTTGCAACAACTCACAAATCTGTTGCAACTTATTCATACTACGTATTTAACAACAATTAGTATAGAAGTTGCAACAACTACATAATCTGTTGTAATTGTGGCAGCAACTACAATAGCTGTTGCATAAACTACAACAGCTTCTGCAGCAACTACAACAGTTGTTGCAAAACTTTAGAAGCTCTTATACAATAGCTTTAGCACTTGTTGCAACAAGTACAATTGCTACTGTAAATTGTTGGAAAATCAGCAGCAAAACCCACATAAATAATTGAAACAAAACAGCAATATTTTACTTACCAAATGAGCGGAAATTACTTCTGAAGTAATGCCCAGCCAAAAAATTGCAAAATCTGCTGGTTTCGTTTTTTTCTTTGTTGAGCAAATTCTTCAAAATGCCGTACCAATGGAAGAAGAAGAAGCAGGGGAAGCAGCAATATTTATGAAGTAATGCCCATGTAGACACTAACAAAATCCAACCAAAAAAATTGTAAATTTGGTGGTTTAGTTTTTTCTTTTGTTGAGCAGATTCTTCAAAATGGAACAACAATGGATGAAGAAGAAGCAGGGGAAGCAGCAATGGAAGATGAGGAAGAAGAGTGGAGGGAGAAAAACAGGCGGATGGAAAAGAAGAACAAGAAGAAGGAGGAAGAACGAATGGAGGAAGGAGAAAAGAAGAACATAGGAGGGAAAAGAGCAAAAACGGGTGCAACTATTGGCGCCCTTTTTTTGGACCAATTTTAGTATTTTAAAGTTTATATTGACTGAGTCAAAGTGTTAAAAATAAAATTTGAAGGCAAAATATTAAAAATAAAGTTAAGGGTCAAAGTATCAAAATAAAAACTTTTGAGCAAGATCAAAACCTCTTGACTAATCAAAAAACAACACCTCGACTCAATAATTAAAACTTCAATAAAAACACTTTAAATTGGGGACTTCAAATTGAGCTCTGCCAAAATCCAGATCTTTTGCATCAATCGTATGAGCATAGGGTTAAGGAGATTGGTGAAAATGGCGGAACAAATCAATTCGTCAACAACAGCTGCGGAAGCGAAAAAGAGGTCATTTTGGCCGTCAGTTCTTCGGTGGATACCTACATCTACTGATCATATCATTGCTGCCGAAAAACGCCTTCTTTCTCTTGTTAGGTATTGCTATTGTCTATCTATTCCCCCTAATTTTGTTAATCATTTGTGTATTTCTGAGTTTCTCGTTTCAATTTCATGTATATGCGGCAATCACATTCAATTGTTCTACTCACTCTCACTTCTTGTCGTTTTCTTATTAAGCAACAATTCAAAAATTTCTTTTTATTCCTTAAAATTTGTGCCCGGTCAAACTAAGACACTTAAATTGGGACGGAGGGAGTATATCTCAGTCGCAACATAAGTTGGCTATTTAAATTTAGTTGTCTCAAAGCAGATAGTTGAGTGGTTTACATTTAGGAGAAAAAACTGGAGATAATTCCAGTTTCAACACTTAGTGTGGACTGGCATGTTTCAAGCTATAGGTTTACTGGCACCTACATCTGCTAGGCTGTAGAATTTTAACTACTAGATTAGTCAAAGTGTGAGTAAGCTAGTTAGCCGAGCAAAACTCATAACTATCTATTTCCTCTTCAGAGTTTGGAGTATTTATTGTAGTTAGACTATCTTTATACTGCGGTCAACCATTTTCTAATTAGTCAACCCTGTAACTTAATTGATTGGACGTGTTACCTAACATACTAAAAAGAATTGTTGTCTGGGTAAATGAATTTATATGCTACTGCATTCCAGCGTTATTAAAATCCATCAAGCAATGTGCAATGAGGGGTCATTGCTTCATGGGCGAAGCCATTCACTTCAGATAGATGCGCATTTCTAAGAATGCCGCTGAAAGTGACCCCAATAAGAAACATTCAAATCCTTCTGGGTCGAGCTCGTCGCACGGGGCTTGTCTAGTGCGGGTTATCTCTCCTGTGTGGGTTGCGAGCAATTGCACAGGAGCTGGGTTTACCCTGTGCGGGTAGCGGCTGCAGGTTCCCATGTCATCCAAAAAAAAAAAAAAGAAACATTCAAATCTTTGAATCTCAACTTTGAGTAGTCGGATCAATATCAGCATTATTGTAAATCGATTGGTCAAGTTAATTATTTGAATTGAAATTTGATTATTACTAGTACTAAATTCATAAATGTGTAACTTTTATGTTTTGTAAATAGTGCACTTCACTTTAAAGAAGCGTGAGCTTCACTTCTTACTTTCCGTTTTAATCCCCAAAGACCTTGTCGCTTTTGCGCTTCTCCTTTAAAAACACGGCTGCATTCATTGGTTTAGCAAGTGGAAACTCTGGGGATGCTTTTAGAATCAGTAATGCTCAAGTTTTTCATTGTATTTTCTGTCAGGAAACATGGAGTGACCATAATGCAAACTTTTCTTTCACCTGTTACGATAGTTTGTCTGTTTCTTGGTTTTGTATTTTGTTGAATGCCTGCTTCAGTAAATAAAGAGTGCAACTTTATGGTTATTGATGCTCAGAGGCTCACTTTGATTTTATGCCTTTTTTCTAATATTAGGACTCCTTATACTCAAGAGCAGGTCAACATTGGGTCTGGTCCACCAGGTTCAAAAGTTAGATGGTTTCGATCGGTGAGCAATGAACCAAGATTTATCAATACTGTTACTTTTGACAGCAAAGAGGGTTCTCCTACTCTTGTTATGGTCCATGGATATGGTGCCTCTCAAGGTTTCTTCTTTCGGAATTTTGATGCCCTTGCAAAACATTTCAAAGTTATTGCTATTGATCAGCTTGGGTGAGTATTTATTTTGTGTGAATTTATATGCAAATTCGTGATGTCATACAAATGTTTTCCGCACTCTTGAAACATGCTCTAGTGGTACTTACACCACATATGTCAGGTGATATAGAAGATTCAATTTAACTATTTTTGTTTTGATTCAAGATGTTCTCGTTGTTTGGTTAGTGGAAATAACTAAGACCTACTGGAAGTGAAATTGTCTTCTAATAATAGTTTATTGCGCAGAAATGTGTACTTCGGCACATTTGGGTCAATTTTGTTGGACAATATTCTCTTAAGCAAGCATTCAAATCTTCATTGGATGAAAATATTTACTTATCCTGTTAAATTCTAACTGAAATTAGATCCCCATTGGGTGGATTTTAGTGAGTTTTTGTTTTGTTGGTTTGCATATTTGCTCGAGTTATAACTTCAACAATCCCTTTATTTTCAGTACTGCTAGTAGCTGCAGTTGTTGGATGATCAGCCTTGTGCTAGTTTCTTTTTTTGTTTAATTGATAATTCAGTTGAATGGTATAGTGAGAATGATTCGAGAAGTCACTAATTCTTCAATTGAAATCTTCGGGATGTTATTATGGGGTGATACAAAAATGTTGTAACCAAGTTGTATTTATTAATTAAGGAGGCACACAGTGTGCTGTTGCCCTCAGTCTGTCTGGATCGCAAGGAAACTATCGAAGGCACTACCTGACTTGAAAGAGAAGAAAGTGAAAGTTTTAAGATTATCAGGGTTGATTTTCAGCCCTTTCTATGTAGACTTTTCTATGTAGAAACTTGTTATATATGTATCACGTGAAGGTTTTCCGTGTCAATTTAGTAAAATAGGACATCATTTTCAGAATGGTAACAATAAAATAGGACGTCGAGTGTCTATCAGAAACAGCCTCTCTACCTCCCAAGTTAGGGGTAGGTCTGCGTACACTCTACCCTCCCCAGACCCCACTTGTGGGATTACACTGGGTATGTTGTTGTTGTTGGTAAAAAATAGGACGTATTCATGTTGTGACATTGTCACTAATTTATTCTGCTTGAGAAGTATGTTGAGGCTAACTGGTCTAATCGACCATGCTTTGCTTCCTTTTGCTTTCTTTAGTTAGCGGCAGCTTCAAGAGCTGCTGCTATAAGTCTTAAGAGTAGAACAGAAAGGAGTGGTAGAGGTCTTTCAATAGAGATGTCACCTCTATGTAGAATAAATTTAAAAACCAAAGAAACAAATGCGCAACTGGTAGTTCTCTGACTGGCTAATATATGATGCAGTTGGGGTGGATCAAGCAGGCCTGACTTCACATGCAGAAGTACTGAAGGTTAGTCTTAAGGTTGATTCCAAACTTGAGTATCTTTATTCATTTGCAAGATACTATATCTGCAGCTTATGAAGCACCTCTTTTTTATCTCTTTTTCTATAAAACATTAATGCAGAGACTGAGGATTGGTTTATCGATTCCTTTGAGGAGTGGCGTAAAGCCAAAAATCTTAGCAACTTTATTTTGCTTGGGCACTCTTTTGGAGGGTATGTTGCTTCAAAATATGCTCTCAAGGTGATCAATACTTCATAGAACTGTGATTTTTTAGTGTAATGTATATTGGCATGTATATTTTACTGCTGATTGACAATTGTATTCCTCTTATAGCATCATGAGCATGTTCAGCAGTTGGTTCTGGTAGGACCAGCTGGATTTACATCACAGACTGAACATATGTCTGAGTGGATGACCAAGTTCAGAGCAACATGGAAGGGAGCTGTCTTGAATCATCTTTGGGAGTCTAATTTTACCCCGATGAAAATTATCAGGTAGAGGTTTTCTAAACGCTTGCTTCTACTTCTAGTCTAACATGCTGATGAACATTGCTTTTGGATGTGTTACTGCATAATACGATCATTTACTGTGATACTTTCATACATGTCTGATTTTTCTCGTTTGTTCCTTCTTCTCACTGTAGTTTCTGTTAGTGCAGTCTTTACTTTACTCGTTGAACATTCATCATTCTAAGACTAATGCCTATTGCTGTTTATGATTCATCTCTCCTTTGCTCCCCTTCTTTCATTGATATGATCATATGGCGAGCATATTGTACTTTGTTTGCAGATATATGCTTTGCCTGGCTGTCAATGTTTTTCGAGGAATGCATGGTAAAGGACCTGAGGAACCCATATAAGATACTGGCATATGGATTCAATATCTTGATTTCTTAACCATCTAAACTTTACTACTGCCCCATTCGATGGTTTGCTTCGTCTTAATTTAATT
Organism: Lycium barbarum; assembly: GCF_019175385.1. Lineage (NCBI taxonomy): Eukaryota > Viridiplantae > Streptophyta > Magnoliopsida > Solanales > Solanaceae > Lycium > Lycium barbarum. The sequence goes on from NC_083347.1 coordinate 41,133,047, forward strand.
GTCACCTGTCCTTGAATGGTTTTCACATTCCAAAGATTGAAAGAAAATGTAATACATCAAGCACTTAATCATGCCTCAATCCGAAATTAGTTGGCTTCAGCTATATGAATCCTCTACATTGTAAAAGTAACTCAAATGTCTATTCAAACAAGAAAACAAGATATCATTTCTTAGGAATCCTCTATATCCCAAGTAATGCAAGATATTGTTTCAAAAGGGGAACAGGGTAAAACTTACCATTTCACCAGGGAATTTTTTTTTCGGGGAGGGAGGGAAGGTAAGATCTCATTTCTTTGAATTTTTTGGTGTTGATGTGGCATCTTCACCAGAATTTATCCCATCTTCAGAGCTCAGCTATCAAACCTTTTCTTTCTTCCCCTTAAAAAGATGTTTGGTCGGTATAACGGGGCAACTTTTCATCTTAGTGTGTTAATAGGAAATCAAGGGACTAACCTTCTCTTTCTTTGATTTATCATGGTTATCTGTAGAACTAAGCCATTCATCATGCCTTTGGATTTTACCTGACACATGAGGCATTCATATTTTCTTTATGTATGAAAAGAAAGTTCTCCTGAAAATGCCTTTTATAAGTAAGGGTTCCCTTGTGGGCTATGGCTGCTAATCTTTCCCGCTGCCCCACTCCCTCCCCACTCTGTCATAATCCTGTAGGTTTTCAGTAACGAAAAGAGTTACCAAGTGCCAGAGCCATTTCTTTCAAGTATTTATCAATGATTTGACAAAAAATAATTGACTTCATAGATGGTTGTTTGATATGCTGAATTTTTGAAAAATCATTTACATGTGGATGCCTGTGAATATTTACGGACTGTAGAGTTGGTGCTACTCATATACTTGATATTTGATACTTTATCTTGCGTATTGACTTGTTTTTCGCTCAAAGCTGCTTCCTGTAGCTGTCCAGGATCCTTTCCTGGATTGAAGTTTGACCTGGACTAATGGGTCTGAAAGAATTTTGTATGTGTGGCCTTATGTATCTGAAGAGTGCTAATACTGCTGGCATTTTAATAATGCAGAGGCTTAGGCCCATGGGGTCCAGACCTTGTTCGCAGATACACAAATTCTAGATTTAGTTCATATTCCAATGGAGATGATTTAACTGAGGAGGAGTCCAGACTACTGTCAGGTACGTTGCAAATCTTATTGATTTGCATGGTTGTTTATTTCTCATAATGGTTGTATACCTTGCACATCTTAAGTTTCTAATACCAGTTGCTTGTTTTATGGAAGATTATGTATACCATACTTTGGCAGCAAAACCGAGTGGGGAGCTATGCTTAAAATATATATTTTCCTTTGGAGCATTTGCAAAGAGTCCTCTTTTATACAGGTGATATACCCGCTCTGTCTCTGTTTCTCTCTACCTCCCCCCCTCCCCCCCTCTCTTTCTCTTCACACCCAAGAACACACATGCAAATACATGCTTATTTTATTACTGAGCTGCTGAATAAGATGCTTAAAACCTAAGATTCTCCCACTGTAGATCCTTACTGGTCCGTTGAGTATTGTTCATTTTCTGTTTTTCTAATTCCACTAAAATGTTGTCTTCTTGCTACACATTGCTGTAATACAAGGAAGGAGCTCAAATGAGCCTCTCATTAAAACTATAGAAGTATATTTAATGTGATTTGCGATGTATCAATTTAATTTCAAGCACGGACTGTGGAAACTATTGATTTGACCTATGGGTTTTCTGTTTCTTCTTAATCAGTAGTGCGGCAGTAATTTGTGTTGACCTGCAGGAAGAGGAAACACATAAAGATAGTAAAAATGTCCAAGACAATATGCGCCGCTCAATAATATCCTTCTCACTTGAGAGGCTGAGATGAGGGAACTAAATGGACTTTCTGCATTACAGTTAATGCAGTTAGGCGGACCCTGCTTTCACATCTTTGCAATAAGGTCTTCTAGAAAGCTCATAGGAACTATTCCACAGCTTATTGAAGAGCGCAAATGCAATTGAATTTGCACGGTGTAGATCTTGGGATGTAAATGAGTAAGAATTTGGATGGTCTACTAATGCAATTATTTGAAGCAACTAAATGTTAGTAGGAGACTCAACTACATGGAATTTTTTTATCCAAACGGATGAGGGCCATAAGATTTACCCAGGCATTATAATTTTAAGCATTCAAATAATGGCTGGGTTGATGTGGTGTAATACAGTTATCATTTGGAACCGTATTCTGAATTCCCAATTGCTAGGAGCCTCACCCTCTTGACCTTTAAAGTAAAGGAAATCCTTGAACTGCATACAACTAACTGAAAATCACTTTCTGTGATATTTGATATCTTAATCTTTTGCCTGTGATGAATTGATTGTCATGTCCTGGACTTCATATGAACCGGCATTATAGGTGCAATAATATGACGAATGAAACTGATAATAGAGGACAAGGTAGACCTAAAATCACATTGAGAGAAGTTTCAGAAGACCTATATCTCTCTCTCGGGATCAATGCGGGTCTTAGCCTAGGAACATAACACAATGGAAGCAATACATCTACGTAGGCTATACCGGCTAGTAGGATTAATGTTTCGTTGTTTTTACGTTTCACTCGGTCCTGTATTTGCCAGGAGATTTTTTTTATTACTGTTTAGAGACATGTACATCCTAGTGAAAATGTGAGATCTAGAGAACCTCAAATATCCCTTAGATACAAATTATTTTGAATTGGAATAAACTAAGCTTGAATCAAGCGGAATAGCTATAGAGCATTTGTATAGTCGATAGATAGTTTAGGATTGAGACGTAGTTGGTTGATTTATTGACTGTAGCATTAAACTTAAAAGCCAGGGAGAAATACTTCATTTGTTTGATGGAATGAGTATATTTCTGTAACCAAGATGATTTGGCATGGTATTCATAGTGTGTAGCTAATGCTCTGTAGGACAAGGTCTTAAAAGTTTATGAGTTCAAACGAAAAATGTAAGACTGTAGTAGTATTCTGTTGATGGATGGGGTTCAACATTTCTTGAATCCTGTTATATAACTGCTTTAGTTGGTTTCAGCTAGGATGCACTGATTCTTATGGGGCTTTGGGATTTCAGAAGCCTCTTAGGGTTTCCTGTCAAAATAGAACTAGCTAGGCGAACATGATGTTAAATAGTAAAGTAACTTGATGCTCTAAACCTTGATGAGAATTTTAGTCGTGATTCTCTGCTAATATCTCTGGACTTCTCATATTCACAGAGCACCAGATTGGAAGGTGCCAACAGCTTTCATATATGGACACCAAGATTGGATGAATTACCAAGGAGCGGAACAGGCGAGGAAGAATATGAAGGTTCCATGTGAAATCATTAGGGTCCCTCAGGTTCTCTCTCTCTCTTTCCCTTTTGCCGGGCCTCTCCAAAAGTTAATTAACTTTTGATTCTTGTTTACTGAAACTACACTCTAGTATAAAATGAAGCACCGGGATAATTCCTAGTTGCACTAAAATCCCTATACTTTCTTGCAGGCTGGTCACTTTGTATTTTTGGAAAACACAGCGGCATTCCATTCTGCTGTACTCTATGCTTGCCGTAGATTTATCTCACCACAGGAGGACAATAACTCGCTCCCTGAAGGCTTGATATCTGTCTGAAGGAGACACATCGCCGTGGTGCTTTCGTTGCGTGTGGTATAGGTAGATATTGTACAATAGATAGCATTGATTTAAAATTCTCTCAAATGTGTTAACTGGTCTAAGTAACCTATCCTTTACAATTTCTTAGAACATAAAATCAATATTGAGGAAGTCATTATGAATGGGCAGCAATCCGTTCGACTGTTCGTTCCTTGTAGGAAGTCATGTATAGATAGCTGAATGATTTTTGTTCTTGAAATCGCGTTTGTGTTCTTTTATGAATATTATATCTCAGTAGTTACTAAATCAATTAGATAAGTGTATAGATAAGATTTGAATCAAAGCGTCAATTCTGATTGTTTTGTTTCGATATGCTTTGTCAAGAAGGAAATTTACTACTCTGTGTTATTCAAAGTACATATATCTGTGAGAGGTGCCATTTTAGGTGTTAGCAAGGAGTAAATTCATTAATGTCACTTCTCCCCCCAATTTTGAAGCTAAATGCAGTCCACCACAAAAATTAAGCTGATAAGTGGCTACACTAGTGACGCATGATGAATTTTTTTGTTGCCTTTCCTGAGCTCAGTTGACTCATACTATGTCATAGGTTAAATCACTTGGAACTCAAACTAAACACTGGCAATTTGATTACTATAAACTTTTTTTTTTCCATCTCATTAAAATAATTGGACTTGTTATGGTTTTTATTAAATATATTTTAATAGGATAGAGGCATACGCAAGAGTTGAAAATAGTAGAACTAAGAATTGAAAGAATTTGTTGAATTATTTGATTGGAAATTATCAAAAGTTAATCAAATTCCCTCCGGAGGGATTTCACTGGTATGTTGTTGAATTCAATTCTCTCCATCAGAACATTTTGGTCGTTATGTTCATTAGTAAACTTTTTGGCTTTGAATCCCACACCCCCCACCCACCAAAAAAAAACAAAAAAAGAACTTTTTGCCCATTGTTGCGCGTGACATCAAGCAGCAAAAAATGAAAATGAGAATTTAACTCAGTTCAACTGTAATAGCATATTACCACCAAAGGATGTGGTGCAGCCTCTTCCCTTAACTGGAGGTCTTGGGTTCGAGCTCTGGGTATGAAAAAATTCTTGATAGGAAACGCTTCTTTGTTGTATAAATCTAAAAGTTAAAACTGCATGCTTTTCCCTAAAACTTTAGAACAAATTAAAGAAAAAGGTTTTGTTTGTCCACGGTAGAACTGTAACAATCCTATCCCTTTTGGTTAAACTGCTTGTTTTAATTATATGTTTGTGAAGTTACAAGTCATATTACGATTTCCCATTTGGATGGTTTTGGTTGAGACCCGAAGGGTTCAAGTGAGGTTTGGGTAGCAAAAAACAGATTTGGACAGTGTAGGTTTTTATGCAATCGCGCAAGGACGCAAGGGCAAGGCTTAATCTCGCACAAGAGTGTGGCCGAGCAGGTTGGGTTATGACTGCGGCTATTAATTATTATGATGCGTGCTAACAACCTATGACTGATTTGATCACAGCTTCTGATTATGCACAAAACGCTGTGTCGTGTGACATCAATGATAGTAGAACAAGAAAGCATAATGATTCTAGAGCAATAAAAAAAAGTTTTTTAATATGATAATAGTTGTAAATTTGAAGCCTTCAAATTAAAGTAGAAAAATATTTCCAAGGCATGTGAGCCACCATAATTGCTGGCATGACCAGCGACTTGGTCTATCTTCTTGCTTTCGACCTCAAGAATGGCTAAAATAGAAGTTTGTAAAGTTTGCCAACACAACTAAATTCAGTCAAATAAATTAATACTGTTATTATTTAGTTGTGAGTGTAGTTTTACCAGGGAATCCTTTTTTTCCATAAAATATTTTTTTGGCAAGGCATGCTCAAGTTCCGTGTGAGAAACCTACTGGGTTTTTAAGTGTTGGTGAATGGGAAATGTAGGGAAAAAATATGGAGGGAAAATGAAAATTTTGAATTGTTCCTTTATTGCTTTTTGGATGAAGCATTTTTACCACATTGGTAGTGAAAAAAGAAAGTCCTTGTGCTTATATAGAGAAGCACATCTTCTAGCTCAGAAAGAGTTGAGAAGAGGACCTCCTCTCGCGCTGTCATCGTCGCTCGGCTCGGTTTCGGCTTCGGATTTCGCGGAATTATTTAAATATTTAAGTTTTCGCGGAATTAATTAATCCTCCATTTCTGAAAGGTTGCAACTTTTGAGTTGCACCTTTTCACTAAACCTGATCCATGGCTATATAAATCTGGCCAGTCCTCAGTTTTTTCCTTCCAAAATTTCTGATCTTCTCAGTTTTCTATTGCATTAAAATTTCTCGTGTGATATACTTCCTTCGAGTGGTTCGCTGTTCACCAGCGTTTTAAGTACCGATACTCCGGTGGGTAAAATCGTTCTACCTGGGAGGATATATTCTATAACCTCGGTTACTTGAGGGGAATAATTTCCTTAAGGACACACTGTACATTCAGTGGGCTCGATTTCATTCCTATACTATTTTCTGATTTTTTTCAATATCCAGTTTAGTTTCTATTTTCTGTTTTCTGTTTTTCCTGTTTTCCGTTTCAGGATTTTTTTTCTAAGTTATTGTTTCAAAGTATTTTTGCAATATAGATTGATAACAATATTAAGGAAATTATAATTATATTTTAATCTGTATTCTGTTTTTGGAGATTAAAACCTTTGTGGTTTTATACTCCGTGTGATTTTTCTATTCTGACTTGAAGATATAAAAACTTCGTCGGAGTATTAAAGTTCATAATTCTGAAACGATTTGAAGAACATAAAAACTTCGTCATTGTCTTGTGAAACAGTTTATAAAAATAAAACCTTCACTATTTATTGTTCTGGTTTTGTTTGCCATTTATTAAACTGATTGTCATCTGTTGACAGTGAAAAGAAATGGCAATAAAAGTGGAAAACACTGCTCCTACTGCGACTGTGGTGGCAACAACTAGCCGTTCAACTGCTGTGGCACCAATAGAAAAACCAGGGAAGTTTTCTGGTATCAACTTCAAAGGATGGCAGCAGAGAATGTTCTTTTGGTTGACCACTCTTGGTATGCAAAAGTTCACTAGCGAAGATCCTCCTGTTCCTAAAGAAGGAACGTCAGAAAATTAGCGTTTCATGGTAATGGAGGCTCGGAAGCATTCAGATTTCCTGTGCAAGGGCTATATACTTAGTGCTCTAGATGATGACCTATACAATCTCTATAGTGTTGCACAAACGTCCAAAGAACTATGGAATGCACTTGAAAAGAAGTATAAAACCGAAGATGCATGCTTGAAAAAGTTTGTGGTTGCCAAATTCCTTGACTATAAAATGGTGGATAGTAAAACTGTTGGAACCCAAGTTCAAGAACTCCAAGTTCTCATCTTGACCTCATTGCTGAAGGCATGGTAGTTAATGAGGCATTTCAAGTGGCCGCTGTGATTGAGAAGTTGCCTCCGTCATGGAGAGACTTCAAAAACTATCTAAAACACAAGCGCAAAGAAATGACGCTGGAAGACCTTGTGATCCGTTTGAGATTGAGGAAGACAATAAGGCTACCGAAAGGAAGTCGTGTGGAAACTCAATGGTTATGGGGGCTAATATCGTTGAAAAATTGCTCCAAATAATAAGAAAAGAAAGAAGTTGTTTGGACAAAGGAAGGAGCAAAACAAGAAAAATTCGAAGGCAATTGCTACAATTGCAGGAAAGCTGGACATAAGGCTCCTGATTGTCGCGCCCCCAAGAAAGATAAAAAGAAGGGTCAAGCAAACGTGGTGGAGAAGTATGATGAAATAGATGAGTTATGTGCTATGTTCTCGAAGTGCAACCTAGTTGGAAATCCAAAGGAGTGGTGGATTGACTCGGGAGCAAGTCGACATGTTTGTGCGGTTAAAGAAGTATTTGCTACTTATACTCCAGCTGGGCCCGAAGAAGAGCTTTCCATGGGAAATTTTGCAACAGTCAAGGTGGAAGGATATGGGAAGATTTGTTTGAAAATGACTTCGGCAAGGTGTTGACTCTCAACAACGTTCTGCATGTTCCTACAATTAGGAAGAACTTAGTTTCTGCCGCACTACTCGTTAAAAATGGGTTTAAGTGCGCTCTTGTTAGTGAGAAAGTTGTTATTAGCAAAAATGAGATGTTTGTAGGAAAGGGTACCTCACCAAGGGCTTTTTCAAACTAAATGTAATGGTTGTTGACAATTGTCAGGACCCAGCCCGCCATGATTGGCACCCATCTAAATCCTAGTGGGCGAACCAACATACAAGACACCTATCCATTCAATCCGATTTTATATTACCCAAGCTAAATAGTATTACTCATTCAAACATCAAAATAACAAAATAAGTCATGCCATAAATACTGAAATAAGTGCGGAAGTTCTAACTATTGCAAATCCCCAAAATTCGAAAGTCATCATACAGGACTCTAAGCTAAAAACATGTCTAAGAATATGAAGTCTAACAAATAAGTAATCCATAATGTCCAGAGTACGAAAAGACATCATTGCAAGAAGATCTTCGGGCGGCCTGGCATAGGAAGAAGCTCACCCTAAAATCTGTCAACAATTATCCTCCACTCTAGATGTGAGGACGAGCAACGGTCTCTATATCATAATCTCCACTCAAAGAATGTAGCAAGGTAGTATCAGTGTTATACCCCACTTTAAACGGGTCAAATCGGAGTACAACATATTGGTGATTCCTATTTGTTTAATTTAAGGAGTCGCCACCTAATTATTTTAATGGTGAATTAGGACACCTAAGTATTAACTAGGGTAAAGCTAAACTAAACCTCCGTTAATGGTCTACTTAATTAGTGTGATTCTAGGTAAGGGTTCTAGATATCCTAAAGGGAAGGGGTAAGACATCCTTTAAGGTCCGTTTAAAAACGGTTAACCGGTCAGACTTAGGTTGATCAAAGAAAGGGGTTAAAAAATGTGTTACTAAAAGAGTTTAAAGAAAATAAAATATCTATTATAATTAAATGCGGATTAGCTTTTAAAGACAATAATGCATAAAATTTGGTAAATACGGAAAAAGGGTCAAATGTGCACCTATCCTATTGATTTCCCTTTTATATCGACTACCCTTTCTAAGTTAATACTAGCACTGATTCCTATTCTTCTATCAAGATAATCAAAGCAAAAAAAATCAACAAGTATCCAACACAGCAGAAAGAAGAGAAAGAAAGTTAAAAATAGGAATAACCCCCTCGCTCTCATTTCAATATTCGGATAGGAGAGAACGAGGGCAATGACTAATGAGGGATAGAAGCGTCATCTCGCCCCTCTTTCTTTTACTCAAATGTATAGCGGAAAGGCGGGATATGCTTGACGGGATGAAATGCAAATTTCCTTGATTCAATAAAGATATCGAGTCTCGTTGGAGACTCCTCGCAACTCCGGATGTCATGCAAAAGAAGAAAAGAAAAGAAAAGAATTAGAGCGGTGACATGATTCTATAATATACAAGGTTTTATAATCGACAACCAATCATAATAGAACAATTTCAATATTCAAAACCAACAAATGACTTATGTATACATTATGTATATTTGAGTATACTTCGTGTATACACATTCATAAGGATACTTAGAAGGTTAATACTGGAAAGCTTTTGCCCCCGTCTTCCCGATATTGCACAAGTTCCAAGCGATTTCATAAATCTCAAGCATGGCTAACACCGGGGAGGGTTCAAGCTTGATCCATAATGACCAACTAATCTCCCCACAAATGTACTAACTAAAGCATACTCTAGATATACACACATATACATACTTTAAACAAATGTGCTTGCAACACATGCGGAATTATAACAAAGATATACACTGATACTATAGCATATATGCAAGACTAACTAACACATACTTCACTCATCCACTCAAAGAGATTTCAGGATACTTCCAATATGCAATAAATGTCACACTGCCTATATTCCAAAGACACTGACACAACAAAAAGAATGCGAACAGAGTGGCAAACCCCCTATATTTCTCAAATTTTATCCATGCATGGTTTAACCCAATTCATAACAGTAAAGCAAACATTAAGTTGAATTTTTAAACCACAGGAGGAGATATATGTACATACAGCATGGACAGAAAGCACACATCAAGAAAATAGTTCGGAAAAGCAGACAGGATGATACTTGTCTTTCTAAATCTTAAAATGAGTTTAAAGAAGATTTCAGCAGTTCATAAGACCATAAATGTCAAGATAATGTCTGATTGATTCATTCGACATAAATGACTCAAACTAGAAAATACAGGACAAGGGCAGGCAGATTACAGAACTGCTGAGTGCATAGGTTTCTTTCATATTCTTCATTCAATAACCTTGTTATTTTCCACTACAATCAGCAGTTAAAGATGGCAATTGCTAATCCTTTTGGTAAGTTAAATACACTGATGAGATAACTAAAATAAGCTGTAAGTAGAACCATTTGAGATTACACTTCCAAAAATGATCAGTCATTTCATGTGAATCAAGGGCAGCAACCATTTTCTATAAACACTAAAAGAGAAGTGAAACTGGAGATCTTTACTGTTTTCTTTCAGCTGTACTTTAACAAGACTTGGTCAGAGGAGGAATCCTTTAAATCATTAAGCTAATATTTAACTGGTAAAACATTCTAATCTATGTTTCAAACTAATTTTCAAACAAATAAGGCAGGTTGTTACTTGCACAAATTTAAAACTGGAAATAGTAGGAGTCAGGTAAATATATGTTCTCTGGTTTCTTTTTGCAAACAAATTGTATCCCTTAAGTTGCCACTGAAGCATGTTCCAATTTGAACATTAAACGAAGATTTAAACATGAGCATGAAACTTATTAAACAGTTTCGAAAGAGAAATTTTGAACAAAATCAGTAGCTAGATATATACTCTTTCTCTACATACTTCCTTTCCAACCTTATAACATGACTTTACAAGTTTAGACATTTAACACTGTTACATTAAGCATACTTATAATGTCATTATCCCATTTAATCGAACCAAGGAATACCTCTAACACAATGCAAGGGGCTAAATTTCATACTCAGAAAAAAAGGACCATATTAATACATGCGAACAATAACATTTAAAGCTAACAACATTTAAGTCTCGCTATAAACACTACGCTAATCCACTTATCTAACTAAAATGACATATAAAACATGCATAACCATAAAATAAACTAAGTCAACATATAATCAACCGCAAATAGCTAAAACATAACCCAATGCCAAAAAAAGTTACTGACCTTTTTCGGGTGCAGCGAATAGGGTGCGGGGGCCTTAAATCTACGTTCGAACTCGATTATATTTTGTATGCCAAAAAAATGACAACGAACAACAGAATCTGGGAGGTAAAAAAAAAAAGACAGCAAAGTTTTTTTTTTTTGAGAGCAAGGGCGGCGGCTTCCAAAAAAAGAGACCTCTGGAATGAGGAATTAGGGTTCTATTTATAAAGCCCCAAACTTAGGGTTTGGACAAGAAAGAACGATGTGGGACTATGTTTTGATGTGAAAATCGTTTTTAGATGGATTCGAAATCCGAACCTTGTGAAGAAAATTTTTAATCCGAATTTGAATTTGAGTCAATACAAAGACCATCAATGTTTTCTACAAAATCGTACTTGTCCATGATAGAGGAGGAGAAAATATAAGGAAAAATAAAGAAAAATGGGATTGTTACCGTTTGAAAGGCTGGCAATGGGAGAAGAGGACAAGATTCATTAATTTCATTGCCCAAATTGGGCGGACAGGGAGTGCGAAGTTGAAGACGCATTGAAACTTTAGCCGAAATCGGTATGTTAACGTTGGAGGAGTTGGGGAGGCGTTAGAGTTGAAGGGTCTGTTAGGGTTTTGGGAAGAGTAATGGAGTATATAGGCTGGATCAGCTTAAAAGGGTAGTGGCTGGTTGTTTAAAATGGGTAGTGGGCTGGCTTCAACGAATTAGGCCTTAGCCCCAAATAGTTTATGGATTAATTATGGGCTGAATTAACATAATCATGTGGGGAATGTGATACAATAATTTAGCCACTAGCATTAATAAGGTGTAATTTAATGAAGCAAGAATATTATTTAGGTTATAGCTTATTATGTAAATGAATAAGTAGCAATATACGATGTGTTAATAAAGCGACAGTTCCTAATAATAAAGTATGGATGAAAATAATATATTTAGTTTATTAATAATTATTAGAAGCTCAAAAGAATGAGTTGGAATAAGGGAGGGACAAAATTGGGTATCAACAACTTGTCCCTCTTTGGTCGATAATGATGAAAGAATTTTCAAGCAAAGACGTTGACTTAATAACCTATTTTGTCCCGACTAAAAGAATTTGGGAGACGATAAGGGTAAGAAAAATTTGAGAGGATTATGGCCGAACGCCGGTCTCCGAGTTGCCTACATATCTCGGGCTGCACGAGAATCAGGCCCTGTGTAGTTCTGGGATAAAATTACGACACCTATGAATAACGAATCCTGATTGGTGCGAATCTTTGTAAAATATTGTCCCAGTGTCGAATTATGATGACACTAGGTATTATGATAGGACTCGAGAATTCTGAAATATGAATGTGTTGGTATGCAAGCGGAATATTTAGGGTTGGAGACGAGCGTTCGAGGTAGGTCCTTGACCCTTGCCGGGAAGTCTGATTACCCTTCCTAACAAATTGCCCCAGTTCGCTGCCGAAGAAATAGTTCCACGTTGCGCTAAAGCTCCTGCGAAACTTAAACTAGATAAAATAGTCAGTAAAATAAATATCAAAAGTAAAGCGATGTAAAATAAACCCATGAAAAGGCTGCAATGATTTAATAAAATGATAGCCTTGGCTGAGGCTAATGCGAATGAGGTTCTAGGCCGATGATTCATGAGAATGATGCCTTTGGCGATGATTAATGAAGATGAGGCCTTAAACCGGATATGAATATGGGCTATTTAAGCCGAATGATTTATGAGAAATGAGGCTTTCTAAGCCAGCATAATGAGGTTTTCTTCTGAAACCCAATGATTGATGAAAATGAGGTTTTTAAACCAACATGATTCATGGTGCAGAGCCTTTGTGCGGTGAATTTAAAGCATTTGTGCGGTGCATGTGCGTTTGCAAGTATATATGCGAAGTGGATGAAAGCATTTGTGCTATGCGTGTGCGGTACAAAGCGTTTTGAAGGCAGCCATGCAATGTATGTACGGTGCATTTGCGTTTGCAAGTATTTATGCGAAGCGGATGAAAGCACTTGTGCGATGCGTGTGCGGTGCAAAGCATTTTGAAGGCAGCCATGCAATGTATGTGCGGTGCATTTGCGTTTGCAAGTATTTATGTGAAGCGGATGAAAGCATTTGTGCGATGCGTGTGCGGTGCAAAGCATTTTGAAGGCAGCCATGCAATGTATGTGCGGTGCATTTGCGTTTGCAAGTATTTATGTGAAGCGGATGAAAGCACTTGTGCGATGCGTGTGCGGTGCAAAGAATTTTGAAGGCAGCCATGCAATGTATGTGCGGTGCATTTGCGTTTGCAAGTATTTATGCGAAGCGGATGAAAGCATTTGTGCGATGCGTGTGCGGTGCAAATCATTTTGAAGGCAGCCATGCAATGTATGTGCGGTGCATTTGGAAGCTATATTGCAATATGCGTGCGGTGTACTTGAAAGCATTTATGCAGAGCATTTGAAAGCGGCAGTGCTATGCGTGTGCAGTGCATTCATGTGCGGTGCGTTCGAAAGCACTTATGCAATGCGTTTGCAGGGCATTTGAAAGTAATAGTACAATGCATGTGCGGTGCGTTTGAGAGCATTGATGCAGGGAGTTTGCAGGGCATTTGAAAGTAATAGTGCAATGCATGTACGGTGTGTTTGAGAGCATTGATGCAGTGCGTTTGCAGGGTATTTGAAAGTAATAATGCAATACATGTGCAGTGCGTTTGAAAGCATTTATGCAGTGCGTTTGCAGGATTTGAAAGTAATAATGCAATACATGTGCGGTGCGTTTGAAAGTATTTATTCGATGCGTTTGCAGGGCATTTGAAAGTAATAGTGCAATGCATGTGCGGTGCGTCTGAGAGCATTTATGCAGTGCGTTTACAGGGCATTTGAAAGCAGTAGTGCAATGCATGTGCGAGATTCGTACAAAATATTTGAGATAAAAGTTGAGCAAATGCGAGATTAATACAAAATATTTGAAATAAAAGTTGTGCAAGTGCGAGTTCAGTACAAAAATTATTCGAGGTAAAAGTAGTGCAAATGCAAGTGCAACACCAGTGCGCTTTTTGTAAAACTTAATATGTCCAATTTTTAAGGCAGACATGCCCAAATAAATTAATCAAGTCCTATTATAAGGCGGACAAACCCAAATAAAATAATTAAGTCCTATTATAAGGCGGACAAACCTAATAACATTGCGTCCAATTTTAAGGTGGACAAACCAGATAAAATAATTAAGTCCTATTATAAGGTGGACAAACCTACTAACATTGCGTCCAATTTTAAGGGGGACAAATCCAAATAAAATAATTAAGTCCTATTATAAGGTAGACAAACCTACTAACATTGCATCCAATTTTAAGGGGGACAAATCCAAATAACATAATTAAATCCTATTTTAAGGTGAACAAACCCAAATAAGTCCTATTAAATGTGGACAGACCTAAATAATCAAGTCCTATTTTAAGGTGGACAAACCCAAATAAGTCCTATTAAAGGCGGACAGACCTAAATAATCATTAAACGCGAACGAGCCTAATATGTCCAAAAGGCGGATGAGCCTAACATATCCAATTAAAGGCAGACGATCCTAATACGTCCTATTAAAGGCGGATGCCCACAATGTCCAATTAAAGGCGGACGAGCCTAAAATACCCAATTAAAGGCGGACGAGCCTAAAATGTCCTATTAAAGGCGGACTGGTCTAAAATGTCCAATTAAAGGCGGACGAGCCTAAAATGTCCGATTAAAGGCGGACTAGCCTAAATGCGGTGCTTGATTTATGATTATGAAAAAACATTGGTGCGGAGCGAAGAGCTTGATGCGATGCTTGATTTGTAGTAGCGAATATCCATGGTGCAATGAGGAGAGCTTGTGCATTGCCTAGTTTGATAGTAGTAAATATTTCATGGTGCAATGCCAATAAATTGGAGATCTCCCAACTTGTTGCAATTTGGTTGCTAAAAAAAAAAAAAATCCTGCACTCAAAGAAAATTGTAAGTTGTGAAATTTAATCAGTATTAAGTTGGCTTTGCCCTTTGCTTTATATGAATCTTGCAATTGCCGACTTGATATTGAGCTTTCAGATGATGTGCGATATCCTTCAAGAATAGCTAAAATATGCCCCTGCGTTACTCAAAGAAAATTTGTTAGTATAAAATAAAGTGGTTGCCTTGCATTGAACACTGAAGCGTTGGCGTTGAATTTGCATTTCTCGTGGTGATGGCATTGCAACAATCTGGTGACGATAATATATTGCTCGGGATTTCGATTCATGCTTTTGTCGAATAATGATAGGCCATTTGCAAAGCTGCCCCAGTGTTGTTTTATGGGGAAAATGGAATTTTTCATTATATTAAAACCGTGTCCAAGAATGGACTGCCTACTTATCCCGAAGGAATCAGGTCAAAAGTAGTTCATACAAAGGTTTAGCAGAATTACAAGAAAGAAAGCTGATCATAGGGCTAGCGGGTGGAGAATACTAGTGACGATGGATCCTTTCAATCATCCTACTTAATTTCACGCTTCCTTTTCAAATGTCTCGGTGCCAATTTTGATGGATCACCGGTAACAATAATTGCATTTGCAACTGGAGGGCCATCATTGTCGCACAATTTATTTTGTTGCACGCTCATCTTATCCTTTTCAATCATGTTCTGGATCTTATGCTCAAGTGCTGGGCAATTTTCTGTGTCATGACCTGGAATATTAGAGTGGTAAGCGCAACTCTTGGACCAATCAAAATCTAGCGGTAGGCTTTTAGGGATCCATCCTTTCTTTGGCTTCAGGAGTCCCTTGGCTTTCATTCTCTCAAATATGCTGGTTAATGACTCTTCAAGAGGAGTAAAAGTGCGGAATTTCACGTGCTCTGACTGTCGTAAGCTAGACTGTACTTGATCGGGTTGATATTGAAAGCCCCGTTGGTGAAGAGATATATGATCCCGCGAAACTTGATGGTTCTGTCGTAATTGCGGCTGATATGTAAACCTGGCAGCTGAGTCGGTTTCTCTCTTTTTGCCTTGCAAGTTGTTGAATGTCTCAGCTTGAAAAGTTGCTTGTACTGATGAAGTGTCAACAATTCTGCCTGCTCGAATGCTCGCCTCGACTTGCTTTCCAGCTTGAATTAGACCAGAAAAGTCACGTAACTGCGCACATAACAACTTTTCATAATATATGCCCTTTTGCATTTGGATGAAAGTTGAAATCAACTCGTTCTCTGGCAATGGAGGGCGTATTTTTGAAGCTTCCAATCTCCATCGGATGGCATATTCCTGAAAAGACTCATATGGCATTCTTTCTATCTCGTGCATATCATAAAGATTTGGACTAACCCCGATGTTAAACTTGAATTATTCTACAAAGTCGCGGGCCATGTCCTCCCATGTGTACCATTTGCGAAAGTCTTGTTCTATATACCAATCTAATGCTAACCTTGATAGGCTCTGAATGAACAATTTCATTCGTATGGCTTCATTTTGTCCAATTCCTATTAATCTGCTACAATAGTCCTTCAAGTGCGTAACAGGATTTCCTCTGCCATTGAAGGTGTTGAATTTTGGCACTTTGAATCCTGGCGGCAACTTAACATTTGGAAGCATGCACAAGCTTTCATATCTTAAACTTTGGATATTTCTTGCACGCATCTCTTCTTCAACGATTCTCCTTAAATTGTGGAGCTCTCTATCCAAGTCATCCCAATTAATTGCATTTGTTTCATTTCTCGATCTCTTGTATGGGCATACCGCTAGCTGATTTTGTTGTCTTTTTGTGAAGGGTGATGCGAGTGCAGGCGGTTGGATATTGGGCGACAATGTGACTTGCAAAGCTTTTGGTTTAATAAAGTATCTTGGCGGAATTTGTGGAGAAATTCTATAGGTAGGAGCAAGGTGAGGAGAAATAGTGAAGGAAATGTTTTGGGTTGAGCTGGAAGCTGAAGTTGTGTTAGGAAGAAGGCTGAAAGTATTTTCCAGATTGACCAACACGTTTCTTTGTACCACATTCTTCTCGCTATCATCATTTTGCGCTTGCACCAATCCCATACCGATGTTGAATGATTCAAATCTCTTTGCCATTGTATCTTGTCCTTAACGCAGATTCGCAGCGAACACAATGTTCAATGCTAGGCAACCTCTAAAGAATTAAAACTAAACAAACAGAAAATAAAGTGTAAGTGCGTGAGAATATGCATAGGAATTAAATGCACAAAATAATGAAATATGTGATAAATTAGTTCGTAATTTGATTAAGCAAGAATAGATGACCTAAGTCGTAGCACGAATGGAGGAGAACGACTTATTGGCTAGTAGGCTCTAACGCTTGAGAATTAATGAAAGGAAAGAAAATGAAAGGAAAGCAAAAAAAGTTGACTTATTCGAACACTAAAGCTTGGCTCCAACTTGATTTTTATCCTTTGCTAACTCCCACGTATTCCAAAATTTTTGCCCTAGTGTTTAGGACGTTTCTGATGAAGATTTCTTGATTGCATGCCAAAATTTGCCCCAGTTTCATGCTCCTTCGTTTGGGGAATATTAAAATTTTATAATAAAGACCAAGCCTTATATAGGCCGCCTATATAAGTCAACCTTTTTAAAGGAAAATGAAATATTTGGTAAGCGTAAGGTTGGTATGATTGACGTGAGAAAAGTGGTAAAGGATAAGAGTGGAGCATTCAAAATTTTCCTAAGAAGAAACCGATGGATCGAGTCTTATAAAGGTTATTTTAAAAGAGGCTGAAGACAGGTTGTGGCTTTAGACACATTTTGGTGCTTGTTCGGATATACGATAGACAAACTCGGGATTAAGATAGAAAAAATTACGATTGATCGAGCGCACGAGAGTTGAACTTAATATACCCAAGAGCTGCGAACCGCTCTAAAATTATTTTAGCATTAGCGGGTTGAAAATGTCAAGGACGAGAGTCCTATGAGATCGTCCCTCGACTTGCATGCCAAAACTTGAAATTAATGGGTATGTGAAGATAAATCTCGGCGACCCAAAATAAGAATGACTCGATTGAACGAGTGAAGACTCCGCAAAAGTAAGGTACTTAAAAAGTCATTCTTGAACAACTTGATGGAAACTGTCGAATAAATTTCAACAAGTGCCATTTGATAGATTGCGCAAATAAATTTGGACATCTACCAATTTAAGAAGCGATAAATGGTGAAAAATGGAAGGATTTGAGAGTAAGTAAAAGTTCTTTGAAGTAGATCGAGCGCTAAATGGATTCTACTAGGCGTGGAACTAACATGCCAAATGTTTTGTTGTTTGAGATAGAAGATCATACCTTAAAAGGAAGGACACGGAAAAAGCTCTTTTATTTGAAGTTGATGCGAGACAAATTATTTGACACTAATAGATTAGATTAACTAAGCAAATAATGATGGGAAAAACAATTATAAGAGAATGCCTATTAAAACAAAGTTGGAATGATAAGAGTTAACTTCAAGTGTTGGCAAAATGAATTTTCCAAGGCTTGTTCGTGGATGTGAAAATTAGGAAATTTCCTCCGACGATTAGAACTTTTCGAGTAAAACGTCCTACTTTATAAGAAAAACGGGAATCATGGTAGGAATGTGAACGATCTTCTAGAGTCGCTAAAGTGCGCTAATCGCGGAATAATTTGATTACTATTACTTTAAAATCGTGAAGGTGATAATTAAAAGATAATAGGCAATTATATATCAAAATAAAGAGATAAGCAACTATGGATTCAATTTTCTCTTCTTTTATCAAGAGAAACGAAGAAGACGTTAGTAAGTATCAAGTAATAGCATATCACAAATAAATTCAAGTAATAGCATATCCCAAATAAATTCAAGAGCGGGCATATTACAAATAAATTCAAGTAAATCACTTAGCAATTAACCAAGCAAACGACTTACAAAGTTTATAACACAGACATTAATAACACGTCCTAAGATGCAGGTACCTCTTTATGCTTGAGGTAGGCCTAACGCCAAATATTCAAGATTATGATAGAGTGATCCAAGCCATTTAATTGAGACACTTGAGTTTGGAAATAAAAGGCCAAGTTTCATTGAAATAACAAAAGCGAGACAATAAACCAAAATACATAAAAGGTGACATAGTGTAAAGACAATCCTAAGACTTGGCCTAGATCTTTCGCACTTGATCATGCTGGCGGCTGAACTGAAGATGATGCTCCGTCATTGCTAGGCCCTGCTCCCGCATTCCCCAAATACTGCATTATGTTAGTCATTTGAGCCCACATCTCGGGAGTGACAACCATGGTCCCTAAGCGAGAATGTCTTATTCAAATTGTCTTCCCATGACGACATCCAAACGCAGTAAACACTCTCAACCCAGGCAAAACTTAATTAAATTAGAGTCCTAATAAAGAATCTCCATACGTAAACCAGAAGAAGAAAAAATCGTGAAATCAACTCTTATATAAATTTGTCCTTCTCCTGCTACTAATAGATGGTTCAAGGCATCATTTGATCCCCCAGTTAGCACCAAAACGACTTTGTAAACCGTGTGAATCTGATGAAGTGATAAGAGCATGAAAATATCACAGATGCCAATATGTGAATGAAAGCTGAAAAGAAAAAAAAAGGAAGTGTATTCATGAACCGTTTTACTTCCTTAAACTGCTTGTTATTTTTTGTATAATTGACGATTAAAATCTTTCTCAAGGATTTAGCTTGTAGGGCACTATGAGGAACAAATAGAAGCATGATTATAGTTTTATTTGCATGGGTTAGAAATCTTTTTGATGATGCTTTTTCTTTCTATAATGATTAACCATTGGTTGTTGCTGGGCGCAATTAATGCTCACCAAGCAACCTCAGCAGAAGCATTTCCAAAGCTATGAATATAGGGAAAAAGAAGGCTTTGCTGCAGTGTGGTGTGTATCAGTTAGCAGGATATAACACTCTAGGATGACAATGGATTGTCAAATATATAACATACAATTCGAAGTACTATCTCAACTAAATACACATGAGGTCTACTTGAAGATAGTCGTGAATGGACCTTAAAACCAAGGCCACTAACATAGTTCAGAAAGCAGAAAATATCGGCTCCGGCTTCTTAAGATGTGTGGGCGAATGTGATTGCCAAAAGAAGAGGGATTGGATCTTGAAATAGGGATCCGTATGTTAATGTTTTCCCATTCCAACATCCAATATATCAACGAAATTCTAACAAAAAAAAGCATATTATTAGTTGTGAAATGTATCTTGCAATCTCAACATTTAGAGAATACGTACAGACATATCATTTTTTGCACTTCACCAATCCAATCCTACTTTCAACAGAGAAATTAAAGGATTTCTAAAAAAGAAATGCCCGATCATTTTCGAAAAAATGCAAGGCGAAATGAATAGTGAGATACAGAATACGTAACAACAGTTGACGTTGGTTAATGGATATCTCAGCAGTGTTAAAAGAAGTACATGAATCAACAAATTCAAAAAAGTCGAAGCATTTTGAGCTCATAAATCAATTGAAGCAATTCCGACATAGTATCCAACTTATCAATGTGTGGGAAAAACCTCTTCCTATTTCAGCAAGCTCGCAAATTAGGAAAATGTTATTCTGTTTCCAAAAGAGAAAAGTAGTTCAATATATGCATACTAGTTATCCAGCAAAGACTCGATTTTGACAAAGGAACGGTGATTTATGTATACAATCTCATTATTCCTTACAAGCTCAACATTCCAAATCAGGTGAAAAGCTCAACATTCCAACATTCTGTTTCCATATTACTGAGAAACATTCCAAATCAGGTGATTTATGTATACAATCTCATTATTCCTTAGCAAAATACCAGAAGTGATGGCATCTATTCCAAGAAAATGAACAAACTATAATGTAGCATCTGTTTCTCAGTAATATGCAGCAATTTAAATCCAGTAACAGCACCCCAAACTTCAGCAAAAACAAAGCAGCAAAATGTAGCAACACAACAAAACTAGAAAACCAAAAAACATGCAGTAGTTGCTGCATCTTAAACTACAGCATTGGCAGCAACTCTGTTAGAACTCAAAAGCAGTAGTAGCTTCCTTTTGAAAGCAACAACCATTCATACAGTCATTATCAATGTAGCTTATGTTTCTTTAAACTCAACAGCACCAGAAATGTATCTTTTGTAAAACAAAGCAATAACTCAAGTCACAAAAAAAAAAAAAAAAACCGCATCTGTTTTTCCAGAATTCAAAGTACAGCAAGTGTGACTTCAATGCTCAAGAACACAGCAACAATTGTACCCCTGGGGCAGCAGTTGTATCAAATAGGGTAACAACTTTTTTTTTTTTGCCAGTGTAGCATATGATGCCTTAAAGTACAGCAGCAAGTCCATTCAAAAGGTGGTCAACACGTGTTTTATCATAAACACCAGCAATCAGATAGCAATAGTCACAGAGAGCAGAAAACTATCAACAATTAAACACACAACCCTTGTTCCTCAAAAGCAACCAAAGTACAATATTCTCAAAGGCAATGAAACAGTTCGCTTCATCTTAGTCAAGTAACACATGGTGGCCCCCTTGTACAGCCACAGAGAAAACAACAAGAACTAGTAGCAGCTATTCATAGCAAGTGCTTGCCTCAAGAGGACAACAGTTTGTATTAGTGGTCCCAGGTTCAGCAGAAACTCATGATCATTTTGGGATTTGGAGAAGTCCCTCAAGTTATGAAAAGAAAACAAGGGGTGAAGGATGACTATCGAGAATGACACATTTTTAACAAGCTAACAACAAGTGGAGTATCAAGTATTTCACTTATGAAGGATTTTCATGACTTAAACTAATTTGGAAAATAATTAAGATAACAAAAGGGGTAAACTCATATTTCAAGAATATCCAAGCAGGTTCAAAATATAGCCGCAATGACTAGGTACAAGAAAGAGTCTGGGAACTTATATCAAAAGAACTATTAAGATGCACCTTCATGCTAAACATTGGTTAATATTTAGGACAAGGAACCAAACATCTTCACACAATCACTCCAACACATCAAACAACCAACATCTCCTATCCACCTTCAAAGGAAATCACTCAAATAATTACTATTTATAAGTAGAGGACCTTCCACCCAAGTCACCTTAACCCTTTTACATCTCATGAGCATATTAACATAGGAGATGGGACTTATTATGTTGTTTACGTTTGGACAGTGAAGAGTGAGCAAGACATGGTTTATACAAATTTTCAAAGCTGAAGGAGGTATGAACACACAAGATCTATATCAAAAATCATTTTTATTTTTGGATTAAACAAACAACCCCTCTATAATGCAACAAACAAAGCCAGCAACTATATAAAGGAAGAAGAGATTAGCTGACTAACATCTCTTATTGCAAATGATAGAGGCCAACAAAAATATAATGAAGAAGAAACAGATTGTTCCTTTAACTAACATCATAAATAATTTTTTCAGCCATGAAACTTGAAATCAGAGGGGGAAGCATTTTAACAAACATTTGAGCATATATTGTAATGTCAAACAGCAAAGGTAACAACTTATGCTTTCTAAATAAACAAAAACTCATTCAAACCTTAAAACATAGTTGAAATTCAAATTTGAAACAAAATCTCAAACTTTCCTAAGAAAATCAAACTTGATTCCTTCGAACTTAGATCCTTAGCTGATTTCAATTGGAGCTATAAATGAGGCTAATTCTAAACACCAATTGGGCATGACAACAGAAATCGGAACAAAAGATTTGTGGGTTTTGCTTACTATTTTGGGAAACAGCTAAATCAACTATGTGTTTGAGAACCTTGAAAGGTCTTTTGGGTTTCATATATGCTTATTCGGGAGAATAACAACAAGTGCCAAATCATATAACAATCCTCTTCTTTTCCTTTCTATCAACATGCCAAATACTACTACTTAATCATAAATCATCATGTTTACTTTAACAAATAAACAAAAATAATTCTCATAAGAGAGATTCTAAAGCTACAGCTCAAGAAGCATATATGGCATCATATGTTAATGCAAACATTTTCCTTACCCTAAACCCCTAAACAGTCCCATCCGTTAATTAGCCTGCTTTAGTTGACAAACTAACATATTGATACCAACAACAAATTGATAGTAGCAACAGACTAATATTATCCACAAACTGATGGCTTATAATTAAACCAGCTACAAATGGGGACAAAATTGGACAGCCAAAATAGAATTCAAAAACAAACTAAGCACTCAAACACATAATTTTTTTTTGAAAAGCTAATCAAAATTAAGAAATGAAATTACAAGGGTTTGAAGATTACTATCTAAATTAACAAAAAAAAAAATTAGAACTAAACTAATCAACACAGACTCACAAACAAACTGAACTATAAAAATAAAGACAAACTAAGACAAAGAAGAAAATTACTTTTTGTCGAGCAGCGACGGGGCGACGAGAGTAGATCATTTTTCACCAACGACGACAACTAACTCGAACTCAAAATTATTTACTTGTTCTGATAATTCAAGGACTTGGTTCATAAGAGAAAATTTCTTGTTTAAAGCCGAGCAATTACAAATTTCAGAACTTGGGGGTGTGAAAAACCATTCTACAAAAGGAAATGATTCCCAAACTCGTCATTTCATGGTTAGGCTTAGATCCTTCTATCATTATTACGTTACACATAATATGCTTGTTGGTCGTTGGGTTATGAAACCCGTCGACAATTTGGTAGGTTTCCTAATTGTGGAGTCGATACCAAGGACCGACCCACCTAAGGCTTATGCATGCATGACTTAAATAGAATTGGTGGCATAGATCTATCTTAAGTTTTCTAAGATTTGGCTTACTAGACACAAGGTTCCCGAGCGGACAACTCGAGTGAGAAGGCTACGCAGTCACCGGAAATTCGGACACCCCGCGCATATGCCAACTCTCCTAATATTTTGGGATTTTTGAAAAAAATTTGCGGGTGCGCAAAACACACCTTGCGTGTATGTGTGATAGTGTGAGTTTCCAGAAATGGAGAAATATGAACGGAATGCCAGTTTAAGGAAAGCGGTAACACATAATTGCAACAAATTTACATAAAGGAATAATTAATCAAACAAAATATCACATAACATATTTTGAAAGAAAATCACATAAGAAGAACAAATAACTTAATTAACCTAAGTTTGCTATGGTTAAGAACCTAAGATCCCCAGCGGAGTCGCCAAGCTGTTATACCCTATTTTAAACGGGTCAAATCGTAGTACAACATATTGGTGATTCCTATTTGTTTAATTTAAGGAGTCGCCACCTAATTATTTTAATGGTGAATTAGGACACCTAAGTATTAACTAGGGTAAAGCTAAACTAAACCTCTGTTAATGGTCTACTTAATTAGTGTGATTCTAGGTAAGGGTTCTAGATATCCTAAAGGGAAGGGGTAAGGCATCCTTTAAGATCCGTTTAAAAATGGTTAACCGGTCAGACTTAGGTTGATCAAAGAAAGGGGTTAAAAAATATGTTACTAAAAAAGTTTAAAGAAAATAAAATATCTATTATAATTAAATGCGAATTAGCTTTTAAAGACAATAATGCATAAAATTTGGTAAATACGGAAAAAGGGTCAAATGTGCACCTATCCTATCGATTTCCCTTTTATATCGACTACCCTTTCTAAACTAATACTAGCACTGATTCCTATTCTTCTATCAAGATAATCAAAGCAAAAAAAAATCAACAAGTATCCAACACAGCAGAAAGAAGAGAAAGAAAGTTAAAAATAGGAATAACCCCCTTGCTCTCATTTCAATATTCAAATAGGAGAGAACGAGGGCAATGACTAATAAGGGATAGAAGCGTCATCTCGCCCCTCTTTCTTTTACTCAAATGTATAGTGGAAAGGCGGGATATATGGTGTCAAACATAGGGTGGCAACACCTTATTATCCTCAAAGAAGTGGGCAAGTCGAAGTATCCAATAGGGAGATCAAGAGTATTCTAGCAAAAATAGTGAATGCAAATAGAAATGATTGGGCCCGCAAGCTCGATGATGCGCTATGGGCATACCGAACTACTTTCAAGACTCCTATTGGAACTTCACCCTTTAAGCTTGTTTTCGAAAAAGCTTGTCACCTGCCGGTTGAACTTGAGCACAAAGCTATGTGGGCTTTGAAGAAATTGAATATGGATTGGGAAGAAGCTACCAAGCTCAAGTTGTTTCAACTGAATGAGATGGATGAATTCCGGTACCAAGCATACGAAAGTGCAGCACTATATAAAGAAAGGATGAAGCAATACCATGACAAAAAAATTCTTAAGCGAGAGTTCTACAAGGGTGATCCTGTCTTGTTGTTCAACTCTCGGTTGAAGTTGCTACCGGGTAAGCTAAAATCAAGGTGGTGTGGTCCGTTTGAGGTGGTAGGTGTTTCACCCCATGGAGCGATTGAGTTGAAGTCCGGAGATGGATCTCGGACATTTAAGGTGAATGGGCAGATGTTGAAACACTACCACGGGATAGTTTCGGAAGATAGAATTGTTGAAAGATACCGGCTGAAGCACCTCGGAACAAACAATGATCTAGTGTAGGTAGATAAGGAGTAAATGGCCACCACCGTCATGTCGTGACGTTAAATCAAGCGCTTCTTGGGAGGCAACCCAAGTGTAATGTTTATTTTTCTTTTGTTTGTTTTTTGATTACATATAGGGTAATGGTTGTTTTGGTGCAGGAATATGTTGCAGAAAATATTGCTGAATAGCAGGTAAGTTAAGTAGTAAGAGACTGTTTTGCAACATTGCAAAATACGCATGCAGTTTACGGACCGTATTTCACAATACGGCTCATAAAACAGGGTGTATTTAACAATGTCACAAAACAGTAAGCACTGTAATGCAACATGAAAGTTTACGACCATGTAATATGGACCGTATTGTGAAATTAGGTCCGTAAATGTGATCGTAATCTTTCATGAGACAATACAGTGTATTGCCCTCATTGAATATCTCTAAATACGGGCTGTAAATCACTTTATGGACCGTATTTAGAACAAAAAAAAATTACTTTAAATATAAGAGGGGGTAGCAATTTAAAACACGGGCAGAGAGACAGAAATCACCAATGTTTCAAATACCACTCCCACGATCAATCCCATTAACTTCCCTCCTTCCATCTCCACCCCCACGATTTCCCACCATAAACTCATCATCTTCCATTTTCTAAACTCCAGAAATACACAACTCACACTCGAAAACCTATCCACTCTCATAAAATTCGAAATCTCTCTGCCCTAGGTTTAAATTTGGTTGTGATTGAAGTTGTTCTCTCAAAGTCTTTCAAGATTGTCATCTGTGGTTCATCATAAAAAGGTATGATTGACACTCTCCACTCTTCTTTTACAGCATTGAGTATGAACTTGGTGGTAAGAGTTGATTAGGCTAGGGTTTTGTGCAATTAAGTGTTTACTTATCTTGGTTAATGATCTTGTGTGGGGAAGACAGTGTTTAATTCTTTGAATTCTCTTGGGAAGTTGTTAATAAGACCCAAATGGGTTGGAGGGCATTCCACACTTTGGAATTCAAAATTTAGGTTTTGGTCTACCCACTAATAGGATGACTCGTGAGCGATTAATGAAAAATTGGTAGAAAATTGGGTGAAGTCTGAGTAACCTAATCCCCAAAACAATGTGAAACCAAGATGTGTAACGAAATTCAGAAATCAAAACATGTTCTATGTTTGTGATGCGAAAAACGATCACACTTTATGGACCGTATTTCAATTTACGGTCCGTCTTTAAGCATTTCACTGATGGACAGAAAGGTCTCCAAGAAAATGAGTAGTTTACGATCTCAGTTTACGGACCGTATTTCAGTTTACAGTCCGTCTTTTGAGTTTACGATCACAGACAGAACCCAATTTTTGTGCACAGTTAGTTTGTTTTTATTTTTGATTGAATGTTCCATGGTAGCTAATATGATGTGTCTTTTGCAGGAATGGGTCAGAAAAAGAATGCAAGGAAAGTGGGGGCCAAAAGAAAAGGCAAAAGAAAGAAAGTGCACTCGGATTTTAATTTGATAGATGAACCTTCCAATTCAAAAAAGGAAAAATCAGGATCCGAGTGCGCAGAAATTATACCGCCACCAAAGGTCAGAGGGGCCCCCACGCAAGGCACATCGGCAAGGCCATCTACGCCCCCAACCATGACCCCGTCCAAGTCTGCGTCGGAAGCCTCCCTGTCTAAAGAGGGGGATTCTGACGCGGAAGTATCAAGCAGGGAGGCAGCCCACCAAACAGAACAGGAGAGTGGCTCAGTGGGGCCAAGTGCTGGTAATGCTCCGAATGTTGGTACGCCGCCAGAGGGTCATAAACTGGCCATCCGGACCAAATGGCTGGAGGAAGAAAAACTTAGATTCTCGGTCAACGGGTCAAAGAAATTGTATGATCAGTGGATGGCTGGGACAGAAACTGGGGGACAGCCGCAAAGGAAAATATTTGAGGAGCGGCGACGGATTTTCGATAGTGTTTCGGCTCATCCACAGCTGGACGATACCATCAAGATGTAAAAGCTGGATGTTTTCACTTATGAATCGGGCGACTATGCTCCGCACATTGTGAGGAAATTTTATGCATCATATGGGGCTGTGTTGATGTCGATGAAGAAGCCGAGTTATGCTTGGCATAAAATACCCATATTGGAGAGCGTGACAGTCCGGAACTCACTTGTCGATATTTCCTCCAAATCCATCAACAAAGTTCTATTCGGCAATGATTTTGTGGCACCTACCGATCTGAACCTATTCCTAGACAAAAGAGAAAGGAAAGACAAGAAATCTGTGAGGGAATGGACTGCTGCTATTATCACATCTGAGCCACATAAGCAAAAATAGACAGATGATAGGAGAGTCAAGATTGCTAAAAGTTGCTTGTCCACTGAAGCTAAGTTTTGGTGGACGTTGCTTAGGTACAGGACCACTCCAACCCAGGCAGATCATACCTTCTCCACCAGTCAGGCAGTCACTATTGCCTCGTTGATGTCAAAGTATCCGATGAATATCGGAGAGCTCATTGCTGAGGATCTGCATGTGCGGGCACACAAGCCCAACCAAAACATGGTATTTTCGTGTCTTATCACGGAATTGTGTAGACGGGCAAGGATATTTCAGCTTCCGAAATGGGACGGCACCATCACAGCTGCTCGTGTGGGAGATTGGAGGGAGAATAAGGTAAAGGGCAAGAAAGACCAACAGGCAGATCAGTCCGGTGATGACGACGACACTCAGTTAGAGTTGAGTCTGATCCATGCTTATGGGACTGACCCAGTAGAGTCCGAGATTGGTGCTGCTGCTACTGAGACAGATGCTCCCACTACAGGTGTCCCAGATACCGTCCACACACCGGCTTTTGCAGTAGAGATAGGTGTTTCTGAGGCGAGGCTCCCACCACCACCTCCGGCCACACAAGGCCCTCCTTCGAGGTCTGCCACTGCCGCTGAGACAACCGAGCCTGCCGATCCAGAGCTGAAGTTGCTTCACTTCAGCCATGCTAATTACAGCCAGATTGCAGTCAAGGTAGTGAGGGCTGAATAGCATGTAGGAAAAATCTTGCAACAATTTAAGCCGAAAGTGGTAAAAATAGTGCAGCAGTTGGTTACAGAGGCGACCACAGAGATCCGTACGGAGTTCGAGAAAAAGCACGAATTGTATCAAGCTAGACTGGATAGTTTTGAGTTGAAATTATTGACTCGAGAGCAGATCACACCCGATGGGGAGTCTGTCTCATTGAGGGGTGAGTTAGATAAGCTGAAGAAGGAGCTTGAGGCACTCAAAGCGCAAGGTATGGTCGCCGCACCAGTGCCAGCACCACGTGCCATTTTTGCCTCATACGTTTAAAGTGCTAGATCTAATGGATTCTGAGGAGGAGGGGAGGATGCCGAACCCCGTGTGCGAGATACATGCAAGAGGGTCCGTGAGACATCTGAGGACCCAGAGGAGTTGGCCAAGAGATTAAAGAAGATAGAGGAAAAGGAAATGCAGCAGTTCATTTTTGAGTCATTAGTCGAGCCGCAGCGCCGACCAGGAGAGTCCACTAGTCAGTCGCCGGATGCAACGGGCCAGTCGTGAGTTTCACACAGCACATAGGGCGCCAAGGTACTACCTCTTTCCCTCGTTCTTATAAGTGATGCACTAAGACAGTGCTTGATTTTTTTGTTGGGGGTGGGAGTGCTGGCAATGTTGTAGTGTAGATATATGTTTAGGAACCCCCTCAGCTTTTCTTTGCCAGAGTTCTTTTTCTGAGGGGTGTTGTTGTTGTTGAAACTGGTATGTTTAAGTTGTTGTTTAGGTTGAATAGAGTAGTTTTGACTTAGTTGGTGTTGCTCTTTAACTAATAGCATGTGGTTATGGTTTGTGGAAATTTTGGACCCCTCAAAATTTTTTTAATGCATACTTAGAATAGTTATTGTTTGACATGATTGATTCTTTATATGACATTATGATTATTGGGGTATTGTGTGTGATAAATGACTACTTAGGAGGTCACCAGTGTAAAAATGATTGTCCTTATGCCAATGTGTGTGAGTTGTTAGTTTGATTCTGTGTATGCATGTACAATCTAGAACTTGCCCGGTTGTTCTTGTTTGAAGTCCAAAAGTTAGTTTGGTTGTGAGATGATCTTAGGCTTTCTTTGTATAAATAGTCACTATTGGCCAAATAAGCCGTACCAAAAGTTGAAAATATCCCTAGTTTCCCTTTTTGAGCCTTTTGACCTTTTTCTTGGCTAGCCAGTTATGAAACCTCACCCGTTGTGAAATTAATCCATCTTCACACCTGTTCCCTCCTTGAGGCTACTAGATAGATGCGGCAATATGCCTAAGTTGGGAGTGAATTAAATGTGGAGTAAATGGTAAAAACATAAGTTGGGGGGTGGTGGAGTTTACTAGTAGAGATTCGATATGGTAGTTGCTTATATAAAAAGAGAGAGAGAGAGAGAGAGAGAGAGAGAGAGAGAGAGAGAGAGAGAGAGAGAGAGAGAGAGAGAGAGAGAGAGAGAGAGAGAAATAAAAGAATAGAAAAAAAATTTAGAAAATTGTAACACAAAAAGAAGTGTAAGTTAGTTAGGAATAAAACCACATCGAGGTCGAGAACTTGAAAGAAAATAAAGGGGTTGGAAAGAAAAGAGGTGAATTAAGGTGAAGAGATGTTGTAGTGTTCAAGGAGGGTGAGTCACTAATATCCAAAAAGTATCCTACCCGTCCTTAAGCCTACATTACAAGCCAAAACAAGTCCTAATGTGATCACAACCGAACGGGCCTAAGATGAAAACATAGAAAATAAGGGCAAGCCTATGATATTTGCATGTGTAGATATGAAATTCTTTGTGAGTGTGAGTGTTTTTCTCTTCTCTTTCATCTTTGTCCCATCCTTGTTGCATATATTTGTGTTGGGACATTCTTTGGTCTATGTGAGGGCATAAGGATGAGAATTGAGCAAAATAAAGTGGCCGCCTAAAGTAGCGTTTGTGTGCATCATAATATGTTCGAAAATGTAGTGTCATGCATTGAAGATTCATTTTTATTCATAGCATTCTTGAGTTGTGTATATTGTTTTGAAAATAGAAAATTGGGATGGTCCTTTAAAAGAACGCACATGCCGGTAGGTGAGAGTCAAAACCAATGTAGACATTATTACTCTGTGATATCTAGATGTTAGATTGAGTTGTTTTTTTGTATGGCTTGCTTGAGGACAAGCAAAGACTTTAAGTTGGGGATGTTGATGTGCCAGGAATTTATGGCACATTCAAAGGCCTTTTTATGAGAAGTTTTACTTGTTTTTAAACAAGTCGGTGTCTATTTAATGTGTTTTTAGTGTTTTTCAGGTAACGGAACAGATTTGGAATGAAAACAGTTAAAAGTGCAGAAATGGTCGTAAACTCAGTTTACGGACCGTATTCTTAAATACGGGCCGTATTCCATGGGCGTATTAAAGAATAAGAAGAACCAGAAAGGCAGGCTAAGGAAATGGTGATTTACGAACAACTTTTACGGACCGTATTCCACTTTACGGTCCGTATTTTAAAGCGTATTTAACCATTTGAGCATCTGGCAGAAAGTCGAAGTTTTGGGAGTTGAAAGACGACTGCGCAGTTTACGGACCGTAAACCAATTTACGGTCCGTATTTCAAGAGATTGAAGTTGTTCAAAAATTGAAGGAAGACCTGGTCGTAAACTGGTTTACGGTCCGTATTTCACTTTACGGACCGTATTTCGTATCGACGGGGACCAAAGTGCAAATCTGCAACTTTCACGTTTTCAGAACCTATAAATAGTCATTGTAGGGTTTTAATAGTCATCAATTATTATATTTTGACTTTTGGCTTAGAACATTAAATACTCTCTAGTTTTCGAAGGTTCAAAACATCAATTCAAGTATTATCAATTCCTCTTTTCTTCCAAAGTAAGCAATTATGAATTCTTCAATTTCTTATTTCTTGTTCTTTGTCATGAGTAGCTAAATTCCCTTACTAGGGTTGTGAACCCAATGATGGGTGTTTTGTGATTGGGTTTGTGATTGATATACACATAATTGATTATTAAGGTTTATTTATTCTTCATTCTTCATTCATAATTAATGGTTGCAAACATTGATTAAAGCCATAAACCTTGAATTATTTGGGAAAATAATTAGGGTTGGTAAGAATAACTAACAAGGACTCAAAGCTTTAAACTTTGTTTAATAAATTCACTTAGGAATAAGAAGAATTTACTTGGCATGATTAATCGTTCTTCATAGTTACTTTCTTATATTTGGGGAAATCATAGAAAGAGATAATCTTTAGTTATTGGGTAATAGTAGAGATTCATATAGAGATTAAGTGCATTCATATAATGATCCATTAGAAGTATATCAAGATCAATACCCATGATCATACACTCTATCTATCGGGGACACAACCTTAGTTTCTTTTACCATAAATTTCCACCAAAGCAAGTAGATAGCTATTAGTCATAGAAAAACCAACTATTACCAAAATCATCGGATTAAGACATTAGACCTAACCTTAGCATCCTACGACTTTAGTAACCTTTTCACACCATATTCTGTGTGGGATTCGACCCCAACCTTGCTGGGTTACTATATTTGACAACGTCCGCGTTATACCATTAATAGGTGTAATTTGAGCGTATCAGACATCTACTTCTTTTGGGCCAGATTTTTTGACACTCTTGCTTGAAAATGAGCCTCAAACATTTAAAGCAGTCATGTCTTCTTCTGATTCAACATTTTGAAAAGAGGCAGTCAATAGTGAGATTGAATCAATCTTAAACAACCATACATGGGAATTGGTTGATCTTCCTCATGAAAATAAACCTTTAGGTTCGAAATGGATCTTTAAAAGAAAAATGAAAGTTGATGGCACTATTGACAAATGTAAGGCAAGACTTGTTGTCAAAGGTTATAGACAAAAGGAAGGCCTTGATTACTTTGACACATACTTGCCGGTAATGAGGATAGCATCTATTCGGGTGTTAGTGGCACTGGCGACCGTGTATGGACTTGAAATCCATCAAATGGTGGTCAAGACAGCTTTCTTAAATAGAGAGTTAGAGCAAGAAATTTACATGGAACAACCTGAGGGTTTGGTGGTTCCTGGTAAAGAAAGGAAAGTGTGCAAACTTGTTAAGTCACTTTAGGGACTTAAACAAGCACCCAAATAATGGCATGCAAAATTTGACCAAACAATGTTGGCAAATGGATTCAAGATCAATGAGTGCGACAAATGTGTTTACATTAAAAACACTCCAAATCATGAAGTCATTGTTTGTTTATCTATTGATGACATGTTGATAATGAGTAGAGATATTGCCGACGTAAATGCTACTAAGCGTATGCTTGCTAGAAAATTTGACATGAAAGACTCAGGAGTTGTTGATTTGATCTTAGGAATCAGAATTCATAAAATTCCACAAGGTCTAGCATTATCACAGTCTCATTATATCGAAAGAGTACTTGACGAGTTCAAGTATTTGGATTTCAATATTTCCAAGACTCCAATGGATGTGAGTTATGCACTTCAAAAGAATGAAGGTGAAAGTGATTCATAACTGGACTATGAAAGAGTGTTGGGAAGTTTGATGTATATCATGAATCGTACTCGACCAGATATAGCATGTGCTATTAGTAAACTGAGTCAGTTCACAAGTAATCCCAATCAAACTCACTGGATGGCAATGAAACGAGTTTTGGGGTATTTAAAACACACCCAAGACTATGCTTTGCATTATAATAAATATCCCGCCGTAATTGAGGGATATAGTGATGCAAATTGGATCACCGGATCATCTGAAGTTAAATCCACAAGTGCATATGTGTTTAGCATTGAAGATGGAGCAATATCTTGGAAATCATCCAAACAGACATGTATCGCCCGCTCTACAATGAAATCTGAATTTATAGCTTTAAACAAGGCCGGTGAAGAAGCTGAATGGCTTCGGAATTTTTTGGAAGATATTCCATTCTGGCCCAAATTTTTTGGAAGATATTCCATTCTGGCCCAAACCTTTGGCACCTATATGCATACATTGTGATAGTCAAGCAGTAATAGGTAGGGCAGGGAGCGTTATGTATAATGGGAAATCTCATCACATACGACGGAGACACAATACCGTTAGACAACTACGCTCTAGTGGAGTTATCACTATTGACTACGTAAAGTCAAGAGATAACGTGTCAGATTCACTCACAAAAGGCCTAGCTAGAGAGGTAGTTGAAAAATCATCGAAGGGAATAGGTTTAAGGCTTAGGACAAGTCATCATGGCGATAACTCTACCTAGCAGACTGGAGATCCCAAGAGCTAGGTTCAAAGAGATCAAACAAAGTTATGAATGACGGTTCGACATTGTCAAATAACTCAATCCATTTTCCTAATGGAGACAATGTTCAGGAACAAGGATAAAACATTAAAGGCTTTTTAAAAAGTTAATAAATCTTAAGTTTTTTAATGGTTTCTAAGTTTGGCAGGTATGACCAAATAGTGTATCTACGTGATGACACATTTTAGGAATCACCTATGTGAGGGTGAAGTGTAAGCCGCTTCAAAGAGAATGATAGAAAAAGCTCATTCTCTATACACTCATGAAACCAGGCGGTCCATGGCCGAAACGAACACAACCGTGAGAACCATAGACGGTTGAGGTTTAATTGTGTGACTTATATTGTCTAGGTATACAACAAAGTTCAACGGTCCAAGGATATCACATCTACCGATTGATCGAGTATATTCGATATAAGTTCACTACGGAAAGGGAAACCTACTTATCCAGTTGCAATTAATCCTTACTTGTATATCACACATTTTTCCGTGCATTCCTCTACTGATTGCCATTCCCCATTCAAGTGGGGGATTCTTGGGTTTTTAAGTGTTGGTGAATGGAAAATAGAGGGAAAAAATATGGAGGAAAATGAAAATTTTGAATTGGTCCTTTATTGCTTTTTGGATGAAGCATTTCTACCTCATTGGTAGTAGAAAGGAAATTTCTTGTGCTTATATAGAGAAACACATCTTCTAGCTCATAAAGAGTTGAGAAGAGGACCTCCCCTCATGCCGCCATCGTCGCTCGGCTTGGATTTGGATTCGGTCTACCAAATTTATTTAATGTTTAATTATTTAATCATTAATAAGTTTCCAAAATCTGAGCGTTTTTCCTTTTAATTTTCGCGAAATTATTTAATCCTCCATTTCTGAAAAGTTGCACCTTTTCACTAAACCTGATCAATGGCTATCTAAATCTGGCCAGTCCTTAGTTTTTTCCTTACGAACTTTCTTCTCTCTTTTTTCTTGCACTAAAATTTCTCGTGTGATATACTGCATTCGAGTGGTTCGCTGTTCACTGGCGTTTTAGGTACCGATACTCCGGTGAGTAAAATCGTTCTATCATGGGACCTCGGATACTTGAGGAGAATAATTTCCTCAAGGACACACTGTGCATTTAGTGGGCTCGATTTCATTCCTATATTGTTTTCTGATTTTTTTTCAGTATCCAGTTTAGTTTCTGTTTTCTATTTTTCCTGTTTTCAATTTTAGGAATTTTTTTCTAAGTTACTGTTTCAAAGAATTTTTGCAATGCAGATTAATAACAAAACCTTCTATGCCATCTCATCAAAATGTGTTCAGTAGACATATTATTCCTTAACATTAGGTGTTCTATAGTTCGAACTCTTAATTAAAGTGTCTAAATGAAAATTCAGACATATTTTAAGGGGTCATTTATCTATTTCACCAATTAAAAATAGTCACTATCATGCAGTTTAATATTCCACAAATGAGATTTCATGACATTGAGCCCGTTTGGATTGGCTTATAAGTTGGTCAAACCAGCTTATAAGCCATTTTTAACTTGTTTGAGTGTTTGACAAAAATAGAAAACAACTTAAATTAAGTTAAAAAGTGTTTAAAATAAGCGAAAGCCAAGAATTTGGTCAACCCCAATTTTTTTTTTTTTTGCCTTAAAAGTCATTTTGATTTGATCAACAACTTTACCCTTTTATCCTTTATATTTTCTGTTAATTCTAATACTACTTTTACTTCTAAAACCCTTTAAGCACTTTTATCCAAACACGTAACTGCTTATTTATAAATAACTTTCAGCACTTATACTTAAAAGACACTTTTTTTCGGCTAATCCAAACGGACTCATTATCATGGAGTAATAAATCCACCCGTAAATTTGAAATTTTGGTTGGATTTTAAAAAGGAAAAGTACAAAGAATCAATTGGCAAAAAGGTAACAAGTCAAACTGAGGCAAGTTCCGAAATCCAACGAGTTTCAAACAAAAGTGGAAACAAAAACAGTTTGTTTGGACACATATTTTTGAAACAGAAAGTTGAAAGCACTCTCACTCAACTCAATGGAAGCAATAAGAAAACAAGCTACAAAGCTCAGAGAACAAGTTGCCAAACAACAACAGGTAACCTTTCCTCTTCCCATCCACCTCTATACTCAAGAAGAAATCAACCCTAATTCTATTCTTAACTCTCTCTCTCTCCTCTTCTTTTTCTTTTCTGACAATTATAAATTGCATTTTAAGTAGACTCTTCCTTTTAAGTTTTTTTTTTTTTTTAAAATGTTATAAAATATAATATTTGATACTTAAAAACTATATGGAAACATTGGAAATCACCAATATTATGTAGTACTAGTAGTTAAGATTAATTATGAATGATTGTAAACATCACCAACTTAAGAATTTGGGATAGAGGAGTGTGTCTTTGAAGCTGCTCTTCTTTTCGTTTGTGACTAGGAAGGATAGTTAGTTTTGGCTCTTCACTTTTGTTTACTGGATCTTGTGTTCTATTTTGTTTATTTTGGTAAAAACATCTCTTCTTTCTGTGGGGTTCAAATGATGCTTTAGGGTGTGCTTGGTATGGAGGAAACAATTTCCAGAAGATGTTTTCTAATTTTTCAACGTTTGGTTGTCAAAATATTTTGGAAATTATTATCTCTAGGAAAACAAGTTCCATAACAATTCATTGTCTCCTCCCCACCGGCCCAACCCCCACCCCTTGACCATCCCACCCCGAACCTCCACTCCCAACCCCCATAATGTTTTGGTAGATTACATATAAATTCTCTTGGCATAATATATTTTTACATACTTACCAGACATTAGAAAATAAGTTACAATTCCACTTGTTTTCCATGAGAACTTTTCCAATAAAACATTTTCCTTCATACCAGGGGCGGAGCTATGCTTGCCCAAGGGGTGTCGAGCGACACCCCTTTGCCGGAAAATTACATTGTAGAGATAGGTGAAATTTTGGTTTTATAGGTATGTATACTAGTATTGACACCCCTTAACACAAGTTGAAGGCTTAGCGCAGCGGTTAAGGGGTTGGAAAAAGTCCCTAAGGTCGTGTGTTCAAACTTGCATTGCGACATATCTATATTTTTTGATACCCCTTAATATGATTCCTGGCTCCGCCACTGCTTCATACCAAACACACCCTTAGATAGGCTCATGGCATATTCGATTCACAAAAGATGGGTTTGGTAGTGGCTATCCATCTTTAGTGAATCAAATATGCTAAGATTATTCACTCCTAAATCCTCGCTCTATCGTGTGTTTTCTTTTTCTCTAACTCATACTTGAAGGTATGATTTTTGCAGTTTCTGCAGAGTGAATATTTAACATGTAACAAAAGATTGGGATGTAAATCACAATGATTTTAATTGAATATATGTGCAACATAGTATAAACTGTGTGGTCTTTGTTGATTCTTTGCTATTTTTATGCTAGGCTGTCTTCAAACAATTTTCTAGCGGACTAGGTGGCACAGATTATAGTGTTACTGATGAAGTAGAGTTGCAGCAACCTCAAAAACTTGAGAAGCTCTACATTTCTACTCGTGCCGGCAAGGTTTGACGACACTCCCCCCATTTTAGAATGTCTTTTATGGATTCCTTGTTTTACTTGACCTCTTTATCCTGTTTTATCAACTAGCACTTCCAAAGGGATATCGTCCGAGGTGTTGAAGGCTACATCATCAGTGGCTCTAAGCAAATTGAAATTGGTCAGTCACTGATATTTCTTCTTACATATATATGTAATCTCTAAGGCTTATTTTTCACTGATATTATACATTCTATTTTTAGGTACTAGGTTGTCAGATGATAGCCGAAAATATGGGGCTGAAAATACATGTACAAGTGGAAGTACGTTATCTAAAGCAGCATTATGTTACAGTAGGGCTCAAGGTGAAATTGAGAAGGAACGTGAGGATCTACTAAAGGCCCTCGGGACGCAGGTTTGGAAAAAAATATCTGTGACCATAAACTCTTGTTGTGCCTTCTTCATTATCATGCTGTGTTTCATCAAATTTTGTCAGCTGTGCGAAGGAATGGGAGGTTTATATGGTAGTAAGCTGTGATTTGAAGGTTACTTTGCTAAATTCTGGAGTCAATGATATTTTTATTAGTTGATATTATGCGTAAAACTTATTTAGTTCATATCTAAGTAAGACATCTTCTGTTTTCCTTTTTGCTTTATTTTTCTTAGAAGTAATGCTAGATAGTGAATATTAGAGTATACAACAGAGAATTCAGTTAATCTGCATTCATGGCTTCCTGGTCTCCAATTTCTTTTCAGATGCAGCTCATGTCAATCTATACTGTTACTTAAAAAAAAAATGTCAACCTATACTGTTATTTTTACTATGAAAATGAAGGTGGGTTGGTATAAGTAAGCGCAATAGTGATGACATTTTCAGTGGTTATGTTCAGCAACCTGTGCCTGAAAAAGTGCAGTAGAGCTATCTAACGAATCACCAACCAAGCTTAGCTAAATTTGCTTACAATATCTAAAACCCATAAAGGTCAAAACATTATCCTGGTAATTTTTATTAAGTAGGTTAGTTTATGGTTGATGAGAAATATGTTGTGAGTTTTTATAGAAAATCATTTATGTTTTTCATCCTTTTCTATTTGCTTGATATAATGAATGTCGTATTATTATTATTAGCTTTTCGTTGCCATAATATCACTATAGCTGTTTCATTGTAACCTGCATTTCATTTTCCAGATGTCCTGGATTTGATATCTGAATGAGATGAGTTTTTATCGTAATTTATCCAAATTTTGCAATAGCTAGATTCACTTGTTACTAAGCGAGCGGTGCCACAAAGAGCTTTCAAATAAGATGACTTAGATCTCTCTTTGTAGTTCATTCATTCATGAAATGTTAAGCTAAGTATGGAATTTTTCTTGATTAGAAGTTTCAAACTTCAGGTTGCTGAGCCTTTAAGAGCAATGGTTGTGGGAGCTCCATTGGAGGATGCTCGACATCTTGCTCAACGTTATGATAGAGTGAGACAGGAAGCTGAAGCTCAGGTAACATTGAAGAAGGGAAATGTCTTCATTTGAAGTCCCTCCTCTGTTGTCGCCAGTTGTTATCTTCGTTGCTAATTTTTCCTGTCATTTGGGACTGAGGCGTGGTTCACTGTTTGATTGATTTTCTAGACTATTTCCGATAGTCATTTATTATTTGATAACTATTCATGCATCAATAAGTTACTTGCATTATATGTTGAAGTTCTGTACTTATCCCAAACTTCTTTGGGACAAGTCAGGCTATCGAAGTTTCCAGACGCCAGGCTAAAGTGAGGGAATCCAATGGTAATCCTGAAAGTGTATTAAAGCTGGAAGTTGCTGAAGCAAAACTTAGGGACCTAAAGTCAAACATGGCTACCTTGGGCAAAGAAGCTTCTGCTGCCATGGCTGCTGTTGAGGCTCAACAACAGAGGTTAACACTCCAACGGCTCATAGCCATGGTAGTAGTCTGTTTCTCTTTTCTACTGCAGTTCAGAGTCATTGTTTTTTCCAATCCTTATCGCTCAGAAATCTCCATGTGAAAGCCCCTTCATTTATTTCTTATTCAAGGTTGAGGCACAGCGCCATTATCATCAGCGAGTTCTGCAGATATTTGATGAGCTTGAGGCAGAGGTACACTCTTTCTGTATCAAAATCTTTTGCTTGATATGAAGAGTAGATATATTTTAGTAGTTTTTACGTATGTCTCTTGGCTGGTTTATTACTTATAAGTGATGGGGATTGATGTAAACTCTTTGAGTGCATAGATGATGTCGGAGCGTCAAAGAATTGAAGCATCTCCTAGTTCAGCCACAGATAATTCGATGCCGCCTCCCCCAGCTTATGCTGAAGTTAATGGGCTTCCTTTTCAGTCATATGATGGATCCATAGATGGGACCACATATTTCTTGGCAGAGGTGATGGTTATATTGCCTCTCACTTCTTTTAAGATGAATCGTGATGGATTACTGTCCTTGAGCTTTTACTTTATAGCTTTTCATTTTATTCGTTCATCTCTTACTGCAGGTCGTACACCCATATGAAGCTGAGTCAGATGTAGAGCTCACATTATTGATTGGTGACTATGTAGTTGTTCGAAAAGTAAGCTTTACCTTTTGTTTGTTGTCACAGTACGTTATGAATATCCTACTCCCAAAACATTCCAACCCCTCCCCATGAGTATCTGGTTGACAATGAATCACTAGATACTACATGTGGAATAGAGTACTAGCATTAACTGCATGCTTTCTTCAACTGGTAATAATAATCATGGTAGTCTAGCACTAGCATACAGCTTTGAGTATCCATTTCCGGGAAAGTCTTCTGTTAGATTCTTGAAGGATCCAGTTATAATGCGTTTTAGAGGTTTGGAAGGGATTACTTAAACAGCTCTCTCTTTATCAATGCCACTTTTGTTACTCTCGTCATTTATTCTGAAGGGATGCACATCTTTGGCAGTGTGATCACTGATTGTTCGAGATTTCCTCTTTTCTAATTCTGTTCCTTCTCCGTATATTAATCAGCTTACTAGTTGCTAACATCGGTTCGTTTGTTTCCCCGAAGGTGTCGAACAATGGTTGGGCTGAAGGTGAGTGCAAGGGCAAAGCAGGTTGGTTCCCATTTGGGTATGTAGAAAGACGAGAACGTATTCTTGCAACCAAGGTAGCTGAAGTTTTCTGAACACTGTATGCCGACTGCAAATTTGGCATTATGACTGTATGCAGTTGTGGTTCGCATTGTCGGTTCCATGCAAAGTGCAGAATCTCTTGTGCATCTGACTGTCGCTAGTGCCTTTGTGTTTGCATTTGTAATGGTGTAATCAGATTCTTGCAGTAAAGAATGCTTGTTTTGGCTTTCTTCTTCTTTCAATTTGGGCTTCCGTCTATTTGCCTACAATATGTCTTTCTTTTCTGCAGCAGAATGCGGATCACGGATCTTTGTTTTGCTAATCTTAGGGCAGATTAGAAGAAATCACCTAGTATTTTTTCTCCGTTGAGAATAGAATGTTGGTCTCCCATGGTATTCTTTCCACCTTATTGACCACTGGCCATACCCTTGGGTGCCACAACCGTTTCTTCTTAGATGATAAATTATATGGCAAGCATTAATGCACTTTCATGTTTCAAACCATTTCTCTGTTAGTCCTCCATAGTGTGACTTTACATAGTAGTTCTGAGGTTGAACTGCAGTTTGTGGTCTACTGTGAAATGCCTATGATGGAGCAGCAATTTTCTGGACAGAGCACTGTAAAGGGGCATTACTTTTAAGGTTTATTAACATGCTCTGAAATTCACTCTTGTTGTCTAAGCAGAATTGTCAGACTAATTCAGCTGCAAATAAACTTCCCAATGACTATCAAAATACAGATACCATCTAGCCCGTATTATAGAAGTGTTAAAGTCAATAATAATTCAATTTGAAACTTGTAAAAACGTACACTCTTTAGTTTATGGAGTGCTACGTTTTAACTTATACTCTTATATCTGTTTCTACTTGCAACAAATTAGTTTTTCATCTCTTGAGTGAAGTGGAAGTTGGCCTGATATGTTGAACTAGGGTGTTCGGTCGATATGGTGCGAGTTTTAGACATTCTAGTTTCGTGCTTAGATTTTATTAAAACACTATATCAATGCCAACCTAATTAAATTTGGTATGGTTTTGCTTTCTCTTTTGGTTTCGGTTTGTTCAGTTCGATGACTTCGATTTATTCAATGTGCTTAGGGAATCATGACTTTCTTTTTTGTCTTTAAGAGGTAAAATCAATTCTTGAACAAAACGCTAATAAATCAAAGAAAGTCCTTTGGGGGCTTTTAATTTTCCAGAGATTGAGATAGTGAAAAGGCATGCAATTGCAGGAATGCCCTTATTTTGGGGTGGTCTTTAATTTTTATCTATTAAATTGGTGATCTTTAATTTTTGACCTTCAATAGAATTCTTTGGTTTTAGGTTCGAACCCCCGCTCAGTCAAAAAAAATTTTTTAAAAAAATTTCAAGGTAGAGTTTGCATTCCCTTGCAGTGATTTGCCTGCAAAACTCTGCCTCAGGCAGAATTTTGCTACCTTCACAGTCAAACTTTATCTAATCAGGCAGAGTTTGAGTCAAACTCAGGTAGAGTTTTGAGGCAAACTCTACGAGTTTTGGCATGCCTGAAGCAAAACTATGCCTCAAAGCCTAACTTTGCTACAAAACTTAAAGACCACAAATATGAGGGGCAAAACTTAAAGAATACAAATATGAGGGGCAAAATATAAAGACCACCCCAAAAGAAGGGCAATCCGTGCAAAAAAATGAAATAAATATAGAAATGTGAAAATAATGGAAAACCAAATTTGAATAAAACGGGTAGTAAATATTTAAATTGGATCAGAACTTTTACATTGAGAAAAAAGAAAAATAAAAGATAATTCAAAGTTTTAATTTAATTTCTCATTATCACATTATTCCATCTTGTATTTATCAATCAGTGACATGAGGATTGCACTAATGATAAAGAAAGTAAGGTTTTAGGCATTTTATTTTATGTTATAATCTAAAATATGTGTATCGTTTATGTAAATATGTATTTCGATACGATATATGAATTTCGTGCCCAATATTAACTATTTAAAAGTTTAAACGAATATCATATTGAATACCAATTTTTTCTTATCTCAATTTGATAATTTGGTATATGGCTGTCACAACACAATTTACCTAAATCATGATGACACCTACACCCCAACTCGGTAAGCACCAGCTACATAAACCAATTCCATTATTAAGAAACAATGATTAAGCATTTGAAGAGAGTCACTAAGTCGTAATATGAAATCGTAATGTCATCAGTGTAGAAAATTCATAAAAACCTCAAGAATGGAGAGATGTGTAACGACCCAACATCGTTTTGAGTTCTATGACCCCTTGTCATATTGGTGGGGTTGGGGGGAAGGGGGAAGATGATGTTAACTGTAAACTTATAAAAATGAAGATGAATATGAATCTTCAATTGGGATTTAGGTCTCCTGTATGGTAGCATGTGGTTACTCACTTTGTGCGCTCTTTTGGGTGCATTATTTCACCATTTTCGTATCGACTATACTTTAATTAGGGGTGTACAAAGTAAACCGATAAACCGCACCAAACCGATAAACCGAGTCAAACCGAGAAAAAAACCCGACTAGTGGTTTGGTTTGACTTGGTTTGGTGTTGAAAAATAAAACCCGACAATAATTGGTTTGGTTTGGGTTTAACTAAAAAAAGTCAAACCGAACCAAACCAACCCGACATTACATGTATTCAATTTTTAAAATATTTTATACATAAAAATATTTATTTGTAATGTAATTTATAAATATTTCTTAATTTTTT
This sequence comes from Lycium barbarum, assembly GCF_019175385.1. NCBI lineage: Eukaryota > Viridiplantae > Streptophyta > Magnoliopsida > Solanales > Solanaceae > Lycium > Lycium barbarum. The sequence continues at coordinate 41,175,937 of NC_083347.1, forward strand.
TCGTAGTTTTTTAATCCATTATCATATTATTTAAATTTGAACTTAGAATTTTGAACGTCAATAAGTTTTATATCTTATGGATGTTAGTAACTCAAATAAAGTCCAAACCAAAACCAACTCAACACTAATGCTAACAAAAGAAATTCAATTTACCATTAGGAATGACAATAATGTTGGATATCTATTCTTTAGTTTTGCATAATTGATTTAGAGAGTGAAAATACAGAACTTAAGTTTTTTTTCTTTGTCATGTAATTAATACTTATTAGCCGTACTTATTTTAGCATGACTTAATATTTTTAGATTATGGTCATTTTCTTTATGGCTTGTTAATTAGCAATATTTATTTTAACCGATTTTATTAGCTTTTGTTAAATATTTTAATACAATGTCATCACTCTTCTCACATTTTATGTTATTTTCTTAAGAAACACCTTAATTATATAGTTGTACCTTACTAGGACTAAAACGATATTTGAAATAAAAGTTATATGTTTTGTATCAAGGCTATTTCGAAAAAAACTCGAAAAACCCTAGAAAATCGAATAATCCGAGAAAAACCGAGGTTGAAAAACTCGAATTTTATTAGTTTGGTTTGGTGTATAAATTTAAAAACCCAAAATAATTGATTTAGTTTGGTGTTTAAAAAATCCGAACCAACCTGGTTCATGTACACCCCTAACTTTAATAGAGGTGGTTCGTTTGTGCAAATGAATGGAAAAAGCACTTTTTAGTAGTTCTATTAACAGTAATTTATCAACTCTGAACTGTCTTTATCTTGGGTTTATTAAAAAACAGAGCTATCAAGCTGATAGTATTCATCTACTGAAACTAAGCTTAACAATAATTGAGCTACAAGTTGAAGGCTTTTTTGGGATGAATCATGGGTCTAGTCTCGAGGCCGAGCATATCAAAAATACACCGAGGAATCTAGGGGACGAAAGTATCTTGGGACTTAGTTCTAAGCGTACGTCTAGGCATTAAGTGAGTTTTTATCTTGCGGCGCAAGTGCAGAAAATCTCTCCAAATCAGAATTAAGATTATTAAACAAATTTTTAATTTAATAACAAAAACCAGCTTGTTATTTAATACTTAAAAGTCAATCTATTTTATTTTTAGCCTCTCATTTCTATTCTCTCTCTTCATCTTCTACAGGGTAAAGAGGAAACTAATCAGTTTGATAACTACAAAGTAAAATGTATCATCATCCGTCATCACAACTTCTATTATGATTGTATGTAACTTCTTTGCTTCTTTTTTTCAAGTTTTGTTTTGCTCTTTGAAGTTAAGATGTTAAATTTTAACTCAATTTTTTCCAACGTCTAGTTAATTTTTTGGATGAACATTCTAATTAGTAAGAGTCAATTGTTGATTCTTAGTAGAACTTTAAGATTAATCAGTGCCATATACACTTCCACTTATTTATATTTTCTTGAAATTTCTACGAAAATTTATCTTTTTTAATATATATTCTACTATATTAATTACTCTATAAAATAGTAAAAATTAAAAAATTCATGAGTCTTATGTCTCGCGCGTGTCATATAAGAAGCGTCCCCCACCTTTATAAGCTGAAAGATACAGCCAAATCTAGAGGACGACCCATAAAAACTCCCATAATTTAATCGATTCATCACTTAATTCCCTTTCTTACTTCATATAAGCTGCAATGACTCTATCTTGTGAAAGCTGGAAACTCTTGAAAATTCTCAGACTACCATACAATGAATAGAACGATTCTGGAGAGAGACAGAAAAGGGGGGGGGGGGGGGGGGGGGTGGATGTGGGACTGGGAAAAAGAATGAGAGAAAAGAGGGGGAATAAATATATTACAAAGTATCCAGAAAGTGCAATTTATAAAAGACAGCACTTCCTCAAGACTCGTCAAGAACTGTTCAAGCTTTGATATCCTGACTTTGGCTGTCCTTCAGGATCTCCACATACCTTTTTACTTGACTTTGATTAATCTCAAATGTGAATGTAAGTTCTCTTACCTGCAATTTCAGCGGTCGGATCAAAACATTAGAGATATCCTGATGGACATTGCAGAGTAAAAAAACAAGAAACATCTCTGCTAAAATAATCTACACTGTTCTTAATGTCACCCCCCCCCCCCCCCCCCACACACACCACACACCCCAACCCAGCAACCAAAAAAAGACCCTTGCATGTCAAAAAAGCTTCTACTTCTGTTTTCAGCTTGTTCAGTTAATAAGCTCAACATTAACTTCCACGGGCTTTCTTCTTGCCCCCCCCCCCCCCCCCCCCAACCCAAAACCAAGCAATGGCTTTTCCCGCTTCCCCATGTGGTGACTCGAAGTCTCGAACCCCAACCTCATGGTTGGAGGTGGAAGGTCCTTTCCAATAGGTTATCCCTCTCTAGTTTTGCCAAACAACAGGTTTTTATGCAAGCATTGGCTGAATTATCACAGGCCTCGTTAGAAAATTTGAGTGGGATATTGTTGTTTGTCCACATGTTCCAGTATCGTACACAATAGCTTTACTTCTTTGCATTTCTCTCTACTTATCACATTAAAAAGAAGAGGAGACTCCTTTTCATTTCTCTCTATGTATGTAGCAAATCTCATACAGTATGATCTTGTTATAAAGAATAATTTGCACTCCAATATATGCATTAAGTTTACATAATGTGCATACCAATATAAATATTAAATACGGAGTATCAGAAATTCATTCTGTATAGACCAGATATATACAAGACACAATCTTGGCATTAGATTCTGATATGCCAAATTTTCATCCATTCTGCCTGTCACTCAACCTGGAGTGGTTCATTGCCGAAAAGGTAAGGTCTATATTCACAAATGATTATTCTATTATGGTATGGACTTACAGCACTAATTTTATGCTAAATAGAATTATGAAAGTCAACTTGCACGCACTTGCCTATGAATTGAGTGGGACAGGTGATTTAGCAGATTGTTCAAAATCAACAACATACCCAATGAAATCCCACGAAGTGGGGTCTGGGGAGGGTGGAGTGTTTACAGACCTTACCCCTACCTTGGGAGGTAGAGAGGTGTTTCTGGTAGACCATCAGCAAATTGTTCAAAATCAGAAGGCAGAACCATAATTAGCCTCTAACCACGCCAACAAATTCAACATAAAACTTTCATTGATTGGAAAGTTTTCTTTTCCAACGAAGTAATTTTCACTTGAAATAGCAAAAGCTCAAACAGCTCCAGATGCCCGCCCATAAATTCAATATTACAGAAGCCTGAACCGTAGTTGTTTGAAACAAGAAAAGGATAAGGGTGACTAAACGGTTCTAAAGCGATCATCCCGGTTTCAATAATAACCACCAGATGATTACCTAGGCTTGATATACATTACTAGATAAAAATAGGATAATTACCTAGGCTTGATATACTTGATCAAAAAAGAATGATTATCTAGGCTTGAGTTTAGGTAACTCAGTCGTCACCTGTTAGTCCCAAACTGGAAATGAGTCTCCCACAAAATGATAAATATAGCGATTAACTAGGTCATGAGACTCATGACTCATGTGATAAGCTAAATTAAAGAACAAGCTAATAAGATAGGTAACTCATCAATGAGGTAAGAATAAGCAATTTTGTGTCAAATAAGAAGCATACCTCAATGAAGGAACCAGAAGTCAGGGTTAGACTCTGTTTCCGAAGTACTTCTTTGCCATTCACATGAATTGGATATTTTCCAACGTTCCGCAAATGGAATAGTCCATGCATGTCCATCTTTATAATTGCCTAATCAAGTAATTCATATAATTGCGTCAGTCCATGGACACATAACTGTACATCACATTTTCAGGCATACAAGAGTGCAAATTGTTTCTAGGATTTAAAAATAGAGATAGTTGCATTTTTGGTCCTCCAGTTATTGGTAAATTTTGATTTTGTTCCTTGAAATATTTGACTAAGCATATTTAATCTTTAATTAACTAAAATGTGTATTCCGGACCCTCTACATAGGGAGATATGTGACTTTTACACTATCACTAGAACTATATTACCTTCAAATATGGAGTAACAATGAAAATTTAGCATACAATATTGATAATTAAATGGTTATAATTCATTAAAATTTCTGAAGCGTCATATTCAGAGAGATCAAAATTCAAAAGTGCACTAATCAATTAATTGAAGGTTAAATGCATTTCACCAAAAATCACAAGGACTAAAATTAGAATATGTTGATACTTGAGGGACTTCAAATTCACAAAAAAAATCAAAAAAAAATCGAGGTCGATTGTTCGATCAACTATTTCATTATATGCTAGGCAAATGAAACCAACTCAGAAATATAAAACTTAACGAATAACTAAAAGGGACCATTGATTAATACAGCTGAGTCCAAGCTGAACGTACCTGTCGCCTAGAAATTTTATTATTACGACCTTCTCTGCCCAAGTCGATGTCAACTTTAACATCTTCAGATGCTCTTCCCAGCAGCACCTGAACCCATAAATCCATGTTTGAATTTCTGTAAAACCTTTGAAGTTCAACGGAAGGCAATGCAAAAACAAAAATTGGAAGCTAGACTGTAACAGCTATTTAACACTTTTGGCAACATCATAAATACTCTTAAATATTTGAGAGTCACTGATTCAGCATTTCCAGCTTTTGCCTTCAACCTTTGACATAGCAATAAAAATTGCAACATTAAACTAGGAGTAAACCATACTTCGAGTATGGACATCTTGCAACAGCAAACATAGCTCACTATTTCCTGATTTCCTCTCATTTGTTCGGTTTCCATATAGTTATCAAGCAGAGAGAAGAGGAAGTCTACTTGGCAAAATGAACATACCTACATTAAGGACAATCATTCAGAAGCCACGCACAATGTAGCTCTCTGAAGTTTTTTTGATTAGGCTGATTCCCCGCCATATCTTCACATTTCAGTTGGGCATTTTTCCCTAACCTCTTCTTTATCCCCTTTTTTTCTTTCTAATTTGGGGGGATGAGGGGGAGGGACTCGGGAAGAAAAGTATATCTAGAAGCTAAATCCTAAAAAGGTCTTTAAGAGCAAACATCTTTAAAAGATGTGCTTAAGAAAAACATCAAAATGAAGTGAACATAATACATACATACAACAACATACACAGTGAGGTCCCACAAGTGGGGTCTGGGGAGGATGGGGTGTACACAGGCCTTACCCCTACCTTTGTGGGGTAGAGAGGCTGTTTCCAACAGACCCTCGGCTTAGGAAAAAAGGGAATCGTTTTTCAAAACAGTTTTGAAAAAATGCAAGAGTAAATAAGTTACAATAAAAAATATTGCAGAAAGAAAATACATATATATCTAGAAAAATTTATCTATTCATTTATTTACTTTCTTGTGTAGGGAAAAAATAAATATAAAACACAAATAATAACTATGAACAGGGGAATTGAAAAATATTGTAATTAAGTGTATGCATAGCAAGAGTAAATCAATCAAGTTTAGAGACTACATCAAATTACGATTCAACAACAAAACATGCAGTTTAAGTTAAAAAGGTCTATTGGGGGCTAGTATATTGTAATTAAGTGTGTGCATAGCAAGAGTAAATCAATCAAGTTTAGAGACTATATCAAATTACGATTCAACAACAAAACATGCAGTTTAAGTTAAAAAGATATATTCAGGGCTAGTATTACAAGTGGATCGTATACCTTTTCGAAGTGCAATCGGTTGACTAGGAGGAGACAAGCTTGCAGTAGGTGCAGGGTTCGATGTAGGATGTGAATCATCTGAGTCTGATGTTGGATGCGGATGACGATGATAAGTCGGGAGTGGTGGTACTGTGGTTGGATATGCATAAGTAATCATAGATTCCTTAATGGTCGGTTTAGGTAAGACCTTAGATATCATGATTATCAGAAGATGTAAAGTAAGGTCGAGATTCAAAAAATGTGACATCGACTGACATGATACTGATGAAGATTTGGTGAGAAGCAACTATACCCTTTTTGAACCAGAGAATAACCGAGAAACACACATTTTAGAGCACAAAGGACTAATTTATGAACAGAACATATGCTCCCACAGACACAAGGGGGAAGAGAGTACTATAACAATACTTACTAAGGAATCAGATTTTACATAGAAGAAGAGGGCATTCGTTTAATTAAGTAGCAAGACGTGAGAATTGCATCGCCCCGTTATGCCTTTGTATCATCTTTGTCCTCTGTTCTCGTCCTTAGTCCCTAAGTGTACAAGTGAAGCACTTTCTCATCCAGGATGGGAATAGGCTATGATTGACGAGATGTCTGCTTTACATACGAGTGGTAATTGGGAGCTTATTCTCTTCCTTCAAGTAAATCTGTTGTTGGTTGTCGTTGGGTTTATGAAGTCAGAGTTGGTCCGAACGGTAAAGTTGATCGACTTAAGGCTCGCCTTGTTGCCAAGGGGTATGCGTTAGGCTTGCAATGATACTCTCTCCCGTGGATAAAATAGCATTTGTCCGTCTTTTCTATCCATGGTTGTTGTCCGTAATTGGCCTCTTTATCTATTAGATATTAAGAATGTTTTACTCCCACGATGACCATGACGATGAAGTTTATATGGAGTAACCACCTGATTTTGTTGCTCAGGGGAAGTACAGTAACCTTGTATGTCGATTGCACTTCGAAAAGGTATATAATCCACTCGTAATACTAACCCCCATTACACCTTTTTAAACTATCATAGTCAAATGAAAACATTGGAAATATTATTAAGATGTAGGCTTTATACTCAGGTCATCCCCAAGAGAGGAAGTTTCAAGTATCTGGGTCGGTAATCCAAGATAATGGGGAGATTGACAAGGATGTCGCACATCATATTGGGACGGGGTGGATGAAATGGAGGCTCACATCCGGTGTTTTGTGTGATAAAAATGTGCGGCCAAGACTTAAAGATAAGTTCTACAGAGTGGTGGTTAGACCGACTATGTTATATGGAACGGAGTGTTAGCCAGTCAAGGACTCCCATGTCTAGAAGATGAGAGTAGTAGAGATGAGAATGCTGAGATGGATGTGTGGGCATGCCAAGAGAGATAAGATTAGGAATGAGGATTTTTGGGCCAAGGTGGGAGTGGTCCCTATGGATAAGATGAGGAAAGTGAGGTTGAGATGGTACAAGCATGTGAAGAGGACATGTGCAGATGCCCCGGTAAGGAGAACTGCATGGTTGGTCGTAGTGGGCTTGAGAAGGGATAGAGGTAGACCTAAGACGTATTGGGGTGAGGTGATTAGGCAAGACATGTCACAACTTCAGTTCACCGAGTGTGTGGAGGTAGAGAATTAGGATAGAAGGTTAGTAGGTAGTCGGGCTTATTTCTTTTCCATTCCCGGGGTATTAGTATTATTCTTGTATTTTTGTATTCTTAGATTTCTATTACTACCTGTTGTTTCTTGAGCCTTGGTTGTTGTATTATCTTGTTGTTGTTTATGATTGTTTTTACTCCTGTTTCTGCTTTCTTTGAGCCGAGGATCTATCGAAAACAAACTTTTTACTTTCTCAAGGTAAGGGTAAGGTCTGCACCCTACCCTCCCCAGACCCCAACTTGTGGGATTACACTGGTTTTGTTGTTGTTGTTTATGCATATCTACATTGATCCACTAAGCTTTATTTATAGTTATATTCTACACAGTACGTAATAATTATTTTATATGTGGGACACTATATACATTAATAGCATGTTTAGCCAAGCTTATGGGAGGTCAAAAGTGCTTATTTTAAAAAAGTGAGGTGTTTGGCCAAGCTTTTAGGGGAAAATAATTGCTTTTAGGGAGTAGTAGAAGCTGTTTTTCAGAAGCCAAAAAGTAGTTTTTCTCCAAAAGTACTTTTTTGAAAAGCACTTTTGAAAAAAAATACACTTTTTAAAAGCTTGGCCAAACACTAATTGTTGTTCAAAAGTGTTTTTCAATTTGATCAGTCAAACACAAAATGCTTCTCACCAAAAGTACTTTTTTAAAAGCACTTTTCGAAATAAACTGATTTTAGAAGCTTGGCCAAACATGCTATAATATTCTAACAGTTTTCAAAGATGTGATGCACAGGTTGGTAGTTGTGAAACCATGGTGAGTGAAGGTGTTAAAAAGGGATGAGATGAGGTAGACCTAAAATCACAAGGACGGAAGTTGTCTCCAAAGACCTACAATCTGTTGGAATCCATGTCGGCTTAGCAAGTATAGGGCATAATAGAAGTAATGGATATATAAAGGTGATATAAATCGTGCACGGAGACACTATCCGAGGTGAGTAAGCAAAAATCGAGGCAGTTGTGGTTAGCGCATGTCACATGAAGGCGTGTGCTCTAACCTCACGAGTGTGCGTACATGCACACTTGAGCCGCATCGGCAAAGGGGATGCCCAAAAGCTTGCATGAAATTTTGCACTAGTCATGTTCATTTTTTCATTAATCAAAACATAATTTTCTCCCAAATTGCAACTTATCTTTATTCATTTAGTCTTTTGCATCCAGAAGTGATAAAATCTAAAGAAAAGAGATCTTTAACAAAGGACAGCAATGTTGCAACTTCATCCGAGAACATCGGTTGTGATGGTGAGTTGTGAATCGGAAGAGGAGGAAAATCATTCGGATTGTGATCTCAAATTGTTGAGATGAAAGAAAGAGAGAACTCAGAATATAATGCTTATGCTTAGGCAAGTGAAATGGATGGAACGTCATAGAGTACACGCGGAAGTAGGCAAAACTGAATTAGTTTGCTTTATTCAACGGCTACAAAGCTATGGGGGAACTTGGAATAATAAAATGAAACAGCAAAAAAGCCTTTTCTTGGAATATCAAACCACCAATATTAAAAAGTATAATTATTGTTATTTGCAGTGACTCGGGGAGTAATGTTTGCGGTTCGGGAATTGTGCAGTTGTTATGTGTTACAATTATTTTTTGTATATTTAATATATTATCAATTTATAAAAATATGAAATATTAAAATTCATGGGACCTATGTCCCACGTCTCAGGGCCTCTACCTCCCCTGTAATACATAAAATGTCTCGCTTCACTCTCCCGTCTATTAAAACACATTCATGAATATATGTTGATAGTGTACATTGACAAGAAGGTTTCAACAGCCAAGCATTTACTAATAGTCTAATAAGGTATTCGATAATTGATTTCGAATGCGTTAAGTCTATCATACCTCGGGTTTTCTAATAAAATGCTTTGAGCGGCAGCTAATTAAAACGGCAAATGCTCCACGCGCAGCAATCTTTCTCTGTTTAAAAGCATGATCAGCCTGCTCTAGCCTGATGATCGTTCTAATAAAATCTTCACGCTGATACTCTTTGACTGAAAATAAAATAAAAAGACCAACCAAAGAAAAGAAATCAGATGACATACAGTAAGAGACTATGAACCAACAGAGGTTGAAAATTATTACTAAAGTAACTACCAAAAAGATTAAAAAAAATCTGCCAAAGAAAAAGTTCAGAAAGTGAGAGTAGAAAGGCAACTACAAACATAATACAATAAATGGTGCAGTAGAAACAAAATAATTAAAGACTACATCAGCTGCTCATTGAAATTCATTGAAGTAAAAAGTAAAACATTCAATAAATATAATGAAACTGGGACCCACCTCTCTTACTAGAACACATATCCTGGCCATTAGGGCTCAAATCCATATCAAGGATCTGTAGGAAGATGAACGGAATCGGTTAAAGTCAACAAATACCTATGAAGGTAGTATAAGTTCATATACCAGAAAAGAAGATCTCACCACAGCTTCAACATCAGAAAAGTAGGGAATGTCCTCATCACTCTCATAAAGAAACTCTTCTGAATCTGAAGGAGTATTGTTTGCACTTGCTTCAGGGATTGTTGTTTTTATGAGGGCAGTTTCAGCAAGTATAGGTTCATTCTTTTGAAGGATGGAAGTAGTGTCATGTTCCTTAGTGCAAATTGCATTCTTCTCCAAGCACATGGAGGCCTCAGTGTAAATCCGACTGAGAGTTTTACCCTGTTCATCCTTTGCGATATTTTCTTTAAAATCTCCTTGACAGACATTTACTGCACTTAAATTTCCTGAAATGACTGGTCTTGGACAATCAGAAGTCGGCAGATTCCTCCGCACCACATGTTGGTTATTGTCATTGGGCACCTCATGCTGAACTTTGTGATCACGATTGAACTTTTCTGCCTGTGATGGGGGTTCATTCATCTGATAAGAGTTACTGTATTCTGAATGACTATTTTGTTCCTTTTTCCTCGAGGCTTTTTGATTATATGAGAAATCTTTGGCAGACGAGGATAATGGATGATAAGTCTCATCATATTTCCAATGTGTCATTGATGGAAATGATGTTGACGGCATTAGAACAGGAAGAAAAACATCATCATTGCTAGGAACTTCTGGGTCCTCAGTGTTTAATGTGCAACAAATAACTCCACCACGCATTTCAGGAAAAGCTGGATTGACAGTTAATGCGGAGGATAGCATTTGAAAGTCTGAACTGGACACTTGAGGCTTATCATTGTAATGGTACACACTCTTATCACCAGATTCTCCCGGACACGCATCATCAAGAATAGTAAGCCGTTCATCTGGAGCATTTGAAGCCTCCGATACACCTATGTCAGACATGTCACCCACACCATCAGGACAATCCAAGAGAAGTGAGCTTAAGCCATCAAAATAAGACTTATCAATCGTTTCAATTCCATCAGGATCAATGAATAATAGCTCTTCCTCATCTGTAAAATTGAATAAAGATTCTGACAACTCAGCTAAGTAGTCATCGGTACTAGGTACTGAATTTCTCAGTTCATTACATGACATGTGGTGTCTCAAGTTGGAGTTTGAATTTACAACACCGTATTCTGATGCAGCCATTTTACTCGAATTGTCATCAATAGGAACTACAAATGTATTATGTATATTATGCTCTTCCTCGAAATCAGGCAGAGCTGGAACAGAAATATCTCCAATTGTACTCCAATCTGGCATTTCAGGTGGAGTAGGTGAATAACCAAGATCGTGAAATGACAAGTCACAATCTGGAACTGATGAGTTCAACACCTGGCTTTCAAATCCAGAAGAGTTTATGACATTGTCGTCACATTGATCTCTCATAGGCAAATTAGGTTCTAAATCCTCAGCTTCAAATAAACCACAAACTGGCAATTCATTCAATTCACCCAATTCCCCAACAGTGCTTTGATTCTCAGCAAGGGCAACACTTTCTTCAAGAGCATCAGGAAAGTCCTCAGTAACATTAAAGCTGCTAAGTGGAACATCTCCGTTGTGATTGCGGAGTCCAATCGAAAAACCAGGAGAAGAAGTTACACAATCACTAGCACAAATGGAATCATGACGCCCATGTTCAGAAATGCCATTTTGTATTACGTCAAAATTTGATTGTTGATTACCAAAGGTATCTCTTATCGAATCCACAAATACACAATCCATAGACTGAGGTTCGTCATTGTTACCAGCTCCACCAAGAAAATTCATATCCATATCCATTGAGTCAAATGGGTCATTGCGGATCCTCTTACGCATAGCATAATAACATGAGCGGATGCTCTCAGTTTTTCTCTTTAACAGAACAGAGTTTTTACTTTCCTTTGCATTCTCAAACCTATTACATTTTGGTGTCGATGCAGAGTGATCTAATTCAATCATGAGTGCTGATGCTTCAGCAGAAATAACTGTATCATAAAGGAGAGCATGCCATCGATCTTGCAATTCTTGAACGCTAAATCTTTGGGAAAATTGAACTGCACCTTTTGCAAGTGATTCCAAAGAAGCACCAGCCTGGAGAAGGATGGGAAAATGATATTATAAAGCCAGGGCAATAAAAAGTAAAACAGCACAGCTATCTCATTCTTTTTACAATTATAGTCCAAGGATGGAAGTAGATCCACCAACTTAAATTTATACTGCGCTTCGAGGAAAAACATTATTGATATAGAGAAAAGAAGAAAGGAAAAACTGGGGGCACATTTATAACTAAGAAATTGGGTGCTTATTTTAGGCGTATATCATTGTCCACTTCCTCCAATTACCAAAGCTAATCTCTAAAAGGGATTTTTTTCAGCTGACATGTCGTAAAACTCCAAGTATGCTTTATAAATCAACAAAACAGCAAGCTCACTTTATCTTTCTAATCACTTCTAGTATGGGCTTCATGATGCAATTTAATTAGAACCATCTGTCTCTTAGTTTATACAATTTGAGAAGCAATCAGAGGTTTGTCCACCAGATGATTCACTACGCTTGAGATTGGAAATCCTTTCTTCCTTGTCCACTAACATATTATGCGTCTATTTTCCAACTCACGAATGACTAAGTCAATTTCTTCATTACTCTAATATAAGTACCTCCATAGATAGTTCCCTGGAAACCCCAGTTCTTCCCCACCCAACTGTTTACAGTTCTTGATTCAGCAAGACCCAGAGGTGCACCAATTACCAACGTACATCAGCTTTAACTGTAAGCAGAGCAACAGTTTACATTGCTGTTAGGGAAGTTTACAATAATTCATTAAGCTAAGACAATAAGCAAGCAGCATATCTTTTTTTTCTTTTTCCTTTTTGATTCTTGATAAGTAAAGATCTTATTCATCATGGGACCAAGCACTAAGTTAGTGCTAGCACTTTACAAGGGCCCTGTTAACCAAAAGGAGGGTGATATCCTCTGAGAAGGTAACATATCTAGCATTGCAGTAACACCCATATAAGTAACATTTTCCATTCAGCTTAACAATGGATAAAAAGGATCTTCTAATGCTTTTGAAACGGTGAGAGAACACCGTATATATAGCTGACAAACTTGATAGATGACTATCGATGACTTGGCTGAGTAATATTAGCAACTTTTACATACTTTTGACACTGACTTGGTGTTTAGTAATGAAACTTTTGACTTATTAAAGGGGAAAAAAAAGCTTAACAATATGCCAAACGGTCCTATAAGCAGCACTAGACACTAGTAAGTTATATCCTTTAGTTTTTACTGTCAAGTAATGGGCCATGCCAAGTGCCAGTTCTATTGATTACAGTAATCTAATTTCTTCACACCCAAAAATGCATAAAATTTTCATGCGTTATCCCAGCACAAATGTCACTAATCTCAGTCTTGAGTTCAAATAAAACACAAGAATCTTGAAGCACAAGTACTTCAAGGAAAACAAAAGGTTCCAGATATTCAAAACTACAAAGCATAATCACCACAATAAACTTAGCAAGAGAAGTAAAACCAATAAAAAAAATGAGCTCTCTTTAAAGATCCAAAACTCAGTTCTACAAGGTACCACCTAATATTATCTTGTAAAGCACCTTTATTTTCCTTTGTTTTGTATCATGCTATTTCGCTGTCTTATCTTTATTACATTTCTGTGTCACGTACTTTTCTTTTGAGCCGAGATTCTATCGGAAACAGCCTTTCTCCCCCACACAAAGGTAGGGGTAACATCGGCCTTCATCCTATCCTCCCCAGACCCCACTTGTGGGATTACACCGGGTTTGTTGTTGTTGTAAAGTGCCTTTATTTTCCTTATAAGTCATAAAGAGGCATGAACAGAAGAACATAAGGGTTGGTGAGTAAGCAAACCCAAGAACAACTTTTCAAGAATTAATAAACTCCAGAAACAGAGAAACAAACGATAAAACAAGTAGTACTACTACAAGTCTACAACCCCTCAATCCTAATATAGACTATACAAATCATCTATATCCATTGAGTTCTACTTACATACCCAAAAAAGAAACAAAACATACAAGGCATAAATTCATGGAGAGAAAAGAAAAAAGGAAAGAAGCATAAAAAGAAGAAAAGGGAATTACAAAGTAATGGGGTTGGGGTGAGTACCTCAATGGCGTTTTTAAGGTTGAGGTCATCTTCAGGAATCCAACGACTAACTGGAGCCAAAGCTCCCATGGCTGCTGCTGCAAAAATACTCTCTTTCTCTCTTCGCCGCGCCGCTTTCTTTCAATATAAACTAACAAACTCTTCTATATTACACGCCTTTTTCTTTTGCTTTTTTGGTTTTCCTTTATGTGTGAGTCTTTTTCCCCTTAAATTACTGTCTTGTTTTAAAAGAAAAAAATATATTGAGTTAAGGGTCAAAATTACACCTTAAGTATTTTTTTTTTTTTTAGTTTCATATCTGAACTTTCAAGGTTGAGAGTTTTTACCTGACTATTACCAACTAGTTAGCAAAACACACCTTAACTATCAGTTGTTCACTTTTTCTATCTCAACTATGATGAGGCGTTATTATTATTTTTCATGTATTTTGACGAGTCAATTAAGAAAATTTAATTAAATAATATTTTTTCTAAAGTTATTGAGATTTGAATTCGGAACACTAATGCATCATTATAACCTTTTGACACTAAACTGTCCCTTAAAATCTCTTGAGAGACAAAAAAGAAAAAGAAAAAACAAGCATGTAAAACTCTCTTATTGAAACACAATATGTACAAAATAATCTATTTTCAAGCCCATAGCATAGTAAGTTGGCATATCATGAATATCCCTTAAAATGTAAGATATTTACCCATCCATGCCTCCTTCTAAACTAATTTCGCTTCTTACCCAACAACAACAACAACAACAACATACCCAGTTGAATCCCACAGTGTAGGGTCTGGGGAGGGTTAAATGTACGCAGACCTTACCCCCACCTTGGTAAGGAGGCTGTTTCATAAAGACCCTCGGCTCAAAAGAAAACAAGAAAACAAGAGGAGAAAAGTCAGATACTGACAGCAAATCAAAGCAATGCGAAAATGAGAAAAAAAACAAGGGTAAAGAAGTCATGATAAAACAACATGGAGAGACAAGACCCAACACATAAAAGCAGGAAACATAGGGCAATAAAAAGTAGAGCAAAGCTACGCCTACTAGTGCGACAGAAAAGCGAGACTACCTACTAGCCTTCTACCCTAATCAGAGCCCTCCACAACCTCCTATCTAAGGTCATGTCCTCGGTAATTTGAAACAACGCCAAGTCCTACCTAATCACCTCTCCCCAATATTTCTTTGGCCTTCCTCTACCTCTCCTAAAACCGTCCAAAGCCAACCTCTCACACCTCCGCACTGGGGCATCTATGCCTCTCCTCTTTACATGCCCAAACCATCTCAACCTCGCTTCCCGCATCTTGTCTTCCACCGATGCCACTCCCACATTGTCCCCGATGTCCTCATTCCTGATCCTATCTCTCCTAGTGTGCCCACACATCCACCGCAGCATTCTCATTTCCGCGACTTTCATCTTCTTCACGTGAGAGTTCTTGACTGGCCAACACTCTGCCCCGTACAACAGAGTCGGTCTAACTACCACTTTGTAGAACTTGCCCTTAAGTTTTGGTGGCACTTTCTTATCACACAGCACTCCGGAAGCGAGCCTCCATTTCAACCATCCTGCACCAATACGATGTGTGACATCATCGTCAATATCCCCATTTTCTTGTAAAATAGACCCAAGATATTTGAAACTTCCTTTCTTTTAAATGACCCAGGTACCAAGCTTCACTTCCACATCAGCCTCCTAAGGTACACCACTGAACCTGCACTCCAAGTACTCTGTTTTGGTCCTACTCAACTTAAATCCTTTAGAATCTAACGTTTGTCTCCAATCCTCTAGCTTAGAGTTGACTCCGCTACGAGTCTCGTCTATCAAAACTAGTCATCCGCGAACAACATACACCATGGCACCTCACCTTGAATTTGTCGCGTCAATCCATCTATCACCAAGGCAAATGCAAACCCATTAGAATTGGGAAGTGCTCCGAGTCTCTTCCTATAGTCCTCAATCTGGTCTTGGCTCCATGATACATGTCCTTGATCGCTCTAATGTACGCCACAGGTACACCTTTAGCCTCCATGCATCTCCACAAAACCTCTCTTGGCACTTTATCGTAAGCTTTCTCTAGGTCGATGAATACCATGTGCAAGTTCCTTTTCCGCTCCCTATAGTGCTCCACCATTCTCCTAACAATATGAATGGCTTCAGTAGTAGAACGCTCCGGCATGAATCCGAACTGGTTCTCTGAAATAGATATGTCTCTCCTTACCCTCGTCTCTACCACCCTTTCCCACACTTTCATAGTGTGGCTTAGCAGCTTGATACCTCTATAGTTGTTACAGCTTTGAATGTCGCCCTTGTTCTTGTACAAAGGGATCATTGTACTCCACCTCCATTCTTCGGGCATCTTCGCCGTCTTGAAAATGACAGAACATGCGGATCATTTGCGCATTGTCCTTGGAGTTCTTCGAACTCGAGAATTGTTTGCAAAGTTTTCCAAATATGAGTTTTGGTTGAACTCAGTGGCATTTTTAGGGCATATTGTGGCAGCCGATGGTATTCGAGTGGATAGTCAAAAGATTGAGGTCGTGAAGACTTGGCCAAGACCCACAACTCCTACAGAGGTTCGTAGCTTTCTGGGCTTAGCAGGTTATTACAGGAGATTCGTTGAAGGTTTTTCCTCTGTTTCTGCACCACTCACAAAGTTGACACAGAAATCAGCCAAGTTTCAATGGACAAATGCTTGTGAACGTAGTTTCCAAGAGTTAAAGGGTCGGTTGACTTCTGCCCCAGTTCTGACACTTCCAAAGGGATTGGAAGGATACGTTGTGTATTGCGACGCTTCAGGTGTTGGGCTAGGCTGTGTGTTGATGCAACATGGCAAAGTGATTGCGTATGCTTCAAGGCAATTGCGGAAACATGAGCAGAATTATCCTACCCATGACTTAGAATTGGTCGCGGTGGTCCATGCATTAAAGATATGGAGACATTACATATATGGTGTCCATATGGATATTTACACAGATCATATGAGTCTTCAATACATCTTCAAGCAGAAAGAGTTGAATTTGCGGCAACGACGATGGCTAGAGTTGCTAAAAGACTATGATGTTGAGATCCTGTACCACCCCGGAAAGGCAAATGTGGTGGCTGATGCTCTTAGCCGTAGGTCGATGGGAAGTCTAAGTGATGTACGACCAGAAAAGAAAGAGATGGCCCGTGAGCTTCAACAGTTAGCTAGCCTAGGAGTCCGAGTAGTGGACTCAGGTAGCAGCGGAGCTACCATCCAGAATACAGCAGTCTCGTCGCTAGTAACGGAAGTGAAAGAGAGACAATATGAGGATCCCATGCTAATGCAGTACAGAAATACACTCCCTCAGAAAAAGGAGTCATCATTTGACATTTCAGGAGGCGGAGTTCTCCGATGTAGAGGAAGATTATGTGTTCCCGATGTGGCAAGTTTACGCCACCAGATTTTGAGAGAAGCTCATAGTTCTCGTTATTCTGTTCACCCCGGAGCGACGAAGATGTATCATGATCTTAAGTCTATATATTGGTGGAGTGGGATGAAGAAAGATATAGCGGAATTCGCAGCTCAGTGTCCTAATTGCCAACAAGTGAAGATTGAACACCAAATGTCGGGTGGATTGTTGCAAGCTATAGAAATCCCAACTTGGAAGTGGGAAGTGATTAACATGGACTTCATTTCAGGCTTACCCCGTTCTCGACGTAAGTATGATTCCATATGGGTGATTGTGGATAGACTCACCAAGTCAGCTCATTTCTTACCGGTCAGGACGACCTATGAGGCAGAAGATTATGCGAAGCTTTATCTTAAAGAGATAGTAAAACTCCATGGCGTCCTGGTATCTATTATCTCCGACAGAGGGACTCAGTTTACAGCTAAGTTTTGGAGGTCTTTCCAAGAGGGTTTAGGGACCCGAGTTAGCCTTAGCACGGCATTTCATCCCCAGACCGATGGACAAGCTGAACGTACTATTCAGACTCTTGAGGATATGTTACGAGCATGTATGATAGATTTTGGAGGAAATTGGGATGATCATTTTCCACTCATTGAATTTGCTTACAATAATAGTTATCATTCCAGCATTCAAATGGCACCATATGAAGCTTTATATGGGCGAAAGTGTAGATCCCCAATTGGGTGGTTTGAAACCGGAGAAACTAAATTGATAGGGCCAGACTTGGTCCAGCAAGTTATAGAGAAAGTCAAGCGTATACAAGATCGGTTGTTAGCAGCCCAAAGTCGTCAGAAGTCCTATGCGGATAATCGTCGAAGAGACTTGGAGTTCAAAGAGAAGGATTGGGTATTCTTGAAAGTGTCTCCAATGAAAGGCGTTATGAGATTTGGCAAAAAGGGGAAGCTTAGTCCCCGGTATATTGGACCATATGCGATTGTGCGCAAAATAGGCAAAGTGGCCTATGAGTTAGATCTACCTCCGGAATTGGAGTCAGTCCATCCAGTATTTCATGTCTCGATGCTTCGAAAATGTGTTGGAGATCCCACTAGGATCGTCCCAGTAAATGATGTGCAAGTGACAGAGAAATTGACTTATGAAGAGGTACCCATTGCCATATTAGACAGACAAGTACGGAGGCTTAGAAACAAAGAGGTGGCCTCGGTTAAGGTTCTATGGAGAAGCAGTAAACGAGAGGAGATGACATGGGAAGCAGAAGAAAGTGTGCGATCCAAATACCCACATTTATTTCAGCCCTTGGAAGAAGCCTAAGATGAGACGTCAAGATCATAAGGTATGTATATTTTCCTTTTATGCTTTTGGGTCATGTGTGGCCAAATTTTATGTTGTTATGTTGTGGCCCTGTGTGGCATCGATAATATGGGTTGTTGTGGCAGGATGGTAGCGCCATATTATAAGGGAAACTCTGGCAAAATTTTTGTAGAATTCCCGAGCACTTTAACATTCGGGGACGAATGTTCTTAAGGGGGGAAGAATGTTACACCTCGGAAAAATTTTCCGTTGGTACGTAAGTGAACGAACTAGTGATAAGTATGAGTGCATGATGTCCATGAGCAAGAAACGACGTTTGATGACCTTAGGCGAGATTTCAAAGGTATCCGATGTGAGATGAGAAAGTTGGCTAAATTAAGATGAGATATAAGGTGAGCAATGCATGTGCATGGACGTGGGTGATTAAAATGAGAAGTCTAAGAAATATGGGAAGTTGCAGAATTGCAACTGCCCAGTGGTCGTAAAGTGCTAGGACGGACCGTAAATTGGTATACGGTCCGTAAACTAGCAGGTCGTAAACTGCTATGCAAGGCTTCAACTTTCTGCCAGTCGAGAAATGGTAAAATACGACCTGGAGGACGGACCGTAAAGTGATTTACGGCCCGTAAACCATGGTCGTAAATCACCATGCAAGCAGCCAAAGCTTCTGGTTCTGGAAATGGTTAAAGACGATCGCGAGGGACGGTCCGTAAACTGCAATACCGTAAACCATGATGGACGACCACTGTTCACCTCAGCACAGATTTTGCAAGTCATTAAATAAAGGGACCAACACTTATTTTATTTCATTACAACATTACACCACTTCTCTCTAAAACCTCTCTCTACATTTATTATACAAGTTTTCAAGGATATTTGAGGATCAACAACATAAAACAAGGTGAATCAAGAGTAAGAGCATCATCAAAGATCATCTAGGTCAAGAAATCCAAATGGAGAAAAACTAGGGTTTTGCTCAAAGTGGAGTATTATTAACAAAAACTTGTTCCTACAACTTCTAAGGTAAGATTCATGATTTTTACATGATGTTTAAGGTATTGAAGAGTTGAAATACATGGATTGTAGAAAATATGGTCAAGTAGGTCATGGATGATGAATAGTGACATTTTGAGGAATAGTTTGAATTGAATCATGAATGTTGTTGTGTTGTGATATGAATGTATTATAAATGGTACTAAGATCATGAACTAGACACTTTAGACGAATGGACGAAGTTGGATATTATGACCATGAATATGGGTGAATTAGAGACAAATTAAGGAATCTAGATAATGTGGATAATGTGAATGACTAATGGGCATTGTTATGATATTAATGAAGGTATAGACGCTAGCATTGGAAGGAAGCGTGCCAGTGTAGAATAGTCCGACGAAAAGGTATGTAAGGCTAACCCTTCTTTCATAAGGCATGGTTCCTTGGCAAACTCTTAAATCCTCTATATGAGTATGTTGTATTCAAATGATTGACACTCCGAGCTCATAAGCTCACGATCCTCGATATGTGCTACGATTGAACTACGCACCCCATATGACGAGTAAGCATAAGATATAGATGTAGCGAAAATGATGATGATAGTGATGACGATGATAATAATAATGATGCTAAAGGTGCCTACGGGCTATTATACTTACATGTGCCTATGAAGGGCTATAATGACACCCCGATCTTATAACGCCGGGTAGGATATATGTATATGAATATGTATAAAGTATGTATACGATTACGAAACGCGCGCACACCTCTGCAGATGGTACGGATAACCCTGAAGCCTTGGTAGGGCCAGGTATGAGTAACCTTGAGCCTTGGTTGGCCAAGTATGTATGAAACACCGATCCTATGAGGTCGGGTATGCTATGTAAATGCTATGTATATGAAATGACTATGTATATAATATGAATATGAATATGATAAGACTATGTATAAGAATACGAATAAGGACATGTATACGAATATGAGCACAAGTATGGTACGAGTACTATTATGGAATACGGATGATGACGTAGGTGTACAAATACGTATGAAAAATGGAAAGTCCTACGAAAGGCAGGTAAGTGCTATGACGATGATATTATTGTCTCCCCCTCCTATGCTATTTCATATGTTGTTCATGATGCTTATTTATTGATGTTGCTCATGCTTTACATACTCAGTACATTCTTCGTACTGACATCCTTTTGTTTGTGGACGTTGCGTCATGCCCGCAGGTGCACAGGGAGACACACTTGATCCATAGCTGCCTATTCGGAGATTACATAGAGAGCTCCATTTCCTTCGG
The DNA here is from genome assembly GCF_019175385.1 of Lycium barbarum. Taxonomy (NCBI): domain Eukaryota; kingdom Viridiplantae; phylum Streptophyta; class Magnoliopsida; order Solanales; family Solanaceae; genus Lycium; species Lycium barbarum. The sequence continues at coordinate 41,196,728 of NC_083347.1, forward strand.
AGCCATATCTTTTGGGTACTCATTCTTTTGTGTATATAATTATGGGCATAGCGGGGTCCTGTCCCGCTAATGTGATATGTTATACTCTTAGAGGCTCGTAGACATGTGTGTGTGTGGGTAGATGTGTTTGGCCTTGTCGGCCTATGTTTTGTATATCATTTTGTCGGCCACGTTGGCCGATGTACATTGATGTGGCATAGATGCCTATGATGATATAAATGTGCTGTTGTCCAAATGGGAATAGTTGACGAATGAATGGAAATGCATGTATAATTATGTGGCTCACCTAGATGTAAGCATAAGAGTAAGCTAAGAGGGTGCCCGGGTGGGCTAGCACCGGGTGCTCGTCGCGGCCCCGAGTCGGGTCTTGACAGTTAATCAGAATAATAAACAATCAGGTAAGGCAAATAACTCAATTAGTCCATTAGGAGCAACAACACATATATTCAATCAAGTGAAGAGTGATACTATGCAAAGGCATTACAATGACATGTCTCAACCAAATGCTTCAAACCTGTATATACAAGACACTCTTTGGTAATATATGGGAGTTCATGACCCCTGAGGGACTAGCAATGTCCATATACCCATTGCAAGCGTACAACCAAAGCTAACCAACATATACAATCCGTTGCAGGCGTGCAACCCAAGCTAACCATATATAATCCGTTGCAGGCGTACAATCCGAGCCAACCATATGCAAGTGTATGATACATACATGAAACATTCATCATATCAAATCTGTACTTAATATACCAAGGTTCAACATCAAGAACAACAAACCAAACTTAATAGCCAACAATTCATTAACATGTTATTTCAAGTGTACGAGGTTTCTTGAGATGCCAAATATAACAACAATCAAGTCTATATATAGAACATAATAGCTAATGACCACATGCTTTGGCATTCTGACCACAGACATAATAACTCGAATACGATACAAACTCCCAAATTATGGCACAGGTACTCGTACCAATGCTTATCACATCATGGACACGAGACCCCCTGCTACGCCCTTACCCCGTTATTATTTCCATTTTTAATATTTACTTAAAAAAAGCCTCCATAAAATGAAGTCTAGAAAGTCTTAGCATACCTCAAGGTCGGGCAACGAACCAATTAAATTGCCTTTACTTTCCAGAGTATCTCTGAACGCTCCAAATCTCGATCCGAGAAAAGATTAAGTCTTCTGAAAGCTCTACCGCATCCAAATTCAACAAACGAGTTCAATCTAGTCAAAATAGTACTCTACGAGGTTAAACGAGTCTAACGATACCCATATTATTATGCTTCCATTTGGAATCCCTAAACGAACCCAAAATAGTCAAACCCGAGCACTAAGGGCAAAATGGAATTTTATTGGAAAACCAGGTCCAATATAGTCAAAATAGTACTCTACAGGTTTAAACGAGTTGAATGATACCCATATTGCCATACATTAATTCGGAATTCAAAGATGAACCTAAAAAGGTAATCTTGATCCCACAAGGGCACAACTGGGATTTTATTGAAAAATCGGTTTACTCATAGTTTAATTAGCCTAAATAGAGAAGAATCATTCAAAAATCCATCACCTTGATCCTAAAATCCATGATTTACCATTCTTTAACTTTTGGGTTCAAAACCTCAATTTTGTCCAACCAAAATCAAGACTAAAACACAAATAAGCCTCGAGATTCATGGGGAAATACAAATATGCATAGGTTAGGAACTTATCCCCTCTTCGAGATGGATCCATAGACACCAAAATCGCCCAAATCCAAGCTCGCAAACTTGTGGGCAAAAGTGACTAAATTTCTGATACGATCCGGTTTGTGAAAGACATAGATTCAACAACAAAAGCGCGGAAAAACTAAAATAACAAGAAATTAGGGGATGAGAATTGAGGAAAGGGGATGAGAAATAGAGGGATAGATACTTGACCCGAATGGAGGAATCCTATAGACAAATCTAGGTATATTAAACCTAAACCCTTCTAATTTGAATTCAAACACCCAAAAGAACCAAAGCAATATGAATCAAGACAAGAAGTTCACTTGAAATCCCCAAATGAACAATCTTCATGAATTCATTGGAAATAAAAGGTTCTACAACCAACAACGGAATCCACCATCATTCTAACACTAAAATTAAGCTAACCCTAGCTAAACAACCTATCACTTAAAGAATATTCATCTCAATTCAACATAATCTAAGTAAATGAAATGTGTAAGTCTAGTATTTATATTTCTAGACTAGAGAAGACTAAGTTATTACAAAAATGCCATGAATGAGGCAAGGGCCTTGTTTGGCTAGTCTTCTTAGTGTAGTCTTCAATTCAAGGATTGACCTTCAATGGACAAACACGTCCCTCCTTGCATAGATGACCCTCTAATTAACCTTGCATGCATGACCCTCTTGCAAGCATAGCCCTTCTTGCGCAAAGTAGCCACTTGCACAAATAACGCTTTTGCGCAAATAGCTATCTTCCGGCCTTGAATCACCCAAGCTTGCAATTGTAGCCACTTTAAGTGGCAAGCCTTGGGCCTTGGACTCTTGGTCTCTTGACTTCTTCCTCCATGCTATCTTCTATAGCTTGAAGGCCCTCCAATGACTCCCTTTAAGTGCTTCCATAGCTTCATTCTCCATGAACATGGCTTCTAAAGCTTGAAAGTCCTTGTCTCCGCTTCTAGCACAAGTTCTTGGATAAAATTGAGCACTTGAGCCATTCCCGATGGTATCATCCTCCCTTCTACAAAAGGATTCGTCCTTGAATCCGAACCTAGCAAAACCCAAGGGAAGACATACGAAAACATGGTCCTCAAACCATGAGGTTTAGCACAAAAGACAATAATTTTATTCTCATGCCAAGAATGTGCTAACTTGTGGTACAACCACGGGTCAATGATTACTAAGAACAAAATCTCCACACATGAGGCATAAAAAAATTGATTCCTCCAAATATCAGGAAATAAGTATATGGTAGGGAATAGATGGATTCAAAATACAAAGCATGTAAGACTACATTGGTCCTAGCAAGCATGAAGATCAAGTGATCCTTATTATTCAAACAAGAGTACTCACGCAAGTTTAAGACATCACTGGGGTCAAAAGGGAAGAATACACACACATCTCGCTAAGGACAACAACAATATACCTCAGTAAGACCTCTCTCAACATAAGACGTACCTCCAACACAAGCATAGGTTTTATCATAAGCTAACAAGTAGTAAAGAAAGGTGTCTCCTAAAATAACTTCATCTATGGTGCCTTCACATGTAGTATTACAAGAAGGTTCAAGAACACATTCAAGCATACTACTAGACTTTTGAGCACACAAGGAAGAAGTACCAATTTGTATACAAACATCACCTTCTTTTTCAAAGCATTTCTTCCCTACAAATGTAGTTTAATTCTCCAAGGGAAAATCTCCATCAAAGGGAAGAGTGTCATCATTCCATAGTGGATTTTCAAACACCTTGTAGTCCCCAAAAGGGGTTACAGTTTCATCATTACAATACATTCCACTAGGTAGATCATTTTCAAAAGTCATGTCAACATCAAATACGACATTATCTTTCAAGAGAGGACAATCACTACATGATGAGGATTCAAAACAAGTGAATTTACTCTCATAAAGATAATCATTTTTCAAAGCACTTTCCATTTCATGACTATCTACATGACACACAACACAATCATAACCCTAAGTCTCATCAAATGTTAATAAGGTAAGATCAAGGCACTCATCTTCATATGTATCAAATAAGGGTGGTGTGTCATATTCACTTTCTTCCACATTATCAACTTGGCAAAGTTCATTACTAAATTGAGGATCATAAAACACATCACAAGATTCCTCAATTAGTGGAGTTTCAATACAAGCAAGTTGATCAACACAAGTGCCCACACTAGTTGGACTCAAATTGATCTTGCTAGAAGAATCAATTTGGTCATCGCTAGGATCAACTAGTGTGTGAGCTATCATATCACATGACAATGTACTAACATGCAAATCACAAGTGTCAACACTAGGTGGACACAAATCGACCTCACAAAGAGAATCAATTCGGTCATCAAAAGGATCAACTAGTATTGGAACACCAACATCAAAGACATTGTCAATATTCAATAAAGATCCATTAGACTCAACACATGGTAAAGGGCTATTAAGCTCACATAAGGATAAGCTATTACTCGCACTCAAGTCAACATGTTTATTCACAAGATTTGGAGAGTTGACATTAGCTATTTTACCTTGAAATTCACACAAAACATCTTCTTTACCAACGTTAAAGCTCATTTGCTCATTTGGAAAGCCTTCAATTGCCTCATGTATTTTCGACACTTGAGGCTCTTCACTTGGCTTGCTCCCAAGAATACCTATAACATCATCAAGACAACTAGAGAAAAAAGAAAAGTTACATGAGTTAGAAAAAGGTCATGACAACCCTTTAACATCACTCCTTACAACCTCTCTATTTTCCACTGTAGGGTTGTCATGTTTCACTCACTTAATCCTCTCAATCTTTCCTTTCTTAATTTGTTCCCACCTAGACTTCAAACTTCCTATTCTCTCCTCCATTCCTCCTATACCCCTACTTAGCTCGTCCATGAGTTTATGGATGAGAGAAAGTGAATTCATGATAGCCTTAGGGTCCTTCCCTTGTTCAGAATATTTTTCAACATTAGACATTAAACCTGCAAAACTTAGCAAACAACGTTAGTAGTAAAACTCCTCACGTCACTCGTCTTTGCACTTAAGCCTTACCTCTCAACCTAAAGATTCTTCCAAAGTTGGTCACGAACCGCTTATCCAATCAATTTCACAAGGTTGCTAAGCTTTGTGGAAGAATAGATTTTTTTTAGATGAAAGAAGGACGATTCAAAGCGAATGAACAAGAGACAATAAAGTTTCAACGAAGAGAAAAGCTTGGAAGAAATTGGCACGAAATGAAATTCAGACTCAAGAACTAGTTAACAGCCAAGTAAGGAGTTAATTAGTTAGGAGAATCAAAGAAATGATAAGAAGAAGTGTTAGGAGAATCAAAGAAATGATAATAAGAAGTGAACAAACCTTGGCCAAACACTTAGACAAATTTGGGAAGTTTTTGGCCAACACTTAGAAAATTCGGAGCTGCTTGCCACATGTTTTTAAAACGCAAATAATTCTTTCTACATAGCTCAGATTGATGAATGGTTTGTTGATTTGGAAAGTAGACTCGATGAACATCAATTTAAATAGGTTATAGGTCTCGTGACTCCTTATACACACAAAGATATGCCCCTTCAAATTTGGACCAAAATCTGCCAACACTTAGAAAAAATTTCTAAGTGTTCAAAAATTCAAGCCTATGAATGTGGACCCCACGCGCCCATTAGGTGTGACTGGGCATCCTGGCGCATCAGGCTGACGTGGAGCCGACGTCATCTACTGACGTGGAATTTCTGATTTTTGATTTTTTTTTCAAAATCAGAAAATTTAATTAAATATTCCTGATTTTTTTTAATACTTACTTGGGCCCACAAACACTTTTGACCTCTTTACTTGAAGAATTTTGGATGAAAGGCTCCTTTTTAGTGTCTTCTTCCTCTTGAAGATTTGAATGTTCTCAAGAATACCAAGAACACTAGAACAATTCAAAATCCAATGTATGCCAAAATCAACTCCGTTTCCTCCCAAATTTCGGCTATGAGATCCCTTTCACTTGTAGAACAAAGCCCACTATCAATTACGCTTCAATTTCCACCCTATCATCAAGACCCACTTTCAAGTTCTTTAAGTCCTTCAAACCTTCAAAACCCAAAAATGGTAGATCCTTCAAATTAGCTCCAAATTAACTCAAATTTCGGATCAAAGTTCTCTATGATGTGGAGAAAAAAGCCCAATAGGTCTCAACCTCCAATTTTACCTCCTTCAACAAAACCCAAACTTGTTCTTCAAGCTTGAAGCTCCAACAATGGTAAAATTCTCACAACACCTTCAAACTCCACCAAACTTCGGATTTAGACATAATCTACCTCAACAAACTCAAATCCAACTTCAAAAACACTCAAATCAAACCACAGTTGCAATTTTTGATTTTTGATTTTTTTGGGAATTTTTGATTTTTTTTTTGAGATTTTTGAAATACGAACCTAGGATTAAGGATTGTGGAAACAAACCTATAGCCTAAGCTCTGAATGATACTATCCGGCTTATGGAAGACATGGATTCAACAAAAATAACAAGAAATTAGGGGATGAGAAATAGAGGGATAGATACTTGACCCGAATGGAGGAATCCTATAGACAAATCTAGGTATATTAAACCTAAACCCTTCTAATTTGAATTCAAACACCCAAAAGAACCAAAGCAGTATGAATCAAGACAAGAAGTTCACTTGAAATCCCCAAATGAACAATCTTCATGAATTCATTGGAAATAAAAGGTTCTACAACCAACAACGGAATCCACCATCATTCTAACACTAAAATTAAGCTAACCCTAGCTAAACAACCTATCACTTAAAGAATATTCATCTCAATTCAACATAATCTAAGTAAATGAAATGTGTAAGTCTAGTATTTATATTCCTAGACTAGAGAAGACTAAGTTATTACAAAAATGCCATGAATGAGGCAAGGGCCTTGTTTGGCTAGTCTTCTTAGTGTAGTCTTCAATTCAAGGATTGACCTTCAATGGCCAAACACGTCCCTCCTTGCATAGATGGTCCTCTAATCAACCTTGCATGCATAACCCTCTTGCAAGCATAGCCCTTCTTGCGCAAAGTAGCCACTTGCACAAATAGCCCTTTTGCGCAAATAGCCATCTTCCGGCCTTGAATCACCCAAGCTTGCAATTGTAGCCACTTTAAGAGGCAAGCCTTGGGCCTTGGCCTCTTGGTCTCTTAACTTCTTCCTCCATGCTATCTTCTATAGCTTGAAGGCCTTCTAATGACTCCTTTTAAGTGCTTCCATAGCTTCATTCTCCATGAACATGGCTTTCTAAAGCTTGAAAGTCCCTGTATCCGCTTCTAGCACAAGTTCTTGGATAAAATTGAGCACTTGAGCCATTCTTGATCGTATCAATTTCGGAACAAAGTGAAGAATGTAGCAGCTATCCCGGCCCGAATCAGATACCAAAAATGACAGAATTCACCTTTGACAAGCCTTTTGAATCACCCAATTTGACCCAAACATGATCTCTGCGATATTTCATCCAAGATAGCCTTTTCAATCACCCAATTTGACCTTAAAATAAGAGAGATATAATGTTTTGAGTTTTACAGGAAATCAAAAATTTATGGGCGGAATAGGGGCAAAATCATCATAAAATTCTCACTAGAAAATCAGTAACAACAAAACTCAGAAACAAGGTCATATCTCACTCTTACGACGATGAAATGCAACGATTCATGTTGCAATAACTCCAAAATTACAATACGGATCTAAAGTTCAATCAAAACACAAAAAAAAGGTCGATTGCTCAATATGGTATCCTTTTTGCTCAAAACGACATCAAAACAAAAAACAAACACCATACAACCCAAACATATCCGAAACTTATTGAAATCTAACCAAAATTTGTAGACAAGTCCAAAATCATCATACGAACCTGCTCAAATTCTCAAAACATCAAAACGGGACCGTCTTGACCTGATTTTAGCCGTGGTCAACTCCAAATCATCTTAAAAGCTAGTTTCTCAAACCAACCACCTAAATCACACCCGAACCTATCAGGAACCGAACCAACGATTACACTAATTCAAAAATCACATTTCAGACCTAATGAAATCGACAAAACTTCAAAAAATACTCATTTACCCCTGGTGTTGACTTTGGTCAAAGTTTTTATTTCTTAACTTAAGGATTTTCAAAATATCCTCTTCCTTCCCCAAAGCTCATTTGAAAGCCTCGGGAATCGCGCCACCCATCCCCTTAAGTCATAAGCATCAATATGAAGTTAATGGTACCAATACTTTCCAATCCGGGTCTTATTTCTTACCGCGACCATCTTTTCGCCATAAATAGGCATATTAAATACTAAAACTGATTTAATTATCAAAAACCAACCAAATGAACTCTATAGTTAGCTTCGTCAATTTCTACAAGTCATAAATAATATTACTAATCCAACGAAATCTTCAGATTGCCAATCAGAACATGTTTTCCCCGAACGATCAATTAATCCAGATATTTAAATATCAGGATTTTTAAAATGAAACCTTCTCCCAAAGTGAGCCAAATGACTTCAAATTTTGCAAGAAACTCAAAATAATTATTACGGAGCTTCTGGAATTGACAATGGGGGACTGATGAAGTCCATATACCCCCCCCCCCCGAAACCAGATCTCCCAGATCACATCGAGTATCAGCCATTTTGGCTATAATATCATCATCACTCCATCCATGTGCCATATTCACTATCCGACCCCCTAGGCCACTGTCTTGCATTTCCTCAATCAACGCTAATAATATCATGACACCATGAATGGATATGCTTACACCATGCAGATGCATAATATCAAGTATAAATGTCCTTTTTCATAGTTTAGACAAGGTATGGAGTGATGAATGCAAATCAAGTCAATATACGCAAGTATTCAATCAACTGTGGCTGTCATAGCCTAAATAAACAACAATCATACCAACCTAAATGGATCTATCCACCATTCCTTATGGTCCGAAGGCTAAACATATAATCTCCGTCACTTTGTAGATTTACTTCATCTTTTAGTTACCCATTAAGTTACACCGATAGATGCACAAGTGCTCGTTACCTCATGAGTACGGGACCCCCAATTCCCCATTATGCCCCTTTATTACGTTAACCAACACATAACCCTATATAAAGGGTCTAGTACGTCTCAACTTGCCTGAATCCAAAGCCGAAGAGTCATTTTGAACGTGCCCATTCTGTTTAAATACGATATCTCATAAGAATACGAGTGTAACGATACCTATATTATGATATAAATGGTTTGGGTCCAAAAAGTCAATCCAAAACCTTGTCCCAAACCCCAGAGGTCAAAATCATAATTTTATAATCGAGTCAAGATAATCAAAATAGCACTCTATGAGGTCACGCGAATCCAGCAATACCCATATTGCAGTACTTTAGTCCGGAACCCAAAAATTAACCCGAAAAGGCTACCCTAAGCCCCAAGGGCAAAACTAGAATTTAAGTATAAATTCATCTTACCCATAGTCTACTTAGTCCATATCCTAAAATTATGAAGTTCTAACAACAAATAGATCCTCAATATCTTAAATCTCAACAAAACCCATTTCTCTGAAAACCCTTATGTTTCTACTTAGAAATCACACATAGAATCATAATTATGGAAGGAATCATTAATAATCACTTATATTAAGGTTAAAAACTTACCCCAAAAGAAGAACTTGAATCTAGTACTTGAAATCTCTCTACTCTTAGCTCTATAGCTTCTAAAATGGGATTAGAATGAATGAGGTTCAAATTGGAGGGAAAATCCCTAATATTCTGCCAATGGGGCCGGAAAAGCGAACCATGTGCTGCAGGTGCGACCTCGCACCAGCGGATAAATATCTGCAGGTGCAAAACCCACTATAATCCCAAAAATCCACTGATACGGAGGACCCCACACGAAAATAGCCTTGCACCTGTGGACCTACCAATGCAGGTGTGGTTCTCCCTTGCAGACTACCTTATGCAGGTGCGGACTCGCAGGCGTGGTCCATGGCTCGTAGATGCTGTGCACCAGAACCAGAAAATGGACAAACCCCCAAAACCTCTGATCCAACACCTGAAACTAATACGGAACCTCCCGAACACAATCCTAATGGACATTTGTATCATTAAACAAGCTACGAACTCACTCGCGCACTCAGAATTCCCAAAACAGTTCATCTTTACCCGGTGTTGACCAAGGTCAACTCCAAAACATCAAAATTCTAAGCTTCCAACCAAAGATCCAAATCACACTCGAACGTCTTGGGACCCGAACCAAAGACTCAACTAAGTCAAAAATCACATTTCAGGCTTAATGATATCAACGACACTTCCAAAAAAATGCATTTGCCCCCGATGTTGACTTTGGTCAAACATCTCATTTCCTTAACTTAGAAAACTCAAATTTTACCAAAACCAATCCAAAACCCGCCCGATTGCCTCAAGACCGTACCATCCATCCCCGCAAGTCATGAATACCAAATTGAAACTACGGGAAGGGTGTTTTGGGGAAAACAAGGCAAAAAGATCAAAGCGACTAAGCGATTCGTTACAAGTCTTTACATGAATTATGACACTTTAGTCATAACTAGGGGGTATAATTGAGCTAGTCAAATATGTGTTATGTGTTCAGTCTTTATATGCTCTATGTTTGTCTGTTTCATTGTCGGCCTATGATACTATGGAGTACTAGTGGTTGTACTCTTACTATGCTTGCTACATCCTCTGCAGATACAGACTCGTGTTCTAGGTTCAGGCCCCGTGGCGGATCCCGGGGCTATCCTTTCAGAGGTTTCAGGGTGAGCTACCAGCTGTACTAGTAGCCATAGATATTTTCTTATATTATTTTCTTCTATTTCATATTTCAGGATAGCTATCCATTTCAGTATTTTAAGACTTGTAATTTCTTTTAGAAGCTCTTATACGATTTAGACCAGGTTTTGGGATTGTAATGACTAAGATCTCATTTGCACATTTCTATAACTAACTAATTGAATGAGACTTTAGTGCACTTTTTCTTCCGCATTTTCATTTCAAAATGATTGAAAACTTGAGGATTGTTACACCTTGGAAAAGTTCCCCATTAACGTACAGGGAATAGGCTAGCGAAGGGCACGACGTATACGATGTTTTGATAAGTGAGAGATAGCATTTGATGATCCTAACCGAGATTCAAAGACATTTGACGTAAGGGAAGAAGGTTGTAAAGGAAAGCAAAGGATATGTTGCGTGTCGGGTAAGAATTATGAGCGACGAGTTAATGATGGCGTAATGATGTCTTGGAGAAGAGTGATAATGTCCCTTAGATTGGTATTGAGGTGTTAATCAAGTGTCAAGAGGGTTCCATAAGGATTGGAGATCAAACGAGTCGACGAGAACGGGTTTCGGAGAGCTGGGCATTATACGGCCAAACATACTGGCCGTATAAAACATACGGACCGTATGTCCAGCCGTATGTCTTGCCCAGAATGAGGGTCTTCACTGGACCAGATCTACGGCCAGACATACGGTCAGTATAAATTATACGGACCGTATGTTGGTCCGTAGAATCTGGTCGGGACAGATTTTAAGTGTTGATATAAGGACCCTTTCTCATTTATTTCATTTCATTTCCACTCTCCACACTTCAAGAACACTCTAGAATTTTCTCCATTATTAATCCACAAGAAACAAAGGGAAATCTATGATCAACTTAATCAAACCCACAAAATCAAGTGTAGAAAACATACCAAAGTTTATCTAAGACAAGAAATCTAAAGGGAAGTGAGCTAGGGTTTTTGTGAAAGAAGAGAATCTCCACTCAAGGCTTATTCTTCCATTATCTAAGGTGAGTTTTATGATCATTATATGTTGGTTAAGGTGTTGAAATTTAAAACACTTGGATTGTAGTAAGATATAAAAAATGGGTCATAAATGTGGGAATAGTATCATTGTTGGGGAAAGGCTTGGATTGAGTCTTGATTATCGATATGTTGTGATTTTAAGTATGGTATGAACGACATTTAGAACATGGAACAAGTATTATATGTGAGAAAATGCAATAGTGAACTATGACCATGACTATGGAGAAATTGGAGTGAAATTGCGAAATACGGGTAATGTAGATGAATGATGATTGTCGCTTTTGATATTGTGAATTTTGTTATTGATGTTTGGGAGTTGATATGGAATGTGGCAAAAGTTTTATAAACAAAGGAAATTCTTCCCAATTTTCTTTAGCTTTAGTAAGCACGTTTATGTAAGAGATTAGCTAATGTTAATGCGAATTCTCTTGAAGGTAGAAACGTGGGCATTGAAGGAGAACAAGCAAGCGATAGATTAGTTAAACGAAAAAGGTATGTGAGGCTAGTCCTTTCTTTCTAAGGCATGAATCCTATGACATGATTTTTCCTTCTTCTCCATGAATCTCCTACATCCCGGAAAACTAAGAGTCTATGTTCATGAATAGCCATATGAGATAAGAGATACATTATGAGCCCAATAATGACGATGATGAGCTTAAGTCTAAGGATTCTAGAGTTCACGATATGATGTTCCGTCAAAGCTAATGATGTTGTTTATTGTATACACTCACCTTATATGCTATTTCCTTCAAGGTGAGGCAGAATGCTTATAAATGCGCCATAATGGAATCGGGGGATTCACGACCTTATGTCACCTCGATAAAGTATAATTATCTTTGAGTTTCTATGCATGCATTGTGATGAGTACATGTTGATGATATTACACCGCGCCTATATGGCCGGGCAGACACCGCTAAGGCGGGCACCGTATACACCATGTCTAGATGGCATGGGCAGACACCACTAGTGGGCGGCATGAGATGGTACCCCGGACGCGGGAGGCCTGGACGCAGGCTAATGATTATCACACCGTACCTATATGGATGGGCAGCTTATACATTTATGCATACATGATATGATGATGATTATGAATTAAGCCAGCATGCATTATTTCTTTTATGATTGACAGTCAGATACAACTGCTCCTTACTTGATGCTTCCTTTTTCTCATTGACGTATTATTATTACTTATGCCTCTTATACTCAGTACAATGTTCGTACCGACGTCCGTTTTCTTTGGACGCTGTGTTCATGCCCACTGGTAGACAGGGAGGTGATCTTGATCCAGAATCGTAGGAGTTATTAGCTGACTTGAGAGCACTCCATCATTCCGGAGGTGCCTTTGATCATTCTTTTGTGTATATGTGTATATTTTGGGCACGACGGGGTCCTGTCCCGTCCCTATGTCTAGCACTCTAGTAGAGGCTCGGAGATACGCAGGTGTGGGTTATATGGTCTCATAATGTTGCTATTATATATATCATTTTGATAGTCGAAAGGCTTATGTATATAAAAGTATTTATGTTCTCAAATGAAAAATAATTTTCTTATGATTTGAGTATGATGAGTAATAGAATGAGTGGTGCTCGGTGGTTAGCCCCGGGTACCCGGCACGGCCCCTATTCGGGTCGTGACAAAAGTGGTATCAGAGCAGTTCAGTCCTAGGAAGTGTTTACGAGTCGTGTCTAGTAGAGTCTTGTTTATGGTGTGTTGCGCGCCACACTAATAAACAGGAGGCTACAGGGCATTTAGGAAAAATGACCATCTTTCATCTTAAGAGATCGTGCGATAGAACTGTATTATAAGATTTTCTCCTCCCTAATAGTGTGCTATGATTTCAGAAATGCCGCCAAAGGGAAAATCTACAGCCACCCAAAAGGGCAAGACTACGATGAAAATGTGAGTAGAAACAGAGCCGCCAATGAATGTAGAAGAGGGTGAGTCATATAACGAGGCCCCATCTAATACTTACTCCACCCCGCCCAATGTAGAAGAACAAGGAGGAGCTGAAGCTCCAGTTCCTCCACCGGTTGCTTCGGGTCAACTAGTGACCAAGGCTATCCATTTATTGATGCAGTTAGTTGCCGCCCAGGCACAACGGCAGACTGCGGGTTCAAGTGATCGGGCAGCTATTACCAGAGCCCGTGATTTTATGAGTTTAGATCCTCCGGAGTTTTTTGGGTCAAAGCTAGATGAAGACCCGCAAGGTTTTATTGATGAGATGCTGAGAACATTGAGGATTATTCATGCCTCCGAAACTGAATATGTGGAGTTGACATCTTATAGACTCCGAGATGTGGCGGTATTGTGGTACAATAATTGGCTAGCATCAAGAAAAGAAAATGCGCCTCTTCCCGTGTGGCAAGAATTTGTAGATGCTTTCATCCGCCACTATCTGCCACCCGAGGTCCGCCGAGCTAGAGCGGATAGGTTCTTAAAGATAAAGCAAGGAAATATGAGTGCCCGGGAAGACAACCTTCGATTTAATTCATTGGCTAGATATGCCCCGACCATGGTGGCCGATATGGGAGATAGGGTACACAGGTTTGTGAGTGCCTTGGGGCCACATTTGTTTAAGGATTGTTTGACGGCTTCGTTGTAAGATGGGATGGATATTTCCCGAGTACAAGCCCATTCCCAGAATTTAGAAGGACAACAACCTCCGTAAAGGGGTGATCGTGATATCGACAGGAGGCAAAGTAAGAGAGCCAGATCTATGGGGGCAGAAAGTGATTATAGAGGGGGATCAAGGCAGACACATTCTAGACACTCAGGCTAGTCAGTGACCAGTGCGCCTCCACGATTTGCAGGTAGGAGATTTGATCGCTCCTTTCGTTCAGGACAGGGTTAGAGTTCGAGGGCCTCAGATTCTTAGTTTGGGGGAGATTATAGCCAAAGGAGACCCCCAGTACCGCAATGCAGCCAATGCGATAGATTACATTCCGGACAGTGTTGCCACGGTTCAGATGCTTGCTATGCCTGCGGCCGGGTTGGGCATATGATGCGAGATTACCTGTCGATGAGTGGTAAAGTTGGGGTTCAACCCACAGGATCAGTGGGTGGTTCATCTTCAGTGTGCCCGGTAGGGCAGACTCCCCAGATGTCAGCTGGTCGAGGTAGAGGTAGAGGGGGAGCATCTACTTCAGGTGCCACTCAGCCCCGTGTGTATGCTTTAGCCGGACGACAGGATCTTGAGTCCTCCCCGGATGTGGTTACAGGTACATTATACATATTTTCCCATGATGTATATGCATTGATAGATCCGAGTTCTACCTTGTCTTATATTACTCCGTATGTTGCTGGTTGTATTGGGGTGAAACCTGAGCCAATTAAACCTTTTGACGTATCTACTCCGGTTGGTGATCCCGTGATAGCTAGACAGGTGTATAAAAATTGTGTACTTGTGATATGGAATCACCATACCAAAGCTGATTTAGTTGAGCTGGAAATGTTAGATTTTGATGTGATTATCGGTATGGATTGGTTGGCCTCGTGTTATGCTAGTGTTGATTCCCGAATGAAAATAGTTCGATTTTAATTTTCGGGAGAGCCCGTTCTTGAATGGAAGGGTAATACAGCATCTCCAAAAGGTAGGTTTATTTCCTACCTTAAGGCAAGAAAGATGATAGTTAAAGGCTATATTTATCATCTAGTCCGAGTTCATGATACCGAAGCAAAGTCGCCAACTTTCCAATCCGTTCCGGTAGTGAATGAATTTTTGGATGTATTTCCAGATGAACTTCCAGGCCTTCCTCCAGAAAGAGAGATTGATTTCGCCATTGATGTGTTGCCGGACACCAAGCCTCTTTCTATTCCTTCTTATCGAATGGCTCCGGCAGAATTGAAAGAGCTAAAGGCACAGTTGAAGGATTTGCTTGAGAAGGGGTTTATTAGACCCAGTTCATCACCGTGGGTAGCACCAGTCTTGTTAGTGAGAAAGAAAGATGGTTCCCCACGAATGTGCATCGATTATAGGCAGTTAAATAAGGTGACAATAAAGAACAAATATCCTCTCCCAAGGATTGATGATTTGTTTGATCAACTACAGGGTGCCAAGTGGTTTTCCAAAATAGACTTGAGGTCGAGTTATTATCAAGTGAGGGTTAAAGAAGAAGATATTCCTAAAACAACTTTAAGAACGAGATATGGCCATTACGAATTTCGGGTGATGTCGTTTGGGTTAACCAATGCTCCAGCAGTGTTTATGAATTTGATGAATAATGTATTCAGGCCTTTCTTGGACTTATTTTTGATAGTATTCATTGATGATATTCTGGTATACTCTCGTACAGAATCAGAACATGCCGATCACTTACGTATTGTTCTTGGAATTCTTCGAACCCGAGAATTATATGCAAAATTTTCAAAGTACGAGTTTTGGCTGAATTCTGTGACATTTCTGGGCCATGTTATTTCATATGATGGTATTCGAGTCGATACTCAGAAAATCGAAGCTGTGAAGACTTGGCCAAGGCCTATGACGCCTACAGAAGTTCGTAGTTTTCTGGGATCGGCAGGTTACTATAGAAGGGTCATAGAGGGATTTTCGTCTATTTCAGCCCCATTGACGAAGCTAACCCAGAAGTCAGTTAAATTTCAATGGAATGATCCTTGTGAACGCAGTTTCCAAGAGTTGAAGGACAGATTAACCTCAGCTCCAGTCTTAACACTTCTAGAAGGGACAGATGGTTATGTTGTGTACTGTGATGCTTCCAGTGTTGGGTTAGGATGTGTGTTAATGTAACACGGTAGAGTCATTGCTTATGCTTCGAGACAGTTGCGGAAACATGAAAAGAACTACCCAACTCACGATCTCGAATTGGCTGCAGTTATTCATGCATTAAAAATGTGGAGACATTACTTGTATGGAGTGCATGTTGATATTTATACAGATCACAAGAGTATTCAATATATTTTCAAGCAGAAGGAGTTAAATTTGCGGCAGAGGCGGTGGTTAGAGTTATTGAAGGATTATGATGTAAACATTTTATATCACCCCGGAAAAGCAAATGTAGTAGCTGATGCGCTTAGCCGCCGATCAATGGGCAGCCTATGTGAAGTTCCTCCAGAAAAGAAAGAATTTATTCATGAGCTCCACCAACTAGCTAATCTTGGAGTACGTGTAATTGATTCGGGTAGTGCAGGAATTGGTATAAATGATCCCACGGTTTCGTCCCTGAATATGGAAGTGAAAGAGCGACAATATGAAGATCCTCAGTTGAGCCATTATAGAGACGTATTTCATGAAAAAGAGAAGTCTCCATTTGAAATTTCCACGGATGGAATTCTTAGATACCGAGGCAGGTTATGTGTGCCAAATATTGCAGAGTTGCGCCGTCGAATTCTAGAAGAAGCCCATTATTCTCGGTATTCTATTCACCCAGGTGCAACAAAGATGTATCACGATCTCAAGTTGATATATTGGTGGGATGGCATGAAGAGAGACATAGTAGAATTTGTAGGTTAGTGTCCAAATTGCCAGCAAGTGAAAATCGAACATCAAAAGCCAGGAGGATTATTGCAAGCAATGGAAATCCCTACTTGGAAGTGGGAAGTGATCAACATGGATTTTATCGTGGGGTTACCTCGTTCTCGAGGCAAGTATGATTACATATGGGTGATCGTGGACAGACTCACGAAAGCAGCTCATTTTCTTCCAGTCAGAACCACATATTCAGCAGAAGATTATGCAAGGTTGTATCTCAAAGAAATTGTGCGACTCCATGCTATTCCGGTATCTATTATCACGGATAGAGGAGCGAAATTTACAGTCAAGTTCTGGAAATCCTTCCAAGAAGGTCTAGGTACCCAAGTGAAGCTTAGAACGACATTTCATCCGCAGACTGATGGACAAGCCGAACGTACTATTCAGACCTTGGAGGATATGCTAAGAGCATGTGTTCTAGATTTCGGTGGTAGTTGGGATGATCACTTATTTCTAATCGAGTTTGCATACAACAATAGCTACCATTCAAGTATCCAAATGGCTCCGTCTGAAGCTTTCTATGGAAGGAAATGCAGATCTCCAATTGGATGGTTTGAAATAGGAGAAGTACAGTTAATAGGCCCTGAATTGATTCAGCAAGTGGTAGAAAAAGTCAAGGTGATCCGAGATCGATTGTTGACAGCCCAAAGTCGCCAAAAATATTATGCGGACAACCGCCGGAGAGACTTGGAATTTCAGGTTGATGACTGGGTATTTTTGAAGGTGTCGCCAATGAAAGGGGTGATGAGATTTGGCAAGAAAGGGAAATTAAGTCCTCGATACATTGGACCCTATAAAATTATCCGCAAGGTGGGTCATATAGCCTATGAATTGGACTTGCCTTCAGAGCTTGAATCAGTCCATCCAGTCTTCCATGACTCAATGCTCCGCAAGTGTGTTGGATATCCTACGAGGGTTGTTCCGATAGATGATGTTCAAGTGACAGAAAAGCTAGCATATGAAGAAGTGCTCATTACTATATTAGACAGGCAAATACGGAGACTTCGAAATAAGGAAGAAGCTTTAGTCAAAGTCCTGTGGCGAAATAACAACCGAGAAGAAATGACTTAGGAGGCGGAAGAGAAAATTAAATCCACATATCCGCACTTATTCCAACCTCCAGGAGAGATTCAAGATGAAACACTAACATTATGAGGTATGTATGCTTTCTTTTCATGCTTTTGATCGTGTGTGGCCAATTTATTGTGATATTGCGCTGTGGCCCTATGAGGAAATGTTATTGTGGGTTGTTGTGATAGGATGGTAGTGCCATATTACAAGGGAAACTCTGGCGAAATTTTCATAGAATCTCCGAGTGTTTAACATTCGAGGACGAATGTTCCAAAAGGGGGGGGGGGGGGGAGAATGTTACACCTTGGAAAATTCCCATTAACGTACAGTGATAGGCTAGCGAAGGGCACGACGTATACGATGTTTTGATAAGTGAGAGATAGGATTTGATGATCATAACCTAGATTCAAAGACATTTGACGTAAGGGAAGAAGGTTGTCAAGGAAAGCAAAGGATATGTTGCTTGTCGGGTAAGAATTATGAGCGACGAGTTAATGATGGCGTAATGATGTCTTGGAGAAGAGTGATAATGTCCCTTATATTGGTATTGAGGTGTTAATCAAGTGTCAAGAAGGTTCCATAAGGATTAGAGATCAAACGAGTCGACGAGAACGAGTTTCAGAGAGCTGGGCATTATACGGCCAAACATACTGGCCGTATAAAACATACGGACCGTATGTCCAGCCGTATGTCTTGCCCAGAATGAGGGTCTTCACTGGACCAGATCTACGGCCAGACATACGGTCAGTATAAATTATACGGACCGTATATTGGTCCGTAGAATCTGGTCGGGACAGATTTTAAGTGTTGATATAAGGACCCTTTCTCATTTATTTCAATTCATTTCCACTCTCCACACTTCAAGAACACTCTAGAATTCTCTCCATTATTAATCCACAAGAAACCAAGGGAAATCTATGATCAACTTAATCAAACCCACAAAATCAAGTGTAGAAAACATACCAAAGTTTATCTAAGACAAGAAATCCAAAGGGAAGTGAGCTAGGGTTTTTGTGAAAGAAGAGAATATCCACTCAAGGCTTATTCTTCCATTATCTAAGGTGAGTTTTATGATCATTATATGTTGTTTAAGGTGTTGAAATTTAAAACACTTGGATTGTAGTAAGATATAAAAAATGGGTCATAAATGTGGGAATAGTATCATTGTTGGGGAAAAGCTTGGATTGAGTCTTGATTATCGATATGTTGTGATTGTAAGTATGTTATGAACGAAATTTAGAACATGGAACAAGTATTATATGTGATAAAATGCAATAGTGAACTATGACCATGACTATGGAGAAATTGGAGTGAAATTGCGAAATGCGGGTAATGTAGATGAATGATGATTGTCTCTTGTGATATTGGGAATGTTGTTATCGATGTTTGGAAGTTGATATGGAATGTGGGGAATGTTGTATAAACAAAGGAAATGCTGCCCAATTTTCTTTAGATTTAGTAAGCACGTTTATGTAAGCGATTAGTTAATGTTAATGCGAATTCTCTTGAAGGTAGAAACGTGGGCATTGAAGGAGAACAAGCAAGCGATAGATTAGTTAAATGAAAAAGGTATGTGAGGCTAGTCCTTTCTTTCTATGGCATGAATCCTATGGCATGATTTTTCCTTCTTCTCCATGAATCTCCTATATCCCGGAAAACTAAGAGTCTGTGTTCATGAATAGCCATATAAGATAAGAGATACATTATGAGCCCAATAATGATGATGATAAGCTTAAGTCTAAAGATTCTAGAGTTCACGATCTGATCTTCCTACAAAGCTAATGATGTTGTTTATTGTATACACTCACCTTATATGCTATTTCCTTCAAGGTGAGGCAAAATGCTTATAAATGCGCCATAATGGAATCGGGGGATTCACGACCTTATGTCAACTCGATAAAGTATAATTGTCTTTGAGTTTCTATGCATGCATTGTGATGAGTACATGTTGATGATATTACACAGCGCCTATATGGCCGGGCAGACACCGCTAAGGCGGGAACCGTATACACCATGTCTAGATGGCATGGGCAGACACCACTAGTGGGCGGCATGTGATGGTACCCCGGATGCGGGAGGCCTGGATGCAGGCAAATGATTATCACACCGTACCTATATGGACGGGAAGCTTATACATTTATGCATACATGATATGATGATGATTATGAAGTAAGCCAACATGCATTATTTCTTTTATGATTGACAGTCAGATACAGCTGCTCCTTACTTGATGCTTCATTTATCTCATTG
Source organism: Lycium barbarum (assembly GCF_019175385.1). Classification (NCBI taxonomy): domain Eukaryota; kingdom Viridiplantae; phylum Streptophyta; class Magnoliopsida; order Solanales; family Solanaceae; genus Lycium; species Lycium barbarum. The sequence goes on from NC_083347.1 coordinate 41,217,051, forward strand.
ACGTATTATTATTACTTATGCCTCTCATACTCAGTACAATGTTCGTACCGACGTCCGTTTTCTTTAGATCTGTGTTCATGCCCACAGGTAGACAGGGAGGTGATCTTGATCCAGACTCGTAGGAGTTATTAGCTGACTTGAGAGCACTCCATCATTCCGGAGGTGCCTTTGGTCATTCTTTTGTGTATATGTGTATATTTTGGGCACGACGGGGTCCTGTCCCGTCCCTATGTCTAGCACTCTAGTAGAGGCTCGTAGATACGCAGGTGTGGGTTATATGGTCTCATAATGTTGCTATTATATATATATATATATATTTATATCATTTTGATAGTCGAAAGACTTATGTATATAAAAGCATTTATGTTCTCAAATGAAAAATAATTTTCTTATGATTTGAGTATGATGAGTAATAGAAATGAGTGGTGCTCGGTGGTTAGCCCCGGGTACCCATCACGGCCCCTAGTCGGGTCGTGACAAGGATGGTTCATCTACTGGAGAGATAATGTAGGTGTCACAATGACTAGTGATTTGGGTCGTGAAAAATTAGCATCAAAACTCCTCGGTTTACCAGTCTTATGGGTACGAGAGCAATGAAACACGACCTTTTGTGATAAGGTTCAAGGGAGTAAGGATTCTTAGGGAGTGATTGTAAAGAGTCTTCTGTTGTCCTATGGGACGGAAATGTAAGGAAGATATTTTGATTGGTTCAATCTCTATTATTTGAAAATAATAATTGGTATCTAACATGCTTATCCGGGCAAGGTTGCATGATGTGCGAAGCTGGTTGTTGGATAGGGTTATGAGAACGTAAGTTTGGACAAGGGAGGTGGGCATTGTATCTATTGTTTAAGACTTCGAAAGTTTATGCAATTACTGGTGAGGTGACTCTGTGGAGTTGACAAAATGAGAAGGATAATCGCATGATTTGTTTGAGGTGTTCTGGTTCGGTGAAATAAGGCAAAAGGTGGTTCTTTGAGGGAAAGCATCTCTTAAGGACCCTCGCATGAGGTGTCGGGAAATAAGGACATTTAAAATGGTAGATCAATGATGATTTTGAACTAATTCAAGTTGTGAAGAGCATTTCGAAAATTGAGTTAAGGATCAGCAATACCAGTTGAAACCAAGAGATGTGAGTTCATCATAGAACATTTGGATATCGATGTTGGGTCAATACACTCATGAACTAAGATGGAAGAAGGATTCTTCGGTTAAAGGATGTTACACCTTGTAGTTTTGTGCATTGAGATTCGTAGTACGTTGGTGTCTTAGTTTTGGACACCGGGATTTGTTTCAAGGATATATGAGGTTGGACATGCTTAAATTGTGTTTATAAGTGTTAAATTCATGTTTGGTGAGTTACTGAAGGCTAGGAGAATAAGTTAATCGAAGTGGGAAGGTTCATCAAAAGTTGTTTTTTAAAAATATGGTATATGGGCCATATTTAAGGATTTTAAAAATTTCCAGAGAAAGAAGTTTTAGAGGTGGTTTTATACGACCAACTCTACGGACCGTATAATTTTATACGACTAGTATGTTGGTCATATAATGTTATACGGCTAAGGATACAGACCTTATATATATGATGTTACACTTCGCAAATTTTCGTGTTGGTTGTCAGGTAAACTAGCATAAGCCGGAGAGGCCATGGAACTTTTATAAGGTTAAGGAAGACTTTTAACAAGTGTTAAGCAAGTACCTAAAGGTTCCGGGATCAAGCGAATCGAAGAAAATAAGTTTGTCGAAACTTTGGGAAAACTTGGCAGAATTTTGGACAGGATTTTTGGTCCAACTTGAGGGAGGTATATCTCTTAGCATATGAAAATTTATGGAATGCATAACCTATATAAATTCAAGTTAAGAGAGTCTTCTTTCCAATGCAACTGACAGATTGCAAATCTGAGATACGAGGCCAAAGTTACGATCCGTATAATATTATACGATCAAGTTATACGAACCGTATAATGTTATACGACCAAGTTATACAAACCGTATAATACAAAGTCAGTGGAAATTTCTAGAATTTAAGTATGATTACCCCTTTTCATTTTAATCGTTTTATACATAACCCCAAGTCCTAGAAAACCTCTAGAGACCTCTCCAAACACATTCAAACATATTTATAAGCCTAAATCAAAGATCAAGGTGAAGATTAAAGTGTTTAGGGTTTCCAAGTGAGCTTTACACTTGTCTCTTCTTCTTGAAGGTGCTTGGGTGAGCGTTTGTAAGGTGGAATAACCTTGGAATTGAAGTGTTCTTGAATTTTGAGGTAAGATTTCATCTTAGTTTCATGTTTATGAGTTTATTTGGTAGTTATGTCAAGATTTGAAGAAAAGAAATTGGAGGAAAAGTTTAAATATGAAATTGATGATATTTTGAGTTGTGAATTAACTTGAGCTATAATTATTAGCATGTTTTTAGCATAATCTTGTTATGAGGGATAATAATGATGTTAAAAAAGTGTCGTATACAAGTGTATAAGGAGTTGTGTTGAAGTTATTGTTATGGAAAGAAGTTTTGGGATTGAATTGAGTTTAGTTTGAATGAAATCTTTTGATTATGGTATTGTTGATGTTGTTATTGTCGTTTGGAAGTTGTTTGGGAATCTGGTGGAAGTAGATAAAACAGGGGAAGTGCTGCCCAAATTTCGCTAGCTCACTAACTACTCTAGTTTGAACTTATGAGTGTTTTCAAGACTTAACTTTAGTATGAATCCTCTTGAATGTAGATTTGCGAGCTTGGGAGGAAAACCATTAAGTAGTTAAGGAGACGAAAAGGTATGTTAAGGCTAACCCTTTATTTCTTATGGCATGATCACTTCGATATGAACATATATACAATGTCCTCCATGATGACACCATTTCTAGAAATACTAAAGCTTATAGTCTTGATGTTCTTATGATATTATTGAACTTTGTTTCATGATTATTGATCTTGTTCATTGTTGTTGATCTCATCTTATGGAAATTGCTCTTTCAAGGTGAGATATGATAATGATGATAGTTCCATAATGAAAATCGAAGGTTTACCGACCTTACGTCACTCCGATGGAGTTATAGCTTTTATTTGGGCTCTCATGCATGCTTTATATATATGTAGCTATTTTCTCACACCGAACCGCACTATAGATGCACTGTTTTCTCACACCGAGGTATGACACGTAGATATGCACACTGCTGCAATAGGTATGTTATGATGTTACCCCGGACGCGGGATGCCCCAAACGCGGGATGATGATGATATGATGATAACACCGAGCTTGTATGGCCTGGAACGGTATTATATATGTATGTATGAAAATATTTTTTTAAAAGCTAAGCATGCATGATATTCGCCTTAAGAGGCATTCAGAGGTACAAATTGATCTCTTTATCTTATGTTATCTTCATCCTTCCATCCTTTTGTTACTCATGCCTTACATACTCGGTACATTATTCGTACTGAAGTCCTTTTTTATTGCGAACGCTGCGTTCATGCCCACAGGTAGACGGACCAGACCCCTAGGCTGCTTCATCAGTGATTGTGCAGGAGTGCTCCGCTTGTTCCGGAGCTACAGTTCAACTAGTATTATTCTTTTGTGTATATATGGGCATGACGGGGTCCCGTCCCATCCTCATGATGTTATTCACTCTATATAGAGTCTCGTAGATAGAATGTATATAGTTAAATGTTCTATAACCTCATAGGTTCATATTTTGTACATCATTTTGGCAGCCTTGTCGGCTTTTATATATGGGCATAATTGATGGTGATCATATAGATGTGCATTTATCTCTTGGACTCATGCCCTTATAGATTATGATATTTATGAGTTATCTTTATGGTCCACCTAGATATCATTATGAGATGTATGTCAACAGGTGCTCGGTAGGTTAGCTCTGGGTGCCCGTCATGGCTCTCCGGTTGGGTCGTGACAAAGGATTTTTGCAAGGGTACTTCGGTGAAGCTATATGAGAACGTTATTATAATTGTGTGTATACAGTAATTAAGGATTGTCCTACGGATTGTGGACCAATTCAGTGGTGGTTTGGGGTATTGCATATCATAAAATGTTTTTGGCAAAAATTCTATCATCGGAAGATGAAAAGAGTTGAATTTTCCTTGGAAAAGGTATATAAGGTTTTGAAGTCATTTCATTTTTGGACCAAAACACACTTAAGATTTCTCTTAAGTAGAGTTCAACTTTAATTTGGTCTAAATGCTATGTCCTTTTTGTCCTTATAAGTTTTTTGAGAAAAGACTCCAAACATGTCCTTTTTGTAAAGAAATGTCATGAAATTCATACAAGATCCTTTTCACTTATATTGAAGGTCAACCATACTCCTTATTGAATCCCTTTCTCTAACTTAATTTAAAGTAAAACTCCTTTTGTCTAATTAGCTTTATGTAGGCCAAGGCCCAAAAACTGTTTTTGAAAACAACTTGAGTCATTTTTTCCTATACAGGGTTCAACTAGGTTCTAAAGGGTTCCAATAACACAATTAGCGTATTTTTATAAACATGTTCGTACAAAATAAATGTAAACATATAATAAAGGGAAGAGAAAAAAAGTTTAGCTTCTTGGGCTTGGGCCCAAATCATTCAACGAGCTATTCTCTTTGTTTGTAGGTCTTCTATGCTCTTTTTTGTTCTTCGTCCAAAGTGTAGGGCTTTCGATTCTACTTTGCTTCTTCTTTTGTAAAACCCTGTCCCGCGGATCCATATTATTTAGATGTACCTCGCAAGATGAACAAAAGAAAATAATTAGTCAAAACTATACACCACCATATGGTATGACGTTTATAAACATAACAATAATATTCTTCGGACTTGTATCAAAACTTTGAGAGTTTTGATTACAAAGGCTCTGACTCAAATTTTTGAATTTGGCAAAAGAAATCTGAAACATGTCTTGGCTGCAAACTAGTGGCCATTCTAGTTGCCTTGCCAAATGCATGTTGGTTTCTACCTTGTGATTTTATTATGAGGTCATCATCGCCTTTAACCAAAATGCCTTAACCGAGGGACAACCTTACCGGAAAGGGAATGGCCTCAAATTAAATGTTCTCATCGGCTCAAGTGTAGTAGCATGTTCGAATCAGTGATATTTGACCAAGTGTAGTAATCTGTTCTTTCAAAGAGAAACAACAGCTCATCAGTGACATATTGCAGCAACAGTATCAATAAAAAGCAGTCGCAACAAGCAACAATATAGGACTGTGTTTCAACATGCTGCAAGGTTCCCAAAATGCAGTAACTGTTTTACTCAAAACACAACAACAATTGTCTCTAAGAGCTCAGAATGTAGCAACTCTTTTGCAACGTGACAGCAAATCGAACATTAGCAAAATACAACAACCATTTTCAGCACAACAGCAGCTCAAATGATCTCAAGGCTGCCCAAAGTTAGTTTAGGATGGCAACAACAAATCTGGTCGTAGTAATTTCTCAAATGCATCCACTGTTTTGCATTAAAAATGTAGCCGCAAACTCGCTAAAGTGTCTTAAATGTAGCAGATGTTTGCTTCAAGGGGGCAATAATAGCTTGGCTAAGAATAATGCAGCATCTGTTTCTTTTTTCGGAATGAGACAATAACAAGGTCTCATAATGCAGCAACCATTCTCCCCAAGTGAGGCATCTCAATGAAGCTATGATTGTCCAAAGATCAATATCTCACAGCAGTAGCCTCAAAGTGTAACACAAACTCCAAAACTTAGGCACGACCCTCGATATGTACATGATCATTGGATATTGGAGTTTGGCACTCTCCAAGTCATGCAAAGAAGTGAGGGGTGAAGAATGATTATTCCTAAACACCAAGAGTTCTAACAAGATAATATCAAATGGAATAAGGCACTCTTTTTCACATAATTATCATAGCGTGGTTCAAATTTAACAAATAGGTCAATATCACAAAGAGTCAAGTTCCAGAGCAATCGAAAACATCCCACAATATAACTGAAGTTTCCAGAAATCATAAACCAAAAGAAGATGAAGCTTAACTCCTAAAAATTGGAAATCTGGGAGCCTACTAATAAGGGAAAACTTGATAATTAACTTTGATGTAATTTCCATAAAAAGTGTGAATACTAAATCAATGTCGGCTACTTCCCAAAGGAAACGTAAGACTGATCATAAACATCCAAACAAAATAATGAACCAAATGCTCAGGCATCAAGGGAAGCTACCACCATCCCTTTTCCAATGTTGCACAAGTTTCAAAAGTTTTCTTGAACCTTAGGCAGGGCGAACTATTGGGGGACCTAAGCTGATCCCCTATATTCACCTTGCTAAGACATATTACCACTGGTTATGCCATTAATGTGATCTATTAGTGAAGAAAACTCATGTTCATGTTTGAGCAAATTTAATAACATTCCTCGAAGGCTAGAACAAAATATGTAATCACTCTATGATGTAATAAACAATGACAGCAATTCAAACAAAAAGAGGAGAAATGCAAAAACATTCATAAACCAATTTATCGGTATGTCATTCTCAAGTCATTTTTTAAAAGCATAACAATCCCAGCACATTGTTTGCATAAAGTTGTTCTCTTTTCTAGGCATACAGCAGGGCATGGGAATAGGTTTCAATTCTTAGATCTGAAACTATATGTTTTCAACGTACTCTCAAAACTTGTTTTCAAGATGATAATATGCTCTTTTCTTCCAAGATCAAAACAAAACTAAGATTAAGCATAGAGAAAACAACATTTCAGCAAGAAAAATTTCAATATCAAGCGGTCCATATCTTAATTAAAGCATCACTTTTCACCTAAAATGGGTCTAGCATCTCAGGGTTAAAAATTCTCATAAATTCACTATACACAAGGACTGGTTCCACTAATATTTTCAGGAGAACCTATCTCAGGGTTAAAAGTTCTCATAAATTCACTATACACAAGGACTGGTTCCACTAATCTTTTCAGGAGAACCTATATTGGTTCAACCTAACAGGACAAACAATATACTTAGGACAATACTGAAGCTTAACATTAGCTAACACACTTTAATACTCAGAAATTTGTCTTAGAAAAATAGAGAAGCAAAGAGAACATGTTATCCCACATTTAAAGCCTTCAGTTTGCCTCATTTTTGCCCTTCCTTCTCTATTTCTAACACATCTCTCTTTCTTCCTTTTTTTTTTCTACTACACGCATCACACATACAGGGCATTCGTCATTTATCGTTCTTTGTTTCGTTGATCAACCTTACTTTGGTTTTGCTTCCCTTCATATCAGTAATAACAACTTCTGTCATGTAACTGTTCGAGTAGATTCCTGGATAAACAACCTGAACTACAACACAAGATACAACTGCGGTCATACTATTGACCAATTTCCAGGCAAGGAGCTTTTGTGAACACATCGCTTTTAATATCTTTCCTCGAGGTCTCACCGTGGTCAATAAGGCTAGCTTATAGTTGCATGAAAGTTTTCTCCCACTATAATCATTAGGTAAAGCCTAACTTAATAATCTGATCCGGTGTCTCATATATCGGCTTATACATATACATCAAATTCATTTCATAACTTAATGTTCCCCAAAACTAAGAGAGCTAACTAAATTTTTCTAACATGCAACTTTTTCTAGAGTGCTTATCCCTCTAATTCTTCTTAGTGTATAAAACTTCTTTCAATCCCAAGCACTTCACCTTCTCCTTCTCATGTTCCTTATTCCATCCTAACCTATTCATCGTTCCCTCAGCATAATACGTACTTACTATGTTTATCCCGCATTTAACTACTAACTCCGTCCTTAATCACTCATTGCTAGGCGCTTTTCTTTCTTCTTGCAACAATCCTGCCTACAGTTCCCACAATTTCTTTCAAATTCCTGGAAGAATTCTGGCAGAGTTTCCTTTATAAACATAACAATCCCAAACTTGCACACAGCCCGGAAAACACATCCCATGCCTTAAAAGGCCACATGTGGAAACATATATAATATACAGCTCAGCAGCACAAGGCTGACTACTACAAAAGAATAAGTAATAAGGCTTGTCTCATAAGTTGTACCTGCACACTCTTTCTAGAATTCCATTGTACCCATTATGGCAATCAACTCTCTCTTCGTGGAAGTTTTCTTACTCATAACCATAATTCTGGCTATCACTGAGTCACTAACAGACATAGATATCTCAAATCGTTTGAGTTAGCTCGGGTTTCAGCCCAATACAATCCGCTACCTAAGGAGTGATATATGACAGCGTAGAACCTGAATCAACTAATACGCATACATCATAAGAGAGTATTGACAATATACCTGGAACCATATCAGGGGGAGACTCAAGATCCTGTCGCCCCACTAGTGCATAAGTGTGATGCTGGGGTCCACTCAGACTGGGCATTCCTGCTCGGTCTCTATCATAACCTACTAACATCTGTGGCCTTTGCATTGGAGGGCGTACCGATGATGAAAAGCTAGCTGCCACTCCCGTAGGCTGAACCTTATCTTTACCACTTAGTGATGGATAGTCACGCCTGAAATGGCCTGGCCGAGCTCAAGCATTACAAAACACTCAAACCCAAGCGGCACGGTCCAGAATGAACTTGCCACACCAAGTACACCGTGGTACATGTAATCTCATCTAGCCTAAATCATCCCTGTTATGGAAATTAGGAACTCTAAAACTCTGAACTGGCCCTATGCAAGCAGATCTATCAGCCCTGGGTCCAGGAAATTGTGGTGGTGCACTAGTTGTTGAACGAGCTGAGTGCCTAGAGAATTGCTGCCTCCGAGAACCTCTAGACTCACGATCAAACCTTGAAGACCTGACCCTCTTCCTCCAACCCCTGTAACCATGGCTCGCACCCTGCCGTTGAGCTTGCGCGGCTACCAACTGGGTCAGGAAAAGAATGGCCTATCTCATCTCCTGGCGCGAGGCATCTCGTGGGGGATCTGGGGGTGCTGGAGCTAAGGTTGAGACTCCTCTTTGATCCTTTAAAGTGGGAGAAGTATGGGAAAATCGAAATAGGGCCTTACTCTGGGGTTCGCTCTCCTCCATATCCATAGACGGCTCCCAATCAATCCCCTCTTCAACCACTATGTTGCCCTTCTGGGCTACTGTAGCTTTTCCTTTCATCAACTTTGCTGAAAACATAACGCACGGTTAAGAAAAAAAGGAATTCTTATATTATAGCTCTATCGCACGATCTATGAATAAGAAAGACGGACATCATTTCTAAATGTCCCGTAGCCTCCTGTTTATAAGTGTGGCGGGCTTCACACCTATAAACAAGACTCTACTGGACACGGCTCGTAGACACACCCAAGGACGGAACTGCTTTGATACCACTTTGTCACGACCCAACTAGAAGGCCATGACGGGTACCCGGAGCAGACTACTAAGCACCACTCGTCATGTTGTCTATCATACTCAGCCTGGACATACATCATTCTCAACACCAGACTCATCATGAAATAATCTCCAAATATCTCTCAAACATGGGTGCATACATAGGCCCATAAAGACTACAAAATGATATACAAAGTATAGGCTAAAGAAGTCTCATAACATCTATTACCCACACATAAGTATCTACGAGCCTCTAACAGGAATGCTGGAGTCATAAGAACGGGACAAGACCCTTCCATGGCCCAAATGTGTACACAAAGAATATACCAATAGGTTGCACCTCTGGAGTAGTGGGGTGCTCCTGTACAACTGCTGAGTAAGCTCCTAAGCATCTGCACCATCTCCCCGTCTACCTGTGGGCATGAACACAATGTCCATAAAAAAAAAAGAACGTCAGTACGAACAATGTACTGAGTATGTAAGGCATATATGGTAACATAATAAGGAAATATAGAAAGCATAAGAAAAGATAATTGTAACTGCTTGCCTCTTGAGGCGGAATAATGCATGCTCACTTTTACCTTTAAAACCAGAGTATAACACATATATACATATATGAGTAAGCTGTCTGTCTGTCAAATGTCATCACTAGCCCACGTCCAGGTATCTCACGTCCGGGATAGTCATCTCATGCCGCTCACTAGTGGTGCTGCCCGTGTCATATAGACACAATGTTATTATTATCCGTAAGCCACCCACTACACCCAGCGTAGTGGTGCTGCCCGGCCGTATAGGCGCGGTGTAATCATACATATACATTATATGAGGCATGCATGAGAGCTTAAGTAAAAGTTATAACTCTATCGGAGTGACGTAAGGTCAGGAACCTCCGATTACATTATGGAATAATCATCATTGCTACGTCTCACCTTGAAGGAACTAATCTCATGAGGTGAAAAAACAACAAGAAATAACCTCAATGAAATCATAAACATAGGATTATCAAGCTCGTGAAAG